>NC_077229.1:423711270-424311270 GCF_027887165.1 Monodelphis domestica
TTTGAAAGTTCAAAGTGGCTGTCTGCTGTTTAAATCGCCACATACATGCCTCTGCTTTCTACCTAGTTCTAAAGGGGAATTTATGAAATGGACAGTATCAATAATGCATCCCAGCTATTTGGCTCTGAATCATAACCTGGAGAGATCTTTGCCCAGTCTTAATAACAAGAAAATAGAACCGTCAGATAACCATAGATTCTAAGATTATCTTGGCAAAATATCTGGACTTTTCATCATTTAGCCACTGAGGTCTAAGCTCCAAATCAAAGGGATAATTTGTAGAGATATGATTTTCAAATCAAAAAGCCTTTCCCCTTCTAGATAAGAAATAAGTCTACAGCTAAACAAGACAAAGAAGAAAAGACACCTAGCCTGACTCTCCCAGAGAAGCATAGGAAGGTTGGAGGGAAAAAAAATGCTATATTATTCCCTTTGCCTTTTCAAAGAAAAATGGTAGCTGAAAGATCAATTTTAATATCAAAAATTACTAAAAGAAGAGGAGGAAGTAAGTCTTACTCTTTGAGTTTATCTTCTCATCCTCAAAACTTGGGCATTCGTGTCACAAAATATAGACAGGAAATAAAGCAATAATGACCAACAATTACAGATTCAGTTTATGGATTAATTTATCAGCTCTCCTGCATAGGTTTTGAAGGATAAAGGACTAAAAGAGGCATTAGGGTTCCAGATTGGTCAAGCTGGAAGATTATTTCCAATTGCTGATTTGATAGATGAAGAACCTGAAGTCCAGAGAGCTTAAATAATTTAGCCAAGGTCCCAAAGAATTAAATGCCAGAGCTAGGATTTGAACCTGTGTCCCAGGACTCCTAAAGTCCAATGCTCTTTTCATTATATTATGTGGTCTGATTATATGCTGCTGCCTTCTCACCTCAGGAAAGCAGGGGAGCGAGTACTAATTGATTGAAACACGTGTAGTGCTCATTTCTTCCTGTGCTAAGATGCTGTTGCTGATAATGCTGTGATCCTTATATATAGGGGAAAATAGGAAAAATAAAAAAGGATGATCATTATTTCATTTAAGTCTATCTATGACCCTGAAAAGTTCCATGTTTATCCATTCCTTTATCAATGGAATCAATTTTTAAATGTTTATAATGAGAACAGGGCTAAAAGTAGGCAAGGCAGTTTAAGGAGATAGAGATATGATATAATTGAAACCAATAAACACATAGTAATTATCTCCTGTGTTTATGGCACTGGGGGAAAAATGTGTCCTTATTTATATATTTATATTTTTCATAAATATATATTGCTTTTACAAATAAATGGAATACAGAGTAGAGAGGGAAAATATCAGAAGCCTAGAGTCCAATTAAGAGGCTGTTGGAATAGTCCAAGTAAAAACTGATGAGGGTTTGAACTAAGATAATGGCCTTGCAAGAGGAATTAAGACAAAATATGGTATGGATTCAACATGACAAATAAGTGGATGTGAGGAGTGATGAGAAGTAAGAATTGAGAATGAA
The DNA here is from genome assembly GCF_027887165.1 of Monodelphis domestica. Classification (NCBI taxonomy): domain Eukaryota; kingdom Metazoa; phylum Chordata; class Mammalia; order Didelphimorphia; family Didelphidae; genus Monodelphis; species Monodelphis domestica. Next base: position 423,712,758 of record NC_077229.1, read on the forward strand.
TGCAAAGCTGAAATTTGAGTTCCAGGAAAGATAATGGTACCCTCAACAGAAATAGGAAAGTCTATAAGAAGGGTGAGTTTAAGGGTAACCTGTTCTTTGGCCAGCTAGGTGGCACAGTCAATAGAGTGCTGGGCCTGAAAGCAGAAAGACTTATTCTCCCCAAGTTCAAATCTGGCTTCAGATACTTACTGGTTATAGGTGGTCATCTATAAAATAATTTGGAGAAGGAAATGGCAAATAGCCATTATCTTTACCAAGAAAATGCCAGATGAGGTCACAAAGAGTCAAGCATGACTGAAATGAATGAACATAATGCATACTTTGGACACAATGAATTCAAGGTGGCAATGTCTAATCTTTTCTATGTATGGATTTTTCATATACCTAAGCTTCCTTCTAACAGGGCTCACTGGCTTGGATCTGCCATGTCTTAAGTTCTGAATGTTTCCACCTGACAGGTTGTCCCATACTCTTGCAGAAAGGCATCAAATAGGTAGGAGAGTAACCTTAGAAAATTAATATTCATCAATACAGGGTACCTCGGGGAATATTGCAAAAAAAAAAAATGTCACATCTATTCTCCCAGTAGTAAATGGTTTGAGCAGTGTGTATTCTAAATAATTAACTCCAGCCTCTATTATTTATACTCAGTTCTAGACTCATCATTGTTCTTCAGTAGGTGATAAAAGTAGATTGCCCCATCCAAGGCCACTAGAGAAAAAAGGCACAAACCTCTAAAAGATATATTTGGATGCACATTATGAGTATTGTCAGGACATATATTCTAGTCCTTTGTATATAAAGAGCTGAGTGACTGGCTAAGTTTCTTAACTATCTGAAACTGAGTTTCCTTACCTATAAAATGGCCTCTAAGGTTCATGCCAGCCCTAAAATTCTATGATTCTATGATTTTATCACCAAGCTGTTCCACAGTGGGAGGGTTACCATCAGAAGTCTTCCAATGTTTACCATCCACATGGTTAAGGATAACTTCAGAAGTCATAGCTGAAAGAAAATATTGTCATACAATGTAATGTAAAGAAGAATTTTGAATCAGAAAGCTTTGTTTCAAATCCTAATTCTGACATATACTGCCAGTTTATAACATTAGGCAGATAATTTCATCTCTATCTGAAAAAAAAAAACAAAAAACAAAGAAAAAGAAAAAATGAAGGGATTAGGATAGAGAGACCTCCAAAACCTCTTCAAGCTCTAAATCATTGATTACAGAACTATAACTTCTAGCTCTGGAAAAGACCAAATGAGTTCATTAATCCAGTTTCTTTCTCCATTTTAGAGATCATAATGTGGAGAAGAGGGAGAAATGGAAAGGAGATGTAACTTTCTTTTTAAATTCTCTTACCCAAACCATTTTCTATTCATAATTTATACAGTTCAATTACAAATTTAAACTTCTTTAGTTAGGATTAGACTACAAAGCATAGGTGACTGTTTATAATTCATCAAACATCAAATACCAACAATTATCATTACACCCTTGAAAATAATTTCTTTAAAATGATTCAATTCTTTTTAAAAAAAAAACATTTCTTATAAGGATTTCTTTTTTCTTCCTCTTCAAAGGTCAATTCAAGAAATGCCTGTCCTCAGTAAATTAATCATTCTTATTCTTAGTCTGATCATTATCTTAAACAGTTTCAAAGAAGACTCCTTCCCCAGCTAATCAGTCTTCTCCCTTAGAAACTGCCCTAGCCTTCAATAAGAATGGAGTTTAAAAAAAAAAAAAACTTTGCAGGTTACCTTTGCCCAGAATTGATAGTTCAAGCAAAACTGATATGACAAATTATGGTAAATGAATGTCAATCAACATTTATCAAGTACCTTAAGTGACTGGGATCCAAGTAAGAAAAACAATCCTGGCCCCTGAGAAGCTTACAACTCAATGGAGGATTATACACAAAAGGAAGCAGAAAAATGGGGATAAAGTGGGGGAGGACCACTAGGGGGAATATGTTTTGTGGAGCTGAAACCAAGCAGAGCTGTTGGAAATGAAGAGTTGGAAATTCTAAGTCTCTATAAAGAGAGGCTTATGAAGTATTTTCTGCTCTGTCCTCTTCACTCCAGTTTCTTACTCTATTGGATGAGAAGATTAGACTAGATACCTTGGAAGTTCCTTTCATCTCTAAGAAACCGTAATTTATCAAAGTTGTTGCCTTGTCAAATCCAGCATTAGCTCTAAGGTGAGTTGGGTTCTTGCCAATGAATAATGAAAACTGGATGTTTCTGCCTCTACCCATTCTCTCATTGCCAGGTTCCTAAAGGTGACTAAAGAGGATATGAGCACACTCCTTCAGATACTCTACTACTGATCCCCTCCTCCTTGTTACAAGTTTGAAGAGATGTCAACATACCAACCTTCTGGAGAGAAAATATGATGTCATTTGGGCAAGTCTGGGCAGGCATTTTTGCCTGGCAAAGAGAAACATGAATATGGCCCTTTAACACAGAGCCAGTGTTATGATAATCAGAGGCTTTTTACATATCCTCTTGCCCTATAAGACTTTCACTTTTCCCATTCATACACCATGACATCTTTTACATGGAGACTAAGTATAGTATTACTTTGAACATTCAAATCATTCAGCACTGGGCAACCACCCAATTCAGTAAGGAAATCCACAATGTCTACAGAAATGCTGCCATCTCCATTTAACACTGAGTTCTAGTAGCTTTCTGCAAGCTTTAATGCTGACAACAGAAGAGTATAGTTTGTGACTTTGACAGTGAGTTCTTTAGAACTTTAAAGAGAAGTCTAGAAGTCAAAGGGTCTAAACCCAAACTTGTGGCAAGCTAGCAACCTCTTTAAGAGTCATGTCCCATTGTCACAGCAACCACATTTCCATTAATTGTACAAGGTATGACTGCAAAAAGTCAACAGAGAGCTCTTTTGAACACTCATATTTACATGTTCCATCATTTGCATATATTACATTTTTTACATATGTCATTCCTGGAATGCCCTGAATCCATGGACCCAAGCAACGCCCCTGCAGGGCTCAGAAAACAAAAGCAAGGCAAGGAGTCTCTTTGAAGTGGGAAATTGGAATGGTCTTAAAGTAAGAATTCTCTTTGGAAATATCTTGGTTCTCTAACAAACCTGAATGAAAAGAAGTAAGCTTCTTCATGTACTTACTATATAGATGCTGGTTTCATATTCATGATGAAAACTAGAAGTTAAGGAGCATCAAGAATCATCAGATCTGGCCCCTGATTATCTATACTTAAAGTTTATCCAGGTCAGTTAGCTGTTCCTTGTACCTCATTATATGTAAATCATATTTGGGGAGGTCAAACAATAAATCATATTTGGGGAGAAATTAGTTTCTGGTAGCATTCTGCAGTTCTTGAACTGTCCTGTGAAAAGGATTGTTCTATATGGTCCCAAAGGGCAGAACTAGGAACAGAGGGTAGAAGCTTCAGAAAGCTAAGAGTTCTGCTCACCATAAGGAAAAACTTGCTAATGATAGGAGCTGTCCCAATGGAAACAGAGAACTTCAGGGAAAGCAGGTCAGGATGGACCAGCAAATTGTCCATTTCTGAATGCTAAGTTAATGAATCTCATTTTAATCCTATAGGTACGGGGAACCATGGGAGGTTTCCAAGGAGGTTTCCAGTTTTGAAAAAGTCAACAAGAATCTACTAACAAGAGGCTGGATGACTAGGTGTCAGGGATGTAGTTTGTAGAAGGATGTTTCTATTGATATATGGGCTAGACATGACCTCTGAAATCCTTTCCATCTCTGAGATTCTGGGGGGAATATATATCAGACATTTGAAGAAACCACTAGCAATCTGCCATCTTTTGATTCTTTGTTTAGGGAATAAAATTAATCTAGAAATATGCCAGGATACCCAAACTCTAGTTTAGCAGTTCTGCCACTAAAGAATTGCTGGGCCATAGTCTAGGCACTAAATACATGTATCAGTTTCTTAGAGTAGCAAACAGCTATAACAACACTTAGCCTATCTATATGCAAGGTGAGAATGCTGTGAGAATGAAAGACCAATAAGCAACCTTCATTCTGCTGAGAACTATTAAAACACATTCTATGTATCTAAGACTTAATGAGGAGGAGTAAATAAATAAATAAGACCCAATCTTTATTATCATAACATATTAGGAAATGGGATAGAAATTACCCATATTTGTGATTTCATCTATTTAGGGAAGCCCCAGGGTAGAGGTCTCTACTGGTAATTATCTGTAACTGCCTATAATTTATGTTCCTTGAGAGTTACTTTAAACAATGAGAGGCTAGGTGACTTATCCAGAGACATACAGTTGAGGTATGCCTGAAGTAAGAACTTGAAAGAAGTGAAGAGCCTGGTTCCAAGGCTGGTCCTCTAAACATAACACCATGCTGCCTCTCTATATACATCTAAAGTTAAATATAAGAGATTTGAAAAATATATCAATTATCCTGAAAAATTATATGTAGTTAAATGCTAGATCAAAGACATTAAGTGCTAGAGGTTCAGAGAAAGGAAATTGTTATGTATGCCAGTGGTCAAGGAAGGAAACTTCTTGGTAAAGGTGGAGAGTCATCAGGCTTAAGAATATGTTTTGCATGATAATACATGTATAACCCAGATCAAATTGCTTGTGAGCTTTGAGAAGAAGGGAAGGGAGGGAGACAATTTGGATCATATAACTTTGGAAAAATTGTGAAAATTTGTTATTCCATATAATTGATTTAAAAAATCAGGTCCTAAGATATATGTATGTTATGTATAACATATATATATACACAAACACATATATTTCTAATGTTCAATAAAACTATTTACCTCCTGACTCAAATAGTCACATTTCCAAGGGAGAAAAAAGCACATTTTGAAGGAATCCTTGGAAAAGATACATCCTTTGTCAGACTATGATGCACTCTCTTGTTCAGTGAATAGGTTTGCCTTAATATTGACCTTTGTTTTAGGGGGAAGAATTTGCACAGGGAAGTACTAGATAAAGTTAGGATAGGATGGACCAGCAAATTGTCCATTTTTGAATGCCAAGTTAATGAATCTCATCTTAATCCTATAGGTACGGGGGAACCATGGGAGGTTTCCAAGGTTTTGAAAAAGTCAAGTGCCTTGCAGATGTAAGACTTTATTAAGCACACGACTGATTTTGGTATGGGTTTAAGGAAGTGAAAGAAGCAAGGTACTAAGAGAATGATAACTAATACTAGAACTTATGAAGCTCATGGCTCTACAACATTATTGCAAAATATATTTGGAAATCACCTTATTATCTTGAGGTTATAAAGTTGGTAAGTATGGAGCATGTATGTAAGTGCCCTCTGAGCCTCACTACAGCCCCAGTAGCCTCCACTATCACTAGTCCAGGCTCAATTCTGACTCTTTCTTTCTTTAAGTACCTACCTGGAATGCCCTTCACTTTACTCTGTGCCTATCCAAATATATCTTGCTAGTCCCAGATCAGGCCTCTGAGTTTAGATTATATTATTCTTTTTCTCCACAGAAAATACCCATGGCATTGAATGTCTAGGGCTGAATGAAATGATTGCTAACAGTGGGTGAATAGAAAGACAAAGAAAGGAACGGTGGGCTTCTCTAAGACATTTGGCAAAAATCTAGCCTCTTGATGCCAAATGAGTTAGACTGAAGGGTGAGTAGGATCTTAGGCTGGAGACATTTAGCAAATTGCCATATTACTCGCATCCTTCCCTCCCAACTCTCCATAAAAATAAAATAAAAGGTGGCATCGCAAAATTGTGAACAATAAAAATACACTGAACCTGTATCAATGTCATGAAACAATTAGTAGACTAATTAAAATTTGGTTTACCAAGTCTGACTGTGAACTACAATCTAGCGACAATAACACCACCTTTAATACCCTCCCAGTCATCTTTCAACAACTATTTCTTCTTGTAACAAACAATAGTATATTCAAACCATGGTATGTAACCAATAGCAAGTACATACCATTTTCCTTAAAAAAAAAATATCCAAAAAATGTTCAACAACACAAAGGCCCTATTTTTTCTGCAAAAAGATAGATGTCAGAGAGTGTTACAGCTCCTTCCCTGACAAGGGTGTAATGGGACTGGGATGAAGGTAATCCTTCCCCTGGCCAAAATCCAGCTTAACTATTGTTTGGGAGCTAAATGGTATACATATTCAGTTCTGAGAGGAGAATGGCTCACAGCATAGCCATTTGAGAAAGCAACAATGAACAGTCATATGTTTGGATATCTCAGACAAGTGTAAGATATACCAGCCATTAGAGATCCATGAGTTAACTCAGTGGAATGAAAAAAAAAAGGGGGGGGAGGGGGAGGGAGAGGGGAGAAATGAATAAATGAAGGAAATCAGAAAAGGTGCAGGAAAGCAGAGGTAGAAAGACATGTGTAAGGGTGAAGAAACAAAAAAAGGACCTCAACATCCAGGAATGAGAACAATGGCTAAAAGCCATGAAGCTCTATATTTTATTGAGCTGGGTAATTATAAGTCAAGATTCCAATTAGCTAGCTTAAGAATGGATGAACCCAGACAGTTAACAAACAGCTTTCATAAGGACAGATGAAATTTTTAGTGCTGAAAGATTTAAAAAGGACAAATGTACTCAATAACCTAACTCAAGGTAGCTTCTCATTCTTATCACCTACACATTCCTGCAAGCTAACGTTGTACTCAAGAAAGGATTCAGGAGCAATCAGCAGACTGGCCATCAAATCTAAGAGGTGCAAGATAGTGAAGAGAATATAAGACTTACAACCAAAAGCCTTGGATTCAAATCCTGTCTTCTCCATTTATTACTTGTGTAGCCTTGAATCAGGAACTTAGTCTCATTTTTCTCATCTATAAAAGGGGAATGCTAGTTCCGCCAACTTCAAAGAGAATCCACAGAACCACATATATAGTTGCATCATGCTCTACCCACTCTAGTCTCAGCACTGCTATTTAGCCTACCCCAACCCTCAATGGAGGTCAGGACCAGACTGCCCATTTTCCCAGCACAATTATTTCTGTGATCCAACTACTTTGTTTAGCTTTTCTTCCTTTCTGCCCCTAGTTCAACTGTATTTTTCTCTACAAGAAAAAAATTTTCCATTAGGACTCAATGCATAAATGACCTATCACACACGGGTCCCCCTAGCTATATGGCTACCCTACAGTCAAACAGATGGTATAGGAATAGGGAAGAATTTCCAGTACTACCAACAGAATCATGAATAATAAAAACAGCAGACTAGGATTGAACAACGCCTGCTGTGAGTTCTGGTTTGTGGGTCTTATTGGAACAAAATCAGTCAACAAAGCAGCTGACTTAAGGTAAACCTGCAGGATATACTGCTGCCTAGATAAAGCTTGATATCTGTAGGGGTAAAATTGCCTGGCAGATAGATGTGATAATGCTAGGAGGGAGCTACCATATCAGGTAGATCTCAAGCTGAAAAAAATGGAAACAGTATTGAGAAAAATTGGCATACTCAGATGACATATTTGCTATGTTTGGAGAGAGGCAAGGGAACTAGCCTCTGACTTTGGTTCACATCTGTTTCAGGAGGGTAATCACTCATCTTAAATAATGTGAATATCCAGCAAAAATTAATAAAGTTTCAGTCCTTGGAAAATGAGAGTAACTTGTTTGGTATCAGTAAACCTCATTGTCTACCCACCTCTTATGTACCTTTGAAAGGCCAACTAAAATATTTCCACTTGCAAGAAAATTCTGCAGACCCCTCCAGTTCCTTCTTTAAAATACATTGCCTTTCTACTGTAGCCTTAGTTGTTGTATCACATATACATGATTATCTCGCCATCAAGATACATAAGTTCCTTGAATGCATGTCTAACATGTATGCACCAGACCACCAAAACTAGTAGAGAACACACATAATAATTGGTGCTCCATAAGTAATATCATGATAATTGACCATATTAACAAGCAAACAACAAAAATAACATGATTATCTCAGAAAAAACCTTTGGCAAAATACAACACCCATTCCTACTAAAAACACTAGAAAGCATAAGAATAGAAGGGTCGTTCCCAAAAATAATAAACAGTATATATCTAAAACCATCAGCAAACATCATGTGCAATGGGGATAAACTATATTCCTTCCCAATAAGATCAGGAGTGAAACAAGGATGCCCATTATCACCTCTACTATTTGACATTGTACTAGAAACACTAGTAGTAACAATTACAGAAGAAAAAGAAATTAAAAGGTATAAAATAGGCAATGAGGAGACCAAGCTATCACTCTTTGCAGATGATATTGTAAACCTCAAATTTCCTTAGACTTATAATTGTTGAAAATTTCACCATTGGGATATTTCATACTTGGAAAATTTCTTACTGATAGTCTATTGGAATGGGAACTCCATTGGCATGGGAGGTTCCTTCTCTTCCCTTCTTAAGATTACTTTAGGACAGAAACCCTTTGCTGAACAATGGAAAGGACTTTGACCTATGCTTGAGCATAGAACAGGAATTTCTTTGAGTCTTGATTGATTTTAGAATTGATACAATGGAGATACTCCACCCTATTCAGTCCTAATAGGATTGAGTAAGGGCTGCAGCCTAGATCAAAATTTAATTATTCCAATCTCTACCATACTCAAGTTAACAGGATTTAGAAAGGGCTGGAACAAAGGAGTAAAGATTTAATCATTTGAAAAATATGACCTTCAACAGACATGTGCAAAAGCCAGAAACCTCTGGGCGGTCCTGGGTTAAGCGAGAGCCTCCATTGACAGGGAAATTGATGAAGAGTGATTGGTAGATGTGAGGACTGAGGGGAGGCAACTTGGATGGTGTCCTTAAAGATAGGAGGGTCTGGAGACTCGGGGGAGAGGATTGAGTTTTTGGTCGGTGTGGTTCCTGGGCTCTGAGGAAGCTTGCTCTGAAGGAAGCTGAAGGTGGGGGCCTCTGAGACTGTTTCTCCATTTTGGACACGTGAGTGAAAGGGACTGATCTCCTTTCTTTGCCCCAGCTATCTAAGGGCTTGGGCCTTTTGGCCCAGCCTAAACAGAAGGGGTATTTAAGCCCTATTCCCTTCTCTCCCCTTTCTCTCTCTCTATATATCTCTAATTCCTTTCTTGCTCCTATTGTAATTAAACTCCAAAAAAAGGCTGACGGCTGACTTGAGTTTTTCATTTAGGAATTACATAGCTGATTCCTTGGCGACCTTAAATTAATATATATCAGTCTTTTAAAGTGATTCCCTTGTAACAATATGATGGTCTACGTATTAAATCCTAGAGAATCAATTAAAAAGCTAGTGCAAATAACTTTAGCAAAGTTGCAGGATACAAAATAAACCCACATAAGTCATCAGCATTTCTATATATCTCTAACCCATTTCAGCAGCAAGAATTAGAAAGAAAAATTCCATTCAAAATCACCCTAGACAATATAAAATAATTAGGAATCTATCTGGCAAGACAAACACAGGAATTATATGAACACAACTACAAAACACTCTCCACACAATTAAAACTAGATCTAAACAATTGGAAAAATATCCATTGCTCATGGGTAGGACGAGCTAACATAATAAAAATGACAATCCTACCCCAATTAATTTACTTATTTAGAGCCATACCCATTAAACTACCAAAAAACGTTTTTACTGAATTAGAAAAAAAAAACATAACAAAGTTCATTTGGAAGAACAAAACATCAAGAATATCCAGGGAAATCATGAAAAAAAATGTGAAAGAAGTTGGTCTCGCAGTCCCAGATCTCAAACTATACTGTAAAGCAGTGGTCATTGAAACAATTTGGTACTGGCTAAGAGACAGAAAGGAAGATCAATGAAATAGACTTGGGGTGACCTCAGCAAGACAGTCTATGATAAGCCCAAAGATCCCAGCTTTTGGGATCAAAATCCACTATTAGATAAAAACTGCTGGGAACATTAGAGGACAGTATGGGAGAGATTAGGTTTGGATCAACATCTCACACCCTACATACACACCAAGATAAACTCATAATGGATGAATGGCTTGAATATAAAGAAGGAAACTATAAGTAAATTAGGTGAACACAGAATAGTATACATGTCAGATCTTTGGGAAAGGAAAGATTTTAAAACCAGGCAAGAGTTAGAAAATAATCACAAAATATAAAATAAATAATTTGATGCCATCAAATTAAAAAGTTTCTATACAAACAAAACCAATGCAACCAAAATTAGAAGGGAAGCAACAAATTGGGAAACAATATTCATAACAAAGGTCTAATGAATACTGGAAGGGATGTGGCAAAGTGGGGACATTAATGCATTGCTGGTGGAGTTGTGAATTGATCCAGCCATTCTGGAGGGCCATAGCACTGCTGGGTTTATACCCCAAAGAGATAAGGAAAAAGACTTGTACAAAAATATTCCTAGCTGTGCTCTTTGTGGTGGCAAAGGATTAGAAAACGAGGGGATGCCCTTCAATTGGGGAATGGCTGAACAAATTGTGGTATATGTAGGTGATGGAATATTATTGTGCTCAAAGGAATAATGAACTGGAAGAATTATACATGAACTGGAACAACCTCCAGGAAGTGATGCAGAGCGAAAGGAGCAGAACCAGGAGAACATTGTACACAGAGACTGATACACTGTGGTACAATCGAATGTAATGGACTTCTGTACTAGCAGCAATGCAATGATCCTGGACAATCCAGAGGAATTTATGAGAAAGAACCCTATCCACATGCAGAGAAAGAACTGTGGGAGCAGAAACACAGAAGGAAAACATTTCCTTGATCACATAGTTTGATGGGGATAGTTGGAGGATGTAGGGGATGTAGACTTTAAATGATCACTCTATTGCAAATATTAATATTATAGAATTAAATCATGATCAATGATACATGTAAAACCCAGTTGATTTCCTCGTTGGCTATGGAAGGGGGGAGGGAAAGAATATGAATCATGTATCATGGAAAAATATTCTAAATTAATAAAGTAAATAAAATTTAAATTAGAAAAATTATTTTAAAAAGAAAACAAAACTTTATGTTCAGTCTTAGAATTGATACAAAGTACTGATTCCAAGGCAGAAGAGACTGAAGGGTTAGGCGACTGGAGTTCCAGGGTCACACAACTAGGAAGTACCTAAGGCCAGATTTGAATATAGGATCTCCCATCTGCAGACATGGCACTCTGTCCACTGAGCCACCTACCTGCTCCATGAAAAATATTTAACACCCAAAGAACAGCCACCATTACAAAAAGCAAAAGTATACAGTGGAAAGAGAATTTGAATATAAGTTCAAATCCCCTCTCTGATGCTCACTACCTATGTAACCTTGAGCTCTGTAGATTCCTGGTTCCTCATGTCTAAAATGAGGCAATTGGGGTAGCTAGATGGCTCAGTGGATAGAGCACTAGGCCTGGATTTGGGAGGACCTGAGTGAAAATCTGGCCTTGGACAATTCCTAGTTGCCCAACTCCAGGCAAGTCACAACCCTATTTGTCTGTATTAAAGCTGTTACTAAGACAAAAAAAAAAAAAAACCTGGCTAAACCTTGTGAGGGTAGCCATCGGGTCGATGTCGACCCCTGGTGAACTAGGGCTTTGCTCACCCAGCATGTGAAGACTGCTTCGGCGGAACAGGCGGAAGAAACCAACAAGAAGGTACAATGGCTGAGAGGGCGATGCAACAAGGCACTATGGAGTGCTTAGGGCGTGATGGAGCACAAAAGGCAACACGGCCATCCAATGCAGCTGAGGAAGTCTCCAGGTGTAATGACTTTTCGTGCCAATGGACCCAGGCTTCCAATGCTGAGAGAGTGGGACTGTCTCTGTGCATCGACTTTTCCACTTAAATCTTCATGCACAGGTGTCTTTGTGCACAAAAACACACAAAGACAATCGTCATCCTCAGTTTGAGAGACAACCAACAAGACAAAAAAAAAGGGGTTTACCAAAAATAAGAATAAAAACTAACCTCCAAGGTCCCTTTTCAACTTTAAATGCATGGTTCTAGGGTCCCATGAACCATACTGGCACATAATCAACAAATAAATAAGAGCCTGCAAAATATGACAGGGTCAAATGCTGTAGAAGATACAAACAAGTACAAAACATAACTTTTGTTCTTGAAAAGCTGACAGTCTAAAGAAAGGTAATGTCAGCTTCAATAACTTCCACAGACTATAGATTTTGTTACTGTATCTTTAAAGGACAAAGGAACACTTACACTGCTCATTAACTTGATACAAAAGAACTATTTTTAAATGCGCAAAAAAGTAGCTACTACACTGAAATAGCAGTTCAACAATATTAATCAGCAGGTTACTTCTCAGTTAGCTTAGAGTGTATGTGGCAAAGGTGGTGCTTTAAGTGAAGCACAAATTACATATGGAAACCTTTCTCCTTTGTCTAGAGGGAGGGAGGGAGGGAGGAAGCAAGGAAGGAAGCAAGGAAGGAAGCAAGCAAGGAAGGAAGCAAACAAGGAAGCAAGCAAGGAAGCAAGCAAGGAAGGAAGCAGGCAAGGAAGCAAGCAAGCAAGGAAGCAAGCAAGCAAGCAAGGAAGGAAGCAAGCAAGGAAGCAAGCAAGGAAGGAAGGAAGCAAGCAAGGAAGCAAGGAAGGAAGGAAGGAAGCAAGGAAGGAAGGAAGGAAGGAAGGAAGCAAGGAAGCAAGCAAGCAAGGAAGGAAGGAAGCAAGCAAGCAAGCAAGCAAGGAAGGAAGGAAGCAAGGAAGGAAGGAAGCAAGGAAGGAAGGAAGCAAGGAAGGAAGGAAGCAAGGAAGGAAGGAAGCAAGGAAGGAAGGAAGCAAGGAAGGAAGGAAGGAAGGAAGGAAGGAAGGAAGCAAGGAAGGAAGGAAGGAAGGAAGGAAGGAAGGAAGCAAGGAAGGAAGGAAGGAAGGAAGCAAGGAAGGAAGGAAGGAAGGAAGCAAGGAAGGAAGGAAAGAAGCAAGGAAGGAAGCAAGGAAGGAAGCAAGGAAGGAAGCAAGGAAGGAAGCAAGGAAGGAAGCAAGGAAGGAAGCAAGGAAGGAAGGAAGCAAGGAAGGAAGCAAGCAAGGAAGGAAGCAAGCAAGCAAGGAAGGAAGCAAGCAAGCAAGGAAGGAAGCAAGGAAGGAAGCAAGGAAGGAAGCAAGGAAGCAAGGAAGCAAGGAAGCAAGGAAGCAAGGAAGCAAGGAAGCAAGGAAGCAAGGAAGCAAGGAAGCAAGGAAGCAAGGAAGCAAGGAAGCAAGGAAGCAAGGAAGCAAGGAAGCAAGGAAGCAAGGAAGCAAGGAAGCAAGGAAGGAAGGAAGCAAGGAAGGAAGGAAGCAAGGAAGGAAGGAAGCAAGGAAGGAAGCAAGGAAGGAAGGAAGCAAGGAAGGAAGGAAGCAAGGAAGGAAGGAAGCAAGGAAGGAAGGAAGCAAGGAAGCAAAGGTTGTAGGAAGATAGGGCAGTGTCTTCCTATAGGATTTAAGATTTTACTAATGCAACATTATAATCATTAAACATTTCTAAATTTTTCAGATCCATTATTTTTTTTCTCTGCAGGATAACCCCAAGGTATAGAAAAAAAAATATTATCCACTATATGTGATTCTGTGGGGAAAGTACTGGACAGAATCCACAGGTCAAAAATCCAGATGATGAATTCTAGTTTTACCACTGTGTTGCATGGAAATAGCTCAAGATTTTGAATCAGAGGACCTGGTTATGTATTTTAGCTCTGCCACTTGGTCCCTATGAGACTGACAAATTGTCTCTCTTGGTCTTAGTTTACCTATCTACAAAACAAGCCAATTTGGCTATTCAGCCTCTAAAGCCCTTTCTACTTCTACATCTTATATTGGTTGGCATGGTATCTAATACACTGAAATGGGCATTAGGTATGAATAAGTGGCTTGGACACATGATTTTCTACAGCAAGAGGTAGAAATTTTCAAAATGCTTTAAAGGAATCAGCCTGGTTTCCTCTGGAAAAATCACCATCACTCTACCACCCACTGATTTTTCCTGGACATGGTTTTTTTGCTCCCGCTCTCAAGATAAAGAGTTGGCCTGCTGTTTAAAATCTCATTCTTATATATGGCAGCAAAGAACTGGAAATTGAAGGGACGCCCATCAATTGGGGAATGATTGTCATGGAATACTACTGCATCATAACAAATAACCTGCAGGGTAATTTTGGGAAAACATGGAAAGACTTACATGAAATTATGATGAGCAAAATGAGCCAAAAGAACATTATATACAGCAAAAGAAATATTCTTTCAAGAATGACTTGTGTATATCTACCTCCAGAGAAAGAACTAATAAGAAATACTTGTATGTATACATCCATCTTTTTGTCAGATGATGCCTTCTCTAATGAGGGGGAAAGAGGGAGGGTGGGAGTTACGTAGGTATTTTAATTATAAAAAAACAACTAAATAAATTTAAATTAAAAAAAAAAAAACCACCATCTCATTGGCGTTCAGTATTGAGCCTGGCTGCTATCATTTCTGTGTAACCATCCAAGGCTTTCCAGTACTGCTCACCAAACATAGCCCTCATTGGATTGATTTGCCAGGTACCATGACGTAAATCTTCACACAAGTGAAACCAGACTGTCCACTGGGAAGAGTAAGGAGACTGTTCAATGAAAATGGCCAGTTTCCCAGCTGGGGAAAACTCCAAAGGAATGTCTGTCCTTGATTCCTACCTTTGTTGGGCTACCCTGGTACAGACGGGTCTCATTACAAATAGGCAAAGAAATCAGCAGGTTCTATCTCAGCTTGCAGATACCCAGGGAGTTCCAAGATTCTGAGTTGTACGAGGGGTTACCATTGAGATCTGATAAAGAACAAGGGAGCAGTTTGGCCCCCTAACAGTCATCTCCTACTTCAAACCTTAAGCACATGGCTATTTTCTTTGAGAACAACTCAGGGCCTGGCATTAATGAGGCTCAGCAATAAATAAAAATGTTACTACAGCATTACTTAAGGGGCAACTTCCCCTAGCCTGTGCCCAAAGATGCTGTAGTTGTTTGAAGGGTAGTGAGTGATTTGGAAAAGAGAAGTACAACTCTAGCCTAAAAGACATTATTCACAATGTTGGAACTGGAGGGCACCTTAGATAGTATCTAATATACCCTTCTTATGGTACAGATAAGGAAACTGAGGCCTAAAAAAGAGAAAAGAATTGCTAAGGATCACAGAGTTAATAAGGCACCCAAGACAAAAATGGAAACCACAAGGGTTTTATACTAAGCCAAAGATGTCTTTCATCTACTCTTTATCACCAAGAGAAAACTCCCAGAACTATGATTACCTCCCTCTCCATTCCCCATCTCTACTTCTCTACTTAAAATACATAGCCCTTAAGTTATCCTTTTGTGACTTTTTCTCTCCTTTAAGACTGACTTCAATCATCATTTTGCCCTAATTTTATCTTTTAGATAAACACTTAAATTGTAATTTTCCTTATTCCCTAACTTCTAGTCAGTTACAACTGATCATCCCAGAAATAGTTATCAAAGTTGGGGCCACGGACCACTGGTATAATCATGAGATCACAGATTTTGAACTGGAAAAGTCCTTTAAGTTCATCCACTCTAACCCCCATATTAAAGATGAGGCAACTCAAGCCCAGAGATATTAAATGTCATTAGTCTTTATGAAGCAATCATATCAATTTCATTTGGGCATAAAATGTCACTTGTGAAAAAACAGGCATCTCATGATTGTGCCCTCTATAATAACTAAACATTTCTGATATATTTATCATATAAAAATGTATATTGTGTACTAACAGAAGCATAAGATCTAGTCTTTGCCTTAAAGAAGCTTGACAATTCATTGGAAGAAACAATAATCCCATTCATTCTGATCTGGTTTCCTTGAACTCATCCACGGGTAGAATAGGTGGAGTTCACAGTCCTTCCTCTTTCTTCCCATCAACTAGGCTTCATATTTCCCAATAATCAAGAAACACTGAGTTGGTATAATTAGCAATGGTGTGGTATTACAATGGTTTGAAGAAAGAGCTGAGAGAAATATTTCTAAGAAACCACCAGCGATTGAGACCTAATAAGATTCAAGCTGTGGGAGGCAATGCTTCAAACTGTCCAGCTGAACATCCTCTCCTCCACACCTTTTTTTTTTCCAAATAACCTGTAACTATCTCCATTCTCCACCCAAATTCCCTACAAGCCCAGCCTCAGCCACCCTGTTAACTGATAGTGTGACAAAGCTTGAATTTAGGTCAATCTCTTTAGTGGTTCCCTAACCTGAAACAGAGACCTACTGAACCCAGGTCTGAATCATTTCTTCCTTTCTATTCTGTCACCAGAGTAATGCCTGGCAAAGACCAATAAAGAGAATCCATTCCGAGGACACAAGCAGATGTGATATCTTCTATTCAGGCCCTGAGTAAGCTGAAAGGACCCAGAGGATTTGGATTCCAAGGAAAACAAAACCAAACAAGACCAGTGATTTTACAATACAATTCACTTACAAGAAAGAAACTAAGGGATGCCTGTTGGACTTCACTAACCTGATTCACACACAGTAAATGCTGAGAGAATAGACCTTTCTTTCTCAGGATGAGCTAGAATCTGACTCTAATTTTTGACCATTGGTTTCAATATAAGAGGAAATGACAAATGGTTTAATTTACGATGACCTAAAAGTTATAATATAATAACTGGAGGTAGCTGATTTGTTCACCTAGAGAACACAAGACCTAGAGTCAGGAAGACCTGAATTCAAATCAAGCCTCAGATACTTACTACCCTTTTGGCCTCATTTTTTAAAACTAGAAATGGGGATAATAATAGTTCCTACCTTCCAGGATTACTGAGAAGATCAAATGAAATAACAGCAAAAAGTGTTTAGTCCAGTGCCTGCCATACAGTAAACACTACAAAAATATTAAAATAATAATAAAACAATAGTTTCAAATAGTCAGGAATTACTCCACTTGGGGCAATGTCCTGATGTTTCCATAAGCCATTTTTCCAGGGTCAGAGTACTCAAATAAATGAACTTTAGTTTATATGAAAGTATGATAAGTATTAAGGGACAATCTATATTAGAGAAAAAATAAAATGAATCTAATTCACTAATGACTTGATAATAACAAGGCCTCTTGGCTACATAAACATTGTTTTTCCTGGATAATGCATCCAAGAACAAAGCTGCTACTACTAGCACCCTTCCACGGAAATGCTGCTAAATTAAGAATTAAATCAATTTCTAGGTTATCTAAAATATATGGTAACAAGATAAGACATTAAAGGAGAATTAAAATCCCTTCATAAACAAACATAGAAAAACAAAAGCTCTTTACTGCTTGCTTTGTGTTCATATCAAAGTTGAGAAGTTCTAATTCCTCTTTTGTCTAGGAAGGTGACTACTACAAGAGGAGACATGACTCTCTTCCTTCTAGAAGCCCCCTGGACCATCCTCCCACCTCGTTTAAACCTTCATTTAAACCAGTAGTTCCCAATAGTTCTTTGGGGATGGAGTTGATTAGTTTTGTTTTTTAATTTCATAAAGTCTTAATAATTCAAGGACATGAAGACAGAGTAGTCTTTCTGTGAAGTAATTCTTTTCCCAAGCTAGAGGGAACTAATATTCTAGTCTTAATTATGACCAATAGCTTATAAATTTTATGGGTGGTAATGGGGAAAGCCTTGGACATGGAGTGGCAATCATCCCAACTTTTTATATTTCCTAGCCAATTTAAAAGTGGAAGGAAACAGTCCCACTTAATTTAAATTCTCCAATTTTGAAGATGAGAAAGTTGAAGAAAAAAGCATAGAAATTATTATTGGGCCACATGGTCTCTCATTTTCAAATTTTAGTTTGTTAAAACTCTAATAATAGTTCAAGAAATACTTGGCAATTTGATTAAATATTTGGGGGATATAAAGGAAGTATATAGTAAGATATGGTCCCTTCCTTTAAGGAGCGGACAATTCAGTTGAAGAAACAAAACAAATATAAAAAGTTAAGTAATATAAGATTTAAATAGCAGTTCATAACAACCAAAGGAGAAATGTCACAAAGCTATATATGATTAATTACCAAGAGAATTACCTGGACAACAATTGCTTTCAGCTTTTAGAGAGAAGAGAACACTTTTAGTTAGGCGGGTCAAGAAAGAGCTTTCTGGAAAAGGTGAGAATTGAATTGGATTTTGAAGGATGAGTAAAGTTGTCACCTGGAAAGGGTCTTCCATTAAGTGAAAAATGAGTGTTCAGACTTGGGAAAAAAATTGTTTTTTTTCCAAGTAAAAACTTCAGTGGAAATATCTTATGCAATTATAAGCTAGGACCATTTCACCAGAAAAATACACTTTAATTTATTCCTTACTCCCCACCCCCCAAGTCCAAATTAAGTAAACTCTGAACTGAGAACCTAAGTTCTCATCATCAAAATCACTGTAAAAAGCCATGCAAACATGAAATTCAAGGATCTAATATCCATTAGGTTACAAATTCCTTCAGGGCAGGAACTTTTTTACTTTTTCTTTGTATTCCCAGGATTTAGCACATAATAGTTTAATAAGTAATTTATTTGACTATGACAGCAAGGTTAACAGTAGGGATGTTACTAACATTTGCCATAAGGCTCAGTTATATATCTCAATAGTGATGAGCATTCATAGCTTTATGGAGTTATAATTCAGGGATATTTACTATGAAATTATTAGCTGAGGAAACTGGAAAGAGATTAAAAAACACATTGAATACTGAAAATAAACAGAAATATGGTAAATGGAGGCAATGGGACTTCTATGAATATAGGTAAAAGTGTAACAGTTAAAATTTAGGGAAACTGAGGCATGGTAGAAATTAGTTTCTCTCTTCAAGGAGCATTACATTTTTAGAGGTTTATTAAAGATTAAACTATAAAGAAAATACAAATAAGAAAGGCATGTGTCTAGGCCCAGAGAGCCTACTCAAGACCACTCACATCTTGCCTTCTAGGTGGAGAGCCACATGTGCTCCCAAGAGGGAGTAGGAAAGAGCAGAGGCCAATAGCCTTCTACAACCAGGTTAAATACTCCATCTGGCTCTTGGCCCAGGTGAGAATTCAGTGAGATTACAAAGCATTCTGAGGAAGTGGAGCAAGGACTTCTGGGGATTGAAGTCCTGGATTCAAGTCTCCATTTTTACAAAAGTCTATTACATTTAGATAAAATATGGAATTTATGGATTTGGAGTACATGGGACTTGGAGCCAAAAGACCTGGTTGAACTCTGCCTGTAACATGTCTGTAAGATTGGGCAAGTGATTTCCTTCCCTTGGGCCTCAGTTTCCATATCTATAAAATGAGGGAATTGAATCAAATAATTTCTCATTTTTCTTCCAATTTTAACAATCTGTACTTCTGTAAGGGGGATGTGGAAGTTCATATTTGGTCCCGCTGACAATTTGGTTTTAGAAACCAAAGTGATTTTTAAAAATCATTTACATCTGTCTCTCCCTCTCATCCTGTCCAAGGTTTCTGGAGCTTATAAAGAATAGCACTTCAGTTTCACATCTATCCCCAAATGTCACCATGGTAGCACACCTGAATGAGATGCAGCAGCTGTTATGATCCAGGCCAGTGAGAGGCCAGAGAATGCAGAGTTTGGCTCTGGAGAAAGTTCATAATTACCAAGAAATTCCCACCAGGCCTATTTGTGGAGTTTTCCCTTCTAAACTTTAGAAAAGAACAATTGTTTCAGCAGCAGAACAAATAGCCACATAACTAAACTCAACAACTTTGGAAATTCTATTTGGTGCCTGCATGGCAGTGAGGAGAGCCTCAGTTTGGGAGATGTGGAATAATATTAATCAGAGAATCTTAGAGCAGGAAGGGTTCCAAAAGATGATTATTCAGCCCAAAGATTTTATTTCACAAAAGAGAAAACTGAGGACCCAGTAAGTTAAATGACTTGTGTCAGAGCCATGCAGGGAGACCAGGATAGACTTCCATTTCAAATCACTTCCCACCAGAACCCAATATTTTCTACAGGAGGTCACAGGACCTTGTAAGGCTACATTAGGCACTCAGCTAAGATTGATGCCAACTCATTTCCTCAAGAGCTGCTACTCTGAAGATAGCACTGTCATAGTTTTCATTACCTTCATTTCTCTAACTCTAGACAAGCATGGCTTAGTAGAATGTAAGTTCCTTGAGGACAGGAACTAACTCAACACTTTTTATCTTCAGTGTTGAACACAGTGCTTCTTAACACATGGTAGGGACTTAATACATGCTTCTCAACTACAAACAGGCTCCAGAATCTAACCTCCCAAAGCAATGCAAGTATGTGACAAGGTCTCTGGGAATTTGATCAAGTTGATAAAACCCCTAAGGAGTCATAGAAATGGGCACATGGAATCTCTAAACACTGCTGTGTACACATGTACACACATACAACTTGGACTGGTCTAGAGCAAGAAGGGCCTTAGAAAGTCATTTAGTCCTTGACCCAAAATGGGTCAAGCAACTTACCCATGGTCCAAGACTTACCCAACCTTCAGAGGCAGGACTTGAACTAAGTACCTCTCTGACTTCAGAGCCTTTTAATCAATACCATTTTACTGTTCCTAAATCTCTCATACACAAACTTTTTTTGGCTCACTGAAAAGGTAGCAGGATAACTTCAAATCATCATCAGTCCAGAATTAATAATAAACACTCTACAAAAAATTGCCAGCCCCTTCTGGGAAGATTCCCTCACAAATAATCTGCACCAGAGATATGGCAAAAAAAGATAACTGTTCACAGGTGCTTTGTCCTCAGTTGCTTCTGACAGCTGGTATGTTTTTTTTAAAACCCTTCACCTACAAGTTAACCTGAAATTGGAATGTTTGACCCTCCTACATTTAAGCACACAGACAATGATTTGATGTTTACTTAATATAATTAACATGTCTCCAACAGAAATGTCAGCCAGGGAAGCCTGTACTATCAATCAGATCCTGGACCCTATAATTTAGTTATTAATTTATTTATATATTTAGTCATTCACTCACATATTTATCACATTTTACTGTTTGCTTAATAAAGGAAAGGTAAGAAGAGAGTAGCCAGAGCTAATCCAAAGGATTATGGATCTTAAAAAAAGATTATTCCTTGCATTTACCCAACATCTAGTTTCCAATTGCTTTGATTACCAGAAAAAATCAGATTAAAATTAAAATAAAAAATATCTGGAATGGGAAAATAGGGACAAAATAATAACCCAAGAACTGTGTGTGTAAAGAAGGAGGAAGAGTGGAGAACATTCATTTTATTCCCCTGGATGGTGAAAGCAGTGTCATGGCAAAATTATATGAGCCTCAAGGTCTTTATTTTGACCCCCAAGTCACTTCCTGAGTACCAGCAACAGGTTAGGAAAAAGCAAAGATAGGACTTTGAACAATCAAACTAATTCAGAACTACCTCCAAAGGTACACCCACTCCAGACTTTGTTATTAATAGCTAGACAATCAGCATCTGTCTTGTTTATGCATTGTGATAGTCCTGTGTGGATTTCCAACACTGAAGAGCAACTGTGGTCCTGGGCCTCCTGCACCATCAGATGTCATCTGAGTTCTTGAAATTTGATATACTTTAGAAAAGCAGTATGTTAATATTACTTCTAATAATTAAGATAATAGTCTTGCTTCCTACTTACTTGGCAGTTAACCTAAAAAATACTTTCATGTATAACCTCATCTATCCTCACAATGTCAGGCAATAAAGGAATTGCATTCATCTTACACATGGACAAACTGAGCCACAGAATTCTAGGTCAAACACCATGGTAAGTTCTGAATAAGAAGTAAAAATTTAAATCTGACTAAGAATATAGTTTTGTTTTTTTCTATTATATTAGGCTTTGCCTCTCCTGATTTACCATTTTATCATCATAGGTACAAATGGAATCACATATTAACAAGACTGACTTATATACTCAACCTGAACATAATGTGTTTGTGGGGAGACGGTCTTAATCTTACAAATCTTTTGTGCTCCCCATAGGTCTCACTAGTCACATTTTGTTCTGCTGTTTCTGTTTTCCTGAAACAGTTCAAAAAAGGTCCAATAACATGTGCATTATTTCCAAACAGTCCTTTAGCAAAGATAGCTTTCTGAGAAAGCAAGTTTGCTCCTTTAATTTCGCCTTTAGATCTGAGGCTTATCTGAGTCTGAAGTTCCAGAGAAAATCTTCTTTTGGCGTAAAATAAAATTAAAAAGGTAAAAGTTGGAGGAGTGAAAATTCCCCTTCCACAAGATGCATTAGTAATGTGGAGAGGCTTCTAGAAAAGTTGTCTTGCCTGTCTACAGGGATAAAACCATCACTCATCATCTAAGACTACTAGAACTGACAGCTACAGAGTCTTAGTTAATAGCAGTTCATTGGATTTTCTTCCTAACACTTACTCATCTCAGATTTAACCACCAACAGTCTAATGCTTTATCCACTGTGCTGAAATCAGGTGGAAAATATAATGCCCCGTTGCAATTTCTCTTCTTTTGGCTTATCATTAGGATTTTTTTTTAACCAAGGGCTTACAAAATGTTAACTTAAAAAAAAAGCCAAATCATAGCATTTAGCTGTCATTTGTACAACAGGGCCTTTTTAGCACATTATTCACTCTAGTGTGGAATTTTATTTAAAAGTAGGCCTCATCTTGAACCCCATACAAAGTTATCACTAGAATTTTTCAAATCTTACAGTAACACTTTCCCACATTATTGACCACAAAGTCATTAAGAACAGCTTCAGTGGCTAGTCATCCTTCAACTCACAAAGCTCCAAGTTTGTGTTAAAGTCAACTATTTGGCACTTGGAAGACATTTCCCCATAAAATCAATGTTATAAAAGAGGAGGGAGTTCTATTCTGAAAATCACAAGAATCTGTTCAGATTCTGCTTTTGCATAATTCATTCATGTGTCCACAGAAAAGCCACTTAATGTTTCTAAACTTCCTCTTCTGAAAAAAAGTCTGAGAATGACATGACTTACCTCATGAGGCTGTTATGCAGAAAGTGCCCTCTAATGTGTGCAGTGTTATATAAACGAGAGCTCTGATACTGTACATGGTCATTAATTTCAGAGGCTAGTCCATAAAAAGTTACTTAATCCATAATACATCTACAACTTATGCAAGAATGCATTTCAAGCTGTAACTTCGGATTCAGTGAATACAGCTACTGTTTGCTGACTTGGTGTCTAACTCCCTAAAGCAAAAAATTCAAAACAAAATCAAATCCTCTCCTCCACCTTCCTGCTCCTCCATGTCAACAATTTATCAACCAGAGGCAAATAACGTTCCTAACGACAGATTACTTGTATGTATAGAATGTTTCCAAGGTATTGGGTATACATAAGTCAAGGACTGGCTACACGCTGTCAGGGACAATCAACTTTATTTTTGATTGAGATGCATGTGACCTCCTGGTCTAGAATACACATCAAGATATGACAGTGATACTGGGTTCTTAAAGGCTGTGACAGGAAAGTCAAACCCTGGGCAAGGTCTTATGACGAGACAGAAAAGCTTCAAGTATGGACACGAGGACAAATTGTTACTGTAGAATAAGTTAAGAGAAGATTGTGACCAGAAAGACACCAACTACTTGACAATTTTTTTCTAACTATCATCTCATTAATACAATATAAAGGAAGATATGTGAATGACACTAGTGAAAGAAAAAACCACACTGATAAAATCATGAATTCTTGATATATTGAGTTAGACTCATGTAAAATATATAACAGTTCATTCACACTTAAACGGGCACCAAAACACAAATATAATGAAATATCATTGTGCTGTAAGGAAATTCAATGGAAAGTCTGTAAACATGGAGATTTGAACACCATACGTCAATCCCCAGAAGTCCTTGGCACTTCCCAGAATGCCCTATGATCTCACCTTAAATCCCCACCTGGACCGAGAACAAAATTTGTATTTAAACTGATGGTACTGCCTACTTGGGCTCTCTTCTTCCGCTTCTAAGCACACGCAGACAAGATGTAGGTGGCTGTGAATGGGCAATGTGCTCTAGGCACATGCTTTCTTATTTTGTATTTTTTTAATTCTTGATTTCTAATAATCTTTAATAAACCTCTAAAAATATAATACTTTTAGTAGAGATACTAATTTAATTGTTACAAGTCTTACATGAATTAATGCAGAATGACACATCCAAAAAACCAATAATAAAGGAGAAAAGAACCACAAAATATTCAACATTAATGTTGCAAAATAACAAAGAACAAACTCAAATAAGAGAAAGGAGAAGAGAAGCCCCACCTTTGAAGAGGTGGCAGGTGTATGGGTGTGAAATACTGCATATATTGTTCAATATTTTTCTATGTATTGATCAGTTTGTGTGATATTTTCCTTTCTGCCTCTTTATTTAAGAAATAAACTCTTTGTGCTATCAGGTGAACATAAAGGGAAAGGGTAGGAGGGGAGTATTTGGAGGAAATATTGACTATGTAAAAATAAATATGACAAAAAAATTTAATATACATGAATAATATGTATGTAAATATAACAAAAACAGCCCACCACTTTAAGGTTTGTAAAGCATTCTTCTAAATACAATTCTGTGAAAAAGTAGCTACCAGTAGTATTATTAGCCCTATTTTTTGTTTTATTAAAGAAAGGCTCTGAGAGGGTTAATGACTTTCCCATTGTCACACAGCCACTAAGTCTCAAGGATGAGGTATGTCCAAAATATTTATAGTAGCAATTTTTGTGGTGACAAAGAACTGGAAATTGAAAGAATGTCCGGCAATTGGGGAATAGTTAAATAATGTTGCCACATACGATTGTGATGGAATGCTACAGTGCTGTAAGAAGTGACAAAGGGGATGGTTTAAAAAAACAACAACTAAGAACACTTACATGAACTGAGATAACATAAAATAAGCAAAATTAGAAAAATAATTTGTACAATAACTGTAATATGGTAATGATTATCAAATATGAAACATTTAACTGCTCTGATTAACTACAATGATCCATAATAACTCCAAGTGAATCATGATGGAAAAACTACCTCCAGAAAGAATTGATGAACTCTGAGTATATACTGAAGCATACTTTTTCACTTTATTTTCCTTGTTTTTTTTAAACCTGACTAATAGGAAAATAGATTTTACATGACTTCACAGGATTAATGGGTATCATATTGCTTGCCTTCATAATGGATGAGAGAAGTAATGGAGGAATCAAGAGAATATGAAACTAAAAATATAAAAAAACAAAATTAAGTCTCGAGGGTGAGATTTTATTCTTGGTCTCCTAACTCCCAAGTTAAACACACATTGTAGGTCAATTAGAGTCACCACCGTTACTTTGGTTTTCAATATAAAGGCTTCATGCTCCATTTGCACAATCTCCTAAGAAAAATACACTATCGGAGTGGGAAGAGATGCACCTGTGCTAGAATGGAGTTCTTTCCCCTCACCCCTCTCCATACTGTGCAAAAAGATACCTATAAAATCTACGTAACGGGGTTGGTGGGAGGACCAAAGGAGACAATGGACATAAAAATCCTTAGCAAACCTTCAAGTGTCCTGTAAATATCAGCTACTAACTAGATGTAACATCTTCAAGAACTTCCACAGATCCCACCTGAAGACCCCCTAGCCAGTTAGTCCTCTGGGAGAAAGCTTAAATCTTCCTCTTTTCTCCTCTGGCTTCTTTCTGATTTTGTTCTTGCTCTTCCCCCTACCCTTTCTGTCCCTCCATGAAGTTTCAGAGTTAGGAATACTTTTATATACCTGAAGGTCATTCATTGGCACCATGCTTTCTGCTCTTCAGAGAAAATGTAAGCAAAGTAATTTAATAAATATACTACTCATTTAAATTGGCCCTAGCAGCCTCCTGGAGCCATTCTCATGTGGTTAAGAAAGACCCTCCAGAGAATTGAATGCACATAATTTTCTTAAGAATTTGCTTATCTGGGCACAAAATATATTCCAATTTTGCACAAGGATGGAAAATGTACATTGTACAAGCAAATTCACAAGGAAGTTCTCTTTTCTTGGCTTTTTTTAAGTTTTTTTTTTGGTTGATTTTAAAGTGAAAGTCTTTCAGATGTGAAGAGATTTATGCTATCTTAAGGAGGGTAATAATCATATACATATCATATAAATGTATAAAATATATATATTTAACTGTATCTAAAATAGTTTTTATCAGTTTTGTGAACTCAAGGCTTGGGAACTCCTCTGACTAAAGCAAATAACAGTTCCTCTAGGATTTAGTGCTCAGATTACAGGGAGTTGTCAAGGTCCCATAGTTTGCTTCCTATCCTATGGCTATTTATATATCAGAAGTAAAATTTGAACGCAGGGCTTCTTGGTTCTAAGCCTAGTCCTTTATACACTATAGCACTCTTCCCTTCTCCACTACAGATACAGACATCTACATAGGAAGTATGGAGGGGAGAAGATGAAAAGAAGGAACAGGGGTTTAGATTTTGCATAAGGTAAATAAGAAGTTGAGTATATTCTTTCTGAGTTGAGCCCAGAAATGGAAGAAGTGGAGGCATCAGATACTGAAACCTTGGACAATTCACTCAACTTTGTCCTCTGTCAAATGAAAGGATTGAAATAAGAGATCTCTAAGTTCCCTTTCAATTCAAAATCTATTTCCCTCCAGTCTATAAAATTAGGACTTTGTACTAGATCAGGGGTTGTTAACATTGGTCCATGGATAAGTTTCAAGGCATCCATGAGGGAAAAAAAATACTTCTTTATTTTCACTATCCTTTGGCTGGTATTATAATTCTTTGTATTTCATTTTATGCATGGAAAAAAATATCAGGGGCTTACAGGCTTTACCAAACTACCAAAGGGGTCTATGACAAAAAAAAGGTTAAGAATACCTGGCTACCTTTTGTCTTAAAATGTCCTTTCTGGCTCTAAATTTATGATCCTCTACATGTGTATAGCTATAAATATCTGCCAGAGTCAGGTTTAAAAAAGAAAATCTACTAAACAGGGGAAAATGGACAAGAAGGTAAAAAATGACCAGAAAGGAGGTATCACATGCATGTACCCACAAAGCCATCTAACTCTCCATCTACCTATCTCAAAGTCCAAGTGAACTTGGAGAACAGAAGCAATTATCTACCAACAAAAGAGCTCTCCATGGAATTACAGCTAGACACTTCAGCTGTGGGCCTGGGCTATTTCAAGCTTCTCCTTCGTGAGATTCCAGCATTTGCTTTGCTTTTTCAAGGTTTCTAATTTCAGCTGCAGAAGGCAAAGTCTAGGAAATAAGGCCGACACGTATAAAAGCCCGCAGTAATAGAGGAGAGCATCCTGATGAAGAACCGTTTGCCCTGAAGAGATAAGTAACTAAAAGTGACTGGAAAAGGAAAGTTATGAGAGGAAAATGGGTAGCACTTGTGTAGCTCTGGATGCACTGGATCCTGGAGATAACAGAAGCCTTTGCAATTTATTGAAGAGGAGGCTAACAGGATCAGGTTTCTTTAGGAAGATCCCTTTGATAAAAAGAGTAGCTTACATTCTACTGGAAAGCTGACATAAAATGAATGAATAAGGCTGGTGGTCTCTAGAAAATCACATGCATGAGATTTCAAGTCATATTAAGAAAGATCATAAAATATCAAGCTCGAAGAGACCATAAAGGTTATCTAGCCCAACCTGGTCATTTTACAGAAAAGGAAATGGATCTACAGAGAGGAAGTGACTTGCCCCAGGACAAAGACATAACAAAAAACTAGGATTGACCCAGGTTATTTGACTTCAAATAGAATTCTTTCTACTATACAATATTGACTATGTGAACTTCTATGTTTTATTTAAAGGATTCTAGGATAAGTCTTTTAAATTATGTCCTGTCCAAGTACATTTAATAGGTTCAGTTAAGAAAAATTCCATCTATTACCAAGTTTTTAGGAAGATACCCATTATATAATCTAAGGTCTGCCAGTAAGATATTGTTGACCTCTATAAAATGAAAATAGGTACTATTAGCTACCAGATACTGAAAAAAAATTTTTTAAACCTTCTGTCTTAGAATTAATACTGTGTATTGGCTCCAAGGCAGGAAAGTATAGTAAGGTTTAGGCAATGTGGGTTAAGTGACTTTTCCAGGGTGACACAACTAGGAAGTATCTGAGGTCAAATTTGAACCCAAGACCTCTCTAAGTCTGGCTTCCAATCCACTGAGCCAACTAACTGTCCCTGAATCACTTTTATTTTGTGACACTATATCTGAGTCTCCTTGAGTGAACCTATTTATAAAAAAAAAAATGTGTCCCTGCTAAAATCTCTTCTCCTGTCATGCTGTATTTCCTGCCTGAGTCATTTATTCTTTGGAGATTGCATCCATGAAACAGCTAGTAACTGCCCATGAAAATAAAGGCTAGAGAAATTATTTTCATTTCCTTGCCCCAGCACACAAAACTCTAGACTTTACCCTAGAAATCAAGGAGTGAAACAAGAATCAGGGCAAAATCTCATGAGAAAAAAACTTTTCTAAACACATTTTCTTCCACAACAGTCCCCAAGCTCCTCTAAGAAAAAGTTTTATGTTCATTTGCCATATTTGTTTAAACAGCATATCACCAAGCATTTAAGCACCAATTATGTGCCAAATACTGTGCTAGGACCTAGTGATATAGACAAAAATAAAACAAACTTGCATTCTGTCAAAAAAAAAAGAATATATGCACATAAGATTATTATGTGAAATAGGTCAAGGAGTTTGGGGGGAGGTGGGAGAGGTACCTGCAGCTTGAGAAAAGAAAAGGTATCTAGGAAATTCCTGCCCCCAAAAAGGTAGCAATCAAGGCAATCTTCAAGAGAAATTAATGATCTAAGGAAAGGAAGGAGGGACTACCTTCCAGGCATGGGAGACAGACTCTGCTAAGCCAAAGTAAGACATAATTTAATGTGTGAGGGGTGGCAAGGGGATCCATCTTGCTGGACTTTAGAGTGAAGGAAGTGGGATAACATGCAAATGCTTGTCTGTTATCCTGCCCATATCCAATTGCCATAATGCATATAATGTGCTCTGAGTTGTCCTAATTGTGGGATAGTTTTGCCCTGAACCATTTATACTTGAGTCCAAGCCCCTTTGTGGATCATGGCAAGTTGGCTGAATGAGGTTTGGGAGCATAGTCTGAAGCAACAGTATAAGCTAAATGAAATGGTCTATAGGTAGAAGATCAAGAACAGCAAGGTGGCATAATGGATAGAGTCAGGAAGAACTGAATTAAAATCTAGCTTTGGACATTCCATAGTTGTATGACAGTGGGAAAGTCACTTAACTTTGTTTGCCTCAGTTTTCTCATTTGTAAAATGAACTGGAGGAGATGGCAAAACACTCCCAATATTTTTGCCATGAAAACTCCAAATCAGGTCACAAAAAAATCAGACATGATTGAAATGGCTGAACAACCACCAAAAAGATCAAACTTAGGGCTTTGAATTCATCATTTCTACATTTTCAGCTGCTGCCTGAGCTGACCATATATATGAGGTTGGAATATTAAGTTAAAAGTCTGATTTTTCTTCCTAATACATCCATGAGCATTGTCTTTTTAAAGTAATTTATTATAAGGACATAGCCATTGCCTATGACCCATCTCAAACCTCTTTGGAAATTTCCTTCATATCCGAAGCTCGTTCTTAATTTTTTGGACATAGCAAACACACCAGAACAAAATGTTTTCAACCACTTACAATGTATTTAGATTCTCTTCATATCCTTCTTCCACTCTAGGTCAATCATTTTCCGTACATATAGATAGATCATATAGTCAGCCAATATACATATGTTTCTTTTGGTTCTATTTTCCAAACTTCACATTATTTCATTTTTTCCCTATTTGTAATGGTCTCATTTATCTTTAAATGTTGTTCAGTTGTTTCAGGTGAATTTGATTCTTCATGACCTCATTTTGGGGTTTTATCAGCAAAGACACTGAAGGGGTCTTCCAGCTCATTTTACAGATGAAAAAATTAAGGCAAATAAGATTAAGTGATTGCCCAGAGTCATACAGCTATTAAAGGTCTGAGGCTGGATTTGAACTCAGATCTCCCTGGCTTCAGGCCCAGCAATATTGACTGTGCCAGCTAGCTATTATTTTAAATAACACTACTATTCTATTAACCATGATTGACACATTCTTTTTCATAGCGACAATGTGAACGAATTTTTATCTCTCAATGACCAATTAGGAAGTTGAAAACAGCCATTAGTTATGGTCATTCAGAGGCAATCTAAGGATCAATATTGTGACTGACCAAGCTGGGCAAGCCCATTTTGTTTGATGCTTTCTAAAATCTGGCTATAAAGCAAATAAGACTGATTTTCTTGTGTAGAATTACAGGCTCTGAAGATAGATCCCAAGAAGAAGCTCCAGAACACAGGCAATATAGCTGAAATCTCAGAATCTCCTGTTAACTTGGAAATAACACAGAACTACCAAGTAGTCAGAAAACGCACTCTTTAATCAGGAAAAAGGAATAGGTTCATTATTTTGGCCACCACACAGAGTCATGAGCTAAACACCACACAGAGCCAGAAACTCTGGGACTCTGAGAACCATAACCCTGGGAGAAAGCACTGTGCTAAGTGCCAACTCCCCTGGGAGAAGACACCATACTAGATGCCAACTCTGAAGAAGAAAGGAATCTGGGAGTCTTTATATCCTCTGGGTAATTAAGCATGGGAAACCTACAGAGACTAATCACAAACAGGTTTGTAAACCTCTTTGCAGTCTATAGCTATGGTATTAGGGAACAGTCAGCTGTAACAAATCAAATGCAATGGTCAAACTGGGATTCCTGAGAAGAAACTTTAACCTGATAGAGAAGTCTTAAAAGCAAACAAAAGTACTTAACATTTCACTTTATTATTTATTAACAGGGGTGCCTGGGCTGTGGTAAACTGAGGCATCCAGATTTCATTTTGATACTCCAAATGAGGAAGGACTTCTCAGGGCAACTAGTCCATCTACAATCCTTTAAAATATTCAATCTTGATTTAAAGGCATTTGACCAGAGAAGCCTCCTGAAGCAGTTTATTCCACTTGTGGGTAACTAATTGTTAGCAAGTCATTTCTTGACATCAAATTTAAATCTGATTCTTTGCCATTTCCACAGTTGTTTCTAGCTTTGGCCTCAGGGGTCAAATGGAACAAGCCTAATTCCTTTTCTTTGTGACATCCCTTCAATTACTTGAAGAGAGCTAATATTCGAGAAAGTAAATAGTCTCCACCTGGGCCTGCTACGAATTTGAATATGAACGTTTTGATATGCTCATTTTAAAAATCAGTTTCTTCAAATTATTATTAAATCATGTGTGAAATAAATACATATTTTTGGTCAAGTCCAACTCTCCATGATACTGGCATTTTCTTGGGAAAGATATTGAAGTGGTTCATCATTCCTTGTCCACTTCATTTTACAGATGAAGGTATTAAATATATCATCTACTTATGATTTCAGTTTATAAGGAAGGGGGGGAAAACACAAAGTACTTGAATACCTTTTTGGAGACAGGTAAGAGAATCCAGGAACACAGCACATGATTAACTTTATAACCTTTTAAAGTCTTACATAAACAGTAGCTATCATCATTATTATTAGAGAAGGAAAAAAGTCCTTTAGTATAATAATCATCTATTAATAATGCTTCAGTGGATCTGTGATCTCATCTAGGTGTGACAGAGTATATGATCAAAACCTACTCAATGCCTTATTTCAAGTCATTCTCCTCCAAATGGTCCCATAAGCTTTTTTTTTTAACCCTTACCTTTCATCTTGGAATCAGTGCTGTGTAATGTTCAAGGGCTAGGCAAAGGGAATTAAGTGACTTGCCCAAGGTCACACAGCTAGGAAGTGTCTGAGGACAGACCTCGACCTGACTCTCAATCCACTGAGCTACCTAGCTGCTTCACTCCAAAGCTCTTTAGAAATGTTTTACCCATTGCTCTGGGGATCCTTCCCCTAGGTCTCTTCACATTATATAGGTTCCTGTGCAGGGCTCAGGTTGTCCATCTCTCTAGCTTTCAACATTTGGCCAACTCAGGAGCAGTAACTGGGAATTCTTATAAATAGAGAAAATTCAGTTTAGTGGCTGGGATTGGCATTGAGGCAGAGGACAGTTTAATTGCTGGTGAAGTCACATCAGACAGAGAGGTAAGTTCTGCCAGCAGGGCAGATACCAGGACAATCAATGGTGGCAGGTAGGTAGAGAATGGTGGCCTTAAGTGTAGGGATCATTATTGCCATAGGGAGTTAAGGATATCTGCCACCCTTACTTGGCAGGCTTAGGCAAAGTCTTGTATAGATCTGACTCTACCTTCTCCTATAGTTAATCCCTTTGCTTTTTCCATATATCATTACTGAATCTCTTTATACTTCTTATATGTAATTCATTATTGGTAATAAGAGGAGCTAAGCAATACAGTGGATTGAGAGCCAGACCTATAGATGGGAAGTGGACCTCACACACATCCTAGCTGTGTGACCCTGAATAAGTCACTTAACCCCCATTGCCCAGCCCTTACTGCTCTTCTGTCTTGGAACCAGTACACAGTATTGATTCTCAGATAGAAGGTAAGGGTTTTTTTAAACAACTCTAATAGAAATGGAGGCACTACACCAAACATAGGGATCCCTGCAGTTTCCATAGTAATTCAGGGGCATATGCTTGAAATGGATACTATTGAACCATAAGAAATGACCAACAAGGTGATCTTACACACACACACACACCCTGGAAAGACTTATATGAAGTGATACAAAGTGAAGTGAGAAGAATCAGGAGAATTCCATAAACAGTAACAACAGTAGAGTACAATGATGACTTGTAAATGACTCAACCATTATCAACAAAGCAAGGATCCAGGACAACTCTAAGAGACTCATGATGAAAAACACTATCTACTACCAAAAGAAACAGATGGAGTCTAAATACAGATTAAATAAAATATGCCATTCCTCACTTGATTTTCTTCATAAATCTTTCTCTACTGTAAGCAATATATGTCATATTTCATCACAAACATGGCAAACATGACAAACAGGGAAATATGTGTTAGATAATATATGGATGATATTTATCATATCACCTGCCTTTTGGGGAGAGGAGATGGGTAGGAGGCAGGGAGAGAACATGGATTGTAAAATGTTGGGAAATTAATATTAAAAATTATAATGTAATCAATTGACATGATCTAGAAAAAATAAAAAAATTAAATGTAATGTTATCTATTTTTATTTATTTTGTGTTTTTATTATATTTTTATTTATTGTGTCAATTACTTCCTAAATATATTTTAATCTGGTCTCCACAGTACTAGGAAATACTGTATGTTAGTAATGTGTTTGACACCTCTCATGTAGTAGAGCACTAGATTTAAATTCAGTAACATTTGGGTTCAAATCCTGCCACAGTCACTTAGTATCTTTAGGGCTTCCTCATCCTTCCTAGTTTTGTAATACTGCCCCTTCTTTCTCTGTAAACTTTAACATATATTCTCCCAAATTTAAAAAGCATGTCAGGTGATGCCCAGCTTTCCTCTCATGCTCTATTTAAATTCAAAGTTGGATTAAGTGGCTTCTCCTCCAAAGTTTCCATTAAATGAGTCTCAAAACAGACTGAATGTCTAATTTCACTTTGCTGCTTCCTCCACCTGTAGAAGAATGAAATTAAGCCAAATCAAGGAATTATTGTTCCACTGGAGGCACAGAGAGAGCTCCAGAAGGAGCTGGATAAAACTTCAAATAATTAAAATTTACCATCAGTACTGAATCACACATATATATTAGGCCTATATTCATTTCCTGATTTTGACATTTCACCAGATCCAGACTTGGATCTCACTGTACCAATTGTCAGCAGTATTTATTGAAGCCAGACTTGCCTCCTTGTGTTATGGTCCCTAAACTATCTTGCTTTTTACCCATTTTTTTGTGTGCATAAACACTGAAGGGAACATATTTTGTTGCTACCTCCTTTGGGGGGATTTTGTGGCTTGGCAATTTCTGATTATCTCTGCAGCTCTTCTTTCATTGTAGTTATTCCATGCTATCTAAATGAGTGGATACAAGATCCCAGGATCAGAGACCAAGAGCTGAAATGGCCCCAGGAGCCAAGTACTTTAATCTCTTCATTTTATAGATGAGGACATTGAGATTAACTGACTTGCCTAAGGTAACAGAAGCAGTAAGCATCAAGAATGGGATTTATATCAAAATGATGAACCTCTAAAGTCAGTGTTCCTTTCAATGAGCCTGCTGCTTCCCACCTAGGTGGTTTTTCTTCCCTTTTCTTTTCAGTGTAAAGCATTTTTAATTTGATTTTCAAGACTATGAAAAATACATTTTATTAACCTTTCATAAGTCTGTTCCTTCACTAACCAAGGGCCAACAATTTCTATTTTAAGCTATGGTCCAGAAATCGAAATCCTTTTCTCAGACATCATCTTCTTTCTTTCACCAGTTTGATGCTGGTCACATCTGCTCTCTTCTGACACTCCTTGTTGAATTGATAATTAGTTTAAGAAATTATGAAATGGGGACTAGAAACAGCCATTTCTTTGGTTTCTCACCAAAAAAAAGACTATAATTGGCAATAGGAAATGGGGTAGTAATCACATTTAAATAATCACAAAGGGTGTGATGGCAACAACTACAGAGAATACAGACAAGTAGCAAAAAGTAGGGAGGGATACCGAGGCAGATGGTGTAGGAACAAGGGATAGAGTGGTGAAGGCAGGCAATGTGAGAAAGAGGATGGAGAGAGAGAAGAGCATAGATAACTCATGCAACCATAGAGTAGAGTTAGGAACACTAGGTAGCATGGAACCAATGAAGAGAGTAAAGTACTCTGAGGGCAAGAGTTTGAGGTCTCATGTTTGTAGGGCTTGGAGTGAAAACAGACCAAATCTTATCTATACCACAATGGGGTTTGTTCAAAAACAAATCCAAATCTCAAAGTTTCCAGTAAAATTTCCAAGTTAACATATTTCCATCATTTCAAAGTTGTCAGCACCTTTTGATGTCCCTCTAGTCTACAAATGGAGAGATCTGGAATTTGTTTGGGATTTATATATCATAGCACCAAAAACCCTGACTGCAGCACCTAGATGGCTGCCCTTAATTCATCACACACTACCAGGATGTGAATTTTGGTTAATATATGAACCAATTTGTAAATTATGCTCTCTCTGGGATGGTTTGTACATGACTTGCAGATTCCTCTTTACAATCTTATTTCCTGCTATTGGCCTTTTATTCTGGCTATTTATAAACGTATTTATTATACTGACTGAGGGGAAGTGGGGCATGTCTGAGAAACCAGAATAAGATACAATTTTAAGATGCTTGCTTGCTTTCATCCAGCAACAGTAATGCTCTGTGTTGTCAAAGTCTTGGGCTTCTGGAGAAAGACTTGGTTATCTTTAGCAATGCTTTCTAGAATTTTTCAAGTAACATTATTTATTCCCACATGAATCAGCAGAAGCGGGTAGCAGTGAAATCTACATCTGAGGAGGTTCTCAGTCATATCTTGGGTAAATGCCTCAGGAAGACAGCAACACTCTCTACTGTGATTAGATTGGCCAAAAGCTGCCTCACTTATCCCTCAACAGGAAGCCACAAACCAATCAGGTTCTTCCTCTAACCCTGTCTAGATGATTTCACCTAATAGCACCTGTGTAGCCACATTATTGTTAGAACCTTTGACCAGATCCAAAGAATGAGTATCCTAACTTTTCCAAAGAAATCAGATCTTCCCCAAAGTTGTTCCAATATAAAGGAAGATTCTTCAATAGCTACATCTTCTTTGAGTGGTCAGTTGCTTCCTCTTCTGGAACAAGTGAGTTCCAGATGGCCTGTTGGGTTTTTCCCCCCTCTGGGCCACATTCTTCCATATTTTAATCTCCAGGTTCCTTTGCCTCTAAAGATTCTTTCTCTAATTGGTTTTTAAAGCCCAACTTATATAGCTTGCTTTGTTTTGTGAGACTAGGTTACCTTATCTCATCTTCTGCAGCAGTCTCATGGGGCCCCCCAATCATAGAACTAATTGGCATAGAACCTTTAATTTGCTCCATTTCTAAGCTGGTTTGCCTTTCCTTAAGCAAAAGGAGTATTTTGCTTCTGTACTTTTTCCCCTCCCACATCCTTACCCCCCAAGCAGGGGGCTCACTATACTGGTATCAGAATTAGTGTGGACATCCAGTTGATTCTAGCCCTCTGCAGCTCTGAACACCCAAGTTCAAACATTCATCAGCCTAAATCTTCCCAGTAACAAAGATTATAGGCATGTGCCACAATACTATTACACACCTTTTTTTTAAGGAACACATCCCTAATCCATTTTCCAACTTGATTAACATTTTTTGTTATTAGGAACTTAGAAATTCACTAGAACAAGCTGCATGGCATAAAGTTCAATATAAAATACATATCTATCTTGAGTCCTCTTCAAAGAACCTTGTTAACTATGAATTTCCAGAAACAAATTCATTGGAATATCATTTTATCAAAAAACACTGTCCCATGGTATCAGTGACTCTTCAAACTTTATATGGAAGACTATAGTAGCAAAATTTCCATTGTCTTGAAAAAATTCAAGACTTGATGCTATGGAAACATTTGTTTTAGTGTTCCTAGTATGTCCTAAATCAGAGACCAGATTCATACTCTGGAGTGCTCTTAATTCCTAAGGAGTTAGAACCTTTGACCAGATCCAAAGAATGAGTATCCTAACTTTTCCAAAGAAATCAGATCTTCCCCAAAGTTGTGCCCACATTTCTAGTATTCTTTTTGCTAATTAATTCAAAACCATAACTAACAACCATGTATTTCTGTCCTTTTATAATTATGACATTCCTTCATCTTTTGTTTCACAGTTACTAATGACATGAATTGGAAATGTCTTTCCCAAGAGTTCTCTGATTAGCAAAGTAGACACTTTTGGCCACATTCTCAGTTAAAAAATAATTGTTTTATTTATTTTTTTAAATCTTTTATAACCCAGTGGAACTGTTCATTGGCTATGGGAGGGTGGTGGGAGGATGAGAGGAAAAGAACATGAATCATGTAACCATGGAAAAATATTCTAAATCAATTAATTAAATACAAATTTTCAAATAAAAAAATTCTTTATAA
The DNA here is from genome assembly GCF_027887165.1 of Monodelphis domestica. Taxonomy (NCBI): domain Eukaryota; kingdom Metazoa; phylum Chordata; class Mammalia; order Didelphimorphia; family Didelphidae; genus Monodelphis; species Monodelphis domestica. The sequence goes on from NC_077229.1 coordinate 423,749,839, forward strand.
AAAATCTTACCTTCCATCTTAGAATCAATACCATGTATTGCTTCCAAGGATGAAGAGTAGTAAGGGCTAGTCAATAGGGGGTTACACATCTAGGAAGTGTCTAAGGCCAGATTTGCCTGGCTCTCAAACCACTGGGCCATGTAGCTGGCCCCATGTAGCTGTTTTTAGAATAAGAAAGTTTCACAAACCAACCAGCAAACTGCGAGGCTGAGGGTTCCTCCTGACTGAGTGTGGCGAGTTAGGTGAAATAGTGATGAATGGGAGACAGCTTCTCACAGAGAAACTGCTCTGCCTTGGCTGAGGCTTGGCTTTATTTTATATCCTCATGATCACACATCTACTTGGCACACAGTTTCATTCTCAACATACATATTTCCATAGAACCTAACAATAGACGTGAAGCCTAAGGAGACACTCAACAAAACATTGTTGCTAAGTGCAGGGTCAGAGGGTAGAATCAACATCACCCAGATATAGGTTGGGGAATTCAGAGCACAGATTTACCAGAAGTTTTTATGCCTAGAAAAGAAGGTCGTATGTAAGTGGGTATATAAGAATCCTTAGGTTTAATTTTGTAAGTGGTATCTCCTGGTAATATTCTGGGGGGACAGCGTGGGACATCTGTATTAACCCTGTAAGCACGCTGTTCTCATCTATTTCTCCTGGGGCTAAGTAAGAATAAAATCATAGCAATTCCAATAATAAAGGGATATTAATAAGGAAAGTCATTTGGGGGATTTCAGTGGGTGTTTCCATCCTTCCTTGGGGCTGCTTTGTAGTCCCCGGGATCCACATGTAACCATGCCAAACAGTGTGGTCTTTGATGGCTCCTGGCAATAAAGAGTTCTATTAAAGACTTTAGCTAAACATTGAGATGCTGACTTCTGACAGTGGGGCTTTCACTTTATCTTGGCCAGAACTATATCTTCATACCATGCCACCACCATCATGGCCATCTTCTACCCACACTAGAACTCCAAGCTATGATGGGTGAGGTTTCCCCTTATACTACCCAAAGCCAGGCTTTCTACTTTCCCTAATAAACCCCAGTTTACTTTCAACTATTCTTTATGTGTTGTCTTCCTCTGATAGAATGCAAGTCCTTGAGGGTAGAAGTGGAACTTGCTTGTTTCTACAGTATTTGTATTCCTAGCACTGAGCACAGTGCCTGGCAGATAGCAAGAGCTTAATAAATACTTTAAATACTTAATAAATACTTAATTTTCTTAGATTGTTTTCTCCCACATCTATAAACAATATATCCAGGAAAAATTAGCTAATCTGGACTCTTTAGGTATAGATATTTAAGTGAACTACTGTCTACAAGTATACACCACTATGAGTACTGTTTCAAAACCTACATTACAAGTTAATTTTTAAGATATCCTTTTTTTAAAACTTTAGGATTCATGCTGTGCATCATCTAGACTCTCTCTAAAAAATGTCAGTATACAAAGTTAAATTTCCCTGATGACTTGTGGGTTTGACCCTGAGGTAGAGAGGCTCAGCTGTCTTTCTCAGAAAAGAAAGATTATAAGTTCCTCAATGGCTATGTCTCAGAATTCTTGATTAAGACATTAAGGACCACTAAGCGAACTCATCAGCCAGCTAAATAGCATTGATTTGGGATCTCTACCCCCTGTAGTCAACTAGCTTATAGGCCTTGAATTTCTGGCTTTTTGATTTGTTGATAGGACCTCATTTATCACTTATTTTTTTTCCAATCACTCATCAGCTATGAATTTAGTCTGTTTCAAGGATCTAGACTATTCCTTTAACATCAGAAAAAAATGATCTTTTTGTGAAAGAAAGATCTTAAGTTAATCTCTGGATAGCATCATGAATACACAAGAGACTGGAACAAAATTGTATTTTTTAAGTTTACTGAAATTTTTCATAGTTTCAAAGCACAAATCAAGGCATTCAGTTTCTTCCTATACAAAATGACAAATAATTTATTCTTCTTTTATATTATTCCTGTCTCCAAAAATTAAATTTTTTCCTCCCTCACAATGACCTTAAAAAATGTAAAAGCTCCCTACAAGGAGAATGAAGGAAGTAGCCTAATAGAGTGGTAAGGGTATTTCATTCCCCTGGAAATACATATTTTTACAAGCAAACTCCTGAAATAAGATTGTTCTGGTAACCACATATTTTACTTATCAGTTAGGTCTGTAAGATCTCGAGGCTTGTGCTTTTTGTATATCATCCATGTTTTGATAAGCAAATCAGCCTCAATTTCCTCATTGGTAAAATGGGGATTGTGAGCATTTAGGTGGTGGATGTAAAAAGTGCTGAACCTGGAGTCAGTAAGATCTGACTTCAAATTCAGCCTCAATAATTTACTAACTAGATGACCCAGGGCAACTCACTTCAAACCAATTAGCCTCAGCTTCCTCATCTATAAAATAAGCTAGAGAAGGAAATAGCAAATCACTCTAGTGTATTTGCCAAGAAAACAAAAAATAAAAAAGATTCACAAAGAATCAGACACAACTGAAAACAGCTAGATAACACATGAAAATAGAGCTAAAACTATAGTATCTATTTCACTAGGTTCCTGAGAGTAAAGTGTATGCAAAATTTGTTTCATAAAATCTTAATGTGTTCTATCAATAACAGCTATTAATATAATAATAATATCCATATAGAAAGACATTTTCATGGTGGATATAAAATACACCTTAGCATATTACTGAAGCTGACTTGCAATCAATAATTGGCATAAAAGGCAACCATCAAGGACACCTAACTAGAAAAGGAGGTGCTCTAGCCTGCTCAGGAGAATGGTGAATAGCATATAAACAGCCGAAGAATTGCTTACATCAATTAAAGCAGGACACTCCATGTTTCAAGACTCCAAAGAAAGGCTCTAACTAACTAGTTCCTTTGGGGAAAGTGTGTGAATAGAAAAAGATCGCAGTCATTTAGCTTAAGAAGGTGTGGAGAGATTGTGGTCCATACTGAAGGATCCACATGGAAGAGACCATTATCCCTTTAAGGTTTCAGAAAGTAAATATGTATACACCAACTGCTGACACTGGATGGCCAGTCCATTGTTTTACTCATGTGTACACATATACACACTGCAGATGGGACCTGAGTTGGGGGTCAGAACTAAATAAGAGAAAGAGAATGACTTGGATTGTATTTGGGAATTTATTACAGTGCTTTAATGATCCCAAGAAGTCCCTAGATGCAAAGCCCCATCTTTTTTTTTTTTAAGCACAAATATTCTGTCTTTGTAACACAGATATCCTGAAACACAATACTATCTGAGCAATCCAAGTTGCAGGTGACCTAGAGGGTGACATATGGTCACCATCAGGAGGATTTGGCAAATTTCTAATTTAATGGTATAAAACAAAGGTGTCAAATGTGTATTATGGCAGCAACATTCCCAAATGCAATCCTAACCAGATTAAAATGTAATTGGGAAAACTATACAACAAAGCATAGATAATGTTCATTTGTATTTTTCAAAGGAAATATGCTGTTGGGTTTGGTGGTCCCTTTTTCAGTTTGACATCACTGATAAAAAACAAACAAGGAAATCTATCCTTTAATAAAGGTGAAAAGGTGAACCAATCCTGCAGGGCTGTACTAGTATCCATAGAGAATAAAAAGGTCTAATGAAATATTGGCATGCATGCCATCCTGGCATTGGGGTGCTGCTTATTCCCCCTCTTCCCAGTGCCCAAGGACATTTTTTGCATGCCCTATCCCTCTGTCCAGCCACCCAAAGCAAGCACTTCTTCCCTCTGCTCTCTTCAGTAATGCAGGGGGACTCACAGACAGCACTTGAACTCAAAAACCTTTGCCAACACTGGCCTAGAGTAAAGCCTCTATCAAATGGAAAATCTATTGAAGGATATGGACAAGAGTTACACAGCATGAGAAGGCATAGATCTGCATTATGATAAATACTTGTCAAGGGAGCACTTGAAGGTACAATACCTAAAGCCATAGCATTGAGAAAAAATGCACTAACAAATACATACACACATATACACAAATTCCTATGAACTAGTGACCTACTCATTTAACTTACAGTTGTTTAAAAAAAAGTCAGTCCTAGATTCTAGAGATAAACTAGCACATCAAAATTAAAGAGACCCATCTTCAAGTTTAGAAGAATCCAAGGACAATAAGCCAAGGTTATTGTTATCTTGTCTCTTTCCGTTAAGCAATCCCATAATAACACAAGAGGGAAACATCTAAATATTTTAAGTTTATTGATGGGGAATGGGAGAGGAAGGAAGGTAACAAAAGAGAAGGAAAAGTTCTTAATCTTATCCCCAAACCTAAATTTCCTATCCTAATGACTAACTTATCTAGGCTAAATAAGTTAAATTCCCCCCAAACAGATCCTCACAAAACAGAGTTCAGTAAATGAGCCAAGATCCTGGAGGTAAATTCCAAATTAGGTCCAGCAAAGAAGTGATGGCTCTTCTTTGGTCTTTTGTCCAGATGCCAGCAAGTCAGTTCAAGTAGGTTTTCTCCTCTCAAGCTGGTATCTCAAAAGAGCCAGAAAACTTGTAGAAAGATGGAAATCACAGCTACTCCAAAAGCTTCACCCAGAAGTCTGGTTTCAGATGGGACTTTAGAATCTTGACCCAGTTCTCTGGTGATTCTGTGTCACGTGTCCCTGTCAATCAAATGCAGATCAAATGCAGTCTTTTCTCTGTTTACTACACTTGTGAATCTATTTTTCATTATTATATTTTATCAGCAAAGATGATGGACAACTAGGTGGCACAGTGGATGGGGTTTTGAGTCTGGAGACAGGAATATTCATCTTCCTGAGTTCAAATCTGGAATGGGATACTTATTAGCTGTGTGACTCTGGACAAGTCACTTAACCCTGTTTGCCTTATGTTTCTCATCTGTAAAAAAGGAAGAAGGAAATGGCAAACCATTATGATATCTTTGCCAAGAAAATCCTAAATGGGATAAGAGTCAGAAATGACCAAATAACAAAAGCCAATATGGTGCTGTTAAGAATGCCCAGAACACAGAATTTTGGCAATGAGTATCTTGCACACCATTTATTTGTTTTGGTGAATTAATGATCATGGCCAAAGAAATCAATTCCCAACAAATTGTGACAACGAGCGCTCTTCCTACCATCTTCAGATTAGCTAGAGAAGGGGACTGGCAGATAACAAGAACTTCTCCCTTGCTTTCAATGTCCTCCATAAACTGGATCCAACAATCTATGAAAAAGGTTCTCTTTAAGAATCTTCTGGCCTGACAATCAAATGTAACAGATTTCTCTACTAAAAGCAATGCAATGACCCAAGACAATCCTGAGGGACTTATGAAAAAGAACTCTATTCCCATCTAGAGAAAGAACTGTGGGAGCAGAAATGCAAAAGAAAAACACGACTGATGACATGGTTTGATGGGTATATGACCAGGGTTTGGGGTTTAGAAGAACACTCTATTACCAATATGAATACAGAAATAGGTTTTAAACAATGACACATATAACCCAATGGAATTGCTGATCATCTCCAGGAAGGCAGAGGAAAGAGGAAGGGAAAAGAGCATGAATCTTGTAACCATGGAAAAACACTCTAAATAATTAAATAAATGCCAAACAACAACAACAACAAAACTAATACATTTCACATAGTTTTAAAATGGACACCTGCATACCTCGCTAAAAGCATTTTCTAGTTGTGGAAAAAAACTGGCATAGTGATACATGCCTGAAATCTCTGCTAAGGTTGGCCAATCATTTCAGTTTCAGTGCTCTGACCTAGAGTGCTCTAGATCATATAAATCTGGCACCAATACAGTGAGCCCTAGAGAATAGGGGACCTCCTTGAAGGGGTGAACCAGCCCAAGCAAGAAACAGAGCAGGTCAAAGTTCCCACGTAGTGGGGTCTGGCTTGTGAAGGACTACTGTGCTTTAAATCAGAATGAGATTGTAAGGTCCAGCCTCATTCCCCAAGGGTGAAGTCCTCTGTGCAAGTCCTCTCTCCTCACAAAAAGATTTTTCAAATCCTCCACAATTCATTTGAGTCTCTGTTTTTTCCAAGAGTAGGAACTTAGAGCCAAAAGGATCTTAGCAGTCATCTAGTTCAACCCCATTTTATAAATGAGAAAACTAATGCCCAGAGAGGAATGTAGAATAGGTAATTAGCAGTAGAACTAGAACCCAACTATCCTCACTCTCAGTTGAGTGGTTGTTTTTTTTTTTTCCTTTTATGCACAGTTTCGAAAAATCTGCAAACCTGAGGTCACAGGTGAGGGGAAAAAAGGGTTCTGGTTGATCTTACCTGTCTTCTACTCTGCCATTTCTTTCACCAGGGTCTGATAATAATGCCCTCAAAAGTGTAATGATCACCATGACTGTCCAAGTCATGAATTAGTCAACTTCTCTAGGAAGCCTAAGATTATCTAGATGTTTCTAAAATGCCAACATCATTACGCAGATGTGCCACTTATAATGATGAATACACTACAATCCATCGCTGCTTATCCAGCATGTATATAGCAATCATTTGAGGTCCTAAAAATAAATTCAAGCCATTTACTGACAAATCTGTCAGTAGCAATATATAATAATTCAAATTCTATGGCTGATGATATGAGGTATATGGAAATGCACCACAGATGCTAATCATGAGAACTCTTCTTTTTGCCAGTTGTAAATTAATAAATTTTATGCCAAAATGGGTTGCTGCTATCATCACTCTCAGGTCAACTATGTGGTGCAATGGACAAAGGACTGAGCCTACCTGAGTTTGAATATGGCCTCACACTTACTAGCTGCTTGACCCTGGGCTAGTCACTTACCTCATTTCTCCCTAAGAACAAGTCTACCCAGGTGAGCTGCCTTTTAATCTTCCAGATATACTAAATATAGGTCAATCACTTCTGAATTGGAACTGTTCCATTTAGATGATTGTTTTTCCTTTCATCAAGCTATCAGTAAAAATAAAGCCATCAGGGCATCAGGCATCATAGAATGGAGTTTCACAGTCCAAGGTTGACCTGAGACTGAGGCAAAAACAAAGAGATGGTTGCTTTCTTAAGGGAGATTTCTAAGGTGACAAGAAAACTGCATACCTCAACACCTATCTGCCAAAGAAAATTCAATTACTGCCTCCTGATGGATGGGGTCTGAAGGTCATTTAGTAGAGGTTTACAATCTTATAGGTCCACAGTCCTGGTGGCAGCTAAAATACGAATCTCAACAAAACAAGTAATATAGTGCCCTAAATTTTCACTAAAGTATACTAGGTTTTTTACCACAAATTAAAACTGCAATCAGCATGTAACACTCCCATTTAAAAAACTTAATATTGAAACAAATTTAAAAATTTAAAAACTCTAATACTGGAATGAATTCTCAAGAGTATGACAGGTCATATTTGGCAATAACTACTTCAGTAAATTCTTTCTAAAGACTCTAATGCAGCACAGAAATGAACAAAATGCATGGAGGGGTTGGAAAACCCTGAAAGGTGGGAGACTAAATGGCCAAGATAATCTGCATGTTTAACAATCATCTCCTGGTTACTGAATAGTTTTCTATATTGAAAATCAGAGTTCTCTCTTTCTGTTCCCAACCTTCTTAATGATTTTAACTTTATTCCAATGTAAAATTAGGCCAGATACAGCTTCACAGAACTGAGTGCAATCTACTAATATGTAAGAAGCCATTCCTTATCAAATTTAGCAACCAGGTAGCAAAAGAAAAATTTTTTAAAGTCAAATTTGATGTCAGAAGAACATTTTAATGACAATGCCCACCTCAGAAGAGCTTTTACTCAGAAATCAGTAAAAAGCAAATTGTACCGATAGAATAAACAGATTCGAAGTCAAGATTAAAATTCAATTAATAGCTAGGAAATAAGACAGGAAGGGGGGGGGGAGATGCAAGGATTATTAAGTCTAGAGTTCCACATTAAAACAGGCTTGAGATCTCCAGAAAGATTTCATTTTGTAAAGACATGCTCTCTAAGCTAATTCAGATAAGAGAGAATCTAAAACAGGCTTGTTTTAAAAGAATTCTGTCTTCCTTAAGAGTTAATCAAGATCTATGATAGATGGCCATCTCTATTATTTCTTATTTCCATAATTCATGACGTGTATTATTATTGATAGTGATCATTAAGAATCCCCTTAAATCTTTACAGAATATTCAATAAAGCCATCTAATGAGGAAACTGACTTGCCCAGGGTAAGATTCTAGTATGTAGCAGCTGAGTATTACATTTAAAACTGACAAGTCTGGGCACTTCCCAACAACTCTGTAGTCCCCCAAATGGTTCTGTTAGCTTTTTACATAGCAATAACATGCTGGACAGTAATGTGCTGGATGATGATGATGTTAAGGAAAATGATAATAACTAGCACTTCTATAGTACTTTAGGATTTTCAGAGTGCATATTTGATCTTTCCACAATCCTGTAAGATAGCTGCTTATTATCCCTGTTTTATAGATAAGGAAACCAAGACATATAAAGGTTAAGTGACTTGCCCGGAGACACATAGCTCTATCTACATTATTATCACCATCGCCTTCATAACTAACATTTTAATAGAATTTGCTATTTGCCAGGCATTGTACTAGGTGCTTTACAATCATCTTTCTTCAGTTTTATATAGTTTTACTGTTGACTTCAGTAAGACCATAGGCTAATAGGATCATAAAGTTAGAGTTGGAAAAAACCTTGGAGATCATCTAATTCAGTGATGACAAACCTTTTAGAGATAGAATGCCTTGCCCTTCCCCTCCTTTTCCCCCTTACCCTTTTCCCCCTTACCCCAGACAGGGGAGAGAGGAACCACTCCCATTTCACTGCTAAGCAGAGGAGCTGAAGAAGTAAGGAATGTCCTCAGGCATATGGAGAGGGGTAAGGGTGCAACTCCACCCTGAGTCCCTCTGGCTTTCTAGTAAGGAACTCTGGCAGGTGACTATAAACATGTCCACAGAGAGGGCTCTGTGTATCCTTTTTTGGCACATGTGCCATAGGTTCACCATCACAAATCTTGTTCAACTCCCTCACTTGGTACATGAAGGGAACTGTTGAACCTCCACAGTAAAGTTAGACAAAATTGAATTGTAGATCCAAATGCACCATGCCCAGTCCAAACTAGCTAACATTCTTCACTGGCTCTTGATATTCCTTGGACAGTGACTTACTTTGTGGGAGGCATTATAGCAAGAGAGGGTAGGTATATGGTGAATAGAGGGCAGGGGCTGGAGTCAGGAAGATGAGTTCAAATTCAGTCTCAGACACTTCCTAGCTGTGTGACCTGTTTGCCAAGAAAACTCCAAATAAGGTCACAAAGAGTCAGACACAACTGAAGCAACTGAACAAGAAGAGAAAATGGTTGTATAGAGTCCTGAGGTCTAGTTTCGGGTGGATGATAGCTGGCTATTTGATTCTGTACAAGTCAAAATCTCTTTGGACTTGCATTTCCTTCTCTGAAAAACAAGGGAGGTCGAGAAAATGTCCTTTGAAGTCTTTCTTGGCTCCAACATTCTATGTATCCCAACTGCATATGAAATATAATAATAGTCACTATGGGCAGAGAATTACATTTAAGTCCCTTTAAAAAAAAGGTTTCAAAAAACCTCCTATGCCATAAAGTGTCTTCCTGCTTCTACTCAGATGAATCTCATGTTATCAACAAACTGTGTCATTTATTTCAACAAGACACTTATTGAAGCAACACAATCATCACCAGAGTGTAAACACCCAAGCCTGTCACCAACATTAAACCTTCAAAGTGTTTCATTTAATTGAGGCTACAGTGATACAGAAGGACTACTTATGAATAATGCACAATCAGAGAGCTTTCCCAGGCACCAAGGATTAATAGCTGCTTTGGGAGCTAGCCTGCAAAGAGAAAATCTGTTCCAATTAAGCTTCTCTACACCTTTTCATTGTACCAAACATCCTGTATACCATTATTCAAGCTAAGTAACAAAAGTGAAGAAACAGGTTGCTTTGGAAAGAGCACTGGATTTAGAGGGAAAGACCTGAATTCCAATTTGCCCCTTTATTGTTTATGGGACTTTGGTCAAATGTACTTAATCTTTCCTGGCCTCAGTTTCTGTATGTTTAAAATGAAAGCATTGGATTAAATGACTTCTAAAACCTCTCCAAGCTTTAAATCTGAGATCCTATGAACACAAGTACCTTCTAGCACTGTCCTCCAGGAGAGATTAAAGGGGCTTCTTCATCTTGGGAATGTGAGAAATTCAACCTTCTTTTTCAAGAGGCAGTGGTATCTCCTGGCTGCCATGATAAACTTACAAGCTTCATTTCCTCCACAAACAACACTGGTTTGGAGGTAGACAACTCCACTTTACACATATCACATTTAAAACCTGGGAACAATTCTAAACTAAGTTTATGGAATCCTCTCTGTTTTCCAGATCCAAGGCTCAATTCTTTAGAGTTGGACAGATGCAAATTTCTTTTTCTTTACAACTGAACATAAGGTATGGACTGCTAATTATGAGGCTCATATAGGGAATGGCAATTAGTTTCCATACATTAAAGAATTGCCCAAAAGTATAATTGCATGGTGGTTGGAGATAGGTCCTGGGCAGGTGGGACTGAAGGCCTGGAGCTGAATTGTGAATGGCTTCCCATGTCAGATCTCAGAGGAGAAAATCTTTTTAAAGTAACATCTCAGCATGTTCCTTCTTCCTTTAAAGACTGCCTCATCATTATCTCTGGGAATAACATTTATTCTTGACAATTTGCCAGGCATCTCCAACCATATTTTAGTTTAAAGCATGTGTGAAGTTTAGTTTTTGTACAATATCTGAGCAGCCATGGCATTGTACCAGTTGGAAAGGGGAGCGAAGACTAAAATTACACAATTAACTCACTTCATTGATTTTCCCCAGTTAAATCTTTGGAAGAATAACTGAGATCAGGTGTTCTACAGATTATGCTTTCATCTCAGAGCCCCATTTGTAGCATTAAACATTCATCAGCGACCTTGCTTTGATAGAGTACCTTTTGCCTTTCTTCCTAGGAGTGCCCACCATCTTATGTTATCTTATTCATCCTCAATGCCTCCTTGTAAAGTAGAGGGAGTAGAATAAAGCTCTCATTACCTCCATTTTTGAGCAAAGGAAATGAAGACAGAGAAAAGTCAGTTGTATGATCAGTGATCAATATGGGAAGGATTTGTGGGGGAAAGTAAAGAGGGTAGGAAGGAAGTTATGCTTTTATATGGGTAGGAAACTCCCATTATGGAACACAACTCTCCAAATTTGCAGACTGACAATTTGTTAGCAACTTCTGATCTCAGTTATCTGAGGGACACAGGATTTGTTGACCTGTTTGTCCATGGACATACATTTAATAAGTAGTCTCAAGAGACAGGAGGTGAATCCAGGCATCCAAATTTCAAGGCCATTGATCTGTCCATTATGTGAGTAAGCACCCAGGCTAACCACACTACCGCAGAATTAGGTTCAGAAGTTAGGAAAGGCAAAAAACAGAATTCTAATTCTACCTTTTACAATTGGCTTTTGCAACTATGGAGTCCATTTAAATGGCAGTCTATTTCCTCAGGAAACCTCAGTACTGAAAAAAAATCTCACTGGAACAAAAAAATGCCCCTTCCACAAAGAAAAAATAGCACCTCAATGAATTCTCCTAGTGCTTTTTTTTCTTTCTAGATGTGAGACTGGAAAAAGAGAAGGAAGAAATAACTGAATAAAAGCAATATAAATCAGAGGTGGGAAATCAAGGAACAAGCCCACAAAGCATATTGCTGTAAATCATTGACCTCTTGGAAAACTCTACTTTAGAGATAACTAAGGTCCTTCCCAAAGAGAGCCCAGAAATATTCTTCATGCCATACCATAGGGTTAGGACTCTGAAGTAATGATTACTTGGACAATTCCAAAATCCTTCTAGATTAAAAAAAAAAGTAACAATGGTACTGGAAAAAAGTAGGAGAGAAGAGCTAAGAAGAAAGTTGAAATCATCCTGAATAAAAAAGGACATTAAAAAAATGGCAAGGGGGCAGCTGGGTAGCTCAGTGGATTGAGAGCCAGGCCTAGAGATGGGAGGTCCTGGGTCCAAATCTGACCTCAGGCACTTCCCAGCTGTGTGACCCTGGGCAAGTCACTTAACCCCCATTGCCTAGCCCTTAGTATTAATTCCAAGATGGAAGGTAAGGGTTTAAAAAAAATGTCAAGGAGGCCCAGCTCAGTAACTTACTACTTATGTTAACTTCTACATTTCACTTATCTTTGTCCTCCCATAAGTTAAGGCTTCATCATTTGCAAAATGAAGGGACTGGAATAGATGAGAAATTCTTTATGTTTCTTAGACCCCTCTGGCAGACCAGTGAAGCCTATGGATTCTTTCTCAGAATAATGTTCTTAAATGCATAAATGACACAGAAATTAAGTATATCGAAATACAGCAATTGAAATAATTTAAAACAATCAGTTCAGGGAACAGTGTTCTAGGTAGCACAGAGGATAGAGTGCCAGGCCTGGAATCAAGAGGACCTAGGTTCAAATTGGGCTTTGGGCATTTCCTAGCTGTGTGACCCTAGCAAGTCACTTAACCCAGACAGCCAACCCTTGCCACTCTTCCATCTTATAACTGCTATTAAATTGGAATAAAAGGGTTTTTAAAAAACCCAAACAGCCAAGATCATGGATCCCAAATCAAGAACCTCTGGCCCAAATGAACTCTAAGAACATCTTTCAGTTCCAACATTCTATGATTCTTCTAAGATCCTTCTATTCTAGACTTGGGAGAGACAATCTGATTGAGGGTACATGAAGTTTATAATCTCAGTTGTGACTCTACTGAATAATGGAGTTGTATTTTTTTAAGAAGGAGAAGACTCAGTGGAACCAACTCACAATCCAAAAAAATCTACTTATCAACATAGATTCTCATCAAGCATTGTCAAAGAAATGTTGAAACCTCAGTATCTAGATTTTCATTCTACTTTCTTCAACCGAAGTTCTCCTGTAACATCTCAAGATTGTGTGGACTTGATCCCAGGTTCTCAAAAGCTATGCCAGCAGACCAAAAGCTCTACTAGTCTTTCTTCCAGGGGTTCCCAAAGTGTGGTCAAGAGACATCTAGTCCAAACCCTTTCTCAGGATCTATATAAGGGGCAGTTGGACAGCACAGTGGATAGAGCACTGGACCTAGAGTCAGGAAGACTGAGTTCAAATCTGGCCTCAGACATTTCCTAGCTATATAATCCTGGGCAAGTAATTTAACCCTATTTGCCTCAGTTTCCTCATCTGTAAAATGGGTTGGAGAAGGAAATGGCAAACCCTCTAATATTTTTGCCAAGAAAATCCAAGATAGTGTCAAGAAGAGTTAGACAAGACTGAAAAATGATAACAAACAACAAGGTCAAAACTATTTTCAGCACTAAGAATTTTAATTTCTAATATGGTCAATAATGAGAACTATAGCCCACATAGACAAAAATCCTTTGGGGAGAGGAGGCTTCAATTTTTTTTAAAAGCAAAGGGAGTCCTGAGACCAAAACTTTGAGAGTCACTATTCCATATCAAGTTGGAAAAATTCAAGTTCAACTTAAACTGTTGGTCTATAGAGCAAGTACTCAACTAGACTAGCTAAATATTGAAAGACTCCTCACAATAAAACTGGCAGCCAGGTAGTACAGAAGTATTTTTGGCCATAGCAACTGATGAAGGCTGTCTACTAAATTATAGCATGATTATGATCTGCTTTTGTAGAAATAGTAACCACACCTACAAAATGTCATGGATCTTTTTAAGTACTGAAATATATTACTGTACTCCAAAATTAACATATTGATTGAATACTGCTCTCATACTTCAGCCCATATTCAAGATACTGGAGTGGGGAGGAGGGGGGGAAACGTGGGAGAGGGGGGAACCTAGCAGTTTCTTTTCTCTCCAATTTCCACAAATAAAGACTTATTTACTTACTTACTCCATACCTAAGAAAACAAAGTAGAAAACAGGTTAAAAAAATTAGGGCCTGATAATATTTTAAGCTTACCATTGTCTCTGTTTTTGTAAAAGAAAAAAAAATTTCCTGGTATACAAGTCACCAAATATAATTCTCAACACTAACCCCCATTTTCCACTAAATTGGTCTTTCTTCTCACTGAACCCTGCATACACCAAGTGCATTCTCACCCCTGGTCCTCTCACCTAGAAATCCCTGCCTCATTATCTGTATTGGTTCTAAGACAGAAGGTAAGGGTTTAAAAAAGAAAAGAAGAGAGTAGGTTCTTAAACAACCAAAAATTATCACTCACCTCTAATTATACTTTACCACTTGTTCTGCACTCAATGCAGACCACATCTTACATTCCAAATTATCTTTTCAAGTACTCCTCCAACCAGATCATGAGTTTAAGGGCACACATCATGCCTGAAATGTCTTTGTATCCTCCGCAGCATCACAAACGATGCATTAGATATAATGGTATAATAGTAGTATAATAATATATCTAACAGTATATCTTGCTAGTGTAATGGTTTATCTGATTAGCTATTCAGCAGTGTGAGGAAGCTCAGTACAATGAACTTGGACCCAAGAACCTGCATTCAATGTCTGGTTCTTTAATACAAATGTGTCACTTTATCTTTGTAACTGTTTAAACTAAAGGATATTATTTGTATTATCAATAACAGGTTTAATGTGAGAAAAGCATTTACACAAATGTGAGTTATTATTATTATTGGGACAGCTAGGTGGTATAGTGGATAGAGCACTGGAACTAGAGTCAAGAAGACGAGTTCAAACTTGGCTTCAGGTATTTCCTAGATGTGTGACCCATGGCAAGTCACATAACTCTGTTTGCCTCAGTTTACTTATCTGTAAAATGAGCTAGAAAAGGAAATGTCAAGTCACTCTATTATCTTTATTAAGAAAATCCTAAATGGGGTCATGAAGAGTCGGATACAACTGAAAAACAGCTGAACTTAAATTATTATTAGGGCATTGAGGGAGAATTGTTGCTCAGTTCCTATTGTCAGAAAACTAAAGTAACATCACAATATCCATCTTGCTCTAGATTTAGGTGAGGGGTAAGGCAGTATATTAGGAAATGGCTTAATTAACTTCTTTGGTTTCTAGCTTGGGGTGGTACATTTTTCATCTTTCTTTTTTCCCCAGTTCCATTCAATACATATTGATCACAATGGTTGCACAGAAGATAGGTTCCTACTGAAGAGTGGGTGAAATTTGGTTCATTAAAACAGAAGGTTTCCTTCTCATTAGAACTAAAATTCATCTGTCATGGCATGGAAGAGGCAATCACTTTGCCCCAAAAATCCTCTAAAGAGCAACACTAGTTCTCAAGTCTGGTGTTGGGCAATAGTTCTCTCTCAGTGGCTCAAAGACCTATAAATAACTTTTGTAGAATAAAACCTAGTGGAGAGATTCAGTGGCAATTCCAACTTGTATTCCTCCTAGTGTCTACTTGTCCATAGTCATTGCCCATAGTGACTGCCTATTGGTGCTTAGAAAAATGCAATAATTTTAATAGCTAAACCAAACAAAACACAATTCATCTCAGGCAAACAGAAATTAGTTTTAGTATGCCTACTCTTTTATATTATTCCCATCCCTTCTCTCTTTCACCAGTGTATTAACTAGTATACACGATGAAGAACTAGTTGCATAGTATGATTTTGCTTTCTCTTCCAAGCAAGAAGAAATAACACATATTGACCGGTTTTCTTATCTCTGAGTGTTTTGGAAGGAGAGAGGCAAAAAGGAGCCCAACTGAACCCAGTATAGTAAGATGAGCAGTGGGTTTGGAGTTGGAGGATCAAGATTTGAATCCTAGTTCAGCTATATAAGAAGCTCACAATCTTGATTTTCTCATATATAGAATAAGGGCCTAAAAAGATGTTCTCTAACTTCCTTTCCAACACTCAGTACAACAATGCAGTATGATTTTATGCTAATAAACCAAACAATCCAGGTCAGTGCACATTCATTTAGAAGAAGGCAGGAATGTAAATGGTTAACAAAGCCAAAACAAATCTGGTCAGCCTAAGACAGAAGGAAGTTTGTGGGCACCTAGAGTTGAGAATTCTCAGACCAAAAAGAAGGATGCTGGAGGCAGCTGGGTGGCTCAGTGGATTGAAAGTCAGGCCTAGAGATGGAAGATTCTGGGTCCAAATATGGTCCCAGACACTTTCTTGCTGTGTGACCCTGGGCAGTCTTAATTCCCATTGCTAGCCCTTACCATTCTTCTGCCTTGGAACCAATACACAGTATTGATTCTAAGACAGAAAGTAAGGGGTTCTTTTTTTGGGGGGGGGAGACAGATGAGTTAAATTACAGAGTCCTCTGAGGTCATTTGATGCAACATTAAACAGGAAACTGAATCTCAGATTAAGTAACTATTTAAGATCACACAGATAGAAAGGGACAGAGCTGAGATCTCAATTGCAAGCTTCCTGCCAAAGTGGCAAATATCAATTTTCATCTGTATTTAGATTATAAGATTTAGAATGAAATTAGAACTTTAGAAGAAAGTCCAAAGATCACCTAGCCCAACCTGGTTTTGATTGTTTTCCTTCAGTCTCAAAGAGGACCAAAATGACATCACTACATTAGGGTCAATGTATGGTGCTTGACTCTGACTCTCAGACCAATCCCAGCTCAGAAGGCTCTATCACAGGTAAGGGAGAAATAGCCCAGTAAACATTTCAGATGGAGATGTCTCTGCTTGTGCATCTTGTCTTTCTTTTGGGCTATTACAATTTAGCTTTGCTTATAAGCTTATAGAAAAAGCAGGGCACCTTTGATGTGAGTATGCCATGCTGAATGGTCCTGTGCCTCCCAGGTCTCAGAATCAATATTAAAGCTTTTCAGAGAAACCTTGAGAGTGTCACTTCTTAGGATCTCCTTGTGTGAGTTCTCCATAAATTATTGTTTTAGGAAAATGTATGTTTAGCATTTGAAAAATGCACTGTCCAGTGCCTTGTAATCTTGTCAGGTGTTCTTCAGAATCTTTCTAAGACAATTCAAATGGCAGGGATTGTTTCCTGGCAAGTGGCTGATATATTGTCCATATTTCACAGTCATACAACAATGAGATTAGCACAATGGCTCTCTAGACCTTCAATTTAGCAGGCAGCCTGATATCTCATCTCTCCTACACTTCAGAGCCTCCTAAACACTGAGCTAGCACTAGCAATGTGTGCATAAACTTCATAACCTATGCATACATTCCTGATGAGTACTGCTAAGGTAAATTAATTTATCCACAGAATTCAAAATCTCTCATTTTGGTATAACCAATGGTTCCATGTATGGGTAGTACAGTGCTGGCTGGTAGAGACCCTCTGTTCTCTTGGTGTGATCCAACATTAGAACAAGTAGCAGAGAACTGATTCATGCTTTGTTATATCTCAGTCTTAGATGCTGCACTAAGTGCATAATTATCTGCAAATGGAAAGGTGAGCACCAACTGTCCCTCCACTTTAGTCTTAACTTGTAGCCTTTTCAAGTTAAATATTTTTCTTTATTAAGAAAAATTTTCCATGGTCACATGATTCATGTTCTTTCCCTCCCCTCTTCATTGATCAAGACCTATTTCCATATTATTGATATTTGCACTAGGGTGATTGTTTTGAGTCTAAATCCCCAATCATATCCCCATTGACCCATATGATCAAGCAGTTGTTTATCTTCTGCATTTCTACTCCCACAGTTCTTTCTCTGGAGGTGGATAGTGTTCTATCTCAAGTCCCTCAAAATTGTCCTGGATCATTGTATTTCTGCTAGTAGAAAAGTCCATTACATTCAATTGTGCCACAGTGCGTATTCATCTCTGTGCATAAGGTTCTCCTGGTTCTGCTCCTTTCCTTCTGCATCAATTCCAGTTCACATGGAATTCCTCTAGTTCATTATTCCTTTTAGCACAATATTTCAAGTTAAATAATTTATTTTTATTTTTTTTATTTATTTATTTAATAATTATTTATTTAATAATTAATTAATTATAATTATTATATTATTATATATTATTTATTATATATTATTATATATTATTATATATATTATTATATATATTATATATTATATATAATAATTAATTAATTAATAATTATTTATTTAATAATTAATGCCATTTTCATCCTTACTTAAGGCATCTGACAACACTGCTAAGAACATTATGCTAAAAAGCATGGGAGCAAGCATACTGCCCTGCTTCACTCCATTGGTGACTGGGAAAACACAAGAGCATTGTCCATTATCCAGAACCTGTGCAAGAATGCCACCATGGAAATGGAATATAATAATGATAAACTTCTCAATACAACCAAATTTTGCCATTATTTTTCACAAACCCTCATGACTGACAATGTGAAAGGTCTTGTCCAAATTGATGAAAGTTGTATAAAGACATCTTGTTCAGCTCCTGGCATTCTCATGGATTTGTCAGGCACTAAATATCATTAACTGTTCCTCAGTTCTTTTCTGAAACCACATTGGCTCTCAAGTAGGAGACCATCTTCCAGATGAAGGATCAGCCTATTAAAGAGGACTCGGGCAAGAATCTTGCCAGCAATGGCTAAGAAAAAGATCCCCTTGCAATTGTCACAGGACAATTCATTTCCTTTTCCTTTATGTTGATGGACAATAGAGGCATCCTTGATCTCCTGGTGGAAAACCTCCTCTGGCCAAATAACCTAGAAGATTTTTGTCAGCTTTTTATGAGCAGTGGACCCCCCAGCCTTGTAAATCTCTGCTGGACTCACCAGGCACTTTGCCACATGAGAGGAGCCTAATGGCATTCAAAACCTCTTCTTGAGTTGGAAGTTTGGATAGAGAGGGATTGCCTTTAACCTGAAGTATACAGTCAATGACTTCAGAGGGAAAGTCACTTTGCCAATATTACATAATAATAGCAGGTATTTATAGGACTTTACATAGGGCTTTAAGGTTTGCAAAATGCTTCATAAATCTTATCTCATTTTGTCCTCAACAACTCTAGAAGGTTTTATCCCCATTTTATAGATGAGAAAACTGAGGCAGTCAGAAGATACCCAGGGTCATACAGATAGTAAGTGTCTGGGTCTCTCTGATTCTAGGTCCAGCCCTCTATCTACTATACCAAAAGACTCCTCATGCTAAGTAGAAAAGTCAGACCATCTTACTGCCAACCTAGGACTACTACGATATCATGCCCCATTTTACCTACTCTCAACTATCTCTGAAAATTCCAAATAGCAAAGACTGGCTTTTATTGAGGGTTCCAAAAATTACCAATTGGCTTGATCACGCTGCCTGCATAAGTGAGGTTCTCCTTGTCACAGCTTACCACAAACTATTACTTGCCAACTAATCTGGGTCCAGGAATCACTGTTCTGATCTCTAAAAGATAAGAGTCTATTTTTGGTTCCAGCAGAATAGCAAAAAGCCTTACTTTTTTTCCTTATCATCATAATGGATATGATAGCTAGAAAGGAAAGCAAGGATTTATATACTGGCTACATTTCTTATCAAAGGAATAAAATTCGAAAGTAATAATGCAACAACTAAAAAAAAAGTCTAGTCTCCATAAATCTCCTGCCTGGCAGGGTTTAAAGGTCTAGAGTGTCCAAGGTGAATATAAACTTATTTTAGAACAGGAAACCACTGGAAATGACAAAAGAATTCCTCATGACACCTGGATAAACCTGAGACCTAACCTTTTATTTTCAACAATAAATATGTTCGACACACTTACTAAGTAAGGAAGATAAATGTCCACACTACTCTGCTTTAGTAAGGACACTTGCACACATTATAGAACTGGCCTAACTTTTCTCAACAAGGCTTTTTGCAAGAACTCTATGCTCATGAGATACCTTCTTACCTGGTGGTCCTAATGACCTCTCATTAAGCAAGTTTCATGCCACGATATGAGTAGAATGGACCAAGGACAAGTCATTTAATCTTTCTGAGTCTTAGTTTCTTCATTTGCAAAATGAAGGGGTTGGATTAGATAACCTCAAAGGTCTCTTCTGGCTTTAAACTTATAATTGTGAGAACCTCTGACCCAGAGCTGGGTCATTTAAAAAATATTGGCAGAAAGATATAGAAACCTATTGTTCAGTTTTGAGGGCAACCACATATCATTCATCTGGAAGTCACTTCATTGATGGCCTTTGCTATTCAGAACATAGCCCAGAATGGACAAGTACTCTGAGGAGCCCTAATAGGTAACAATTCGATTCAATCAATAAACACTTATTAAATGCCTCCTACATAGCAGCAAGTGTGCTCAGCACTGGTGACATAAAAATGGGCAAAAGACAGTTGCCCTCAAGGAACTTACAATCTAATGGGGGAAGACAACACACCAACAAATACATACAAATCACACTATGTAAAGAGTAAACAGAAAATAATTAAAAGACAGAAAGCTCTAGAATGACCATATTAGTCAGAATATAATATGACCCTGAATATAGTGCGATCCCAAGTATTTTGAAGGGTAACTCAGAAAGAGGAAACAATCATTTTATTTTCATCTAATAACTCTTATTTTAATAACTCACATTTATAGGTCACTTTAAGGTTTGCCAAGAACTTTTTTAGAATTCAACAAGAATTGAAGTCCAAGATCCTTTATGTTGGCTCAGAGGTGAGAGACTGACACTTGGGGATGACCAAGAATCCTTACTTCTCCCTTAGTTCCATGATAGTTGTGGCAGAGGGTGTGTTTAAAAAGAGAAACAACTAACTGGATGTACGAGGCAGGTCAAGAGTAAAGAGTTGAAGTAAGAGTAAAATGTAAGAAGACTGCAAATTAGGAAGAGGTCAAGCTATAAAAACCTTAAGAGTCAATAAAGGACTTCATGCTTGATCCTAGAGATAATAAGTCACTGGAGTTTATTGAGTAGGCGATGTGTTCAGACTTGAGCTTTAGAAAAACA
This sequence comes from Monodelphis domestica, assembly GCF_027887165.1. Taxonomy (NCBI): domain Eukaryota; kingdom Metazoa; phylum Chordata; class Mammalia; order Didelphimorphia; family Didelphidae; genus Monodelphis; species Monodelphis domestica. The sequence goes on from NC_077229.1 coordinate 423,770,753, forward strand.
CGTTGATGGTGGTGTGGAAAATGGATGGGAATACAAAAAGACTCAAGGCAGAGAGGTAAACTAGAAGTTTATTACAATAGTCCAGGTAAAAGCTGATGAGAGCCTGGACTACTTGGCTGTGTGAATGAAAAGGAGAAAAAAGTGAAAGATGAGAGAGAAATAATACGACCATACATGACTGTACGAGGTGAGTCAAGAGAGGAGTTGAGGCTAACACCAAGTTCTGAAGCTCAGTGAATCAAAGCCTGGTGGTACCCTTGACAGTAATAGAGTTCAGAAGATGGGGAAAGATAATCAGTGTTAATAACAATAACCGTACATCACCAAGAAAAAGTTTGTCTGGTGTTCTGTAGATTCTTGTTTAAGAAAGCAGCCCCGGACCAAAAGTATATCACTCCTTTTAGAAAGCCACGTCTATCCAGACAGCTCAAAATGAAAGAGGTTTGGTGTTTAAAAAGTAAACACTTCATTTCTTAAAATTCATTTATATAAACAATCTTCATTCCTTTAGGAATTCCTATAAATGAGATAATCTCTATATTTAAAAATGCCTGCAGTACCTGAGGCTAAAAAAAAAAAAGCTTATGTCCAAGGAAGGGGTCAAAGATATTCACCCTGTGAGACAGGCTCAGAAATATTATTTTACATCTGGATAGTGATTTTAACCATCAAAAGGGGACTTCATATTCACCTCAAGACACTACAGTGTGAAAGAGGCAAATTAAGTATTATTATTCCCATTTAGCAGGCAAGGAAGTAACATGATTTATCCAAGGTCACACAACCAGCTAGTGGTAGCATCAGGACTCTACTTGAGGTCTTCTTACTCTAAAGCCAGAGCTCCTGCTATCAAACCTACTACCACCTCTGAATCTAGGCCAACACTCCAAGCATTGACACTTTAGACTTACTATTCCCCTTTTATTCCCTTGGAGCTGAAACTGTATAAATAGTATTTATGAAATGAAAGCAGGTTAATTTCTATTAGTGTCATTTCCAAAAGGCAGATGCTGTAAAAACTGGTCATTGGGCTGAATAGCAGGAGGGGAACAGAGCTCCCATGGTATCAATTGCAAAAGCTAAATGACTCAGGGGGAATATAATTACAGCCAACTCTCACTTGGCTGGCCTTCTCCTTTATGGCTCTACCCACCTTTAATATTTCCTGCCTTGATAACAGTCTCACCTGGAATGGGCAAAGCAGAGTTAGAGGAAATGATATCTGATCTATCAATTTCCTGTGTTATTTTTTCTTCTTTTTTTTTTTAACTTTTACCTCTTGTCTTAGTAGCAATTCTAAGAAAGAAAAACAACAGGGGCAATTGGGGTTTAGTGACTTGACCAGAGTCTCACAGCTAGGAAGTGTCTGACTCCAGGCTTGGTGCTCTATCCCCTGTGCTCCCAACTGCCCTCCTTTCTTTCAAAATCAAGAGTTCTCAGATTGAATCACCTGCCAGCACCAGGAGGGGGAAGAGAAAGGAGGGAGGGAGATAAGTTTGATCATGACTTAGAAAAGGTTATGTGAAAAATTATTACATGAAATCAGTCAAATAAAATGAAATAAAAAAAATAAAAAACCAAATAAAAACATATTTCTTAAAATCAAGGGTTCTTAGACCCTTTGTTGTGTCATAGCCCTCTCAATATTCTGATGAAACTTATAGACTCCTAAGAAAAACTTTTAAAATTTATCAAATACAGAGATTACAAAGGAAACTAAGGGTTAGTAAAAATGAAGCTATAATATTTCTTCCTGTCTAAATTCACAGACTCCAGGAAATCTACTCACAGACTGAAGCCTTGGAAGCCCATGGACCCCAAATTAAGGACCTTGTCCTAAATTTTACCTGAATCAGCACCCAACTTAACCAAGAAGACACTAGTGAGTAAAAATAAGAATTGTGCCTCTTATTTCTATCTCACCAAAATGTAGTGTTTTCTAGTCAAGCAAGGGCATAATCTATCAAAGCACAGCAGTACTTAGAGAGATCAAGATCATAGTATTTAGAGCTGAAAGGAAACTTAAAGATAAGATGGTCTCTGTCAGTCTGACCCCTTCACTCTCCAAATGAAGAAACTCACGCATAGAGAAGCTCTATGACCCAGTTACAGTCAGCTAGTAAGGAGCAGAACTGGGATTCAAGGCAAATTGGAATTATGCCCAAAGGGCTTTACATGACTGCCTGCCCTTTGATCCAGCCATACACTGCTGGGTTTGTATCCCAAAGAGATAAGGAAAAAGACTTGTATAAAAATATTCATAGCTGCACTCTTCATGGAGGCAAAAAAAAAAAGGGAAACGAGGGGATGCCCTTCAATTGGGGAATGGCTGAACAAACTGGTATCTGTTGGTGATGGAATACTATTGTGCTCAAAGGAATAATGAACTGGAGGAATTCATGGAGACTGGAACAACCTCCAGGAATTGATGCAGAGCGAGAGGAGCAGAACCAGGAGAACATTGTACACAGAGACTAATACACTGTGGTATAATCGAATGTAATGGACTTCTCTACCAGCAGCAATGCAGTGATCCGGGACAGTTCTGAGGGACTTATTAGAAAGAACTCTATCCACATTCAGAGAAAGAATTGTGGAAGTAGAAATACAGAAGAAAAACATTTGCTTAATCACATGGTTCAACTGGGATATGACTGGGGATGCAAACTCATTCATTCATTGCAATCATTCTATTGCAAATATTAATATTATGGAAATGGGTCTTTATCAATGATACATGTAAAACCCAATGGAATTGCTTGTTGACCAAAGGAGGGGGAGGGAGGAGAGGGAAAGAACATGAATCATGTAACCATGGAAAAATATTCTAAATTAATCAATTAAATTTTTTTTAAAAGAAAAAGAAATGGGATTCAAAACCAAGTTTTCTGACTTCAGAGCCATTATTCTTAGAATAATGAACAAGTGCTCAAAGCCCAAGTTTACATATTATTTTATATAACTTTAGATACATAACCACGACTACAAGAAATATGTTATTTTGTCAGCATAGCCAGCTCCAAGGGTGTGCCAAAACACATCCCGATCCATCCAATGTCTTAGTAGGTCAATCTTTCAACCATAAGCATTCATTAAATATTTACTATGTGCCAGACACCAAGTTAAGTGCTAGAGAAAGAAATATAGAATTTTTCTTCCTTCATGAAGTTTATAGTCTCCCATTAAGAATAAAGGAATACCCATTTCTAAATAAGCATATATAGTACAGAAACAAAATAAACACTATGATTTCATAGTGAACTGGGTGAAGCAGACAGAAGGTCAATTATTTCTGACTTTTCACAATTCCATTTGAGGATTTCTTGGCAAAGACAATGGAGAGGTTTGCCATTTCCTTCTCCAGCTCATTTTACAGATGAAGAAACTGAGGCAAACAGGGTTATATGACCTACCCTAGGTCACAAAATTAGTAAGTGTCTGAGACCAGATTTGAACTCAAGAAGATAAGTCTTCTTGACTCCAGGCCCACCACTCTATCCATTGTGCCACCTAGCTACCACTAATGTGGTATAGGAAAGAGCAATGGATTTTAAACCAGTGGACTTGGGTGCAAACCCCACATATGCCCTATAAAAGTGGTATGACTTTAATCAAGTCACTAATGCTTTGGAGCTTCAATTTCCTCATCTGTAAAATGAAGGGGTTGGATTAAATGATCTCTAAGTTCCTTTCCAAAACCTATGAGTCCTAGTGGGAGATAATTCAGGAAACAGTAGTCCATATTGGAAAGTTATGGGAAGATAGACACATTGTACACTGTTGGTGGAGCTATGAGTCCCTCTGATTTGAGTTGTCCATCCTTGAGTTCAAGGATGACAAATAATTCATCATCAGACCTGAAAAGCTATCTGAAAGAAAAAAAAAGTCATTAAAATCAAAGCACTTTGCAAGTCTTTTGAGTCACATATAAATGTTCCTATTATTAGATCTCTTAAGAAACCTTCTAGCTTTATAATTTTATAATAATTTCTATGATACGTCTTCCCCTTTGCCAGGTTTCATCCTACTTCAAAGTCTTACCTACACATAATGGAACAACTCACCACATACATTCCTTTTCATTATTTTCTGATTTTTTTTCCACTTTTGTCTTCCCAATTAGATTCTAAGTTCCTTGAGGGCAGCGACTTGTCTCATCAGCCACAAAGAACTTGGAAAGAGATCAGGACTGTTCCATACACTCAGTAAATGGGCTACTAACCTGAATCTTGTAGCTAGATGGTACCACAAACCATTCAGATAGAGGATCCACATAAACTACACAGAAGTATTTGATATAGTTCTAATAGTACCAAGGGAATGAAATTCTGTAGTTATCCTCCAAAGCCTATGCCAATATTTGATGATTCTTGTTATCAGCTGTCAAAATGTGCTTAGGAATTTTAATTTCTTTTTATTGGGTAGAGGACGGGAGTTAACAGTTCTGATGCTTTGTTTCGTCTGTATATGTTTTTAAGCAGCAACAGCAAATCCCTACTGCTCCCTATTTTCAAGCAAATATCTTCTGAATGCTTCCAGCTCTAAGGAATAACAGATGCTAGGAGTAATAAACCATATAGCATTATTAATTCCTACCCAACCCCAACACCCTGAAAAACATCAGGAAATAAACACAAAATGGAAATGTATAACCACGGATAGCTTCTGTAAGATTTCCCCTGTGAACACCAATATTTTCCTGAAAAATGATTCAAAATGGATCCTCAAATGAATTTAATTAAGTAAAATTCATGTTCTATGACAAACGCCTAGGGATAATTTGTGTCATATATTAACAGAGTTCCTATGGGACAAGCAGCCTACTTGACTCTAGAACACAGAGCAATCTATATACATTTTCTATTGGCTGGTTTTCCTTTTCTCTAAAGAAGAAAAGAACACAGGAATAAAGCTTTTTTCAGTTAAAGACTGTCTTTAACACATACCAGGCAGAGATATTGTCCTACACTCTACCCATAGCTCACTGGTGCTGTTCTTTGTCTCCTTTGTCATTTTCCCCAAACTCTTTGGAAAATAACTTATTTGGCTAATAACTACCACAAAGATCTTGTGACATTTATCTTTACATTTTTAATTTGTTTCCTCAGTGAATAGCAGTCAAGGAAGGAGAGATCCATCTGCATGGTGAACCTAAACATTGTGTTGCCAGCGTTTATCAGGGGTCTTTCCTCCCACAGTGAAGATGCTTAAGAATTGCTTGTTGATTGATAGCAATTCAAAGACACACAGAGGTTAAGTGATCTGCTCATGGTCATACAACTATTATTCGTCAGATATAGGACTTCATCTCAGATCTTTCAGTGTGTTCTATACCAAAGCCTGTAGATGAATAATAGTACATTGTCTGGTCTCTAAATTTAAAGATGATGCTCCTGGTCCACCATCAGTTGTATATGTGCCCTGAGATGCTTCTCCAGGAGAGGAGCTATAAAGGTTTGTTTTGAACAGACCATGATCTCCCTCATTACCCAGCATGATTCATATCAGTGAATGGTAAAATGCAGGACTTGAAGTGCAACTGATTGAATATCAGCCCCCAAAGAAATAATCAGCCTGCACTCTTTGCCTTATTAGCACTGCTCCTGACCAGCTGTCCTAGTTGGCTAAGCATATCCAATCCACATTCGTCGAGCACTCTCTGGGTGTAAGGTACAGTTCCAAGTGCTATCAAGAGAAAAACATTGAATCAATTTCTGATCTCCAAAAGTTTAAAAACTGAATGAGAAGACAGAGCATGGATATGAAGTGGAACACTACAAAGGAGAAGTGTTTGTGGTGAGCTTATTTCCCTTGGATGCCGATGTTAACTAGCAGTTATAGAATTGTTTTTTGTAAACCCTTGCCTTCCATCTTAAAATCAATACTAGGTATTGGTTCCAAGGTAGAACTAGCCATGAGAACTAAGTGCCTTGCCCAGAGTCACACAGCTAAGAAGTGTCTGAGTTCAAATTTGAACCCAGAACCTCTCATCTCTAGCCCTGGCTCTCAATTCACTGAGCCACCCAACTTACCCTAAGAGATTTGTAAGGTTCATTTAAAAAAAAATCTTACAAATAGTTTCACATTTTGTCCTCATAACAAAACTGGAAGGTAGACACTATTGTTATCCCCATTTTACAGATGGAGAAATATGTACATTAATAAGCCACGCTTTTATTTTTTAGAGCAGAATAGCTGTGATCATCAAAAATTGTTAATTTATTGGATATATTTGGACTTTGCAAAGGGATGCTAAAATTATTTTATGGGATCACAGATGTGACTTTAGCGTTCACATATTTCAAGTCCTTCATTTTATAGAGGGCAAAACTAGGGCCAAGAGAGAGAAAGCTAAGTCATGTGCCCATGGTCACATAGTGGCAGAGCTGGGATTTGAACCTCTGTCCTCTGACTCTAAAACCAGCTTAATCTTTCCATTATGACTCACTGACTTCTTTTTTTCAAATTTTAATATTTTATTTTTCCTCAATTACAGGTAAGAACAATTTTTAATGTTTGTTTTTTCTTTTAAAATTTAAACCAACTTCTTTTCTTCCCCTACCCCCTTTCAGAGGCAACAAGCAATTTGAAATAGCTTTTACATGTACAATAATGTAAAACATTTTCCCATATTAGTTACTTTATGGAAGAGAACTTGAAGCTGCCCTGGCATTTTAAGACCACTGGACTGTGAAACTCAGGAGCCCTAGATTCTAATTCCCACTCTACCACTAACTAGTACTACATCAAGCAAGTCACTATCACACTGAGCCTGAGGTTCCTGATTACAAAAGGAGGAAATTATATTTTTTCCAGTGATAACATTCTATTTCTCTTACCACCAGATACCATAAAATAACTAAAGATAAAAGTTAACCTACAAACTTAATTTTTTAAAAGATATTTTATTTTACCAAATATATGTAAAAGTAATTTTCCCACATAAATTTTCCATAGTTATAAGATCCAAACTGTCTCCCTCTCTCCCTTCCAGCTACCTTCCCACAGATGGCAAGCAATTTGATTGGGGTTTTACATGTATTATCATGCAAAAATATATTTCTATATTGTACATTGTTATAAGAGAATACTCATATAGAAACAAACCCCTAAAAGAAAAACACAAATAAGCTAAAGTGAAAAATCATGTATTTTGATTGGCACTCTGGCCCCAACAATTCTTTTTCTGGAAGTGGCTAGCAGTTAATATCATAAGTCCTTCGGAGTTGTCCTAGATCATTTTATTGCTGAGAATAGCCAAGTCTTTCACAGTTGATCATCATACATTAATGTTATCATTGTGACCAATGGTCTCTTCATTCTGCTTATTTCTTCCTGTATCAGTTTACATAGATCTTTTCAGCGCTTTCTGAAATCATCCTGTTCATTATTCCCTACAGCACAATAGTATTCCATCACCATGATATACTACATTTTGTTCAGTCACTCCCCAGTTGATAGACATCCCCTCGATTTCCAATTCTTTGTCACCACAAAAAGAGCTCCTTTAAATATTTTTGTATAAATAGGGCCTCTCTCATTTTTTTTTGTCCCTTTGGGATACAAACCTGGCAGTGGTATTACTGGATCAAAGGGTATGCACAGTTTTATAGTTCCAAATTGCCCTCTAGATCAGATTACAATTCCACCAACAATACATTAGTGCCCCAATTTTACCACATCCCCTCCAACATTTATCATTTTCCTTTACTGTCATATTGGCCAACCTGGTGATTTTGAAGTGGTACTTCAGAGTTGTTTTAATTTGCATTTCTCTCATCAAGAATGATTTTGAACATTTTTTTCATATGATTATTGATAACTTTGGATTTCTTTATCTGAAAAGTGCTTGTTCATATCCTTTGACCATTTGTCAACTGGGGACGAATTTCTTAATTTCAAAATATGGCACAAATGTCTCTTCTTGAAAGAGCATGGCTAAGAAGTAGGTCCTGCCATTTTTATTTTGAAGAGAGAAGTGAGTTGTATATGCATTTAGATGTAGGCTGCTTAAAAAAAAAAGAATGCTAAAATCAAGGCAAAAACTGAGGGTTTCCAGTTTTTTCTCCTTAAATTCTCAGCAAAAATGAAAACTACTTACATTCATCTTAAATTCACTTTCCAAATGTACCCAGTTATCATTAGCATTAAGTTGGATAGGTTGTCTAGGCTAGTCAGCTATGAGAAAGAGGCAGTCAGATTCTCCAGTCTCCCACCAATATGGGTACTTGGATGCTAAATAGAACTTACTGAGTAGTCACCGTTAAGGTGAAACATCACTGGTCAGTTAGCCAGAAAGATGGAACACTGTAAGGTCAGCCAGAAAATGTAGCAGTCAGTCATAGAACATGTTTTGTTAACAGAGAGGAAGGTTTTCCAGCACGTTAGCTATAAACCTCTTGGGCAAGTTCTTCATTTTGGGGGAAGGTGTTTAAAGGCAAAAAGTAAACTACAAAGGGGGTAAGAGAGGAAATCAAAAGAATTGAAATATAGTTGTAAAAATATACATGTCTTTTTAAAGGCCACAGATCTCTGTGCTCTAGGAAATATCACGAAAGAGCCTAGACAAGAATCACCCAGGATAAGAAGGCAGAGGGGCTGTGAACTCTACTGGTTGAAGAATATTCATTTAGAGGAGGTCATATATTCATTCAAGTATCACCTCATCTCACCAGGACTGGCCTCTGGTTGTCTTGAGTGAGAATAAGGCTCCTCTGGAGCTTTATACACCACCCTAACATGATGAAAATGGAAAGAAAGCAGGATTTAAAGCTCCAGAGGCAGGCTTTGAATTCTCTCCCTCCCCCCACTCACCCCACAATCCCTTAAGGAGCTTATGTTCTCTGAGGGGGAATTACTGGGGCAAGTCCCATAAAATCTTGGGGCCTTCGTTTTCTGCTAAAGGAGGGGGTTATTAGATGAGCTTGAAGGTTTCTTTCAACTGTTAACTTGTGACCCATTTTCAGAAGGGTTCGATTGTCCTCCAACCCCTCTCCACATAAACACTTTCAGAAAGATGTCTCCCCTAGGCTGGCGAAAGCCTAATCTAAGTACCTTTATAACTTCATTACCTGGCCTTGCACAAAGGGGACCATAATGTTCTCGATACTAGGAGAAATCCAGCCCCTCAAAAGAGCACTTATGAAATTTTGAAAGTATATAAATAGATTTGGGTTACATAATTCCTTGCATGATACTACCACCCCCTCACTCCCTGGTGGTCTGTTTTTCTCACCCCCAGAATCTAAACCAGTAATCTGCAGAATGGGGGCATTTAGGATACCAACCTGCTCTTTAAGTGTTCTGAAAAGCTCCCATGAAAGAATGGGCCAACCCCTTCAAAGGAACAAAAAGGGCTATCATTCCTCTCCTGTAGTCACACTGAAAGCCCAGCAGAGCAAAGGGCAGGTAAAACCTCACTCTATTGATGCCCAACACTTAGCATCTTCCAAACATAAACCGAAGTGATTTTGTTTTTGAGAAAATGTTTTCTTCTTCCCCCTCCATGAAAAGGGAGGCAACAGGATGGAATTCTTTGGCATCTCTAATGCTGCTACCGCCACCATCACTACCACCACCACTTGGCACGTCACCCTTTACATCAGGATGCTTTGCAATCCAGGGCTCAGCAGTATGCACTTACCACACAAAAGAAGCAGAAATTAATGTTAGGGTGCACTGCTTTCTTCCCAGCAGTCATGTTCTGAGCCCAGCCACATTTAATATGGGGATGAAAAGAATAAAAAAACATAATGGATTCAAGTGTATGGCAGCTATATATTTAACCCAGGCTTGATGAAAATGGCCTTTTATTATTAGCCTTCAACATCCTACACTCAATATGATCAAGGAAATGTTTGTCAAGTAATGGTAGCTCAGTTGGATGTAGATCTTTATACTCAAGAGCCAGAAGCTTCAGCCTCTATCCTGAAAACAAAAACCTATTCAGAGTACAAGAAGACATTTCAGAAGGGCAGGGGGAACTTATTTTTTCAGTAATGGCAAAATAATGCATCTCTCAGATAGTCCTGGGCTACCAATCAGAAGACTCTAGGTTCTAGGTTCATATTCTACAACTCATCTATTGTGTGGTAGGCTCACTGGTTATAGGAAAAGAACTTTGACACTGGAAGGGACCTCTCAGAGACCTTCCAGTCCAACCCCCTCACTTTACAGATAAGAAAGCTAATACCTTATGAAACTAAATGTCCTGCCCTGGTCACATATGTAGCAATCTCATTTTTACATTTGGGGAAAAAAACGAATAACCCAGAGCCTTGGGATTCAAATAAGCATTCTTATTAATAAAAACATATTAAAATATTCCCCAGAATAAAGCAAAAAAAAAAGTTTGGGAAAATAAAGTAAGCAAAATACAAGAGCAAAGGAGTCTTGGGATCTCAGAAGCTCCCAAAGTCCTAAAAAAACATTTTTATCCTCTTCTTCCTCAAAAGGTCCACAGCTGAAACCCAGACCAATCCTCATGGGGACAAAGTTAATTCATGTGACCTCAAGTCTGCACCGTAACTTCCATAATCTCAACAGTCCAGACAAATATTAGCTCAAGCCACCTCCAATTCCACCAGCATCCTGACCCACAATAGTAAGCATCAGGGGTGGGATATAAAACCAACCCTCTGGCTTCAGAACCAGAATACTCTTTGCTGCTGTAACACATTAATCAATTAGCTCCCTTGGACCTGACTTTCTTCATTCATGTTATATGGAGCAAAATACATTTCATAATAAAGAAACAGACAATAAGATGTAGAAATAGGTAGGCTCAGAGGCTGAATAATGAATAATGTAACTTGAATCCAGTCCCTCTCACCTACTGGCTTCCAGAACCCTGGACACGTCATCTAGACCTCTCAGCATTCCCAAATAATTCTCTAAGAATAAGTTGCAAAACAGTTCACGAAGTGTATTATAGATGGGGAAGGGCAGGTTCCTTACAAGGGAACTCCTTAAGCTGATGAAATCAAAGGTCCAAATAAAAAATATTATCGTTATTAGTAGTACCAAATAATTATTTTATTCTGGATGATGATGTAGTTTCTACTATTTCCTTGTCACATAGCTAAAGTACCACATAACTAAAGCTAAAATCTCCAAACTCCTTTTCTAAGTCATCTGAGCTGTCACTATTATTTTTATCATGTATTTGCTGTTAGATATAATTTTTGGAGTTTGTAGTAAAGACTAAATGAAGACTGAGTAGACTGAGTAGCTTCAACTTCTTCAATTTTTCCTTCTTTAGACTTTATATATACATATGTGTATAAATCCACACATATACAGTGTATATAGTATGTGTATATATAAATATATTATATATATAATATTTATGTTTATATGTAGTTATGACATGTATATACAAGTATATATCTTCAGTATGTCTACATATATAAAATTTACACCTACTGATAATGATAAAGCTAGGTGGAAAACACAATAATAATAAATATTGTTATTATTATTATTATTATTATTTTGAACCCTGAGTTCAATCTGTTCAGGTATTTACTAACTGTGTGACTCAAAGCAAGTCATTTATCTCTGGTGGCCTCAATTTTCTCATCTATAACTGCATGGAAAAGAAAATGGCAAACCAGTCCAATATCTTTGCCAAGAAAATTTCATGGACAGAAACCATGGGGTCACAGAGTTGAAAAGATTGAACTGAACAACAATACTACCTACTGAGTATGTCCCAAGACATCAAACATCGAAACCATGTGTGAATACAAGGTGTATATTGTCCTTTGTCATCTTATCTGCTTTCCTTGAGTTATAACAGGGATGCTTTTAAGAAGCCCATGGAAGATATGCTTTACCTCCTCATCCTTTTATTTCATTACAAAAAAAAAAAAAGTTATTTCACCTTAGTCTCTGTTTCCTCAAATGTAAAATGGGATAATAGCACCTACCTCACAGAGTTGTATTAGTAGGTTAAGAGTCAGTCAATATACATTTATTAAGTACCTGCTATGTGACAAGCACTGTGCTAAGCACTAAAGATGCAAAAAAAGACAAAAGAGAAGCTCATAATCTAATAGGGGAAACACCAAACAAATAAATATGTACAAAGAACCAATGAGACAATGCTTGTTTCCTTTTTCCTTCCTTCCTTGTCCTAGGATGATATTTACTTAGACCCCATTGAAAAATATGAGAATAAGATAATAATCATTCTTATTCTTTTAAAAACCAATAGATGACCAATGCCTATAAAACAAATACAAATTCCCAAATATTGCTATTAGAATGGAAACATTATTATAGACAGAACTGATGCTACTTAGACTTAATGATGATCCATAACAATTTTATAATAATCTTTTAAATAGATGCCATCAGGGACAATGTTCCAAAATCTCCAAACCTGGAATAAAATGTCTTCAAGAGAGAAGGACCATGAAGAAGAAATTAAAATCATGAGGGAATATGATAAAGTATATAGCTTTCCTGCTGGCCTATCTCTTACTGAATTTGTCCTGAGGATGCTTTCAGTGAAGCTACAGAAGATGAACTTATATATTTCAGTACATTCATTCAACTACAAAAAGCAATTTTTATTCATCTGTGTGTCCAATGATTCACAGAACCCCAAACAAAGAAGAACAATAGCAAGATGAAGTTTTTCCTTGAACCATTTGAAATTGAACCTCATCAAAAAAGAATGAGATAGCAATGATAATTATTAGTAATAGGAATAGAAAACTCCTCAAAATCTCATTTATCGTCTATGCTGGTACTAGAGTTTGCCTGAGGAACAGTTAAGTCAGGGAAGGTTGGCCACAGTGTATAGTGGAGTATTGGTGTGCCTCAGAATATTATTACAGTTGTGGATGGAGCCCCCACAAGACCTTCTGATATACTTATACATTAGGCTTTGCAAGCACCATTGATAGGTACTACTTACAATTTATTGTATGATACGGCTGAAGAAAATAAAAGAAATAGGGAAGCATAGAGTTTGCAGGCTGACTACTCAAAACCACAATAATGATCAGTTTGACAAGGAGGATTATGGAGCAAGTGGCACTCTGTGTATTTTGATACCACTAGATAGACACACTGGAACAAATCAGAATTGCCAATTTTCCACCTGCTGGAATGCTTCTCTGCAAATGGTACTGACCACTAAAGCAGGCAAGCCATACATACAGATGAAATGAATTGATGATATGAATACCTTCCTTATGCACCAGTACTACATCACAATAAAATTAGAGGGCCAGTTAGATGACTCAGTGGATAGAAAGTCAGACCTAGAGTCAGGAGATCCTGGGTTCAAATCTGACCTCAGACACAAACTAGCTGGGTGAACCTAGGCAAGCCTCCTAACCCTAATTGCCTATCCCTTACTGTTCTACTGCCTTGGAACCAATATTTAGTATTGATTGTAAAACAGAAGGTAAATTGTTTTTGTTTTTTAAATTTAGAAACAAATTTGTCAGTGAGAGTAAAGAGCTTTGTACTCCTTTTTGCCAACTGCTTTCAGTTTCAAATTACATGATAAGACACTACCAATCAGTACATGGAAATGGCAATCAGTGGTTTCATCTAAAAACCTAGATTAGATGAAATAAGAGATGAAATCAAGAAGAAACTAAAATCTAAAGGACAAATTGACTAAACTGAGGCTACTCAGGACTTCACTACAAACTTCTATATATATATATATAACAAATATATGACAAAAATAATACCGAAAGCTCAGTAAAAGAAGGGAGATTGTCATTCTTCAGCTATAATTTTAAAAATCATTTTAGAAGTCTAATAGCATCAGTACAATAGATCCAATTATACCAGACCAGAATGATTAAAGAAAATTGGTATTTGCCTTAACCTTCATATGTTCTCTTCCGCAATATTGTCAGAAATTATAATAATGGTCCTAGATCTGCACATAACTTATGTAATGGCTAATGCTACTCTGTGGACCTTTGGCAAAAAGGAAGAAAATCAAGGAATAAGCCTAAAAAGTGTCATCAAAAGTATTATAGTTGAACTGCCTTGAGCAAGCTAATGAAAATGTGCAAAAAGGAACTGAAAGGTATTGGGGGTGGGAGTGGGGCAGCTAAATTGCTCAGTGGTTAGAAACCCAGGCCTAGAGATGGGAGGTCCTAAGTTCAAAGTTGGCTTCAGACATTTCCTAGTTGTGTGACCCTGGGCAAGTCACCTAACCCCAATTGCCTAACCCTTATTGCTCTTCTGCCTTGGAACTGATACTTAGTATTGATTGTAAGAGAGAAGGTGTGTTTTTAAAAAAAGTAATTGAAAGATTATACATCAATATCTAGGTAGTACATGGAATAGAAAAATCATATCACCTTAATTGAAGGCAATAAGAAAAGAAATATGCAGAACAGAATCCAAAAGATAAACACCAGAAAATCTAGATTCCCTTATACAAAGATTCAAAAATTCAAAAGAATAAGGTGAAACAAAGAGTCAAAGAAGTAAAATTGCTTATCTTGTTCTTTGTACATCTACTTTTAAAAAATTCTTCAGTAATGTTTTATTCTTTCCCAATTACATGTAAAAACAACTTTTGGCATTCATCTTCTAACACCGATTTTCAAATTCTCTCCCTCTCTTCTCCCCTCCGTGAAAAGTGAGCAATTTGATATTGGTTTATACATGTGCTCTCATACAAAACATATTTCCATGTTCATCATATTGTAGAAGAAAACACATTTAAAAAAAAAACCTATGATGAGACCAAAGTAAAAAATGGTATGCTTTGATCTGCATTCAGATTCCATCAGTAGTTCTTTCTCTGGTGGAGGATGGCATTTTCTTTCTTTTTCTTTTCTTTTCTTCTAAACCTTTACCTTCTGTTTTAGTATCAAAACTATGCATTGGTTCCAAGGCAGAAGAGTTGTATGGGCTAGATAATTGGATAGTGATTTGCCCAGGGTGACACACAGCTAGGAAGTATCTGAGGTCTAAGTTGAACAAAGGACCTCTCATCTCTAGACCAGGTTCTCAATCCACTGAGTCACCTAGTTGCCCCCACTCCATCACCTTCTTAAATCTAAATTATCAAGAAAATAATAAATCAAGTCTTGATTTACTGCATTTTCCAATTTCCAAGATTTAAGTATCATACTCAAAATTTAACAATTAACCTTTATAAAATGGTAGAAGCTGGCTCTAGCACATCCCTGACTCAAACACTTCATAATGATACAAATTATTATAAAAAAACTCCTAACAAGGAACCCCTCAAACACATGTGATCCCACCTCTCTCAAACAGAAGGTATTAAATATCTACTCCAAAAAATAAAAGCAGCAACACTTTCAAGTATAAGCCAATTATATATATTTGTGTTCTTTAGACAAAGCATTCACACAGCTGATATTACTAAAAAATATACATATGTATGTATGTGTATGTCTCATCAAGCAATATGGTTTGATTAAAAAACATTTTACATCTTCAGCTCACTGATTCTTTCCCTAATAACAAAATGTCATTTGGAATTCTTAAGTGTAAAATTCTTAAAGTATACCCAGGAAAAAGAAAAACTGAAGGATCTAAATTTCAACCTGGAGGTCAAATTGAACAGATGAAGGTGATACTTAAAAATAGCTTGGTCTGCTCTAAATATGACACATCCAACCTAAGGCTATGAAGGAAAAGATTATAGAAGAATATGTTAAGAGACTTACTGTCATCTTGAAATCAAAGCTCAATGGGAATAACCCTTTAAAAGCAACACCTACATAATACCATTCAGAGTATACTTTTGAAACTAGAAAATGTAATATAACAGGTTTGCAAAGAATTCTTTAAAAAAAAAACCACCATACTATGTTGAATAAATATAGGACCCATCACCTTAAGATAGCTATAAAAAGATGCACAGAAAGACTATTCCAAAGATATAAAAAGGATTCGCAAATATGCTCCAAATATGTGATAAACAGGTCTACAATTTAAACAAACATTTCAATGACAACTACTAAAGACTGACTACTGGTAAGTCCATCAATGTGTCATGTCCCCAAAAGTAATTTACCTCCACCATGGAATTCACAAAACACTTAAAAGATCCAACAGCAGAATCAAAAAGGACTTCCATTGGACAACCTCCTCATTAACACACACAAATGATTGATTAATGTCATTATGTTTATGAAAACAGAAGGATTTATGATGGCAATTATAGGTTAGGTCATTGCCACCAGAAATTGCAAAATGATTAGCCTTAAGGAGTCCAGGCATACGGATCAATACAGATTATGCAAGGAAATAGTAGAAACTACATATGGCTTCATTACAATCTACAAAAATTTAGTAGCTGCAATTTAACTAATAAAATATGTTCTGGAGGCTAGAATTATACATTAAAAACTTTCCATCTTTCATTGACAGATAACAACTCTATTTTATAAACTTGCTGTTCAGTTGTTGTTTTTTTTTCAGTTGTGTTTAACTCTGCATGATCCTAGTTGGGGTTTTCCTGGCAAAGATATTTGAGTGGTTTGCCATTTCCTTCTCCAGATCATTTTACAGATAAGGAAACTGAGGCAAACAGGGTTTAATGTCTTACCCAGGATCACATAGCTAGTATCAGAGGTTGAATTTGAACTCACAAAGACAAGTCTTCCTGAATCCAGGTTCAAGTTTTCTATTCACCGAACTGCCCTCTTAGTTTTATTTTATTTTTTTAACTCACAGTAGATTCACAGAAATGAACTATTTTTGCACAGTTCCCCAGTATAGCCCATCAGTGCTGCCAATTCTCTTCCTTCAACTTTTTCCTTTTGTTTTAAAAACTTTGGCTGTGAATCTGGAGATTTCTGAAAGATAGAATCACTTCATGAAATACGGAGATTTGTACATCAAGACTCATGTAGTTTTTGGTTTTATAACAACCTATGACTATAGGTTGTTCAAGGAGACCTTGGAGTTCACCTAGTTAAATGGATTTTGGTGATGAAGAAACTTAGCTCACCTTAAACATAGTTGTGGTAGAGTTAAGACTAGATAGAGCCAATGACACTGAGTTCAGGATATCAGCTGCTGCCTCTTTCTTAGCCATAGAGGGCATTTAAAAACAAACATACAAAATGCTACCATCACCCTCATTTTTTTTTTTAAACTAAGTCTATCTAGGATAGGGAAATCCTGTAAACCTTCCTGAGGCAATCAGAACACAATAGCTACATATCTATGAATATGATTATCTCTTCCCAAGGTCCTCCTGGAAAAACTTTGAAAATAGGATTAACTGGGTATAGAACATTACCAGCAAATCTTAACTAGTTTTGGCTTCCTTTCAATGAATACAAAATTTTAAAATAAGATTTAAGGCTACTAGTTGACTACTTAACTAGATCTTATTCCTCTCCTAATCCTTATCCCAAGTGAAGAGATTCAGTCTTTTGACACCTCCCATCTTGGCTGGCAATTCAATTTTGAGTTAGGAAACACAACCCTAAAAACACATTATACAACAAATATCATTTAGTATTTCATAAATGGAATGTTTATAAATTTATTACCATCTCTTAGGAAATAGCTAATTAACCCAATAAAAATTTTTATGCTATTGGAAGAGGGAAAGAATCATTCACTGAGGTTTTCTTGTACATTTTTAATTTCTTATTTGACAGAATATATGATATTGGCTGGGGTTTTTTTTTAATTCCTAGTGTCTTCTTCAAAGGAAAATCTTGGAGAAAAAATTCAATGTGACTTTTAGCTGGGTTTTTAGATCCAAGTCTGTTCCCCAGTTTCTCTCCCACTGTGATTCAAAGAGAACTTGTACATACTATGACCATATTTTACAGAGCCATAACATCCCCTACTTAGGGACAACTCCCCCTTCCGCAGGGGAACAGGCAACTTTCCAGGTTAGGATGACAAATCTGTTTCAGAAACAAATTGTTCATTGACTCACAAAAGAGAGAAGAGAGAAAAGCTTTGGGAAGCAGAAGAAAGGAGGGGAAAACTCTTAACAGCAGCCCAGGGAACATGTCCATGATATTATGGCACTAGATAGAGTTTCCAGGGATTGGCAGTAGGCTGTGTGATGTCACCATAAGGAGACAATAAAATAGGGAGTTCAGTGTCTTATGGGCAATGCTCCCTCTTAGACCATGGCACAGACACTCCCATCTTCATCAATGTCTGTATCTCTTAAAGAGTATTGCTACCCTATCAACAGGGATCAGTTAGCTCTTCAGTAGAACAGATACAATTAAGGCTACTCCCTCATTACCAAATAGACATCGAATTATACCCACATCCCTGCCCTGTTCAAAATCTCCAATGGCATATCACCAAGAGCATAAAAAAAGTTTCAGCTCCTTACTTAGACACTCAACAGTAACAACAACAACAATAATTTGGCTTTAGGTAACATTTATGATGTACAAAGAGTTTTACATACATTATCTAGCTAAAATATTCCTGTGCACATAACCAGTCTGTTGCCAAGACTTCCTGTTTCTGCCTTCACAGCATCCCTTTCTCTCCAATCACACAGCTACCTTGCCCCCAGTGCAGACCCTCACCACCTCATTCCTAGCCTATTGTCTAAGCCATCAGGTGGATCTCCCCACTTCAAGTCCCTCTCTACTCCAGTCCAGCCTCCACTAAGCATCCAAATTAGTTTTCCTTAAGCACAAGTCTGATAATACCATTCCCTGACTAAGCCCTAGTTGCTTCCTGCTATCTCCAAGATCAAATATAAACTTGTGTTTGTTTTTTTGCAAGTCAACCTTCACACAATGGGCTCCTTCCTACCTTTCCAGTCTCTTTCACTTGACTGCCCTTTACACAGTCAATAATTCAGGAATGCTGGCCTTCTTGGTGTTCAATTCTCCACAGCCCAGTTCTCTTCCTTTTCACTGGCTGTCTCCCCTGTCTAAAACACTTTCCTTCTTCATTTCTACCTCCTTTTTTCCCCTTGGCTTCCTTCAAGACAGCTGGAAGACTACCCTCTACAGAAAGCCTTCCTGAATCAACCCCCCGAAACCCTCATTTCCATCCCCAGTGCTTTCTTCCTGAGATTACCTTCTACCTATTCCCAATCGATAGATGATAATTAGATTCCTATATAGATATGTATCACTCTACACATATACAGTTAGAAATATACATAGACATGCAATACATATAGATCTGTATGTACATGTCATACATATAGACAGAAATAAATATGTGGAGTGATATATCTCTATATCCCTATTATCTATCTATATCACTCTATAACTATGTAGAGGTATATATTACCATATAGATACCTATAGAATTTGATGTTTGGTAATGAGGGGATAGTCCATTCTTTCAATTTAGGTTAATTTCCATGAAGCATGCTTCATTTTAGTTATTTCACTAAATGAAATTTACAGAATATCAATACGGGAAGAAACCTTAGAGAGATCATCTAGTGGAACTTCTTTATTTAACAGATAAAGGAACAGAGGCCTAAAAAGT
Source organism: Monodelphis domestica (assembly GCF_027887165.1). Classification (NCBI taxonomy): domain Eukaryota; kingdom Metazoa; phylum Chordata; class Mammalia; order Didelphimorphia; family Didelphidae; genus Monodelphis; species Monodelphis domestica. The sequence goes on from NC_077229.1 coordinate 423,790,217, forward strand.
TAAGTGACTGACCCAAAGTCACTCAACAAGTTAAAAACAGAGCCAGGATTAGAATCCTGTTCTCTAGACTCCCAGTCTAGCTCACTATTCAGAATGACAAGGGTTACCCATTACATAAATTCTGATTTCATGATAACCCATTCAGGAGATGCTTAATCGCTTTACAAGAAAATTTACCAGACTATGTCCTTAAACATCAAGCTCATTTAAAGTACAAGTAGCCCTTCTACATCATGCCTTTCTTTCCCCATCAGTTTCCATATATTTGGGGTCAGCATAAGAAATTCATTGGGAATTTTGAGAGGAGTCTTGGGAAGCCAAAGATGACATGTAAAGGCCAGAAAATATTTAGAAACTCAAAAATGCATATATGTGTAGTATTGTAAAATATCAACATAGTTTATCTTTTAATATCATAAGTATACATAATCTTTTACTATAAATACCCCATAAAAGAAAAAAAATTTAGACATCTTTGGCACAAAGGGAGGGAAAATAATTTATGTATATTTTCCAGATCACAGGGGTGCCAAACCTGTATTTATTTTATCTAGTGTAAAGAGGTTAAAATCTGACTTAAGAACAGATTCTAAATACTTTATTTGTATTTATTTGTATTTGCTAAACAAATATACATTAATGCTTATTTCATTTCTGTCTTGCTCTTTCTGATCCCATTTGAGGTTTTCTTTACAAAGAAACTCAAGTGACTTGCCATTTCCTTCTCTAGCTCATTTTATAGATGAGGAAACTGAGGCAAACAAGGTAAAGTGACTTGCCCAGGGACATAGCTAATAAGAGGCTGAGGCCAGATTTCAACTCAGGTCTTCTTGATTCCAAGCCAGCATTTCACCACCTAATTACCCAAATTCTATACTTTGGGCAAATTGCTTCTACTCTCTTCTCTAAACATATAATGCCCTAACCTTTGTTCAAGCTGTTCCCCATGTCTATAACGTTCTACTTCTTTCTCTTCCCCTGCTGAATTCCTAAACATCCTTTAAACTCCCCTGGAAGTGACCCCTAAATCCTCCTGATTAGTAATAATCATCTCCTTCAGATATATACCATACATGTCTCTAATACAGTCCTCATTTATCAGGAGACTAGGTTGGGGAATCGTATAGAGGGTCAGGCTCAGTCAGGTTGTTGTGAAGATTAAGTGACATCACCATTATAAAGCACTTAGCATAGTACTTGATCTATATTAAGTGCTATATAAATATTAGTTATTATTGTTAATTTTTTGTCATTCTATATATTGCAGTTATCTATTTGTCTTACCCCTCAATAGACAGCAAACTATATGAGAGTGGAAGCCATGTCTTATCTAAATTTTATTTCCTCAATGTTCCACAATGTCCTACTTACTGCAGGTGCCTAATATTTGCTGAATGAAACGGTGCCTAAGTAAATTTTAGACTGAGCTGCCTTTAAAATTCAGAAAATAGTATGCATTGAAACCCATCACCTTCAATAGCAGGGAATTTGATTTATACTGGATTTTCCAAAGATTTTAAATATACTTCCAAAAATGCATAAGATCTCCAAATTTAAAGACAGCTCAGGGACCACTGGGTCCAAACCATACATGGTTTAAACACTCTAAGATTTCTACAAGATTCTTAAGTGTTTGTTACTGGAAGAGCTGAAAACATCACATAAACTCATTTATAGTATAAACATTAGGCATCGATGAGAGCAGTAATAATTAGCATTTATATGGGTGCTCATTCTCCAGTTCTGTTACAATAAAAAGAAGTGCTATAAACATTTTTATACATATGGGATGTTGACCTCTATGACCTTCTTAGTACACATGTGGCATCACTGAATCAAAGAGCATATACAACTAAGTGACTTTTTTTTAGCGTAATGCCAAATTATTTTCCAAGACTGAAGTCAATTCACAGTTGCATTAACAATGTTTTTATGTATCTGTTTTCTCTCTGTCCCTGTAACATTTATCACTTTTACCTGTTGTCATCTTTGCTCATCTGACTGATATGGACTAAAAGCTCAGGACTGTTTTAATAATCATTTCTCTTAGAGCCTCACATCATATAGTTGTTGAGATCTTATTTTTTCCCCCTTTCATCTGAAGCCCTGGATTCAAATTCCAGTTATTCCACCTTTTTAACTTTGGGTAATTCACTTGCTCCTTCTAGACCTCAATTTTCTTAACCTAAATCTCTAAAAAAAGGAAGTTTAACTCCATGATCTCCAATAAACAGTCCAGGTTTAAATATATGAGGCCATAATCCTATGATGGAGCACTTTAGGGTTTACAAAGTGCCCCTTTTCCTCCCAATAACTCTGTGAAGTTGATAATACAGGGAGGCACCAGCATCTGAAATTTTTATTCTCAGAGTTATTCTAGACTCTTTAAAAAAAATTGTGGCCTCAAAAAAAAAAAAGCCACTAAGAGTCTCCTAACATACATCACTAAAACATTCTCATCAGAGTGTGGCTTCTTCAATTGAAAAGACATTCCTTCCCAAAGGGAAAACCTGCATACTTATCCGCAAATAACTGAGCTAAGTCATAGGCTCTTAAATGAAATACATGAAGTAATGGCATTTCCATTACAGAAGGTAGTGCTAAGAAGTTCCCATCTCTGATTTTCCATTTTTTATTATATTAAAAGGCTTGGGGGAAAGTGATGTTTCTTTAGCTCCAAAAGCACACTTTCAAGAGAAATTGGAAGCCAAAAAAAGAAAAAGAAAAAGAAAGACAAGGACTCCCAGGGAGGATAGATATATACAGATCAGCTTCTAAAAGCAATAATTCACTGTGTGGTGCTTTCCTCCTCACAATTTATTCCCCTGTCCATCTAGCCAGGTGCCACTAAGTGCAACCTTAGCAGGTAGTCCCATAACCAAGAAGAGCTCTGATACCAGGATGAGTCTCCACTTCCAACATATAAAATACTGTTGTTTTATCAGATGACATTATTGGGGGGGGGTGTTGTCTAATAATGCTAGTTATATCTGACTCTTCTTGACCCCATTTAGAGTTTTCTTAGCAAAGATACAATATGGTTTGCTATTTCCTTCTCCAGCTCATTTTACAGATGAGGAACTGAAGCAAGCAGGGTTAAATGACTAGCCCAAAGTCACATAGTTAGTGTCTAAGGCCAGATCTGAATTCAAGTCGTATTGATTCCAAGTCTAACACTCTATCCACTTCAGTGACTAGCTACCCCAGCATATAAGATTAGAGTTGGCAATTGATGGACTATAGGACAAAGGAGAAAGGACAAAGGATGAGCTGATGTCACCATTATCTGAAAAGAATCAACAAAAGATATCAACAAAGTATTCCTCAACCTTTATTGCAAACCCTACTTGTGAGTGTATGTCTGAGGGAGGCATCCCCCCAACCCCCCCCCACACACACACACTACCAATATACAAGCAGAGCATTTTGTAAAGGTTGCCAACCACAAGAATATTTAAATAGCTAACAAGCAATGTCACAAAGGTCTCTAAGGTGGAGTGACTCCCCATATTTTAGGGGCTGTTATATCTCTTGTCATTTTTTAATTTTGAAATATAATCCTTCCCTTCTTCCTAGAAATACTGCATGATAAGCATTGTACATAATATGGCATATATTATAAGAAATAAATTTTAATTTTTTTTTACTCTTACCTTCCATCTTAGAATCAATACTATGTACTAGTTCTCAAGCAGAAAAGGGGTAAGAGCTAGGCAATGGAGTTAAGTGACTTGCCCAGGGTCACACAACCAGAAAGTGTCTGAGGCCACATCTGAACCCAGGACCTCCTGTCTCTGGCCCTGGCTCTCAATCCACTGAGCTATCCAGCTGCCCCCAATAATTTATTTTTAATCATTTTAAAAAACCATTTCATGCTAACCTCTTGAGAAAAATGAAGGTAGTCAAAAGACTTGAGAAACAGTGCTCTAAAGTTCTGTAATCCACTAGGGGACTGTTGGTGAAAGTTTTCAAGTTCATGTGCCCAAACTACAACTTCAAGCTGCCTAAGAGCACCATCACCCCCACTCCCTGCATTACCCCCCAGAGAGTGGAGGAAGGAAGTGCTCACTTTAGGTGGCTGGACAGAGGGGTAGGGCATGAAAAAAATGTCCTCAGGCACTGGGAAAAGGGAGAATGAAGCAGCTCCCCCACTACTGGCTTGACACACTTGTCAATATTTTGCCAATGCAGCTCTAGAGCATAAGATTAGGACTCTTATTATACTAATGTTTTTTAAATACATAAAATAAAAAATATAGCACTAGAAAGGGAAAATATGTTAAAATAGTAATTTTTTTTTTTAAAGTTCACAGACCCCAGCCTAAGAACTCTGGTACTAGAGGAGTCAAAGAACAATAAGATATTGGAAATGGATCACAGAAGGACATGTGTGATCAAAGACCATAGGTTCTGGACAGCTAGCTGTCCACAAGCATCACAAGAATGAAGTATCTAGAGCAAAGATGGTGGCTTTTTTATTGACTTTCTCTGCAATTAAGTGAGACTAATGACTATCAGCCTATTCACTCATTGTTAGTTTGATTCTATGCCTTTGTTCGGCTTCTTCCTTAAACATGCTTTGTAGCATCATTCCTTTTAAAATCAATTCTGTTCTAGGGATTCTAAGACCCCTTCCAAGATAACTAGACATACACAAGACTGTGGGAAAAATAAGTAATGGTCTAGATACAAAGATAATTAGAGTGGAGGAAGGCAAAGCTTTTCTTTAGTCACAAGTCCAGAGATGCCATCATTTCAAGGTGGAACAAGCCTAAATCCATTTTCTGAAATGTGCAGGCAATTAAACAAGAACACCACCATCTGGGGGGCTGGAGGAAAAATGGGGAGCAAAACTCTGGCGAGTGCTCATAGCTCTCAATCACCAAGACAATTCTCTGGCAAACTGCACCTCTGACAGTTGTCACACATTAATCATCTCCAGGATTTTCTAAAATGTTCCTCAAAACAAAAATATCAGTGGCCTGCTCCCACTTTTATAGGAATTTCTATATTTGTGAACCTTTTTATGCCTTTTAAAAAACACTTTCATTCTTTTATGACATTCCAACAGCCTTGGATATATAGATGAATCCATGAATGTTATGATCTCCATTTGACAAATAATGGAATTGAAACAAAGAGGTCAAGTGAAGACCAGAGTCTAGAGTTCCAGTCCACAGAGCTTTTCATCATACCAGAAGATCCAAATAATTTAAGAGAGTGAGGAAAGGACAGGGCTCTAAGAAAACAAGAAGGGGAAGAAAAATCATGGTCAAGGAATCTAAGGTACAAAGGTCTGCAAAGACAGACATCCCACAGAAGTTTCCTCTCTTAAAATCTATATCTTTCCAAAATGATTAAAGAAAATTGCAGGTCTCATTTTTAATTTCTGGTAGAAAATAATCTAAACATTACCCCACTTCCAACAAGTTGTCTGAATTCTTAAAGTTTAGATTGTGACCCAGGAACAAAAGTCAAAAAGGAAAATCTGATCAAATCAACAAGTGTGCTGAGGATCTAGTCAACTTGGAGTGAGATGTTAGGTGAGCTTAGGGATATATGAATACTACAAAGATATTATCCTTGTCATTGAGAAGTTTATAACTTAGCTAAGAAAAAATCTAAACTACAAGATACATGAAACCAATAGAAAATTTAAGACAGTAGTTTTAATTAGAATTCCTCTGCCTTTAAGATGTCAAACTCTGAAATCAGTCTCTTAGACAATATCCTAATCTCCCATTGATCAATTTTTTCACACCCAGTGCCACAGTTCTTTCCTGGCATCCTAGTTGACTCTCTTCTAAGAGCTTCACTTGTCTTTCTAATCAGACAAAACATGATGGTCTCCCACACGACTCTATCACATTTTTTATCTCCTTGAGAGGCAGTAAGATGTCATGGATAGCATGCAAGCTTTGAGAAAAAAAGATCTGAGTCTGAATCTTACCTCTGACACCTTTCTCCCCCAACCAGCTTGCTTTCTTAGGACTGGGCTCCATCAAGCCCTGTTGCCAAATACTTCCTTTTCCTCCTCTCCACTTTTCAACTTTCTTTTGTAAATTATCTTGTAGATTCTTAGATTATAAATTCTTCTTAGATGATAAACTCTCTGAGGGCTATCTTTCTTGTTCATAGTTGTATCTCCAGTCTTAGCTCAGTGACTGGCACAGAGTAGGCATTTAAATGTTTATTAACTGATTGACTTCCTAGTTTTCTAACCATGGGCATGTTACTCAATTTTTTTTCCTAATTCTCTGTTTTCTCACCTGTAAAATGAGGAGGGTGGACTAAAGGTCCCTTTTAAGCTCTAAATCTATGATCCAGTGATACCCATTTCTCTCATAGAGCTCAACATTATCAATCCCTCATCCTAGGTAAATTATACACTATCTACCCTCTCCACTCTAGCTCTTGTGTTGACCATCCTGGACCAGGTCAGAAGGAACAGAAAATGTCCTTCTTTCTTTTAGGAAACAAGACCCTTTATTAAGGAGCCATACATATTGCCAAATCTTGAAAGGAAGCTAGTAAAGCTGTAGAGTCAAGTGGGCGTTGTCCAGTCACTGAAGGCACCAGATTCTACTACAATTGCCTGGAAAAACTGAGTCTTTATTGACACACTGGCACTGAGCAGTCTCCCATAAAACACACCCAGGGAAAAATGATTCTCCTAGTGAAAGGCAGAGTGCTGAATCCCAGGCATGAATCACCTGCTAACTGTTGCCTCCAAACCTAACCCTCCACATTCAGAAAGGCCACTGGTTTGATCTTAAGGTGAAAGTGATCAATTATGAACCACATCTAGGGGGCCAATCCACCCCAAAACAGCCTAGAGAGAAGAGGGAGGAGTGAAGAAGGTGCAAAGAGAAAGAAGATTAAAAAGCACTCCCTGGAACCAGCTCTTTGCAGGACCTGTTCCTGAAACACTTGGGTGGAGTGACAACAGCAGGCAGATTGGCCACCACTCATGACTGGTAAGTTAATTACTATGTGTTCATGCTTCACTAATACTGCAGTTAAGCAATTCCCCCTTGGTTCCTTTTCAATGCAACCCTCCTTATCAGAGTCAAGAATGAAAAGATAGGGTCCTAGTCAATACCAGATGGCACAATTTAGGAATTTAAATCAGAAAGGATTGTGGTCTCATCATGTCTCCCAGAGCTTATACTTTTTTTTAATGTCAATTAGTCATGAAAGTATAACTTTAGAGGGGCAGCTGGGTGGCTCAGTGGAATGAGAGACAGGCCTAGAGATGGGAGGTCCTGGTTTCAAATTTGACCTCAAAATACTTCCAAACTGTGTGACTTTGGGCAAGTCAGTTAACCCTCCACTGCCTAGCCCTTACCACTTTTTCTGCCTTGGAACCAATATACAATATTACTGCAGGTAAGGGTTTTTTTAAAAAAAGTATATGTTAGAGTTGGATGGGGCCTCAAAATTAATCAAATCCAGTCCCTTCGTTTTATAGATGAGGAAATTGAGGACCTGAGAGGCTAAATGGTTTAACTAAGTAAAAATTAAGTAATTTGAGGGAAAGTTTACTAAAAGGTGGAGGGGACCAGCAGAATCTTCTTGCAGGATGGGCATTCAAAGCTGAGTTTTGAAGGAAAATGTGGAAAGGAAGAGGGAGTATATTCTAGGAAGAGAGAAGGGAGACTTATATAAAGATCTGAAGGCAAGAAATGAAATGCTGGGGTCAGGAAATCCTTCCAAGGAAGGTCTGTCTGGAACATGAAACATCTAAAGAAGAAAGGGGAATACACTGATGTGTACATGAATGTATTGGAAAATTACTGCATTACAAAGAATTGATGATTCTGAAGATGCCATAGAAGCATAAAAAGACTGATATGAAATGAGACAAAGTAAACAAAACCATAAAAACAATATATAAATGATTACAACATAAAAGGAAAAAATAAACTAAACCTAAAGAAGTAGTAGTCTTTTATGATTAAGTTTGGACCTAGGAATGAGATGTAAAAATGTATCCCTCTCTCTTCTTTTCAAAAGTAGGGGGCTACAAGTGCAAAACACTGCATATACTGTCAGACCCAGTTAATGTGTTGGTTAGTTTTGCAGAATTCTCTTTCTTCTTTCTTGTTTTTCACAAGTGATAGATCTGATTTAAAAGCAAAAAATATCAAGATAAAATTTGAAAAAAAATAGCACAGTATCATCATCATCATCATAGCTAACATATATAGTACCTACTATGTCCCAGGCATTGTGCCAAGAACTTTTACAAATATTATCCTGATCCATACTTGCAACAATCACTGGAGGGAAGGGCTATCATAAGCCTCATTTTACAGTTGAGGAAACTCAAACAGAATTTAATGACTTGTCTAAGATCACACAGCCAGTAAGTGTCTGAGGCTGGATTTGAACTAAAGACCACTTGCCAAAATGAGGTAAATCCAGTAGAAGAAACTTGCTTTTACAATTTGAAAATAAACAGACATTTTGTCAATATTCACACTCCTTGTTATTCAAATAGCAAGCATACTCTAAGACTTTGGCAGGGTAGTAAGCAAGTAAGATTATTTTGATATTATACTTCTTCAATAATTCAGTCCATTTATGATATCCTCGATATGTCCATCTTTTCTTCATTTGACACAGATGATGATAACGTCACCAGACCTCCTCCTATCCAACTTTAATCCAGGTTTTTCCAAAGCTCCTCCATAGAATTACACCCAGTTAAGACTATGTTTCATGTGAAACCAGTGCTGACCACCTTTTTCTTTGAGCACATCTTTTATGACACTTCTTATGCATACTAAAGCCAAAGGATCAATGATTAATATAAAGAGATGAGTAATTTAATAAGATGATATGGCATTCCTATTATGTTCAGCCCAATATCCACCAGAAGCTAAGCAACACATGGCCATCATAAAGATAAGGCAAAACCAAGAGCACAGCATTGCAGCAAACAGCATGTTAAGGAAACAGGGAATGGAACTAAACGCCTTCCCATGCTTAATAGCTCTCTCTCAGAGATCACACTTACTTCCTCCAAGTCTAAACTGAAGTATACCTTAGAGATCCAGCAAATTCTGGAATCCAAATGGTTCAACTAACCAGAATTTCCTCTTTTCACTCCTTGTATTCTAAGGTAAAGCATACAACAGAGAACAAGCCATATCCGAGTCTTATTCAAAAGAGCACATCTCTGTTCTATATCTACAGAACTCTATAATGTTAATGAGCCTTCACAATGAGCAATATTAAGACCCTGCAAGATCCTTGAGGCAGAGGGTTACAGAATCATATTTCTTATTCTAGAATTTGATATATTTGCATGCATTGCTATTTTTGTTTGACAATTCATAAAATGTACTGCAAGTTAAGTCAAGTCAATATGCATTTATTAAGCACCTACCACATGCAAGGCACCATGCTAACTAAGAGCTAGACACACAAAGATAGGTAAAAATGTCCAAGGAGATTGAAATCTAATAGGAGAGACAACATGAAAACAATAATGTACAAGGAAGGTGAATAAAGGATAAACTGGAGATCATCTTAGAGGGAGGGCACTAACATTAGAAAGGTCCAAGAATGGCTCCTTGCAGAAGAGGGGAGTTTAATTAAAACTCAGAAGGAAGTCAGGGGAAAGCCTAGAAGTGGAGATAAAGTAGGAGAGCATTTCATGCACAGAGAGTGGTTAAAGAGGTAGCAGAGCTGGGTTGTAACCCATGGTGTCTGTCAATAGTATGCATTTCAAATCCCAGACCCCAAAACAAAATCTTGCCAAAACAAATTTCTCCTGCAGACTACCTTTCTGTTGAAAAACCCCACATTGTGGAATGTTCCTTGGGACTTCTTGTGCAATGCTACACTTTGAATATCAGTAAATAGCTCTATAGACAGTGTTCCTTTTATAAATATTGTAAGCTCTTGATTGAGATTAGGGACTACATCACTTATGTCTTCTCCAACTTCTACACCACATAATTGTTGATCCACAGTAGCTGCTCAAGCCTCACTTATTCTGATCCGATGTTTGCCTATGGCTCCTGTTTCCTTCTTATTCCCATTGCTCCTTTGAGCACATTTCTCTGTTCCTTAGCCCTCTGGCATGGCAGAACCTTGATAAATGAAGGCTTGGACTAAAACCATTTGAGTTTTAAAACAAAAGCCCCTTCATTCCAGGTAACTCCCAGAAGCAGGCATAATTATCGTGCAGAGCCTGAGGAAACTCAGCACTTTGGAGAATAGATTATCTTGTACTGGCTCTTTCAGCATCTAAAATTTGGTGCCACAGCAACAATCCAGAGAACCAGGAAAAGTACTCAGAGGCAGGGCTGGAATCAGCTGCCAACTCTCTGGTGACCCGATTCAGAAGTGTTGGTTAATACTAAAAATGCAAATAAAAACACATCAGCCCCAACTCAAAAACTGCCTCCTCTGTTTTTAGGTATGCAATAAAGCAAAGAAACAAAAAGTCTTAAAAGGTACTTGATTTGCTATTATCCTCCCTGCTGGACTTCTGATTGTAGACTTTTACCACCAGAATTTGGCTATCTTCTGACTTCTGGGGACTTCCTTCTCTGTTTGGGGTCTTCAAACCCTGGAACATCCCTCCCCCATGGCAGGCTCTTTTTCCCATTGGTGCATTCCTTCTGGGACCTCCAATTGGGAATGGACTGGGCTAGCTGCACTTCATTCCCCACAGACTATATTTCTGATTCACCAGACTTTACCACAATGTTCCTACAAGAGTACCTTTTCTTCTCTCATACCCACCTCTTTCTGGTTCCCTTTTTTTGTTGTTGTTGTTGCTTTCTCCATTTAGAATATAAATTTCTTGAGGGTAGGGACAATCTTCCTTTCTGCTTATAATTTGTACCTCTAATGTTTAGTACAGTGGTCAGTACATAGTAAGCACTTTATAAATGTTGCCTAATCGGCATAAGTCACCTGATGTAACTGCCTTATCCCCAGGAGGAAAAAAAAACAAATGACTGCACTGATGACAGGACAGATTTGCTGTTTGAGAATAAAAGAAACACACTACTCTGGCACTTTAATAAGCAAACTTGGTAGGGAACACAGCATGAAGTCTAGAAAACCTCAAAAACTTCTTCTAGTAGCTGTACCTGTCAGTGAAAAATGGAGCTACATGGAGGGTCCCATGCATACACTGAACAGGATTCCATCAGAATGAAACTCAAATTATCTTATAAATGCTCATTTTCAAGTGGAAAACCAGCCAGCTCCATCCCATCTGATATGTTTTGAAATGTTTCCTTATTGGTAGATGAGGATACAGATTTGGATTTGCATCTTTAAGAAGATAGATGGGAAAGATTACCTCACCATTTTTTAATAAATGATGTTAAGCTTTATTATTTGGTAGAACCTAAACATAAGCATTAGTCAGGAAAATTTTCCAGCCAAAACTTGGAAGGTAGAAGCAAAGAGCCAAAGTGAGTCAATATACTCCTTGGGGTCAGTCTCACAATTGGACCAGTCTTTGAAGAGATGAAGAAAATCCACAAATGACATCTTTATTTTTTAATTTAAGCATTAATGCTCTTAAACAGAGAGCACAGGACTATATCCTTTTATGTGTCAGAACCATAAGAAATCCCACCTCACCCCACCACCATTCCAATTCTAGGAATGCTGGGAAGGTCATGTCTAGAAGGCACCTTGAAAGTGTGTTGGATAATGAACACTGCAGATTAACTATAAATACAGTGCCTTTCTTCATGACACCAAGGAATCATAGTATTTCTATCTGCTCAAATAACACACACACACACACACACACACTTAAAATACTTTTCAGTCAACAGGTATTACAAAGTATCAGGCACTATACTTACTGAGCACTAGGAATACAAAGAAAGACAAAATAATAGTCCCTGATCTCAAGGAGGTCACCATCTAATGAGAGCAACAACATAGAAACAACTAAAGGCAAACAAGATGCAAACAAGATATGGAGATACTTGTTCACAACTTAGAGAGTTCCTCCTCATTCTTTAAGAATTAGATGGATATGTGGGGTAGCTAGGTGGCTCAGTGGATAGAAAACCAGGTCTAGAGATAGGAAGACCTGGTTCAAATCTGGCCTCAGATAGTTCTCAGCTGTGTGGCTGTGGGCAAGTCACTTAACCTTAATTGCCTAGTCCTTACCAGTCTTCTGCCTTAGAAGTGATACTTAGAAAGAAAAAAGATTAGGATTTAATAAAAAAAAAAAAGTAGGTGAATATAGAAGCACATTTCTTATTTGAAATAACTAACAAAAAATGACTGCAAAGCATTTGCCAATATAAAGTGTTATATCAATGCTAAATAATCTCATCACTATATGAGTTGAACTGAATTTTCCCCTCGGGCTTTATAGCCAGAAAATTGGATTCCCTTTTGAAGCAGGGTAGATAGAAAATGCTGCTGAAGATACTTTCCCTGGTGTCTGACTCCTCACTTATTCTCCCCATCCCCATCCCATTCTGCAGCAAAGAATATTATTGTGTTCTTTGCTCTCTTGGTATTATATAAAGTTTTTGTCTCAAACCAGAATGCCAAGTAGTGAGCAGAACTCTGGATGAAGAATTCATCAGAAGCCTGACATTCTAACTCTGAGGTTTTCTTCTTACTAGCCATCAGAACCTTGGGCAAGTACCTATTCTTCCCCTATCTCCTTGGCCCCATTAATAGCTAGTCTTTTTGTTTCTTTCTTTCTTTCTTTTGAAAACAGCAGAAGAATGGAAAGAACATTGAACTTAAGGCCATAAAATCTGGATTCCAATCCTAGTTCTACTGCTTAGGCTTTGAGCAAACTACTTCAACTCTCTGGGCCTCAAATTTCTTATCTGTGAAATGGTTCTAATAATGTTATAGAATAGCACTAAATTGAGGATTAAATAACAGTAATATATGTCCAGGTTCTAAACCGTTACAATAACTTCGACTCTTCTCTGTTGCTTCCTAAAAACCTGTCGATATTCTTAAAAGTAATTTTCCAGAAACAATAACTGCTTAAAGCCCTTAGGCTATGGTATGCCACAATGGTCCTAGATATAAGTTCTGATATAGCACAAGAGAGTCTTGGGAGCTAAAAGGGGTTTGAATCTCAGTTTTGTAACTTATCACCTGTTTGACCTTGGGTACATCACTTCTCAGGTCTCATCTGAAAAATAACAAGGAAGAGCTAGATCCAGCTCCATATCTATGATTCTCTAATGTATGGCAGAGGGCAAAGGTGGGTTCTCTCCAAGGCAGGATAAGAGCTCTTCCTGGCCCAAAAACCTTAAGCTTGCTACACACAGGCATGGGTTCAAAAGGAAGTAGCAGAGAAATCCTTTTCACTCAAGTACAGTCTGTATGGTTAGTCATCTCCACCCCACTTAAATCCAAGCAGAAGGAATGACTTTCCTCTGAATTCCCATTATGCTTTTGCCTCATTGTATTGGCATTATAGGCACCCATGTTTTCTTTTCCCTTGCTGTAAGTTCTTTGGGGGAAGAGACTATGTCTTATTCTTCTATTTGCTTCTATTTGAGATCCAGCCCAGCTCTCACTACATGTTTGTTGAATGAAAAGGTCAGAGCACACAATGAAATGAGAGGAGCAGACTCGACCACACAGCCACTCTTGAATAATACCTCAGCAAATACTATTAAGTCATGGGTTAAATTTACCAGCCCCCATCTTCCATGAACTTCAGTAGCAAGCTGCAACTCCCCCTCAATAGTCTCCTGGCCCAGTACCACCCCCACAATCCAAGAACATCCAAAATCCTACAGAGTACTCAGGCTGTGCCTTGAACACCTAGGAGCTCAATTATCACCACAATTATTATTATTCTTTGATGGCAATGTAGGCAGGACTGTGCTTTAATAGGCATTTGTGGCTTAGAAACTATGGGGCAACAGGCAGTCTAGAAGCATTTAGCTAGATGGTGAGCTCAGTACAGAAACCAATTTGTCATGGGGACAGGAGGCAATAATGTGACACTTCACAAGTTTCAAACAGCAGGAAGAAAAAAATCTTTTCTCCTCTATTATTTGTAGCAATTCTGGATGTCCATGTACATTCTCTGCATGAACTATGAATCACTCTAATTATTCAGCAAGCTGAATGCCAAGTCAACCACAGGTCACAATCAGATTTGCACATGGATTGGGGAGAAGTTTACCTGTAATTTATCCCATTGACTAGTTTCTTTTCCAAAGATCTCTGGCAAAATGACTCTGCCCAATTATTAAGGGTACAGACTAGGGAGAGCAGTAGTGGGGAGATGATGTTAAAATTGCTACATACCTAGTCATTGATTTTATTTTATCTTTTTTAAACCCTTACCTTCCATCTTGGAATCAATACTGTGTATTGGTTCCAAGGCAGAAGAGTGGTCAGGGCTAGGCAATGGGTGTTAAGTGACCTGCCCAGGGTCACACAGCTGGGAAGTGTCTGAGGCCAGATTTGAACCCAGGACCTCCCATCTCTAAGCCTGATTCTCAATCCACTGAGCTACCCAGCTGCCCCCTTATTTTATTTTAAAGAAACAAAGAGACACAGTTATGGACTTCCGGTTAAGATGGCGGCTTAGAGAAAGCTAAAGCTCAGATCTCCGGAAAACCCTTCCCGACCGATCTCAAACTATAAGCTCCTAAGGCGCCGAAATTCAAAACGATCAACAGCACAGACCCTGGGAACCCTCCTCCTGGACCTGGACCCGGTTCAAAAGGTACGGCTCCCCTCAAAAGCCAGAACCCGAGATCACTCGGACCTCAGGGGTAGGAGCGCAGAGTCCAAGGCTCCCTGAAGCCGCAGCCCGGCAGGGCTCAGAGAGCAGAACCCTCGAGTCCCAGTGAAAGTTACTGCCTGGGGCTTCCGCTGCAGAGAGCTGGTCTAAACAACAGCAACCCTCAGGGCGGGCAAGACAGCCTCACTGGCTGGATCCTGCTATCCAAGTCTCAGTGAAAGTCCTTGCCCTCGGAGCTTGGGAAAGCTGCAGCCCATCCCCCCCGCAGGCCGACGAAACAGCCTCACTGCCAGCGATTCTGAAGGCAACTTCCGGAAAGCGAGCTGGGGGGAGAGTGTGGCCTCGTGGTCCGACCCTTCCATTCCAGTTCCAGTGAGGCATATTCAGTTTAACCCAGGGAAAGCTCATAGAACCATCTGCCCAGGACTAAAGCCTCTGATCACACCAGACAGAGATAAGAAAAGCTAATCCTCCACATTCAGAGATGACAAACTCCACAGAAGCACAGAAGCCCCAAAATACCAAGAAAAATAAGAAGAAAGGGGCGACTTTGGACACATTCTATGGAGCCAAAATACAAAATACAGAGCAGATAGAAGAACATATACAAGAAAATTCTCCAAAATCTTCCAAAGGAAATATAAACTCTCCACAAACCCATGAAGAATTTGAATCAGAAATGACCAAAAAGATGGAAGCCCTCTGGGAGGAAAAGTGGGAAATAATGCAAAAGAAATTCATGCATCTACAAAACCAGTTTGACCAAACTGTAAAAGAAAACCAGGCTTTAAAGCAAGAACTAATAAAGCAAAGCCAAAACACCAAGAAATTAGAAGAGAACATAAAATATCTCACCGACAAGGTGATAGATCTGGAAAATAGAGGGAGAAGAGAAAATTTAAGAATAATTGGACTCCCAGAAAAGCCAGAAATAAACACCAAACTGGACATGGTGATACAAGATATAATCAAAGAAAATTGCCCAGAGATTCTAGAACAAGGGGGCAATACAGCCACTGACAGAGCTCACAGAACACCTTCTACACTAAACCCCCAAAAGACAACTCCCAGGAATGTAATTGCCAAATTCCAAAGCTATCAAACAAAAGAAAAAATCCTACAGGAAGCCAGAAAAAGACAATTTAGATATAAAGGAATACCAATCAGGGTCACACAAGAACTTGCAAGTTCTACTCTGAATGATCGTAAGGCATGGAACATGATCTTCAGAAAGGCAAGTCTCCAACCAAAAATCAGCTACCCAGCAAAACTGACTATATACTTCCAAGGGAAAGTATGGGCATTCAACAAAATAGAAGACTTCCAACTTTTTGCAAAGAAAAGACCAGAGCTCTGTGGAAAGTTTGATACCGAAAATCAAAGAGCAAGGAATACCTGAAAAGGTAAATATTAAGGAAAGGGGAAAAATGTTATCTTCTTCTTTTACTCAAACTCTCTTCTATAAGGACTACATTTATATCAATCTATGTATACTAACATATGGGGAAAATGTAATGTATAAATAGGGGGTAAAGAAAGACCAAATAGAATAATGGTTCTCACACAAAGATTCACATGGGAAGGGGAGGGGAAGAAAACTCCTATAAGAAGGAGAGGAAGAGAGGGGGGGGGGGTTTACTTAAACCTCAATCTCAGGGAAATCAACTCTGAGAGGGAAAAACATCCAGATCCATTGGGATCTTGAATTCTATCTTACCCAACAAGGGTAAGGAGAAGGGAAAACCAAGGGGGGGGAAGGGGAGAGGGAGAACAAAAAGGGAGGGAAAGAGAGGGGGGAGGGGGAGGGAAGAAAAAGGGAGGGACTAAAAAGGGAAACATCAAGGGAGGGGACAAGGGGCACTGATTCAAAGTAAATCACTGGACTAAAAGGTAGAGCCGAAGAAGAAAAGGTTAGAATTAGGGAAGGCAATCAAAATGCCAGGGAGTCCACAAATGACAATCATAACTTTGAACGTGAATGGGATGAACTCACCCATAAAACGTAGACGAATAGCAGAATGGATTAGAATCCAAAACCCTACCATATGTTGTCTTCAAGAAACACACATGAGTCGGGTTGACACCCACAAGGTCAGAATTAAAGGATGGAGTAAGACCTTCTGGGCCTCAACTGATAGAAAGAAGGCAGGAGTGGTAATCATGATATCTGATAAAGCCAATGCAAAAATAGACCTGATCAAAAGGGATAGGGAAGGTAATTATATTTTGTTAAAAGGGACTCTAGACAACGAGGAAATATCATTAATCAACATGTATGCACCAAATAATATAGCACCCAAATTTCTAATGGAGAAACTAGGCGAATTGAAGGAAGAAATAGACAATAAAACCATACTAGTGGGAGACTTAAACCAACCATTATCAAATTTAGATAAATCAAATCAAAAAATAAATAAGAAAGAGGTAAAAGAAGTGAATGAAATCTTAGAAAAATTAGAATTAATAGACATATGGAGAAAAATGAATAGGGATAAAAAGGAATACACCTTCTTCTCAGCACCACATGGCACATTCACAAAAATTGACCATACATTAGGTCACAGAAACATAGCACACAAATGCAAAAAAGCAGAAATAATGAATGCAGCCTTCTCAGATCACAAGGCAATAAAAATAATGATTAGTAATGGTACATGGAAAACCAAATCTAAAACCAATTGGAAATTAAACAATATGATACTCCAAAACCGTTTAGTTAAAGAAGAAATCATAGAAACAATTAATAATTTCATCAAGGAAAATGACAATGGCGAAACATCCTTTCAAACCTTTTGGGACGCAGCCAAAGCGGTAATCAGAGGCAAATTCATATCCCTGAAAGCTTATATTAACAAACAAGGGAGAGCAGAGATCAATCAATTGGAAATACAATTGAAAAAACTCGAAAGCGATCAAATTAAAAACCCCCAGCAGAAAACCAAATTAGAAAACCTAAAAATTAAGGGAGAAATTAATAAAATCGAAAGTGATAGAACTATTGATTTAATAAATAAGACAAGAAGCTGGTACTTTGAAAAAACAAACAAAATAGACAAAGTACTGGTCAATCTAATTAAAAAAAGGAAGGAAGAAAAGCAAATTCACAGCATTAAAGATGAAAAGGGGGACAGCACCTCCAATGAGGAGGAAATTAAGGCAATCATTAGAAATTACTTTGCCCAATTATATGGCAATAAATACACCAATTTAGGAGAAATGGATGAATATATACAAAAATACAAACTGCCTAGACTAACAGAAGAGGAAATAGAATTCTTAAATAATCCCATATCAGAAATTGAAATCCATCAAGCCATCAAAGAACTTCCTAAGAAAAAATCCCCAGGGCCTGATGGATTCACCTGTGAATTCTATCAAACATTCAGAGAACAGTTAACCCCAATACTATACAAACTATTTGACATAATAAGCAAAGAGGGAGTTCTACCAAACTCCTTTTACGACACAAACATGGTACTGATTCCAAAACCAGGCAGGTCAAAAACAGAGAAAGAAAACTATAGGCCAATCTCCCTAATGAATATAGATGCAAAAATCTTAAATAGGATACTAGCAAAAAGACTCCAGCAAGTGATCAGAAGGATTATTCACCATGATCAAGTAGGATTCATACCAGGGATGCAGGGCTGGTTCAACATTAGGAAAACCATCCACATAATTGACCACATCAACAAGCAAACTAGCAAGAACCACATGATTATCTCAATAGATGCAGAAAAAGCCTTTGATAAAATACAACACCCATTCCTATTAAAAACACTAGAAAGCATAGGAATAGAAGGGTCATTCCTAAAAATAATAAACAGTATATATCTAAAACCATCAGCTAATATCATCTGCAATGGGGATAAACTAGAGGCATTCCCAATAAGATCAGGAGTGAAACAAGGATGCCCATTATCACCCCTACTATTTGACATTGTACTAGAAACACTAGCAGTAGCAATTAGAGAAGATAAAGAAATTGAAGGCATCAAAATAGGCAAGGAGGAGACCAAGTTATCACTCTTTGCAGATGACATGATGGTCTACTTAAAGAATCCTAGAGATTCAACCAAAAAGCTAATTGAAATAATCAACAACTTTAGCAAAGTTGCAGGATACAAAATAAACCCACATAAATCATCAGCTTTTCTATATATCTCCAACACAGCTCAGCAGCAAGAACTAGAAAGAGAAATCCCATTCAAAATCACCTTAGACAAAATAAAATACCTAGGAATCTATCTCCCAAGACAAACACAGGAACTATATGAACACAACTACAAAACACTCGCCACACAACTAAAACTAGACCTGAGCAAATGGAAAAACATTAACTGCTCATGGATAGGACGGGCCAATATAATAAAAATGACCATCCTACCCAAACTTATTTATCTATTTAGTGCCATACCCATTGAACTACCAAAATACTTCTTCACTGATTTAGAAAAAACCATAACAAAGTTCATTTGGAAGAACAAAAGATCAAGGATATCCAGGGAAATAATGAAAAAAAACACATACGATGGGGGCCTTGCAGTCCCTGACCTAAAACTATATTACAAAGCAGCAGTCATCAAAACAATTTGGTACTGGCTAAGAAACAGAAAGGAAGATCAGTGGAATAGACTGGGGGAAAGCGACCTCAGCAAGACAGTATACGATAAACCCAAAGATCCCAGCTTTTGGGACAAAAATCCACTATTCGATAAAAACTGCTGGGAAAATTGGAAGACAGTGTGGGAGAGACTAGGAATAGATCAACACCTCACACCCTACACCAAGATAAATTCAAAATGGGTGAGTGACTTAAACATAAAGAAGGAAACCATAAGTAAATTGGGTAAACACAGAATAGTATACATGTCAGACCTTTGGGAGGGGAAAGGCTTTAAAACCAAGCAAGATATAGAAAGAATCACAAAATGTAAAATAAATAATTTTGACTACATCAAACTAAAAAGCTTTTGTACAAACAAAACCAATATAACTAAAATCAGAAGGGAAACAACAAATTGGGAAAAAATCTTCATAGAAACCTCTGACAAAGGTTTAATTACTCATATTTATAATGAGCTAAATCAATTGTACAAAAAATCAAGCCATTCTCCAATTGATAAATGGGCAAGGGACATGGATAGGCAGTTCTCAGATAAAGAAATCAAAACTATTAACAAGCACATGAAGAAGTGCTCTACATCTCTTATAATCAGAGAGATGCAAATCAAAACAACTCTGAGGTATCACCTCACACCTAGCAGATTGGCTAACATTACAGCAAAGGAAAGTAATGAATGCTGGAGGGGATGTGGCAAAGTAGGGACATTAATTCATTGCTGGTGGAGTTGTGAATTGATCCAACCATTCTGGAGGGCAATTTGGAACTATGCCCAAAGGGCGACAAAAGAATATCTACCCTTTGACCCAGCCATAGCACTGCTGGGTCTGTACCCCAAAGAGATAATGGACAAAAAGACTTGTACAAAAATATTCATAGCTGCGCTCTTTGTGGTGGCCCAAAACTGGAAAACGAGGGGATGCCCATCAATTGGGGAATGGCTGAACAAACTGTGGTATATGTTGGTGATGGAGTACTATTGTGCTAAAAGGAATAATAAAGTGGAGAAGTTCCATGGAGACTGGAACAACCTCCAGGAAGTGATGCAGAGCGAGAGGAGCAGAACCAGGAGAACATTGTACACAGAGACTAATACACTGTGGTATAATCGAACGTAATGGACTTCTCCATTAGTGGCGGTGTAATGCCCCTGAACAACTTGCAGGGATCCAGGAGAAAAAAACACCATTCATAAGCAAAGGATAAACTATGGGAGTGGAAACACCGAGGAAAAGCAACTGCCTGAATACAGAGGTTGAGGGGACATGACAGAGGACAGACTCTAAATGAACACTCTAGTGCAAATACTATCAACAAAGCAATGGGTTCAAATCAAGAAAACATCTAATGCCCAGTGGACTTACGCGTCGGCTATGGGGGGTGGGGGGGAGGAAAAGAAAATGATCTTTAACAAATAATGCTTGGAAATGATCAAATAAAATATATTAAAAAAAAAAAAAGAAACAAAGAGGACAGCTAGTTCCTGGATTCAAATGTTATCTCAGATACTTGCTAGCTGTGTGACCCTGGGCAAATCACTTCACTCCTACTGCCTATCCCTTGCTACTCTTCTGTCTCAGAACTGATACTAACAAAAGGTAAGGGTTGTTTTTTTTTTTAAACAAAGGGCTGTCTTCAGGGTCTACTTCCAGGCAAGAAGAGTAGAATGAAAGCAGGATCCTGAGGCAGCAGAAATGGTTTCTTTATTGAGGACAAGGAAAATATATCAGGCTAGGGAAATGACACAGTCTGAACTTTCAGAGGCATGTCTCATCTGCTCAGTTTAACTGAGAGCAACTTGAGTAGTGTACAGAATACCAGACTTAGAGTCAGTAAGACCTGAGCTTGAATCCTGCCTCAGACTACTTATTAGCTGGGTCACCTTCAAGGAATCACTCAACTTATATTAGGTACAATTTCCTGGTCTGTAAAATGGATATAATTGCAGCACCTACCTCATAGGGTCTTCAAGTGGCTCAAATGCAATAATATATTCAAAGTATTCTGCATATCTTAAAGTACTCTATAAAATATTGTTTATTATCATCATTATCAATATTGCCATGTTATAATTTGCAAGGAGTTTAGGATAGAAGATATAGAGTCATCAGGAGAATGTGTTCCCTAGTCCAAATGACATTTAAGCAGAAGAGGTGATGACCATCAAGAGCTTAACTAGCAGAGGGAAGCTAGATGGTTCAATGGATTGAGAATCAGACTTAGAGATGGGAGGTCCTGGATTTAAATCTGACCTCAGACACTTCCCAGCTGTGTGACCCTGGGCAAGTCATTTAGCTCCAGTTGCCTAGCCCTTACTGCTCTTCTGTCTTGCCACCAATATACAATATTGATTCTAAGATGGAGGGTAAGAGTTAATACCATCCAGGAACCATGACAGACACAGGAGTCAGAGTGATGTGGGGAGGGGGTGGGGAAAGGCACCAAAACTTAAAACTCCAAAGGAAACAGCTCTGAGTCCAATTGGTGGAAAAGGGTCTTTCATGCTGAGTCAGGTAAGTAAGCAGTTCTTGTCCCAGATTATATCTGAGAGTCAAAATAAACTATCCTAAGAAGAAACCACCTAAGTCTCTTCTGCCCCCACCCAAATAAAAGCTGGAAAAGTACAATTGGCTAGAATATAGATAGTGTTTCTTCACATCTGCCTTGCATGAAACCTAATTGTGCTCTAAATTGGGAGTTATTTTTTCAATGTATTTCCTCCTATCAAAAAATTTCTGATGTTAGGAATGCAGTTTATAATGCCACCAAAATACAATAGATTCTACAGGTGAAACTAAACAGTCTGGTCAGCCAAACCCATGGCTAGGAAAGGAGAGCTGAGTTCATATCAAGGTCAAGGCCATTGGTGTCAAACCCAAATAGATATGGAGACCATAAAACCATGTATAAGATTCCCTTGGGGCTGCATATTGACTTAGAAAACCAAATATTTCTTTATTTCTTTTTAAAAATTAACACATCAACATGTTAAAC
Source organism: Monodelphis domestica (assembly GCF_027887165.1). NCBI lineage: Eukaryota > Metazoa > Chordata > Mammalia > Didelphimorphia > Didelphidae > Monodelphis > Monodelphis domestica. The sequence continues at coordinate 423,812,566 of NC_077229.1, forward strand.
TGGAATAGTAACTACATTTTAATCTGGTTCAGACTCACTTGAGAGTGTTGTGGGCCACGTGGCTGACTTTCTAAGCAAGACCAATAGAAGGAAATGAAATAGGAAGAAGTCTAAGTAAAGTCCTATTGATGCTTAGGATCAGGATTAAAATATAAAAAATGTTTTGCAACATATATTGCTATTGCCCTTTTCATATGTTTCTCTAACATCCCATCCAACCACATTGTGTCTTCCCCTGTTATGCTTCCTAGGAAATCCTCTTTAAAACATTAAGAGATTGATGCCCAGTGATGAGGAACCAGTGAGAGGAGGGAAAGCTCTGTAGACTTTCCATTATGGTTCTGGTTGTAGAGAAGCTAGGAAAACAGAAAAGAAGATGGTGCCAGAAAGGGAGTTGAGGATGCCAGTCAGGCTACTTGGCTGAAAAAACAAAGGGCGATTTGTCAGGAAGTTGGGGTCCTAGGAGGAGGAACATGCAGCATGAGATACAAAAGCATGTATAGGCGAATCAGTGTCATAGAATTTCAGAGGTAGAGGGGACCAACCCTACCAACTGGCCCCATATATTTACCAAGAAGGATGTTCAAGTCCAGGATGACTTGACCAAGGTCATACAACTAGTTAGTGGTGGAGTTGGAACTGGAATTGAGGCTCAGTCTCTCAGTCTAGTGCTCAATTCACTATAACACAATACTCTTTTCAGCTTATGATCTCAGAGATGAAAAACAAGTAAAAATAACAGATGCAGCCAAATCTTTAGCTCTCTTCAATGCTCAGCTCAATGATACTTCCTAAATGAGGCCTTTCTTGATGCCTCCAGCTGCTAGGATCTCCCTGAATTTTTTTATATACTATCACATATTTTGAATTTCCTTAAAGTTGAGCATGCTGTTTCCCTAGATAGAATATAAGCTTTCTAAGGACAAGAAAATTTTTTCTCCATTCTCCATGTTAACTAAGCACATCTGTAGTAGGTGTTACCTAATAATTCCTTGTTGATTAATCACTTCACTAAGTTCTTACTTAAAATACTAAATATCTGGAGAGTTCAAAAGGACAATAATGTCAAAACTTCCCTATAGTCTTCCCCATTAAAAATACCAGATGGTAAAATATCAAAATACTTTTCCAGTTCCTTGGAACTATTACCTAGATCTAATTTCATTGATTGATTTAGTCAATTTTCCATTGAATAAATGACATCAAAACTTCTCTGCAGACTCTTCAAGGCATTCCATACTCTGGGTCCATTCTATCTATCCAATTTGCTTACTTTTCTTCCTGATGTCCACCTTCACCCTTCTCTCTCCTACTTCTCACCTGTGACTCCAATAAGCTATTGCATATGCAGTAGCTACACCTTGGTAAAACCATCTAGGCAGGTAGGCTGAACCAGTTTAAAGAAACCAACAGGCCTCAAATCCAATCCATAAGTGAATTAGGGCAATGTCTACCTCAAGTGTGTGAAGGCTTCCCTAGTGGAATGACCAGATGAGAAAAATGAAAAATGTGTTCCAATGGCCCATGAAGGCCACTGAGCTCCCCTCATTCTCCTGAGCTTCTCAGAAGGACCTTGGCATCTTTGATATCTGACCAAGTTCTAAGCACTCCACAACACCTATATAAGTTTTGTCTCATTAGTCAAACCGCAAGCTCATGAGTAATTCATGCCTTATATCTATTTCTTTTGCAACTCTTAGAACATGTTGCATAGAACTTGCTGCCTGGAAAGTATAAAATAATTATTTATTAATTAGTAAATTGATTACTTCCAAAAGAGATGAGAATCCCCCAGATCATACAGCATTCATAGCAGACAAACAAGATAGAATTTCTGCTGGCAGGCATAGGCTTTGGGAGAGTCAGGGAGGAGAAGAGGGCATTGATTAACAAGTGACTCTTTAAACCTATGCCTAGTGATCTAGGACCTAAAGAGTCTATCTAACCTGACCCTGATGGCCAAGCTCAGACCAAAATTAAAGTAACTCTTTTCAGACTGCTCTAACCTAGTAATCACATGAATCTCAGGAGAACTTGGCTTTGACCTTTGCTGGTAAGCAATCAAAATCTCAAATTACTGTCAGCTCTTATTTATTCAGTGGAAGGGAGGAGAATGACCCAGGAAGCAGCAGAGAGCAAGAAAGGTCACCTAACTGGAGAAAGATGACATGAGGTTTACAGATAAAAAACAAAACTGTTCAACCCTTATTTTGAATCCAACTTCTCTATCAGAGAATGATTTTCAAAAGGTAGAACAAGCATGGGAACTGAAACTTACAACTGCTATGGTTATAGAACATAGGTACCTAGATGCATTACAGGAGTTCAAGTCTCTAAACTCAAAAGAATTAAATATAAAAGTACTGTAAGAATTTGTGTATATCATCTTTGAACCATTTTTGTAATAGGCAAGAGGTGGAGAGGCAAAAAAAAAAAGGTACACTAAGAGTGGAGAGAGACCAAGAGAATATGTGGGAGGATTCCAAAAACCATACACTGGCAAGTTTAACACTAGTCTTTAGTGAAATTCCAGAACCGATTGATAAATAATCTATGATCATTGAAAAATTAAGGAAACCAGTCAGACAGTGACCACTAAAAGCTAGAATGAGTTCACTAAGAACAAACTGTCTTAATTCATTTTTCAATAATTAGTAGATCAGAGGAATACCTTAGATCTAAGTACATGAAAGGGAACATTATGTAATGAATCTGCAAAGATAGGCAGAGTTCAGACTATCAAAGGTTTTAAATGCCAAATTAAAGAAATTGTATTTTATTTTAGAGGAAATAGGGAGCCACAGTAGGCTCTTAAGATGAAGAATGACATGGCCAGACTTGATTGATTAGGCTTGTTTTGTATAGATTCAGAAGATAAAACTAGAGCCAATACTAAATCCACTGTGATACCTAGCTGCTATATATGAAACAAAAGCAAAAAGGTACTTTTCACCATTGGAAAAAGTTGCTATTAGAAGTTAATGTGTACATAACTAGGGGAGAAAATTTCACTTTATGCATTTAGCTTCTAAACCAAAATAATTGCCACTTGCTTGGAGTATAAGCTTCAGCCTCCACTAGGGCCTGATAAAAGAGGTTTACTTCACTTAGATAACTGATACTCTATCAGACATTTTAAAATTTCTGTGGGAATGAACAGAAATGAGGTGAGTGAAAGAATTTATAAGTAGTTCCAAATTTAGATTTTATAATGCCAAGAGTTTATGATGCCACCAGTAGACTAATAGTCTGCCTCCACTCACGTTAGTCCACTTTCCAGGAATCTTCTCCCCACTCCAATTCCATCTCTACCCATTCCACCATACACACACACATAAACACATATGCTCACATACACACCCCTATCCATTATAGAGAATCTAGCTTAATTCCTCTCTCCTTCAAAAAAAAAATCTTCCATGGACCTTACCCCAATGCTCAATCCATGGTGACTTTAATCCATTCTCTCAACTCTAGAAGACCTTTTCAGTTTGATCTGCTCATTGGCTATTAAATATGTCACCTTGAATTGGAGTTGCTTAAAGACTAACTAGGTTAACTACAGAATGAGCTGCTGGAAGACAGCAACAACATCTTATTTATTTCTGTATCTGCCATTGTTCCTTGCTCATAACAGCTGTCAACTCTAGTTGCTGAATACATGAAAGAAAACAAGAGAGCGAGTAAGTTAGGCAATTAGAGAAATGAAACATCATAAGACTGGAGCTTTATAAGACCAAGGTTTCTCACAAACCCATGCCTTTGCTATCATTCAAAATATTTCCAGGAAATTCTACCTTTCAGGTCTAGCCATCAAGGTGTCTCCAAGGGATTCTGGTGATCAGCAGCTTGGTCTATATGAATTGAAAGCAATTAAACATGAATTTGTTTGTGTGTGTGTGTGTGTGAGATAAATGAAAATCCTTCTCCCCCCCCCCAAATCTATTGTTTGTCATACTCCTACATAACCTGAGTGTTTCTCAAATTAAAGGTAAATAGCCTTCACTTAAACCCTCAAGGCAGAAAGGTTTCACCATTTAACTTACTCCGGTACATTCATCCATCAAAAAACACATATCCTTGTGGCAGCTGGGTGGCTCAGTGGATTGAGAGCCAGGCCTAGAAATGAGAGGTCCTAGGTTCAAATCTGACCTCAGATTCCTAGTTGTGTGACCCTGGGCAAGTCACTTGACCCCTGTTGCCCTAGCCCTTACCACTCTTCTGCCTTGGAACCAATACACAGTATTGACTCCAAGACAGAAGGTAAGGGTTTAAAAACAAAAAACCACAATTCATGAATAAGCTACTTAAAGCAATTAGGTGGCACAGTCTATAGACTGTAGAGTCTGGAGTCAGGAAGACTCATCTTCCTGAGTTCAAAACCAGCCTCAGACATTTAGTGGCTGGGGGATCCCAGGAACGTCACTTAATCCTGTTTGTCTCAGTTCCTTATCTGTAAAATGAGCTAGAGAAAGAAATGTCAAACCACTCCAGTATTTCTGCCAAATGACATCAACAAGAATTAGACATGACTAAAACAAACTTATCAATAAAACTTATGGAAACTCTCCAAAAAAGGAACCATACCTAATGTCTCAACTGCTTCCAAACTCTGACTTGGGCTAGAATAGGACTCAGGAAGCTAAACTTCACAGTGTAATACTTGAACTCTCTGGAACCCAAATATGCAGCAACCTGGCTCATCTGGAACATGATAAAGACCAGAAAGAAAACAAGGCTTCTGAGAAGTAAAAAATGAATCACTAAACTCATGCAATTTATTCAAAAGTGAGTCCTAGACGCTTACTGCTCCACTTTCTATACATCACCATCATCATCATCATTATAGCTAGATAGCACCTTGAGTTTTGCAAAGCATTTCACAGATATCATGTAATTTTATCCCCATAATTACGAGAGATAGGTGTTATTGTTATCCTCATTTTACAGATGAGGAAACTGTGGCTGACAGAGTTTAGGTGACTTGCCCAGGGTCACACAGCTAGTAAGTATCCAAAGTTGGATTTGAACACAGATCCTTCCTGATTCTCCAAGTCTAGTACTCTAACCACATTATCACTTAGCTGCCTAACAGACTAGATAATCTGTTTTCCTAATTCATAGCAGAAGAGAAATTGGGAAAAACATGAGAAGAAAACATACTGAGGAGAAGCTGACAGCCTAGTGAAGAAGGAAAGACAGAAAACCTATAAAAAGCAGACATAAGAATTAAAAAAACATGTCTTATTACATCAGGGCACAGATTGTCATCTGTTAAGACAGTTCATGTTACTGTGTCATTAAATTAACATGTTATCTTCTCAAGTGGCATATTTTCATTTTAAAAAAGGGACCTTCAGGAGACAATGTAGCAAACCAAGGATTGATTCATGTAATCAAAATTGTCAGCTTTCTAGTTAAGGCAGTACTCCAGCCCCACCACCCCTTACCCCAGTCAGGGGAGGGAGGAAATGCTGCCATTGGGCTGCTGGGCAGAGGGGTGGGCTAAGTGAGGAATGTCCTCAGATGCATGGAGAGGGGGAGGGGAGCAGCTCTGACCCCAGTCCCTCTGGCTTTCTAGTAAGGAACTCTGATGGGCAACTGCAGGTGTGTCCACAGAGAAAGCTCTGTGTTTCCTTTATGGCACACATGCCATAGGTTCACCCTAACTGCCTAGGCCATAGCTAATCAAAATAAAATGGATATTTTAAAACTACAGTATTCCCAAAAAGTACTTTTAAAAGAAAACTTCATTAAATCCTTACATATTTGGGAGGAAGGGTTGTCATGCACATTGTTGAATCCCTTTTACAATAAATTTTTCTAATATAAAGAAATAACTTCTCTTCAAGAGTATAACTCCACCCTACCAACTAGAGTAAAGACCAAAGGACACTTACAGACTGCTTAGGGGGAAGGGAACACAGATAACCAAACATGAGAAGGTGCTAAAAATCCCCTAAAAAGGGGGCAGCTGGGTGGCTCAGTGGATTGAGAGGCAGGCCTAGGGACAGGAGGTCCTAGGTTCAAATCTGGCCTCAGACACTTCCTAGCTGTGTGACCCTGGGCAAGTCACTTGACCCCCCCCCCCCCCCCATTGCCTAGCCCTTACCACTCTTCTGCCTTGGAGCCAATACACAGTATTGACTCCAAGACCGAAGGTGAGGGTTTAAAAAAAATCCCCTAAAAGTCAGAAAAATTAAAAACAATACAACCTTAAGATAACCACTTTACACCCAGCAAATCGTTAGCAAGATCAGAAAATCCAATGTTGCTAACATTAAAGAAAAATGGATGTTCTTTTATACTATCAGTACGCACTTTTTGGAGAATACATGCAAAAGGCGTGGTTTTCCAGTCTTGAGTTGATCACTATCTGAATATACAACCTTGGGCAATTCACCTGAGTTCTCTGGGACTCAGTTTCCTTACCTTTAAAATTAGTTGGATTATATTAAATGCTCTCTTCCTGCTCTAAGTTCTATAATTGCAGGCTTTTGTTATGTTAAAGTTTGGAACACAAATACAATAATTTCTGTGCAGAAGAAAAAGGCATAAAACTGGCTCTTTGACCCAGTGATTTTATTGTTAGAATGATATCCTAAAGATAAGAATGGAAAGACATAAAGGACTTATCTGAACAAAAATGTCCATTGCTGCTATAATTTGTGTGTGAATCCATAGAAACCAGCTATATAGTTAACAACTGGAGAATGGCTGGATAAATTATGATCTCATAATGGAATAGGGAGGTGCCATACAAATGATTGATATGAAAAATACAAGAAACTCTGGAAAGATCATATGAAGTGATAAAAGGCAAGATCAGCAGAACCATAACTGCAAGCATATCAACTACTACATATGTATGTGCATGTATGTAGGAGTACAAACAGAAATAAAGAAAAGAAAAGCAATAGAATAATTGGTAGGTAGATGGACTTGGAAGAAAGTATCCCTTATTTAGGTGGCTTATTAATTTATTTCACTAGAACATGCCATTCAATATGTTTAGAATTTTATATGTGTTTTAAGCTTTATTTTGCATATTTGATTATTTTTTGATAGTTATAAACATAATATTTAGAAATAGTTTAGTGGTACCATGGATAAAGCAGTAGGCCTAAGGTCAGAAAGACCCTAGTCCAAGTCCAGCCTCAGACATTTGATTGCTGTGTGACCTTGGATAACTCACTCAACCTGTCTGCCCCATCTACAAAACAATAACACAATTTGTAAAGTACTTTACAAATCTTAAAGGACTATATAAATGCTAGCTATTATTACATGCATTAAATTAAATTATATTAGCTTTTTTTATCATTTAACCAAAAATGACTCACTCTGTATCAACAAAAATAATTAACAGGAATATAAATAAGGTTGCTTAGGAACCAGGAAGATAAATAGATCTACAGATATAAGTGAAATACAAGGGTTAAAAAACTCTTATGTGAATAGTATGCTACTATCCACAGAATTGTCTGTACCGCTACTATAACAAGTACATGGATATCATCCCTTTGGGCATTAAAAATGTGCAGTTACAAAAAGTAATACCAAGAAGGGTTGTTCATTGTCCTGCCTGAACTTGGACAAGTAACAACCATTCTAGCTCCATCTTTAAAATGAAAAGCCTACACTCGAAAATTTATAGCCCCATCTACCTCTAAACAAATTCTATGACTCTATGAAAGAGGCCATTCACTTAGTCTAGCTTTTTCTATTCTCACACCTCACTAAGAATTACCTATAAATTCATCCCTTGCTCTGAACAGCACTGGATGATTCATACATAATGCATGTGACCTCCTAGAACACCAGCAGGGTCCCATCTCATCCCCTTGCACAGTTATTTACATGGTAAAAGTGAAAAGACAATTTCATTAGACCATAACCTTTAGATAAGCAGTTCAGATACCTTAGGTTTTTTTAATGTAGCAACTAACCTGACATCTTCCCATCTCAGTATTTAACAATGTAAAGAAACAGGGAATCAATAATCAAATGTAATGGAAATATTCCTAATTTCAGAAATCAGAACAAAAATGCTGCCAATTTTACAATAATGAAACTATAAGTACTCTTAAGTATAGTAACCAAGGGAATAGGCCCTTCCCCTACTGTTAACTCCAGGCAGGCTTTAACAATTATCACTACCACCACCATCTACATCTTCAATTTTGCCTTCTCCCATCTACCTACAGAATATATTCCAATCCCCCACATTCTAATTATTTTCACAGTTTTACCCAAGATGTTTATTACATTAAACTCCCATTCCATCCTTCTTCTTCTACTAAGTTAAACTTCTTGAAAAAGCTGCATCAATCTCCTTATCTGCCATCTACCTCAGCATACAGTTTTCCTGAGAATGTTCTCTAGAAGAGTATGAATGACCTAATCACCTTTTTTCCCCACTCCTCATCTTCTGAACCCCTCCTACAATATTTAATGCTGTTGGCCAACCCCTCTTGGCTATTTTTTCTATTCCTGGGCTTCCAAGTTCATACTCTCCTGATTTTCCTCTAATCTCTCTAAATATTCCTTTGCTGACACTTTAAGTGGCTTTTCCCCTCAACAATCTATCTTTGGTACTCTCCTCTTTTCTCTACAATCTCACTTTTAGCACACTCAATCCATCCTGTGTTTTCAAATGTACTCTGCGTAGTTGTATTGGAGGTGGACTAAAGGATGGCTATCCTTTAGGCATAAGCAGATTTTCTCTATCTGGTCTCCCGGCCATCCATTCATTCATTACTTTTTCCCTTTGTATCTATAAGGAGATAAAAGTGTTCTGAGCTTCAAGGTGATGGTGAAAAACAGCTGATCTACCTCCTACCATGATGACTTTGACTTCCTCTATCTCTATATGCTTATTCTCTCCTAACATTAGGCAGAAAAGCATTTTCAGGATAATCTAGGCAGCAATCTTGATCAGAAGATTAAGAGGTCCCATCAGTGACCAGAGTTGTTATGGAGGATCCTCATCAGCTAGAAGAAACAAGTATAGAACTTGGGAAGTGACCAAGAGACAACTTTGGATGGAGGTACATAGGAAGAAACTTGGTGAACATGGTAAGAACAGGGGAGACTAAGAAAGAAACTGAATAACAGCTGGGGCTAATGTGGAGCCAGAGCAGCAACTGAGTAACTTCCTGACCCAGCCAGATAAGATTAACCAATCAATAGAGCACTGTACCCTACAAGGAGCAAGTCCAGCTGAGCTGTCCAGTGAGACAGTGAGGATCCAGCCCAGCAAAGTACCACTGGGGACACACCCAGCAACCTCATAAGATCTCCTGAAACAGAAGAAATGATCTCCAGGACAAGAAGTTGATAAATACCCCCCCCCCTTGACATATGTGCTCTTTGTATATGTGCCTCACAGTCACTGTACTTAAGTTTGAATCGTATCTGGAGGGGGTAGGAGGTGGAACTGGAAACCAAAATTTCATTATTACATCTAGAACAATGAAGGGAGTACTAGTAAACTGCTGTCTTGGGAAGCCATTTCCCCAACATAAGAGGGAATTGAGAAAATTAATACTAGATCATTTGCTACTCTGATAATTCTCAAATTTATATCTATAGTCCCTACACCTTTAGCTTCAGATCTACCTCTACAGCTACTTACAAAACATCTACGCCTGGAAGGTTGTTCCCCTCAGCCTTAAACATATCCAAAATCAAGTAGGCATTATTTTCCCGCTCAAACCTACCTCACATTTTCCTATTTCTTTGTGTCACCACCATTCGAGCAATCCCTAATGTTCATAAACCTGCGACTATCTTGGACTCCTCTCTCTCTCATCCCTCAGAAAGTTTCCAAATCATCTCAAATCTACTACAGAAACACTTTCAAATCTTCCTCCTCCTTTGGTGTTCTAATTTCTCTTTATGACATTTTACAGATAGAGAAACTTTATTTCGGATGATAAGTGATTTAATAAAGGTCAAATAACTAGTGAAGGGCAAAGCCAAAATCCTCATCAAATCCAACCTGCTAATAATATCAACCTGGACTGTACTACATTGCCAATTAGCTGTTGGCAATGGACATGTGCATCCAGATGTCTCTCCTTAAAGTCAACATGTATAAAATGTCCTTAGAATATTTGATCTGTACTGCTTTGTTTAGCATTTATCTCATTCCTATAAATTCCTGTAAATTCATTTCTTCTATTGATACACCTTCATCCTCCTAGACATTAAGGTTAGAAATCTTGAAAACATCTGACTCTTTGTTCTTTCAATACTACCATTACCAATCAGTTGCCAGGTCTAGTCTACCTCCACATTCCCTTTTTATTCATTCCCTTCTCTCTACTCAGATGGTCACCAGCCTAATTCACATCCTTATCACATTTTGCTTGGACTATTTCAATAGGTTTGTGTTCAGTGTCCCTATCTCCAGTCTCCCTGCTTTGAAATTAATATTTTTTTCATGAAGTTACAAAATCTACCAAATACAAAGTTTTAACTCTGTTATTACCTCAATTAGAAACTTTCAATGACCCCCAATTTCCTAAAATAGAATAAAATAAAAGCTCCTTAGGCTAGTATGTAGACTTCTAATTTTTTTTGTTCTAATTGACTTTTCCAGTCCCATTTCATATTCCTATCCTTTTACAAAGCCTACATATCAGTCAAATTAGCTGTCCTCCACTTTTGTTCTATGGTATCCTACCTCTCTGCTTTAGTGGAAGTCATCTCATGCCTGAAATGTACTCCCTCCACCAAATTTCTGCCTCAAGAGAATCCTTCATTTTGTTTATGGTTTGTCTCAACTACTTTCTCCATCACTCTCTCTGATCCTTCACAATCTTCAATTGAAGTGATTTCTCTCTGCAAAGAAGTTATTCATTTCTGCATCCTAAGCATCTAGAATAATGCCTTACATAAAAATCACCATTGAACTCTTAGTTGAATGATCACATTTATCAGTTTGTACTAGTTATTTCCATGATCATCATAATCCCTAACTATGCTAGTAAACTCTATGAAAGCAGAAATCATGAGTCTATATCATATTTAAACTTTGTATCTCCTCAAGAGTCTTCCCTCAATATACAGTATAAGTACTTAATGTTTTTAATTTAAGATATGCACATATACAATATACAGATATATATAATCAGAAGTTAAAAAAAAAAGCCTCTGAAAAATTTACCCTAATTAGTGAGTCACTCAAAGACACAAATATCTCATTCTAGAATTTTAGATCTATAGTTCTTCTTGCATTTATATTATAAGTAGCATCTAATATGACATTAGATTGCACCTGATATTAGACCCAAAAATAAACTCTCTATAAGCATGAGAAACCCCCACCCTCAGAGCTTATTGGTTTGTTGGGACATGCAATTAAAACTGTCTTGTGGTATTTGTATCTGTCTTTCTTTAAAGAAGAAACTAATAATGGAGAGCATGTGTTTCTTTAAGCTGGCCATTTGTGAAATAGGAAAAACACAAGTTGCCTGTCTAGCTAAATGGCAAGTGGAAAGGCTTACGGGACAAGGGCTTAAGTGGAAGAAGAGTGAGGAAAATTAAAATGACTTCTCAGTTCACCAGAGTGGAAGTTAGAGTGACAGGAGGGATGAGGGTCAGGCTATTTGGCACATCAGTAATAAGTAAACAAACAGTCTGGAACCTAAAAAGGCTGGAGCTGGAGAGCTAAGAATGAAGAAACATTCAGTGGTTTTCTTCAGAGATCTGGAATCAAGTAATTAGATATACTTTCTCTACACCCCAAACCCAAAAGATACATATGTGTGTATACATATATGTGTGTGTGTGTATGTGTATCTATATCTTCCATAGTCAGTGGAGGAATCAAATGAGAACTTACTAGACTGAAGCTTCCAAAAAACAGAGAGTGATGGCCAAGGTCATGTAGAGAGGAAGTGGAATGGGAGAAAAAGAAGGGTGATGTCAGGTCCCACTAATCCAGTGCTTCAAAATCAAAGTCTAAAAGTTGTGCTTGACAACTCACTTTGGACTTGATCTTTAACCCCTGCCCTAGATTATAACATTTCTCTGAAGGAGGCCAAGAGCAAAGGTTCAAAGACATGGTCATAAAAGTGAGGAAGAAGGTAGGAGGAGGAGGAGCAGTAGACTGGGAGGAAGAGGAAGGTAGAAGGATGTGGAAGAGGACAGGAGGAGCATAGAAAAAGGAAGAGGAATGGAGGAGGAAACATTCCCTCCCAGTTCTCAAAGTCTTTAAGTATAATTATTTGTCTTTTATAATGAGGACCTAAAATTCAATTCAGTACACATTTAATCAGCTGCCTGCTAATTTCCACAGCCCTTGGGATGGGAACAGGGCCATATGGGTTGGTTTCTAGTTCCATTTCAGCATATACTATCCTTACCAGGTGATGATAGTCCTTCAAACACAAGCACATAGGGGATGTTTTCTAATCGGGGCCAAAGAGCAGAGTGGAGGACTTGCAAATAAAACTCTTCAGCCTTTTACATTTCTGTCCTGCTCTGTAGGGCAGCTTGCAGTTTAACTCAAGGGCCAAAGTCTCTGTCATCAGACTGTTACCATCATTCCCCACCCATGACTCTGCCCTCCTTTCAAAAAAGGCCAATGCAGTTCACATCCAGTTTGATACAAATACCCACACAAATACAAAAACCTCTTCCAAGCAAGTCCCATTTTTTACAACTTTACCGTAAACCTTTATATCTAAAAGCAGAAGTGAAGTACACAACCAAAATTCACCTTAGATTTATACAGGATTTTTAAAAAACATTATGTAAAACAGGAGAGAAGCCAGAAGATTAAAAATTGGGGATGATTTATCTAGGATCACACTAATATAGTCAAAGGTGAGATTTGAACCTAGGCCTTCAATACTCCAAGCATAATGATCTATCCACTACAATTCTGCTTCTTGTTAACTGAGTAGGAAGCTTAGTAGACTACAGAAGATGACAAATTATGACAAGCTCCTTGGATAAGCATCAATCTATCCCCTTACTACTTTTGCTGACTGTAACTTTGACCTTGAACTCTTTCATAACATCACAGATTTAAAGCAATTGTTATCTGTTCCTGATATTTTACAGATGAGGAAACTGAGTTCCAGCATGCAAACCATTAAGCAACACTACCTTTTGTGCTCACAAGATGCAAAGTAACCTATTATGTGACCTACTTTTTGATTATCTTTTTTAAACTGTCAAAACATACACTGAGCACTCCCTACAGAATCATCTCAGCCATGAGTTTTTAAAATAAAAAATGCTGAGGGGTAAAGCTTTTTTAAAATGTTCTCTTTCATCAAGACTGTTAGAAATCACTCTTAAGAGACCATTCAACCAGCTGAAAGAAGCCCAAAGAGGTCGAAAATGTGCCTAACACTTGCAGGCCTAGCAAAGAATTTCTGCATATAAGGGGAAATTCCACTTGACTGATTTTGAAACATTTCAGAAAAATGGGTGTTTTTCACTAACGTGTAATCTGGAAGCAAAAAGCTGCTCTAATTAAAACACCAAACTTGCTACAGCATTAGTCTTCACTAGTGCCTTTGACCACTGAATGAAACTTTTTTCAAAAAAACAGACTTCCTTTTAAAAACATCAATAATAATATATTCTGCTTACTTATTTCTATTTTATCTTCTACCTTTTGTGTTTGCAAATGTGAGGGAGAGAGTTTAAAGAGTAGGAGCAGCCTAAAGTACTGATCTGGAGGGTAAAAAAGAGTAGGTTTTGTCTAAGACTATAAATTCACAGTCTTATTGGTTGAACAGGTTTTCTGGATTTATGATGATTAACACACATTGTCTATGTGAGGCTTGTATATGCAAAGGTAGTGTAAGCTGGGGGTGGATTTAAAACAATTAATTTAAATCATGACTTAAGAAAATCAGAACACTTTTTTCCTACAAAAAGTATACTTTATTGTATCTCATAGTACCTAAAAGGAGAGTTTTCCATCTTAGTTTCCCATAGGGAAATCCATGACAAATATGATTGACCAAGTCTATTTTTTTTTCAGAGGAAATTAAAGAAGTTTAAGAAAGCAAAAGAAACTTATAGGTCCTAATTAAAAATGCCTTTAAAATCCAATATTCCTTCCACTATATCATGCTGCTTACAATGCTGTCACGAACATCAATGCTCTAAATTTGGAATCATTTTTGACTCGGTGATTAAACTTTAAGGTAGGAAATGACCCTAGATTATTGAAGAGTAGTGTCTAACTCAAATAGAAAAGGAGATCATAAAACAGTACATAAGGATTCCTACAGGCTGTACATTGACTCAGAAAACCACATATTAACATTATGGATGTTCTATTGTATTTTTATTTATTTTGTTAAATATTTCCCCATTACATTATAATCTGGTTCTGGCCAGAAATGTGGCTACAGGTAGCAAGTCTAACAGCTCTGATCTAAGAGTTTTAGCCCAACTCAAATCCTCTTGTATCTACTCAGTCACTATAATCATCTCTGTTCTGGGAGTTCTCAAAGAGAATCAATCATGTTTCTCCTGTTGTCTTTTGATATAATTCTTCTAACTTGTGAAATATGTGCTCTCAAATATCATATAACTAGAAGACATATTTCTTATATCAAGGGTCTCTCTATGCTTTAATATATACCAAATGAAAGAAAAGTCAACTGGATTTCCAGTAGAGATGTTTAAGCAGATGATCTTATAGCTTGCCCAAGTGTTCAAGTGATGTATATTACAGAAATCTGCATCCCTACAGCAGGCAAGATGACTCAGTGGGAAGAGTGTTGGATTTTAATCCAAACAATGAAGATTCAGATTTCAACTTTGCCATTTACCACCTCTGTGACCCTGAGCAAATTGTTTAATTTTTCTGGGCCTTAACTTCCTGAATTATAAAATGAGATAGTTGAACTAGATGATATCAAAGGTTACTTTCAGCCCTAAAGTTTTGAGCTACAAACTTTTGTCCTAGTGCATGTAAAAACCAGAGTAGCTTCCTTGCTCCAGAGAACTTATGGAATTATAATTCTATAAAATATTCTGAGCTATCATCCATATTCTGACCTGGTAAACATAGATATAATTCTTAGGGTTTTGGCATCACTCCAATGGGAAAATACTTCCACCCTGATTAATTTTCCTATTTTTCTCAATTATCCCAGGAGACATAAACAACTACTAGTCACCATTTGGGGCATTTGGACCCTCTATAATTTGAAGCCTGAAAAAGCCTGTACATAACAATGATTAAACTATCACTAGTTGCATTTGCAATGAGAAAGCAAATATTTCTGGAAATCTGAAAAAATAAATAAAACAGTGGACTACAGATCTGTCTTAGGGATGGGATATTTAAGGGGTACAATTGGAACAGTACTGAAAAAGTATTCCTAAACTGAAGTATCTACTCAGAGCCCTATCACCAAACCATTTAATTCTACTGCTAAAATTTAATTTGTTAACTCTAGTTATTAAAGTGCAACTATAACTAGAAGGATAAAATAGGCAGAATCCAGATATGTGGCTGACTCCTGGGTTCAATTCCTGATTCTACCAATTATGACCTATAAAAAAACCACACTCAAAATCACTTAAACAAGAGATTTCATATCTTCTTGAGTTCTTGTTTGTAATCCAACACTTAATACCTGTGTGACTATGGGCAAGTCGGTTAAACTCTGAGTCATTTTTTCCTTATCCATAAAATGGAAATGGTAATACTTGTATTACCTCACTCATGGAATTGTTATGATCCTAAATGGGTTTTTAAGCCCTTTGTAAACCCTCAAGTAATGTGTAAATTTGAGGTCATAGGTCTAGAAGTACAAGAGAACTTAAAGTCAACCCCTTTCTTTACAGATGAGAAAAGGGAGATCCAAAGAAGTTGTGATTCACTTGTAGTAACAGAAGCAGAGAATCAGGATTCCAACCCATGTCCTAGGATTTCGAATTCATCCCTCTTTACTAACTCAAGGCAACTAGGATGACAAAGATACTTCTCTTCCATTGTGCTAATTCTTGCCAATCTTAGGGGAAATACTAAAACATAAGCAATACCAAATTGAAAGTGGTTTCCAATCATCTTATTTCTCAAAGATGAAATTCTATCCAATGTTTGAATATACTTTATGAATCATGTTTGCCTACTCTCCTACATACTACATGGCTCTTAGTGTGAGAAAAAAAAAAACAAAACAAGAGAATTTAAATGATTACTACACCTTCTCACACCACCTTGACTAGTCATTCATCTTTGTATCCTGATCACCAACTTCCCCACAGAAAGGAACGGATAAAAAAGAAGAGGCTGTTGGGAGAGGCAATGAATAAGTACTATATTATATTACCTCATCTTATCTGTTCCCATTCTCAACCCAGTCACAGATCTCTAATTAGTAGTGGTTACAGAAATAGATAAATAGAAAAGGTACATAAGAAACTGTCTTCACTCATGGGACCCTGAATTCTAAAGACTCCCAAAATGGGTGTGGGGAAATAAGAAGTGGGAGAAGAAAACATTAATGAAAGAGATGTGCACAAATGGAGACTTTAAAACACTAGCTAACTACCTTTCCTTTTAAAATTCTTCATCTTTCAATAAATACTGAATTTTTTAAGTTTTGAATTCTACAAAATACATGAGAGAATGGTTTTTAAGGTCTTAATCTATCTTGACATCTCTCTTTAAGTCTTGATTCCAACCAAGAAGTGATACTCTCTTCTTTTAATGATCGTTAGTAGCAGAGGGGAGGGAGGGTGATTAACATGGGGGCACTTAGGGAAGCAAATGTTTCCAGTAGGCAATGAGAAAATTCAAAACTGAAAATATAGAATTCATAAATTCTAACAATTTCACATGCTAACAATGGTCACACTGATCATACATTGCGCAGTACTTTATAATTTTCCAAATGTTTTCACATCTATTCAAGTAAGGATCAAATGAGATAAGTGAAGGCTTTAGTACTATATAAACCAAAGGGATTATCACTACTTACTCTTCTGATTCTCACAAGTCCATGAAATAAGGTTTAGCTTTATGCCCAATTCTTCAGGTGAGAACTCAAGCCTAAAGAAGGGAACTACCTTATGTAAACACACATCCAGCAAATGGTAAAACCAAGGTCTCCTAACTCTGTTCAACCTTCCACAACCACCAAGTCCCCGCCTAGGAATCTGCTAGGTTTATGAGATTTTTTTTACTGTGCCCCAGAAACTGCATTTGTTTTGGGGAAAAAACAAAGGGATTGGAGGAGCAGGGAGGGAAGGGACTTGCTACACATGACATTAATCAATAGTCTTGCTTATAAATAGGGTGTTAAATTTCCAAAGGCATTATGGAAAATAAAGAGGATGAATTTAAGGTTTGGTTGTCAAATCTGCTTCAATGAAACACAGCACCAAGGTACTTTAAGAGAAACTATTAATCTTCTTACATATGAAATACAAAGAAACCACACATGTCCTAGAATATGTGAATTTAATTGTTCTCATGCTAATTTGATGGAGGATGTTTCTCCATCTTTTAAACATAAAAAAGACATTTAAAAAGTAACATCATATGGTACTGGCTAAGAAATAAAAGACTGGATCAATGGAATAGACTAGGTACTGCATTGGTAAAACTTTTAGAGATCGTGTGCCCTTTAACTGCACCTTCAAGCCATCTGTGAGGCCCTCACATTACCACAGAGAGCAGAAGGAGGTAGTGCTCACATTGGTCTGCTGGACAGAGGGGCAGGGCATGCAAAAAAATGTCCTCAGGCATAGTGGAGAGGAGGAACAAAGCAACCCCCTCCCTGCTGCCAGGCAAACATGCCACATCTTCACCAACACAGGGCTAAGACTAAATAACCTCAGCATTCTAGGGTTTGAAAAATCCAAAGATCCTAGCTTTGGGGATAAAAACTCACTATTTGATAAAAATTGCTTGGAAAATGGCAAAATAATATGGCAAAAATTAGATTTAGATCAATATCTTACATCCTATACCAAGATAAGGTCAAAATGGGCATATGATTTAAACATATAGAGTGATATTAATAGTAAATTAGAGGACCATAGATTAGTTTACCTGTCAGATCTATAAAGAATGGGAAGAATTTATGACCAAACAAGAGATGGAGAGCATTACAAGATATAAAATGAATAATTTTGATCATATTAAATTTAAAAGGTTTTGTCCAAACAGAAAGAATGCAACCAAGATTAGAAGGGAAGCAATAAACTGAGGGAAAAAGTTTATAACAATTCTCTGATAAAGGTCTATTTCTCAAATACATAAAGAACTAAGTCAAATTTATAAGAATCCAAAATCATTCCCCAGGTGATTAATGGTCAAAATATATAAATAGGCAGTTTTCAGATAAAGAAACCAAAACTATTGATAATCACATGAAAAAATGTTCTAAATCTTCATTAGAGAAATGCAAATTAAAACAACTCTGAGGTACTACCTCACATCTGTCAGATTGGCCAATATAACAGAAAAGGAAAATGATAAATGTTGGAGGGCATGTGGCAAAATTGGGACACATGCATTGCTCCTGGAGTTGTGAACTGATCCAACCAGTCTGGAGGGCAAATTGGAATTATTCCCAAAGAGCATACCTTTTGATCCAGTAATACTACTACTAGGTTTGTATCCCAAAAAGATTTTTTTTAAATGGGAAAGGACCCATTTGTACAAAAATATTTATATCTGTGCTTTTTTGTGATGGCAAAGAATTGGAAACTAAAGGGATGTCCCTCAATTGGGGAATGGCTGAACAAATTGTGATATATGATGGTGATGGAATACTATTGTATAATAAGGAATAATGAATGGAATTATTTCAGAAAAAGCTGGAAAGACTTATTTGAACTGATACAAAGTGAAATAAGCAGAACCAAGAGAACATTATACATAGTAACAACATTGTGGATCAAACCTGACGATTATTTGCTTACAAAAATGAATAGTATGGAAATATTTTGCATGACAATACATGTATAACCTAGACTAAATTGCTTGTCAGTTCTGGAAGGGGAAAGGGGAGAAAGGAGGGAGATAATATGGATCTTATGACTTTGGAAAACTTATGTAGGAATTTGTTATCAAAACAAAAAATTTAATAAAGAAAAAAGTCAAGCTTTAAAACAGTGGTATTACAAATTTAAGGGTTGCAATGGTTACTTAAAATCACCCAAGATATTTTGGGAAGGGCAGTTTCATGTAGTAGATAGGTCCCCTTCCAGGATTCTGGAGCCTGGAATTCTGATCCTGGCTCTGCCCTAATTTACTACTGTGTGATACTAAATATGGAGTCTTTCTAGATCAGTTTTTTTTTTTAAGATGAGATTAGGTGAGAAAAGGTCCTTTTCATTCTAAAATTTCATAGATCATAAAAATGATCTACCAAACTGATAAACATGTCCTCTTTGTCACTAATAAAAATATAGTTAAATTATATTAAAAACAGGCAATTTTTAGCTACTTAGATGATATTCCTCAGCCCTAACATGTCAGTCGCTCACTTGAAGTTTCAGTGATTTCCCATTGCCTCTAAGATAAATTACAAACCTTTCTGTTTTATATTTTAAACTCTATTCAATATAACTTTGCAAACTGACTACACATTGCTCTGCTTCACACACATTAAAGTCTAGCCCAAAAGGGCCCACTTGCCATTTCCCCTACATGACACATCCCATTAGCATGAATGCAGTCCATCTTCCCTTTTACCCCTTGGAATCCCAAAGCTCCCTTCCAATCTCTTCTGGAGCCTCTTGCTTCAAGAGCCCTTTCTTGATTTCCCTGGTGGTCAATACCCAGCTCCCAAATCATCTTATGTTTATTTTGTATCTACCTTTTTTTACTCAACATGTTGTACCCCCCCCCCAATAGAACATAAACTCCTTGAAGTATCTGTACTTCCCTATATGTCCTGGTACATAGAAGGCACATATTAAGTTCATGATGCTGATTAGAATAACTTGTACTTCAAATACTTTTCCAAAGAAATGTCAGAGGCTGCAGCCCCTAGAAACTCTGCCTGGGGACCTGGACTATGGGAATTTCCAAACCTGTTTTGGAAGTTGTCCCACCTTTTCTGTATTGTCCCTTGCCCAAGTACAATGTCCCTAGTCTGTCTCTTAGAAATGCAAGCATATCAAACTTCACTGTTATAAAAATTCCCTCCACCAACATCATGAATCAGATCTGTCTTAAGTTAATCACTGAGCTAGCTAGGACCTGAGATATAGTAGATACAGTCATGTTTAGAATCAGAAACTAGAACCTTCCAGGTAGCTATTACCCATGTTCAGATCCCTGTCTCCAAACTCAGCCTACTGGCAGGCTTGAGAAAGCAGTAACTGAGATGAAGATTTATGTAAACAGAAAAGAATAGTGCTGAGGAATCATAAAGCTTGAAATTCCCCCTGGACCATGATTCACATGCTGAAAACCAATGCAGTACATTCTGTAGTTCAATTTATGGGCTTTCAAAGAAAGTACTGCTGGCAGCTTCTGTGTCCAGATCCAAAAGCCTGGGCAATTAATTAAAAGCTGCCTACCTAATCACATGGCAAAAACCACGGCTTTACAGATTATCCCAGCCACCCTGGGTGAAGTCCATGGAAATGACCTTCACCCTGATGAACCTGAGCAGTCAGAATCTCTCAGACCTAGAGTTCAAGGTTTAATTCCATTGAACTCTTCTCATCAATAGGTAAGATTAATGTACACTGGCAACCAGGGGCAACACTTGTTGAGTCATTTTTCAGTTGTCTAACCCTTAGTGACCCCATTTGGGGATTTCTTGGCAAAGACACTGGAGTGGTTTTTCATTTTCTTCTCCAGTTCATTTGACAGATGAGAAAACTGAGGCAAATAGGGTTAAGTGACTAGCCCAAAGTCACACAACTAAGAAATATTTGGGGCCACATTTGAACCTAGAACCTCCTGTCTCTAATCTCCATCCACTAAGTCATCTAACAATGCCCCATAGTATTGCTTTTAAGACAGAAGATAAGAATTTTTTAAAAAAAGCAACTTCTCTATCCTGAAATTTTCTCACAGTATTTCTTTCTAGATCTTTCTTTTGCCCCTATCATCTTCCATCTTTTATAAAACTAAACTGTGAACATGCCATCTTTCTTTCTACTAGACTCTCATAAAGGCTGCCTTCCCCTCCATCCCCCCCCCCATTTCTGCATGACTAGAACCAAAACCCCATGCCTCACTTAGCACTTGCACGTAAGGGATGTTGAAATGAATCAGAAGACCTGGGTATGACCATCTATATGCTTTTAGTAAAATCGCATAAGCCTCTCTGAAGCTCACTAAGTATATTTACAAAGTAGAGATCAATTTCCAAGAGTTTATTGATACCTACTAGGTTTCAGGCACTGTACCAGGGACAATACTAGAAGTAATTATCTCACAGAGTTACTGTGGTGATCGAAATAGATCATGCTTTGGAACTATTAAAATCTAGATACTGCTGGATAGAGAACAAGGCTTACAAATGGGAAGTCCTGGGCTCAAATCTCACCTCAGACACTTCCTAGCTCTGCAACCCTAGGCAAGTCCCTAAACCCCCATTTCCTACTCCTTAGCACTCTTCTGCCTTGGAACCAAGACACAATACTAATTTTAAGATGGAAGGCAATGGGTTTTTTTTTTTTAATTAAAAAGAAATATAGTTCGGTCAGTTCATATCCCATAAAGGGGGAAAAAAACACCTTGCCACATCTGTTAAGTGCTTCATTTGGAAAATACTTCATAAGACAAATAATTAAGATTCTCACCTATGATTATGTATATCCTCATGGACTAAAGGTGTGTCCTTACTCTTGGCCTCTCTAAACTCTCATTGTTTAAATTGCCTTGAAGGCTTTCCAACAAAAGCATGAAACTATGTCTCAGCCTCCTTAGCATAAATTAGTCAGCCTTGTTAAAAACCAACTTATCCTTGAGGAGGGGCAGAGAAAAATGAGACATTAGGATTTTGGTTACTCTGTACTCAGAGTGCTGTGCCCACTCTTCATTTTAATATTTTTAAAAGCCTAGTTTCTCTCATTAGAAGTAGTAGTGACTTAATTTTTTAAGTGCTAAACTCAAAAGAGTTGTTTTGAAAACTGGGGGGATGGCAGTGGCTAGGTCATCAACTATGCAATGAAGACCTGGCTTTACTAATTGTGCCTCCAGTCAGCTATCCTCTTAGGGGGTACTACAAAAGTAGATTTGGGGGAAAACAGTTTCAAATTTGCATTGTCTTTCATCCCTTGGCATAGTGCCTTGCAAATAACAGGTGCTTGATAAATGCTTGCTTAATTGAATTTTTTAATAAATTAAAAGCATAGAAACATTAAATTAGGGAATTCAATGGCAGTGTTAAATGGCCAAGATCTTATCTCTTCTACTTCCCGATACTCTCAACCAATTATTTTTAGTTATTTTTAGACCTGTTATCTGAGTATTTACTACCCAGATCATAGTTGACAGGCTGCCTTTTGTTGAAGGAGAGACCCAGGATTGCATTGGTATTGGTATCCGAATTAATCATAATGATAAAACTCTTTCTGCCAGTGCAGATCAGCAACTATTCAGCAAGTTAGTCTTGGTGAGTTGGGTTGCCATAGAAAGTTAAAGGTTGACAAAATTGCTCAAAAGTAAAGCTTGAACTCAGATCTTTGTAAATCTGAGGTGGTCTTTCTTTGCACTACACCACTCTAGCAGTTTCTGAGGGAAACAAAAGTCATACTGACAAAAATATTCACTAATGAATTGACCACTTATCAGATTAGTTTCTACTTAAACATCCTTCTTTCATTAACATTAATGTCTATCTATACCCATCTCTATTTAGTTAATTTTCTATGAGTTTCTAGTTGATCTTCTGTAGGTATTCAACGAGAATGGCTTGAGAATACCAAGGGATAGGGAGAAGTCATAGGAAAAAATTGATGAAGCCTTCAAATATTTTTTTCCAACAACATCCTGCTTATGATGGCAGGTAAAGTCAAGCATGAAGTGAAAGATATTTTATTGTGATATCTTGCAATCACATAGGGAAATTAAAATTTTTGAAAAATCAACATTGATTCATTCTTTAAGTGGTCCATAATTTTAATTGCAACATAAATTGTGTTAAAGGATAAAATAAATATATTTTCCTAACTTTGTTTTATTTCTCAAGATAAAATCCTAAACAAATGGTCCCCATTTTAAATGGATTCATATTGTGACCTTTTCTTGTATAAATTATCCTTGGAAAATGAAGATCTCCTTGTGTTTGCTCAACTGGTAAGACAATATTAAAGAAGTCAAAGCTTTTAGTTCAATCTCCATATACATGTATTTTTGCTTGATGCTGCTATCACTGACAGTATCCTGACAAGAGCTAACCATCTGATAGGTGCATCCCATTAGATTGGAAAGTAGAACTTGGAGAGAGTATGTGTATTCATTGGGGTGTCCTTTATAAGTAGAGTAACATTACTGACGTTGAATGAAGAATATCGCCTTTGCATACCAACTATTATGTCATAGATACAGCAGATGACCTTGGCATCTTCAATGCTGGACCAGTCTCTAAGCATTCCACAGTGTCTGCTTCATGGCCTATGCTTGAGTGGACGTCCCCCTAATTTATTGATGGGTTTGAGGTCTGTAAATTATCCTCAACCTGGTTTTACCAGAGTGTGGCTGCTGTGCATACTACAGCTTATTAGAGTCACAAGTGAGAGTTGGGTGAAAAGTGAACATCAAAGGAATAAGCAGTCCTGAGAAGTTCTTAACCCTCACACCAGAGGTACTAGTCCTCCCTAAACATCCCATATACCCATCACCACTCAGTCCTAACTTTTGTCTTACCACTGGATTTCTAACAGCTCTGGAAGAGAGACTTGATGACTTTATATGGCGCTGCCTCGTTTAAAATCCATTTCATTTGAAAGTCAAGACACTGGTCTTCTTAAAAAACAATGGAGAAACAACATTATGTCATAGATTGACACAATTTAGAACTGGAGAGACAAAAAATATTTAATACTGGTTTTTTTTTGGAGATTTTCTTTATTTAGTTAGCACTTACTGTAAGTGAAACCCACAAAAACATTAAATCAATTCTATGCATTATCAATCCTATTTTAAGGAAAGAATGAAGGGCAACTGCTAAGGACATCTATTTATGTGAGGTACAGAACATGGCAAGAATAGGAATAGGAGGGAGATCAAAGAATCCTTATAACCTCTCCTCCACCTAGTTTTTGGTTTCTAGAAAATCTGTCAGTTAATTTTCCATCATTACATTATTCTCTTTAAAATTTTTATGAGAATTTCCAGTGAAGTAGTCTTAATAAGCAAGAAAAGTATTAACAGTCCAACAATTCTTTCAAGTTAAACAATGCAATGAAGGTTGGGATGAGCTTAAATTTAAGAGGGAGGAGTAAGGATTAGTCATAAGGAAGAATTTCCCAGCAGTAAACTGTTTAAATGTGGGAATGGTTGGTTTTAAGTGAA
This sequence comes from Monodelphis domestica, assembly GCF_027887165.1. Taxonomy (NCBI): domain Eukaryota; kingdom Metazoa; phylum Chordata; class Mammalia; order Didelphimorphia; family Didelphidae; genus Monodelphis; species Monodelphis domestica. Next base: position 423,837,050 of record NC_077229.1, read on the forward strand.
GCTTTTTTTTGACAAAGGCCTTTAAAAATGAAGTGTCCTCACTGGTTTCAAGGTTCTGCTAAAATTCTGCCTAAGCCAGAAGATACAGTTAGGGTCACTTTATGAATTTAGTTTGTACAGGTGACACTCAGAAGGCTTTTTCTGTCTATAGTTTTTGCACTATTAAGATAAGTAGCCACCAAGCAAACAGTTGACCTTGTAACTAAGCTTCCTAAAGCCAGGGTGAACAGAAACATTCTTGTTGGGTTTTTTTTTCCTATTTGGCTGTACTTTTTAACTTATGCTGAAATTGCTGAACATAAACACTTAAGCATATCACTATTTTAAGAGGTGATACACAATTAGGACCAAACTTAAAGAAATACAAACACCTAGGTATAACTAGATTTATTTGGTCATTTCAGTCATGTCCAACTTTTCATAACCCCATTTAGGGTTTTCTTGGCAAAGATACTGGAGTGGTTTGCCTTTTCCTTCTCTAGCTCATATGACAGATGGGGAAACTAAGGTAAACTGGGTGAAGTGACTTGCATAAGGTCACAAAGCTAGTGAGACCACATTTGAATTCAGGTCTTCTTGACTTGGTGGTTTACTACTCAACCTAGTTGCCCCACTACTCAGTCCCTACCCATCTTAATTATCCCTAACATTTAGCATTCCCTGCTTTTTAAAGCTGGCTTTGCACTTGGGCTTATTTCTGGTTGCTAAAAACCTTCCTGGAACATGTTTATCATTCTAGTGCTTCAGGCTAGCTTGGCGTCAGAAGCTTTTGCAAGCTATTTTCCATCTGCCAGATGCTTCCCTTCAGACTTTGATCTGTTCTCCAAGAGGAAAAATCTGACTGCTTCTGAACTAATCATCGAAAAAGCATTAAGTTGTATTATTAGCACTCCTAGCCAGTGCTATTCAATTAAATTCAATATTGATCAAGTCTACTGAACAAACTGTGATGTGTAGTTGGATGGACATTCCACTGATCTAGTCAGCACACATATATACCTTGGGCAAACAACTGCTGATGACAATGAACTGATCCCAGAACTTATTAGAAACAAGAGTTTAACTGGATTGAATTTGGGAAATTGGACAGCTCCTTTTACTCATCCAAATTACTTACTGAAACAAAAACTCATGTTCTAAACATCAAAATTATCAAAGATGGTTGATATTATGTAGGAATAAATCTTAAAACACAGTAATATTTTAAGAATTAAAATTCTAGGTAGGCCAAAGATCAATGAAGAAACATAACAGAGGTTATCAGAAGGAGGTAAATTAGTCACCTAAGAAGAATAAAGAATAGGAAAATAATGGAGTCCTGTGTTTTTTGGCTACCAGTTGTTAAAAGACCTACAGGAAGGCTTCTAGCCCAGATGACAGATTAGTACAAATGGAAGATGCAGTTGGGCGGCCTCATCCACTATTTCAGTTATACACGATGAACCCAAAGTGTGCTTAGAGGTCTTTAATCTAAGCACCAGAATTCAGGCTGTGGCAGCACTCTGCCAAGTGGTCTCTTCTGCTTCCACTTATGTTTTTTAGATAATTTTTGGAGGGGGGCCATAGAATGCCATGTCAAGGGGCAGGAACAGGGAGAGGGAGTACATAACTGGGGGTTAGCAGGAATTTGCTTATATCTATTGTTTCAGCAATCCACGGTAGGTCTTGGAATATATTTCATAGGATACAAAGGCTCTACTGTATATGAAGACTATGTATAAGAATCACACAGGATGAAAAAGCATGGATTATTTCCCATCTATAGATCCACACCTTTGTAAAGAATACCTCCCATTGATGAGATCACAGATCAATTAAATAACAAAACACTTGAGGGCTAACGAAATATTTGCATGTGCTCATGCAAAGGTTAATACATAGTCTGTGTACTCAACAATCTTATTGTCTATGGGGGACAATAAGACATAACCACTCACAGAAATAAGATAAGGTGAAATGTAAGTGTGTATAAAAGAAGTCCAAAGTACTCTGAGAGTTGAGATTGGGCTGGGATTATATATAGAAGGGACAGGGAAAGCTCCAAAGAAAAGATGGGTAAGATTTCAGTTTTGGCATTGGGGATGAAGGACTTCCAGGCACAAGAGGTAGCATCAGCAAAGACATAAATGTGGCAAAATACAGAAGTCATCAAGAAGAAGTATTTTTTTTCCCTTCATGGCAGATGATATATGAAGTATATAATGCATGAGCTAGGTCTGTAAATATAAGCTCTTATAACCTTCTTCCATCCTAGCAAAAGTCAAAAGGCAGTGGGGGGGAGGAAGATTAGTGGTAGTCTCCCGGTGATCGAGAATGACTATTGTCTTTGTGCAGTTTCATCTACGGTGTACCCTCATGTGGCTTTGAAGTCTAAAGGCTGAGGCGCAAAGTTTGTGGCACATGGGGCATGGGATGCCAGTTAAGGGAGGTGCTGTCGTGGCCTTGTGTCGGCGATCATGCTTAGCGGCAAGACATCGACGTCGTTCATCTTCAAAGGTGGTGGCGGCATGGTTAATTTGGATTCGCCAGCTGCTTCTGTCAGAGGCAGCGAGTTCTAGTTGCTTTGGTGTCATGCCAGCCCACTTCAAGTTGGACTTTAGCTGATCCTTGAATCTTTTCTTCGGTTGGCCTTGTTTCCTGAGTCCAGCTGACAGTTCACCATAGAATACCTGTCTTGGTATTCACTGTGGGTCCATGCGGATGACATGTCCAGACCATCGTAGCTGGGTTTTGAGGACCATGACTTCGATGCTGGTGAAGTTGGCTCTGTCAAGGACTTCCTGGTTGGTGATTCAGTCCTGCCATTGGATCCTCATGATTGACCGGAGGGAGCATTGGTGGAATTGCTCCAGCTGTTTCATGTGCTTCTGGTACAGTGTCCATGTCTCACAACCGTACAGAAGAGAGCTGAGGACCACTACGTTATACACTTTGAGCTTCATCGCAGTGCTTACACCTCTGTGTTGGAGGACTTTGCAGCGCAGCCGCCCAAGTGCCTGGCTGGCCTTTTGGATCCTGGCATTAATCTCGTGGTCTAGGGACCCATCGTTGGCGATGGTGCTGCCCAGGTACTTGAAAGTGTTGACGTTAGAAAGCTGCGTGCCATCGATTGTAATGCACAGCTGGTTAGTTGGCCTCCCTGGTGCAGGTTGGAACAGCACCTCTGTTTTGCTGAAGCTAATGGTCAGGCCAAACAGTTTTGTTGCAGTGGAGAACCTGTCCACAATGGTTTGGAGATGATTTTCTTGGTGGGCCATGAGAGCACAGCCATCTGCAAAGAGAGCTTCCAGGATGAGTCTGTTGTCTTTGTTTTTGCAGTCAGGAGGCGAAGGTCAAATAGTGAGCCATCCAGTCGGTATTTGATGTAGATGCCCAGTTCTACGCCCAGGTAGATCCATCACAGCATGTTGTAATACTTGGGTGAAAAATAGGTTGAATAGTACCAGAGCGAGGACGCAGCCTTGTTTCACACCATTGGAGATGTTGAAGCGATCGGAAGTCTCTCCACCAGATAGGACTTCCCCTGTCATGTCGACATGAAAGAGCTGGATCAGTTTGACGAATTTTGCTGGGCAACCAAGCTTGCTGAGGATCACCCACAATGTGTCCCTGTTCACTGTGTCGAACGCCTTTGTCAGGTCTATGAAGACAATGTAGAGACTCAGGTTCTACTCAAGGCATTTTTCCTGCATTTGCCTCACTGTGAAGACCATGTTGATGGTGCTGCGATCTGGTCGGAAGCCACATTGGGATTCAGGCAGGTTCTGCTCTGAAACAGATGACAGGAGTCTGTTCAGTATAACACGGGCGAGGATCTTTCCAGCAGCGGAGAGTAGTGAGATGCCTCTGTAGTTGTCACAGGCTGCTCGTGAGCCTTTGTTCTTGTATAGGACTACGATGGAGGCATCTCTGAGTTCTGGGGGCATGTCTTCCTCTTCCCATATGCTGGTCAGCACTATGTGGAATGCCTGGAGCGCCTTTCCATTTAAGGCTTTGTACACCTCGTTTGGGATCCCATCTTTACCGGGTGCCTTGCCTGCACTCATTTGTTTAATGGCTTTTTGGACTTCCTCTATTGAAGGAGGGACGTCACGTTGTTCAACGGAGTGGTTTTGGGGGATCTGGTCAAGGGCGCTTTGGTCGACTGACGAGGGTTGGTTGAGAAGCTGACTGAAGTGTTCTTTCCACCTGTTGCTGATGCCTTTTTTATCTTTTATGAGAGTGTCACCATCAGAGGATAGCAAGGGAGTGGGGTGGGTTTTAATGGCCCATAGACAGTCTTGAGGGCACTGAAAAATTGTTTGTAGTTTTTCCATATCAGCAAACCGCTGGATTTCTTCTGCCTTTTTTTCCCCACCATCAGTCTTGCATCTTTCTGATCTCACGCTGTGCCGTGGCTTGGAGAGCCTTGAATATGTCCTTTTTAGGAGCAGAATTTGGATTATTTTGCCACTCCATAAAGGCTTTGTTCTTATTGCTCAATAGGTCTTCAATAGCAGTGTTGTTCTCGTCAAACCAGTCCTGGTGGTTGCGTTGTTTTGGGCCTAGGACTGCCTTTGATGTTTCCTTCACTGCGTCTCTGAACTGGTTCCATTTCTCGGTTGAGCTTCCAGTGATTAGTCCCTTGGCAGACAGCTTGTTGTCCAGGCAGGGCTGGAATATTTGCAAATAAGGTGGATCTCTAAGACGACTCACGTTGTAAAATGCGCGAACTGTCTGGGTGCGTTTTGGATGGCAAGGCGCAACGGGCATTTGAAGAGTCACTCTAACCAATCGGTGGTCTGTCCAGGATTCAGCTCCTCTAATGGCTCTGGTGATCTTTACATCCTGGATGTCTCACCGGCATACAATGATGTAGTCAATGAGATGCCACTGTTTTGATCGTGGGTGCATCCATGTTGTTTTATATTTGTTCGCCATTCTGAACACAGTGCTCGTGATGGTGAGTTTGAACTCTGAGCATTTGCTGAGTAGCAGTACGCCATTGTTGTTCATTTTGCCCACACCGTGTTTGCCGAGCACTCCTTTCCATCTTTCATGGTCCTGGCCAACGTGGGCGTTGAAGTCTCCCAGTAGTATCAGCTTATCATTTGTGGGCACTGAGTGCAGGACGGCACTCAGGTCAGAGTAGAACTGCTCAATGGTCTCCTCTGTGCTGGTCAGTGTTGGGGCATATGCGCTGATGATTGTGGCATACCGGTCTTTGCTGAAAGGCAAACAGATCTTCATGAGCCTCTCGCTGATGCCCACAGGCAAGTCTGGCAGCTGTTTGAGCAAACTGGTCTTGATGGCCAGGCCAACACCATGGATTCTGTCTTCATTTGAGGCTCTACCTTTCCAGAAGAAGGTGTATCCAGTGGTTGGGGGGGGGGGGGGAATACAAGAACTTATAACACAATATATATAAAAAAGAAAGGAAAAAATTCTAAAACCTTAAAGGTTTCTTTAGATTATTGAGAAAAAGTAGATATCTTCTATCAACCTTATTATTACTATTGTTACTCGCAATAAAAAATAGCTAGTATATATTTCCTTGGACTTCATGAATATTTCTCATATTATTTAGTTCTCTGCCACCTGAAGTCAGGAATGGTATCATTCCCAATTTGCATTGAAAAGTTCCTTTAAAACTTAGGAAAAAATCAGAAAAGTTCCTTAAAAATTAAATTTACCATGACTCCCTCTCCCTAAAAAATTCCTCAATCATGCACATAGTAGGAAGTTAAAGTTTTGTGAAAGAGCCTAGATTTGAAATCATTTTTTAGCTTCTTTGAACATTACCATTAAAAATATATTCAAACTGAACAGGTAAAATTTCAAAATCTCTATGTGCTATATAATTCTATGATCAAGAGACATGTCAAAAGCAATGCCCTCATGGTCATTTGCAGTTGCTAACCATTTTCTGTGGCCAAAACCAGCAAAGATCTCTATAGCCCAACTAACCTGAACTATTGATAAGTTCAAATTTTTTTCCACTGCATTGGATTTTTAAGATAAACAAATTCAACAAAAATAAGGTCATATTCAAAATTCAGTTAAGTTTAGCTTTTAAAGTCATATTTGAGATTCATCAAGATTTAGTAAGCAATTACCTTGTACCAGGCACTGTCCTAAGCACTAGGGACACAAAGAAAACTAAAAAACAGTTCCTGCCCTCAAGGAGTTCCCAGTTTAAAAGATGACAATATAACTATGAGCAATATAATAACAATATAACTATGCATTTAAGACAGATGTATAGACACAAATATAGGTATAGACTATATAGACTAATAAATCCTAAGATATACTGGGTTCAGTTCATGCTGAACCTAATCTCTTCAACTTTCTCAATCAATAGTACAATATATGAGATGAGAAGGGGTATTCAGAAAGGTAACCCTCAGGCACTATAAGATCAATCTTCAATCAGTGATGGACTAAATTATGTTCACTAAATTTTACTTACCAAAACATAAAGGCCAATACATTTTCAGAAAGATTTTCAATCCTGAAACTAAAAGAATTTTCCCACATCCTTCACTTAACCAGAAAATTAAATTGAATATAATCCTTTCCCCCCTCAAATTCCTTAAATGCCTAGGGTAATTCAGGTTTTCATTAGATGTGATTTTAGTTTACAATCTCACACCTAGGGGGCAGTTGGGTAGCTCAGTGGATTGAGAGCCAAGGCTAGAGATGGGAGGTCTTAGGTTCAAATTTGGCCTCAGACACTTCCCAGTTGTGTGACCCTAAGCAAGTCATTTAACCCCCATTGCCTAGCCCTTACCACTCTTCTGCCTTGGAACCAATACCCAGTATTGATTCCAAGATGGAAGGGAAGGATTTTTAAAAATAATAATAATAAATAAAATCTCACACCTAACAATTATCTCCACTTGGGCAAAAACTTGACTTTAAACATTGGGAGTGGAGGAAAGGAGAGAGGATTAGGGAAAAGGAAAGGGGGGAAAAAGGTTCAATGAAAATATATATATTGCTTCAAAGTTTGCAAAGCACTTTCCTCAAAACATCTGTAATGTAGAAATTGCAAATATATTACCATTTTACAGATGAGGACACAGTGGCTCAAAGATTAAGTGGTTTCCACTTCCACTCAACAATTGTGCTATGAACACATGCATTTGTTTTATAATCATGCTTGAAAATGGAGAAGGGCTCAGTGGATTGAGAGCCAAGCCTAACCACTTCCTAGGTGTTTGACCCTGGACACGTCACTGAATTCCCACTGCCTAGTCCTTCTGCTTTGGAACACAAATCAATACACAGTACTGTCTAAGATGGAAAGTAAGAGTTTTAAAAACAAAAAGAAAATGTAGAACAAAATAATTTCCCAGGATAGCTATTGCTATAAAAGACAGGGACTAGATTTAGGGACTAAAGACTCTTGGGATTCCAATCTGGTATGGTTTCATCCATCCCCAATGCCCCCCAGAAATATTTAAAGATATCAGTTATTTTAACCTCTTGACAATCTGATATAAGAAATTCTAATTTCCTATTTTATAAATGAGGAGATTGACCTGTTTTTGTTCAATCTAAAGACTGAATTCCTCTTCCTCTTAAATTATCTTTGGGAAGTTGCAATTTTCTTTTAATTATCCAAACTCCTTCCTGAAAGGAAGAGCCATACAAATCTTCTTTCCACATTATCTCAGTAAGATATGGAATCCTACAGTATCCAAAGAACTACTAATGAGTGCCACTCAGAAAAAAGGCACATATTGCATGTAAATAGGCTATAAGAGATTACAAGATGGACTAGTTATATGGTAAGAGCAAGAGATAAATAATAGTCTATATGCTTTATTGGTATCCTCAAAAGAAATGTCAAGAGAAATCATGAAAAGCATCAGGTACCTTGATGAAGCCACTCTAGTGAATTTATAGGCAGATAAAGAGAAGAATCATACAAGATGGGCAGCTAAAGATGGCCTACACAGCCTGGAGGAAACACATTGATGAGATCATAGTTCTATTTGAATATTCTCAGTATAAATAAATGGCACTTATTAACTATGTTCCCTAATTGTCATTTGAGAATGAAATCTTATGGTACCTTTCGTACTATTTACTTTTTTCAAGGTGCAAATATCTTTTCATACCAGTTAGACTAAGTTTTATACTAAATAGACAGGAGTTCTGTCACGTACTTATACCACTTTAAGCATGGAAGGCAAGTCATTATATATTTCTAAAGGTTGAATCAAGGCATTTACAAAGTAAGGGAAGAGTCTCCTAGGTTAAGCATCCAATATAAGATAATACCCATGTTTTTAATTTCACTTTTATAAACTAATTGTTGACAGAATCATCATTATTATTAAAAGTTGTTCACATAAGGCTAATGCTACTCTCAGCCATGAAGACTGACAACCACATGGAAGATAAAGAACCCATTACTCACTCTGGACTCCAAAAAATATCTGACAGGTTTCTCTGATACCATCCTTTTAAAAAATAAATAGCCATTTCTCTAGGTACCCAAAGATGAGCTCCCAAACAAGTAAGCTGAACTACATCTGCACTGAATAGGATTTCTTTTCTCCTTCCAGAAGGTACATCTGAGAAACCAGGTAAAATTTGTCACAGCTGCTAAAATAAAATTATAGACATTCCTCTTCCCTACTCTAAATGAAAAAAAAAAGCATATATCAAGTATTTCCTATGACTGAAGTGGGGGATACAAATACAAAAGAAAATAAAGTTCCTATCCTCATATATTACAAGGAGACAGCAAACATAAGGGAGTGGTGGCCAGATGGCAGAGATGGTATTACATAGTAAGTTCAGAGTGGACTAAATGGACAGTCTTTCTAAGAGCCATGTCACAGCACTATCAATCTGATCATGATTCCAGCATGGTTGTTGGTAAGTGAAGCACCTGAGAAGTCAGTAAAGGAGGAATCAAGTGTCTTGAAATATGGCTAAAGCCTACCTCAAAAAGTGAGCCAGATAAGGCAGGTATTGAACAGGAGAGAGGCAGTCCTTTGGGGCAAACATTCCAAAGATAAAAGAATTTTTAAATGAAAGCTTGGATTTCTGCTCCCAGTAACCAAGTAGCTGCAGAAGCTAATTAGATGGCTGGGATGTGAAGCTTGACTGGGACCTCCTTCAAACAGGGGACAGAAGGTCACATATATATACATGATCTTATTCAAACCCAAATCCTGATTTTTGAGACAAGCACTGAGTGGAAAGGAATCTAATTAAATGCCCCCCCAAAGTGTTCCAAGAGTTTTATAGCATCATTATTTGGAATTACAAAAAAAACTTGAAGTACCTTAACATCCAACAATGGGAATGGTCAAGTAAATTGCTGGATATTAATGTAATGGAATTCTATGATGTAATTATAGCCGAACAAGTCAGAAGAAAATAAACATGGAAAGAACCTAATGACCTAATGCAAAGTGAAAAAAGCAGAACACACAGAACTGAGTAAACACTTTAGGAACATAAAAAAATAAAAAGGTGAATGGACAAAGGATTCTCATGGACACCAAGATAATGATTGAGAAGTTATTCTGTGTAGAAATCCATTTTTCAAGATGTAAATAGTTATCGAGCCAATTAGTTCTACTGGTAGCTAATATCAAGATTAAAATTAATCATTTTAAATGTCCCCTAAATGCCACTTCTCCAAAGCCAACGCCCACTTCAGCTATAGACTGGTTTTTTTGGTAGCTTTGTAAATTTATAAAGCTAGACTTAACTCACTGATATCACCAATTAAAGCACTCATTATGTACTCATAACTATGCTAAGTACTAGAGATATTGTTGCTCAGTCATGTTTGACTCTTTGTGACCCTATTTGGGGTTTTCTTGGCAAAGATACAGGAATAGTTTGTCATTTCCTTCTCCAGCTCATTTTACAGAAGAGGAAACTGAGGCAAACAAGGTTAAATGACTTGCCCAGGTCCACAAAGCTAGTAAGTGTCGGAGTCCAGATATGAATTTGGGAAAATGAGTCTTTCCTGACTTTAGGCTGGCCATTCTATCTACTGCCAAGAACAGGAGATACAAAGAAAGAATAAAACAGGCACTTCCTCTCAATGAACTTAGATTTTATTGACAGGGGAAACATGTACATAGGAAGTAAAAAACAAAATACATATATAGAATATGCTGAATAGTTTATCTACAAAATATAGTTAGGATGCCTAGGGAGGTATCATTTAGGGGAGATTTGGAGACAAGATACTAGATTTGAAACCTGGCTCTGCTACCTATTTTGCCTCTTACACCAGTTTCTTAATGTGTAAAATGTCAGTTGAACCAAATTACCATTCAGGTTCCTTCCTAGATCTAAATAATCTTACTGTATGATCTCTTTCATGATTTATAGGAAAAGGTACTTTCCCAATGGGCTAGAGTATCATTTTCCTTCCTTAAAAAAGGGTTCATGGTGCCCCTACAGCTTCCTAACTCCAAAAAAGTAAAAGTGAAGTGTGCTCCCCTATCTTCCATGTCCAAGGTCTGACACAGTCCTCTAGTCCTACTCCTCCCTGATTTGATTGTGTGGCTCATACTCTATAGCATCTAAGTGATCATGGCTCTGCCCAGTTAACTAAGAGCCGGTCTCTACTATATCAAGTCTAACCCCTCTGCCTGACTTTTGCATCCTAATCTAGTCCTACCCAATTTTAACTCTTAACTTTTTTACTCCCAAAGTAAACCCTTTGTTCTAGCCAGGTCAATTAATCATTCTGTTTAGGGACATCCTGAGATAAAGATGGAAGGGAATCAGTATAAAAGACTTCACCTTCTATTTCCACCTGAAAGAAGATAACATGTACAAATATATGAGCATGAGCACTTCTCAAATGGATTTCATTTAAGATGAAATGTCAAACATTCAGGTCCAAAGACAAGACTGGCAAAGGAGGATTTGTGGGAAGTCTTTTTGCTTCCCTCTTCAAGATAATGCTCAGTGTCTTTTTTTTTTAATTCTCCAAAATTATGTCCTGGATTACGTGGATGCTCATCAAACTGTTATTCATCATCACCAATAAATAGCTATTTACTGTCAAAACTGAATGACCTCCAGAAAGCAAAAGTACATTTTCATGAGGCTAGGACAGTATTGGTTAATCAGTTTATTGAAAGACTACTAGGTACCCAGTTCAGTTAGGCACTATGAAAAAAATAAAACAAATAAGAAAACCTGACTATAAGAATCTTTCAAAAGTTAGGGAAACCAAACTGAATACAGAAATAGCCACAAGTAATATAGAGTTAAATAAGTACCAAGTTACATTTTGTAAGATGTGTTGTAAAAATTTGGAAGAGAGAGGCATGTAACTAAGTTCTCAAGAATTCAGACCACTTTTACACACTCTTTTCTTCCCTACAAAAATACACTGAATAAGGCAGTTAGGCAAGGCAATGGATAGAGCCTAGACCTAGTCAGAAAGGCTTTAGTTCAAATCTATCCTTGTATGCTTACTAGCTGTGTGACCCTAGGCAAATTATTTAACCTCTGTCTGCCACAGTTTCTTCAACTGTAAAATGGAGATAATGATAGCACTTACATTCCTGGGTTGTTCTGAGAATCAACTGAGATAATCTATAAAGTGCTTAGAGCAGAGTAGGTGCTAAATAAATGCTTGTTCCATTGCCCTCCCTTTTTCTCCCTATCTTGGATTTGGAGTCACAAGACTATATGGTTCAGGTCCTAGCTTCGCCTTCTATAAAATATGTGACTTTGTTGTGGTTCAGTCATAGCCTACTCTTCAACCCCATATGGTGTTTTCTTGAAAAAGATACTTATTATAGTAGTTTGCCATTTCCTTCTCCAAATCATTTTACAAATAAGGAAACTGAAGCAAGTAGGGCACAGTGACTTGTCCAGAGTCACACAGCTAGTAAGCATCTGAGGTCAGACTTGAACTTGGGAAGATGAGTTTTTCTGATTCCAGGAACCACTTTCTATCCACTGCAACACCTAGCTGCCATCTGTGACTTTATAGCAAATCATTTGACAATCTGAGGTCTCAGATTCCTCATCTGTGAAATGAGGGGACTGAACTAGATGTTCTCCAAGGACACTTCTCAGTTCTAATACTTTATGATCCAAAGTATATTCCATGCTAGGAAAATGCCCTACTAGTATTAGTACTGCTGCCCTTATAATCCAAGTTTCCTTGGCCACTAAGAGAGAGATACCCATGAGGTCTGGCCAGTCTCCCAGTGCCTGCCCAAAGCTGAGGTATGTATTCAATTATGAAGAAAAAAAATTCTGTAACTAAGACTATTTTTGGCTCCCCAAAACCTTGTAACTCCCTCTGGATGGCATTTAGGCATATCTCTTTTCCAACTCTCCTCCCCACTCAATCCTTCTCCCCTTAACCCCCCCCCAAATGTGTATCACTAGGAACTAACAAGAGTCTATAGAACATAGTCAATTACAGTGATAGAGAAGCTTTCTATAGGATAAAAATAAATTAAAATGATTCCTCTGGACATTCAGAATTTGAAATTCCCTGATGCTGGGAAGTGGGAAGACTAAGGATACTAAGCAGAGGGTGAGGCTATCAGTATATTGCTAAACTGGTTTGGTACCTGGTTTTCTCAAAGCATCTAGGCACGTAGCTTCAGCCAGCCATTGTTGCTGGCCACCACCCTCTGACAGGGCTCATTAGTTTCTCATTCAGCAGTACCTTCTATCATGAAGTGAAAAAGCCATTTCTAATACTGCTCTGTCCAACATAAACTATTATTTCCAGACTAGATCCTAAAATTACCTCCAGTGGACTCCTGTTTCCTAATATATAACAAGAGCTGTCAGAGAAAAACACAACTTTCCTTCAGAGCATAGTCTCAGCCATCAAACTTCAGTCAACAGCCTATAAATGTCATTATTGCTCAAAATAGAAACCTAAAAGGACTTGCCATTGTTCCCAAATCCAGTTTCTGACAGGACAAGTTTCCTCATCTGTAAAATGAAGGGGTTGGGCTCCATTATTTCTATGGTCCCTTCCTGCTCTTACAATGCATGTGTCCATCTGGTTATGAACCTCTAAAGTTAGAGAAGCAATGACATTAGTAAGGAGTTGCTCAATAATCTGAAAACCCTGCATGGGTCTAATATATAGAATTGCTATTCCACAAACATTGCTTCACATTAAAAACTTGTTTTCTGCAAGATCTCTGTGGTTTTTTCCTGTCCAGTGTTTGCCTTATTTTTCAGATGGGAAATAGGAAATACTAAGAGATCAAAGATCATACCATAAGCCCTTGGCAATTAGAGATCCATCAAAGGACCCTACAGGCCCTGGGCTTGCTGAACTAATCACAGAACAAGTTTTTTTTTTCCCCTACACAGTAAAGATTAATCTAATTCAGCTATTTACAGATTCACTAGTGGTTTACCAACAACAGACAAGTGCCAGGAGGAACTAATCTTAGAATCAGGGGATGGCCCAAAGGCTATGAATTTGTGACATTTCTAATCTCAGGGTCCTTCTCAGTAGTAAATTGCAACAAACCATATAAAGGAATTCCAGCACCTGAGGCAAATTCAGTTTGGTGGTGGGAGAGACTAGTTGACTTAGACTAGACATAGTGGTTATAAAAGTGAGGCTAGTGAGATAGAGTGGTGGCAGTAATGTGTAGAGCAATTCTTCCTCCTGGCCACGTTTGTCAAGGGATATTCTGAGAGAAGGAAAAGCTAGCCTGGGAAAAAGTGGTAAGTGTCCTAAGGAGATGTGGTCTCTTCAGGAAGAAGCTATGGTGTAATGAACATCAACAAGATGGAAGGAATCTAGGTAGGAGAAAGCATAGAGTGAGGAAGCTCCAAACTCAAATTCTGAGTCAGATACTTACTAACTTTGTGACCCTGGCCAAGTCACTTAACTTTGCAGACTCATTTGTAAAATGAGGATAATAGCAGTTAACAGCTACTACACCAAGTTCTTATAAGGATCAAATGAGGCAAAAGTTAAAAAGCTTGCCAAAAAACACTTTACATCACTATACGTTCGCTATTATAATGATGATTCTTATCAAGGAAAATGTATTATCATATAGCTCTCTTTTATTGCAATAGAGAGCTGTTGGGACTGATACAGATTGAAGTGAGCAGAACCAGGAGCACAATTTATACAAATTACCACAACAACACAAACAAAAATAATTTTGAAAGGTTTCAGAACTTTGATCAAAGCAATAACCAATAATATCCTCAGAAGATTGACAAAGCATGGCTCCAACTTCTTAGCATAGAGATCATGGACAGGAAGAGTAGTAAACAGACTTTTTTAGGGACAGCTGATAAAATGATTTGTTTTGCTTGACTATACTTAACATTAATTAGGTGTGGCCTGGGTGGGAGATGGTCAGAAACAATATAGATAGAAATAAAAAAAGGAAAAGAAAGGACAGTATCATTTAAACATTTACAAATTTACAAAAGGCAACAGAAGAAAGTTTAAAAGATGATACAGGAGCAGCTAGGTGGCCCAAAGGCTAGAGAGCAAGGTCTAGAGTTGGTAGGATATGGATTCAGTTCCGACCTCATATGCTTCTTAGCTGTGTGACCCTGGACAAGTCGATTTAACTCCAATTGTCTAACTTTTACCATTCTTCTGCCTTGGAACTGATACTTAATATTGATATGAATTCAAAAGGTAAGGGATTTTTTTTAAGTTGATATAAACAAGTACATCAATTTCTGTTAAATTTTATTTAAATTTATTTATTTAAATTTTATATATATTATATATAAATATATATAATTTATATATATAATAAAAAATTTTTATTAAAAAGCTACATATAATCAAAGCTGGAAATGTTGAGTACAATGTTGTTTTTATATTGAAATGATCATGTTTGTTGTATGTTAAATTTAGAATATTTTTTTAAATAAAGGAAGGTCCCAGGGGACACAATAAAAAGGGAGAAGAAAAACAGAATCAGATTGGGAATGGCTCTAGATCAGGAGTCAGCTAACTAAACTACTGTTTTTGTACAGCCCAAGAGCTAAAAATTACTTCTATATTTTTCAACAAAGTTTTATTCTTTAAAATGTAAAAACCTAGCATGCAGGTCAGACAAGGAGGCAGGCAGAATTTGGCTCTCTAGCAGGAATTTGAAAAGCCCCTACTCCAGATAAATCAAAAAGGGATGAAAACACAAAACAAGTACCAGGAGAAAGGGGTTTTCACCTAAACTGAAAGCAATTTTAAATCACAGGAATTGAAGGAGCAGGAAGGAAGAGCATGCTCTCCTTAGTGCCCAGGGGATACCAAGTAAAGGGAAGTTAAATCAGTTCCAAGGTTCTAATTAGTGTGATACCCAAGTGCCTCAACATGCCCTGACTCTGAGGTGAAACACTTAAGTCAGTTGATGAGAGACAGGAGAACAGGGGAGGGCAAATTATTCATTTGAAAGGAAATATTAACTGTTCTCAGAAATGGACCAACATTTATTGAGCGTGCTTAGTGCTCCAGAGATACGAGACAGGCAATTCCTGCCCCCAAAAAAGTTTGCTATGAGGAAGGACAGCTGCCAGTCCACGATCAGAGTATTTGTGCTTGAAGGGGTCTGGGAGTCTCTAGCCTCAACCTTCATTTACAAATGAGGAAACAGGCTCAGAGAGTTTGAATGATTTTCCAGAAATTAGACAGATAGTAAAGTGACAGAGTGAAGTTTCAAGCTCACATCTTATGACACCAAAAAACCAGAGTTCTCTTCACCCCCTGTACCAAGTTTCTTCTCATGATGATCCCAAGTCTTCCCACATGGAACAAGGCCCTAGACATGTGGCACAATAGCTGTAGACCATCACAGTAGGAAGGAATCCTGAAATATGACATCTCTAGGACCCCAGTGGAAACCAGGGAAGGAAGCAGAATCAGGTAGTAAGAATTCCACAGGAGCAGAGGCAGCAAAACCCACTCCTGATGCCTAAGGAAAAGTCTTAGGTGTTCCAAGTTAGTTCCCACTGTATCACCTGTGTTTGACCCCAGTTCAGCCACCCAGCTAGGAAACTGTAATAATGGCCTGAGAAAAACCAAGTGCCCTTGGCACAGATCTAGCTTTCACAACAAGCTAGTTAAGGTGATGGCATTTCACATTTCAATGACTTTTTTATTCAGTGCTCATGCAACTGTAGCTAATAACAAAAATGATTTGAGCAAGCTCACAGCAATCAGCAGATCTTCTGAAGCCCATAGTACTCAGGTTGTCAACTTTCCAAGACACTGATGATTAAAAGTCTCTTGTAAATACCCTTTCCAGTGAGTGAACAGCCTGAACAAATATGCTAAGATTCAACCTTTTTCTTCTTTGGGACCCCAACCTCCAGAATCCTCTCTCCAACTCCTCCAAAAGATAACACCAAATCAGGGCTAAATTTGCCCTTTTCAGTGACTTGAGAAAAGAATATTAATTTTATTCCATTATGTTTCACAGAGAAACACATAGGAATATATCCCCTCCCCAATCCATCTTTGTCTCTCCCCACCAACATCAGAATTATTTCTGTTGCTTTTAGAATCACAAGATCATAAAATATAAAGTGGTAAGGGATATCATCTCTTTCAAAGAGAAATATCCCATTCTAGAGATGTCAAACTTTCAGTCAATCTTCTACAAAACTCCCAAATGCTGCAGAACCAGATTAAATTATAATTGGTAGATGTTTAACAAAATAAATAAAAACAAACTACAACAAAGATAATGTTCATCTGTGTCTTTTATAACCCAATATGCACCCTCTAAGGATCCATTTCATTCAGATTTGACACCACAAATTTAGTCCATACCAACAGGGAAACAAACCCAGAGATGAGAAACCAAAACTCAAAGAGCTGGTAAATAATAAAGGCAAGGTTCAAATCCAGCTCCAAATGCAGTGCTTTGATTCTCTCCATCCCCTCTAGGGAAGGGAAAGCAGTGGAAAACTTTTCTTATTCCTTCTTCTCCCCCATGCCCCCAATCCTTTCTGTCTTGCACAGTGAGTCTGCACCACACTTTAATTCATTTGACTTGTCACTTCAAGGAAGAAGGGAAATCCTTGGCATTAACTCCCGCCAGACAGAGCTGGTCCCTTGAGTGTAAGCATTCTCAGTTTTTCTTGTCATCTCCTATTTCTTCACCAGCCATGTCTGTCTGAAGAGCAGACTCTTGATATATTAGGAACCTTTTTGCATTGCATTAGTAGCCCAGGTGCAGGCATCTTTCATTGCCCCACGTATCACCCAGAATAAAAGCAAAAAGACAGCAATCTCATCACTCAAAAAGCCAGAGGGCTGAGGAGGAGAGAAATATGTTTAACCGTTTGCTAAGAAAGTCATATAGGAAGAAGCAGCTTTGTATGGGAGAAACTCAAATGTGTCAAATCCACACAGGCTAAGGCTGTTTAAAAGCACAAAGATGGTATTAGAACCCATGAAATCAGCCCTCCATGTAAACAGAATAAATATTGACCTTCGGCTGTCAGTATGGGAGGCCTAAAATTCTCACTACTACTGTCACTAATAAGTTAGACAGCCAAATTGGATAAGAGATGGATAAACCTCTGCCATTAATCTCTCCATGCCTCAGTTTATCCATAAAAATGAGAGGGTTGGATTTCATTAGCGTTAATGTTCTATCATTCTGAGAAATTATATTTTTATATATAATTTATCCACATTTGCATCTGAGCAACAATAAAATTCCATGATCTACATTAATATCATAACATTTGGAGTCAACATCCTTTATCTCATTTAATCCTCACACTAATCTTTGAGAAAGACAAGATAGGAATTGTTTTCTCCATTTTACCAATTAGAAAACAGGCCCAAGTAGGTGACTGACTTGCCTGGCTTTCATGGCTCATAAATGTTAAGATAATTAGGAAAACCCAAGCCTAGTAACTCCTTATCCAGTACCTCTTCCCACCACAGTAGGCTGCCTTGAACTCTTCCCAGTAGCTGGGCAGTGACTATGGGATCCTCTGGGACCTAAAGGAAAAGATGGGTCAATTTCAGGTGAAGAAAAGTTAGAGAATAACAGGATCTACTTGATGTCTGCTTCCTCGTGATATGGGCAACCCACTTTTTTTTTTATTTTCTTATCTATAAAATGAGAGGGCTTAACAAAATGGCACTCAAGTTCCTTTCAACTGTAAATATATTATATATTCTATATTGACCCCCATCATTTTCACTCTCTCAAGAAATCTCTATGCCATTTGGGCTCTTTCCTCCTGGGCAAATGGTCTAAACTCTAAAATCTGAACTAAGAATTGGAACCATCAGGAGTTTCTTTTTTACAGAGCCTATGGCCCCATCAAAGCAGGAATTCATTCTTTGTTCTCTATGTGTCTAGGATCTGAATATTTATATTCTTAGGTTAGAGAAATGACACGTGGAAGAGCAAAATTTATCTGGTTTCATTTCTTCTCCACTAATTTGAATCTCCAATTATCTTCTCCCCATATAACTACTCCACTAACAAATAAGGTCCCAACCTCATAGAAGGCCCCTTTTTGGGTTTGTCTCACAAGTGACACTATGAAACCATAGTTAGACTGGAAGTCAGGAGGCCTGAATTCCAGTCTAAGCACTAAAGATAAGAGTGTTATAGTAGATGACTTCTAGTTCTGACAGTCTATGACTCCATAGTCTAATAAAATGAAGAAAGAAAAATCATCAAATCCAATGATGATGAAAAAAATAAGAGAATTAAGAAGATCCAAATTTTGAATAAGCACAATTCATAGTCTCTAATCCAAATTGTCTGTCTAATTCTAATGCTACATTCCCAAAGTGTCTGTAGAGATTTCTGGGTCTCAGTGTCACCCTTTCAGTGGTCTTTAAAGTCAAAACTATTTTCATAACAAAAGTAAGATGTTTTAATTTCTAATGTGATAAATATCAATGTCAGTTTCTCTCTCTCCCCTTCTTTAGGTATATACCAGCATATACAAAAGAGGGAGGTTATGGAGGGAGGGGGGTCCCAATAGTTTTCAACAGTCTAAATGTAATTTAGAGTCTCAAGATTACTCTCAAATTTTAATCACCAAGAAATACTTTGAAAATAGGACAAGAGATAAATAGCAAGCCTCTCCTAAGGAGAGCTCATAGTTTCCATTAGCTACTGTCTTGATCTAAATTAAGCAAGGGCCTACCAAACATTTTGGCCCTCTTTGTTCTGCCTTGTCCTCTGAATCATCTCTGGGAGTGTGTCTCTCCCACTAGACTATAAGCTCCTTGAAGACAGGGATTAGATCTTCTCTTTATATCAAGTCCTTCCTGCTCTTCAATAGTGTCAAGATTGATTTAAAGATTTGAAAATACTTGCAACATAATGAATATGACTGGATTGGAAGTCAAACAGCCTATAATCTGGTTTTAGCTCTGCCAGTCACTATTTGTGTGACCTTAAATAAACCATTTTCCCTCAATTTCTTCAGTCTCATTAATGAGGTTGGATTAGATGTTTTTCTATGTGGCTGGATCTAAAAATTCTATAAATTAATATGTAGGTTCTCCACATATATACAAATAGACAGTATTATATTCTGGTATCTCTGAATGATTAGACTAAGTTATTTGAAGGGTTTTGTTTTGTTTTTTTATTTAAAGCAAAGGAAGACCAAGAGAGTAGAAGTAGCAGTTATCCCAAGTCTGAAGTCAGGAGCTGGTTATTGGCAATGGTGCCAAGTTTCAACCATAAGGTAGGAAAATAATGGAGCCAAAAGTAGATGGATATCTACAAGGATCAGGAGAGTCATTGATATAAATCAGTTCCCCATGAACAGCAACACATGCTTCAGAAGTGCAAAAGGGGAATTCTCCAAAACTGATAAAAACATCTAGTAAAAGCTAACTTCATACTTTATGTTATTAATTGCTCTGAGAAAGCAGAATGCTAAGGAAACAACAGAAACAGGGACAGTTAGTGTACAGGAGTAACATTCTTGAGATCAGACTACAATGTAAGAATATAAATGGAATTTTCTATTCTATAAAGGAGGAAACTGGGACTCATGGTAGGAAAGTGGTTCACCTCAAATTACATAATCACTGACTGAATTAATAAAGAATCACAGTTCTTTTCATTAGGTCCTGGGATCCTCCTACTGTACCATTCTATGCAAATTTAAAGACATCTCCATCCCAAATGTTCCTAAAAACTACCTGTGCCCCACCATCCGTAGAGCCTTCTCAGCTTGTATTGGTCTGAGCAGACACATTGTGCTGTTATTCTGGTTTCCTTTTAGTATGGAGGGCTATGACCAAACATCTATGAATGAGGGATGAGGCTGAAGAATGCTGGACCAGGTAGGTTTGCAAACAAAGATTTGGTATTGTTATAAAAACATATTCATATAGATAGATCACAGCAACCTTAAGTAGAGTATGCCTATAGTTGGTTCTAACCTTCCAGAGCTTTTTATACAAGAATTAAGTATCAAACAAGAAGTTTGGACCTAAAATATCCCCCTGGGTCACCTTCCCCATGCTAAGCATTATGTTACAAACAAGACTAGAACTCCCATCTAATTTCTAGACTATCCAAGTGCTGCCTTAAAAATGATAAAAAAAAAACACCCTAAAAAGTTCATGGGCCTCCCAAACTGCATACCATATTTCAGGCAAAATCCTGCTTTAACACAATCAGAAAGATGTGAATGAGATCCATCTTCCATGTGAGGCAAATATTCCTGTATCTTAGTCTATAATCATAGACACCAGCAGGTGATACAACAGAATCTATGTTATAGATACATTTACAAGATATTTCCTACCGTTTAGTAATTATCTATAATAATGAAAAGTTCCCTTGGGAAGGTATTTAAGCATTTATATATAGACACAAGACATATCATAGCATGATACAAAATACTGAAGTCAACTTGAACCTGTTTTTCAAATTATTGTGCTAGTGATATTTTGGAGTTTCATAAACTGGCTTGGGGAGGCAGTAAGGATAAAGAATATTGGGGGGGGGTGAAGCTAGGTGGTTCAATGGATTGAAAGCCAGGCCTAGGGACAGGAAGTTCTGGGTTTAAATGTGACCTCAAACACTTCCTAGTTGAGTGACCCTGGGGAAGTCACTTAACTCCCATTGCCTAGCTCCTATTACCACTCTTTTGACTGATACTTAGTATCAATTCTAAGACAGAAGGCAAGAGTTTGTTGGTTTTTTTTTTTTTAAGAATACTTCTGTGATGTTGGTGCAGTAGGGGAGGTGACAAAAACAATTAGATCCTGAATTATCTCAGAGTGTCTACCCAAGCTGTGTTTAAGAGTTGCTTGTGGATAAGCATGAATAAGAATGAGGTAAAATGAGGCCCATCCAATTATTCAGATAGATGAGTTGAAAATACAAATCTATAATTTTTTTATTATGATTGTAAAATAATGTAGTATTTGTGATCTGCACTCAGTGGAGAGGGATCCAAGCTGAATCCCTCAGGTTAGGGTTAGGGAAAAGTAATCCAATTGAGCTAGAGAGAAGGAAAAGGTCTGTCTCTATAGATCTACACATCAGTTAAGTTCAGTCATTAATGAGCATCTAAGGGCAGGTCTCCTAAGGAGCTCAAGCTCAGAATTCAAGAAGGCAGTCGAAGGAGAAATGCCATGGAGTGAAGATCCAGACTTGGTGAGGAAGGAAGGGAGACAGAAAGAGGTTAAAGCAAAAACATAAGTGTTAGTAAGTCCCTCAATAAACAATGATTATGGGGCACAGCCATGTGGCTTAGAGAATAGAATGTCAGACTTGGGACAGAAGGTCCTGGATTCAAACATTGCCTAGCTATATGCCTTTGGAGAAGTTGCTTAACCCTAAATGCCTAGGCCAGACTGCTCTTCTGCCTTGGAACTGATACTTAGTGCCAGTTATAAGAAAAAAGATAAGGGTTTAAAAAATAAACAATGATTAAGTACCTACTATGTACCCAGCACTGTCATAAGTAGTAAGGATACCCAAAAAATAAAAAAAAGCAATCCCTGCCTTCAAGAAGATCCCAATCTAATTTAACAGGTAGTAAAATCCATCATGAAATAAAATGACTGAAAGACACAGCTTATAGATTTTAACTCAAAGAATCAGTTGTATCAAGAAGATGAAGTAAGAAGATAGACAGCTTCTAAAAGGATCAGAGTAGGTAGATATTCAGAGAAAAGTGAAGGTTCAAGATCAACTCCAAGGTGAAGAGACTTTGGGATCCTGAAAGGGAAACGTAATTTCTCACTGCTTTGTGGGGCAGGATGAGATCTCCTGGCTTTTGGCCAGTGGGGCTGAGGAAAGGTTCCTGGGTAAAGTTAGGATCATGAAGAGATGTCCTTATTTAGACTCAGACTGAGAAGTAGATTAGAGAAACAAAAAATAACAATTTAGACTGACTAATGAATTCCTAATATGAAGGCACTGTAAAGGAATATGCCATGGAGTGAAAAGACTTGATGGAGGGAGGCCAAGGTGAAATATAGGTGTTGCTATCAAGACCATGCCTGGGAAGAATACTAATTTGGGCAAGAAGGCCCAAAGGAGCACATGTTTGATTAATTAAAGCACATTTGTCAAGCACTTACTGTGTACCTACCAGGCATTGTCCTAGGAAGCAGTGGGGGTATGATGTCGCAAGTGAAACAATTCCTGTCCTCAAGGAATTGTACATTTGAGGAGAGGGGGAGGAGGACATGTACCTATATAAGCCAAAACAGTACAAAAGAGATAGATGTTTGGAGGCAATGCTAATATTAAACAATGCTCTAAAAATTAGGAGCTACATAAATGTGTGTGCGTTTTTAACTCTTACTTTCTTAGAATCTATACTAAGTATCCAGTATACCAAGTATTCCAAAGCAAAAGAATGGTAGGGGTTAGGCAACTGGCTTTAAGTGACTTGCCCAGGGTCAGGCAGCTAGGATGCCTCTAAGGACATACATTATTTTTTACTAATTCACTTAAGTGCACCTAACTTTAGACAGGCAGGCAGTCCTCTTAGAGTACATCAGAAAACACTCATTAAGTAAGTATGAGGTGCCATGCACTATGCTAAACACTGAGGACCCAAAATAAAGTCAGAAGCCTCAAGGAGCTGCCTACCTAAAGGCAGAAGGAGGGATGAGAAGAGTTTGAAGCTTTTTCCCAGTTCTGTATTTCCATGAAGGAGCATCTATCTCCCTTGTGACACTTCCACCTGTTCTCAAAAGGAACTGTTGCTTCCTTTCCCTCAGGACTGGGAGTTGTTGTTGACAGACAGAAAGCCAAGTCTGAACTTGGCCATCCAGCCTCCTGGAGAAGCAGCAATGATTCAGAATCTCGGGCATGCCCCACCACAAGTTCTTACGAGCTTCAAGGCTCAGCCCAGTCAGTCCTGTCTGCCAATGCCACAAAGAAACCTTCTCTAATTCATTCTACCTATACCTGATGACTTCATTATTTCTGAATCTTCTGTTTGAATGTAAGACTTTGTGGAACACATCCCCTAATACAAAAGCCAGCTGTTAAACAGTTGTCACTATTAATTGGCTTTGGTTACCTTGTAATTTATAAGTACACCATTTGTAACCCCTAACAAGTATGCAGATAACTTTGACTACTTTGTTTCTTGCTCTAATCATTCCCCATGTATTTGTCTCAACACTCCAACTAAAAAGAAAGTCCCATCCTGGGGACTGCAGTCCTGACTGTGAGCATTCACCTGATCTGTTCCTAGGCCAGCCTCACCATTTCCAAGCCATTCCATGCCATACTGTCTCACACATAGCCTGCCCCACCCTTTGAGCTCTGAGAACAGTAATCAAATCAGTTCTACCATTCCAGGTAAGTCCCTGCCAATCAAAGGCCATGGGAGTTCCGTCACCATTTACTCTGCCTTCTCTATGCAACACTCCTCCCAACCCACTACTTTCCTATATGTGTTGCCTTTCCTTTTTGGAATGTAAGCTCCTTGAAGACAGGAACAATTTGGCTAGCTTCTATTGACAATCCAGCTCTCAGCACAGTGTCTGGGACATAACAAGTGCTTTATCAAATTATTTTCCATTTATTTAGTTATTGAGAGTAAGGACTCAGCAGCTTGATTTTATGGAACCCTCAGTCTTGCCTTTGTCCTTTGAATTTGCCTTAAGGGAACTCCCAGACTGACTTTATCTTGGACTGAACAATAAATCTTTTTTTTTAGACTGAACAATAAATCTTAAAGAATCCAATGATCTCAGTTTAGATAGAATTAGTACATATAACCAAATCTTAAGTACCCCTTTGTCTTGGAAGTTTCTCCCACAGTATCATAGACTTCTCCCAGGTAGTCCAGCCCTAGGCTAGAATCGTCTTTTGGAGTCTTCATAGTAAGTCAATCAATTGAACCTTCCAGGCCTGCATTCCCAGAATGTCTATAAGATCCCAAGTTCTTCAGCTATTGGGACAAGCCCCTTTCAAGGTGCTTTTTCCCAGAGACGTTGTTCCCAGAGTCCAGAGGTTGGCTCTGGGTGTTATCTTGCCCATTACTCTGTCTGGGGCCAATTAGAGCAGTGTCTTCCTTGTCCTCATTAAAGATTTGTTCCTTCTAACTATTTTGGCGGTTCTGTGTTTTTCAAGGTTGACAGATTATTCTAACTTTTTGTTGTTGTTAATGTTGTTTTACTCACAGCACCAAACAGTACTTAGGACAGCACAGGCACTCAGTAAATACACACTATTAGAGCAGGGTTGGGGAACCTTTTTTCCAGTTCCTGTGCCCAGAGGACAAATCCAAACTGTCCATGAACCAACCTCCCCCCTCCCCACTCTATTACCAGAGAGAGCTAAGGGAGAAAGTGCTGACTTTGAGCAGCTGGACAGAGAGGTAGGGCATGCAAAAAATGTCCTCAGGCCCTGAGAAGAGGGAGACTGAACAGCTTCCTGAGTGCCAGCTCTGCATGTGGGCCATGGTTTCACCAACATGGCACTAGAGCCCTTCTCATGTGGATTAAGTTAACTCCTCCAGGTCAGGGTCTGTGACTCTTACTGCTTTTCACACACACCCATATACACACACCAAGTGACTGTTCTTTCACTGGTACTAACTTAACCAAAACAATAATAAAATCCAAGTAAGAGATCAAACCAATTTTGAATTGACTATTCTATTCAGTATGGCAGCTATAAGTAATAATATTATTAGTTAGTATTTATGTAGTGCACAAAGGTCTGCAGAGTACTTTACAATGCTTTCCTCACCAAACAACAGAAGAATTCATACCTATAAGTGCTAAGGATTGAACCAGGCAATGGGTACTTACAAGGCTCCAGGAGATCAAGGAGAGGAATTTAGAAGGATAAGGGTATGAGGTAGTAATGTGAATATTGCCAGGGAAAGACAGAGCATTGCCCAAGGTAGGACAAATGCTATCCAGCAGATAGGGTGAATTCTCACAATACCAGGCTGGATTTTTACCAGACTTGGACTTTTCCTGCCCAGTGTTCTACATTCTTCCAAATACCTCACATATTCCACCACTTCCAATAGGGGAAAGGTGAAAAGTATGCATTACTCCCCAAGTATATTAGGCCAGAATGTCTCCTTCAATTTCCCTCTGCAATGGTCCCACTCTGGTTCTCACTATATACTCCTTTCAGAATCCCATTCCTCCCCTTGAATCCAGGCATACTCCAACCACTCTGCCATGGAAAACAAACTTTAGGAAACAAGGTCAAAGTCCCTAATACCAGTTAAGCTCCTGAGTCAATCAACCAGCCAACAATTATTGAGAACCTACCATTAGCACAATGCCATTTTAATCATTTACTGGCCCATGCCTATAAGAAGCTGACCATCTACCTAGAAAGACAAAACTAAAATCCTACAAATAATTTTTAAATATGATACAAATTTTATTGTTCTTCAGGAGATCTGGGTTCCAGGTCCAAGTCTGTCATAGTGGCTGTGCAGTTTGGAACAAGTGACTTTTCCCTCAGAGCTACTGTTTCATTACCTGTAAAATAAAGTTAAACGAGATAAGCTCAAAGGCACTCCCACTTGCAGCTCTAAAAGTCTAGAATTTTATGACTTTAAACTTTAAATTATTCAGGACTCTTAGCTCAGTAGAAACCCAGAGCAAAGAGATGACTGCAAAATTAATTCCTAATTTAGTTTATACAGTCATGTTGGGAAATGCTAGAGCAGCTTAGGGAAAGGAAGAAAGTCTCCTTAAGCCTACTGTTTCTCCTTTCCCTACCATCATCCTATGCAACAGTTTCACTGTTACTTAAATCTAGTTAAGAGCACCTTCTTTAGATTTAAAGGAGAAGGAAAAAATGAAGCAGGAGAGGTCAGAAGAGAAGGGGGAGGAGAAAAGGGAAGAGAAAATGTACAGTTTGAATGTTGAAGTCAAAAGCATAAATCAAGTCTAACCTGCCCATCATCTGTTCTCTGGACTCACTTGTAAGGTAACAAACATGACTACCATTTGGAAAGTACCAATGAACTAGGCTATTTATAAGGCATAAAGAGAGTTGCTGCCCAGAGGGCTTACAATCTAGGCTAGGCTAACAACTCAGAAATAAAACACACCATTAGAAGCCATTAAATTGTAGGCCATACAAGGTTCCTTGGTACAGAATTTATATTTGGGCTTACACTACGTACCCAATGGGCCATGTGGGACAAAACTAGCTCTTTGCTCATTCTAAATTATTCAATGATGCACCAATCACTTGCTAATTAAACACACTAACCTTTAAGGCACAGACAAAATGGAGTATGATCCCTTAGTCCTCACTTTACATAAACATAGACAAACTTCCTAATTTGCCCTATCCCCCCTCCTTACAATTTTTCAGAAAGCATGCCAAGGGGCCTTCAGCTACAAGAGGAGTCTATTACATTGAAGAGCTTAGGAAGCAAAGTGAAAGTCTGATAAAGTGATTTATTGGTGTCCTTTAGGAGGCCCAGAGCTACAAAGACCCAGAAAAGAAAGAACACATTACTGATACATAATTTCTTAAAAGATGATTTAAATAACTATTATGAGGTTTTCAAATCCTTTAAATTGGATTACAGATGCACTCATTTTAGTTTTTTTCCTAATTCTGCTTTCTAATTTTAACCCCTTTATAAAACCTTCAAAAAAGATTTTTTCTCATGGGCAGCTGGGTAGCTCAGTGGATTGAGAGCCAGGCCTAGAGATGGGAGGGTCCCAGGTTAAACTCTGACCTCAGACACTTCCTATCTGTGTGATCCTGGGTAAGTCACTTGACCCCCATTGCCTAGCCCTTACCACTCTTCTGCCTTGGAATCAACAGTATTGATTCCAAGACAGAAGGTAAAGGGTTTAAAAAATATATTTGTTTTTCTCCAGACTTTTTCCTACATCCATTATTTTGTTTCTATTCTCACATGATCACAACAGTCTAAGAGGTAGCTGCTCAGAAAAATAATTCCACCGAGTTGCTAAGAAAATTAAGCTACTTGCCCATGGTCTCACTATGATAGAAACAGAACTAAAACTGAGATTCATTCATTCCAGAATCACAATGAGCAACCCTTGTGGGTAGAGTCCTATGGTAGACATGGAAAAACTATCAAGTTTAAATAACACAAAACCAATCCCTGCCCCTCTCATCCTCACAGTCTAATAAGACCTTGAGACAACTAAAGACACAGGCAACTAAAAAACACATTACCTAAAGGCAATAGAGGGGAGTAGATAGGTGGCAGAGTAGATAAAGCTTCTGATGTGGAGTTAGGAAGATTCATCTTCCTGCCAAAATCTGGCCTCTGACACTTCCTAGCTGTGTGATCTTGGGGGCAAGTAACTTAACCTTGTTAGCCTCAGTTTCCTCATCTATCAAATGAGTAGAGAAGGAAATGGTAAACCACTCCAACATCTTTGCCAAGAAAACCCCAAATAGGGTCATGAAGAGTAGGGCATGCCAGAAAAACAATTCAACAACAAAGGCATTAGAAGGTAACAAAAAACAGGTCTGATGGAGAACAATCTTTCATACAAGGGTAGGACTAATCTCCTCCATGCCACTTCTTTTTAATAACATCATCAGCCTTAACATCCTTTCTTCCTCTAAAATGAGAAGTGATAATTATTCATATAATGAATAGTTGGGATGAGAATTTGAAGTAATGGAGGGCAGAAATTTGCTTTTAAAACATATTGAGAGAAAGAAATTGTAAACTCTTGCTTCTACCACTTTTCAGTATTGCTTTGTATTTGTGCCCAGAGTCAAAGGGATGCGTTCACATAACAAGGTTTCTTCTGTGGGTTAAGTCTTTTTGCATCTCACTCCTTAGCAGAGGCAGCTGTGTGGTACAGTAGATAGAAAGCTGGGTCTAGAATCAAGAAAATCTGAGTGCAAATTCAGCTTCAGACACTTACTGTGTGCCCCTTGACAAGTCACTTAATTTCTGTCTCAGTTTTTTCATCTGTAAAGTAGGGATAATAATAGCACCTAGCTCCCAGAATTGCTGTGAAGATCAAATAATGTTCTTTAAAAATATTAATTTCTTCCTTCCTTTCTCAGACAGGTTTCTGACAGGATCTCCAGAAATTGAACACAAATGAAATTCAGACTTTGGAATAAATGAATTCCATGTATTATGTGTTACATCCTTAGGCATAAACGCATAATACTTTAGAGCTCAGAAATCATCTAGTCCCAACCTTCCTCATTTTATAGTTGATGGAATTGAGGCCCAGAATGGTAAGGACGTTCCCTGAGACCACACAGGTAGTACGTGGCAAAGCTAGGACAAGAACCTATCTCCTATCTGCTAACTTGGAAATTCATTGCACCATACTACCTTGCTTTTAGTCAGAGAAAGCTGAAAAGTTTCTCATTCAAAAGTCAAATTGAGACTTCCGGTCAAGATGGCGGCTTAGAGAAAGCTAAAGTTCAGATCTCCAGAAACCCTTCCCTACTGAACTCAAACTATATGCTCCTAGAAATTCAAAACGAAAAACAGCATAGACCCCGGGAATCCGCCTCCTGGACCTGGACCTGGATCAAAAGGTACGGCCCCTCCAAAAGCCAGAACCCAAGATCACTCGGACCTAAGAGGTAGGCAGAAGGAAGGTCCCAGGACCCATCCCCCCAACCCAGAGTGCTGAGGCCGAGGCAGCAGAGGGAACATCAGAGCCTCAGGGCCGGCTATCCTGAAGGCTGCTTCTTGAAAACAACCTGACCCAGTCCAAGGGGCACCCAGACAGCAGGGAAACAGAGAGAGACAGGGGGAGTCTATAGCCCCCTGACCATATCCTTCCATCTGAGTCTCACCAAAGGTCCCTGCCTCAGGGCATACTTAGTTCAACCCAGAGAAAGTTAATCTTATCAGGAGCCCTCCGAGCTCCAGGAAGCCACGGCCCCTCCCCCCTCAGATAGATGGCAAACTCCACAGAAGCACAAAAGCCCCAAAATTCCAAGAAAAACAAGAAGAAGGGGGCGACTTTGGACACTTTTTATGGAGCAAAAATACAAAATACAGAGGAGATAGAAGAGGAAACACAAGCAAATGCTCTGAAACCTTCCAAAGGAAATGGAAACTCTCCACAAACCCATGAAGAATTTGAATCGGAAAGGATCAAAAAGATGGAAGCCTTCTGGGAGGAAAAGTGGGAAATAATGCAAAAGAAATTAACGCATCTACAAAACCAAAACCAGTTTGACCAAAGTGAAAAGGAAAACCAGGCTTTAAACATCAGAATCAGGCAACTCGAAGACAACGAACAAGAATAAAGCAAAGCCAAAAGACCAAGAAATTAGAAGAGAACATAAAATATCTCACTGACAAGGTGACAGACTTGGAAAATAGAGGAAGAAGAGATAATTTAAGAATAATTGGACTTCCAGAAAAGCCAGAAATAAACACCAAACTCGACATCATAATACAAGATATAATCAAAGAAAATTGCCCAGAGATCCTAGAACAAGAGGGCAATACAGGCACTGAAAGAGTTCACAGAACACCCTCTACACTAAACCCCCAAAAGACAACTCCCAGGAATGTAATTGCCAAATTCCAAAGCTTTCAAGCAAAAGAAAAAATCCTACAAGACGCCAGAAAAAGACAATTTAAATATAAAGGAATGCCAATCAGGGTCACACAAGACCTTGCAAGTTCCACTCTGAATGATCATAAGGCATGGAACATGATTTTCAGAAAAGCAAGAGAGCTGGGTCTTCAACCAAAAATCAGCTGGGAAAGTATGGGCATTCAACAAAATAGAAGATTTCCAAGTTTTGCAAAGAAAAGAGCAGAGCTCTGTTGAAAGTTCGATATCAAAAAACAAAGAGCATGGAATACCTGAAAAGGTAAATATGAAGGAAATGGAAAAGGAGAACAATGTTATATTTTTCTTTTACTCAAACTCTCTTCTATAAGGAATAAATTTATATCAATCTATGTATACTAACATGTGGGGAAAATGTAATGGTGTAAATAGGGGGAAAAGAAAGACCAAATAGAATAATCTTTCTCACACAAAGATTCACACAAGAAGGGGAGGGGAAGAAAACTCCTATAAGAAGGAGAGGAAGCGTTTTTACTTAAACCTTACTCTCAGGGAAATCAACTCAGAGGGAAGAACATCCAGATCCATTTGGGATCTTGAATTCTATCTTACCCAACAAGGGAAGGGAGAAGGGAAAATCAAGGGGAGGAGGGGGAGAGGGAAAAAGGGGGGGAGGGAGAAGGAACAAAAAGGGAGGGACTAGAAAGGGAAACATATCAAGGGAGGGGACAAGGGGGACTGATTTAAAGTAAATCACTGGACTAAAAGGAAGAACTGAAGAAGAAAGGTTAGAATTAGGGAAGGATATCAAAATGCCAGAGAATTCACAAGTCACAATCATAACTTAGAACGTGAAAGGGATGAACTCACCCATAAAACGTACATAAATCGCAGAATGGGTTAGAATCCAAAAACCTACCATATGTTGTCTTCAAGAAACACACATGAGGCAGGTAGACACCCACAAGGTCAGAATTAAAGAAAGGAGTAAGACTTTCTGGGCCTCAACTGACAGAAAGAAGGCAGGAGTGGTAATCATGATATCTGATAAAGCCAAAGCAAAAATAGACCTGATCAAAAGGGATAGGGAAGGTAATTATATTTTGTTAAAAGGGACTTTAGATAATGAGGAAATATCACTAATCAACATGTATGCACCAAATAATATAGCACCCAAATTTCTAATGGAGAAACTAGGAGAATTGAAGGAAGAAATAGACAGTAAAACCATATTAGTGGGAGACTTAAACCAACCATTATCAAATATAGATAAATCAAATCAAAAAATAAATAAGAAAGAGGTAAAAGATGTGAATGAAATCTTAGAAAAATTAGAATTAATTGACATATGGAGAAAAATGAATAGGTATAAAAAGGAATACACCTTCTCAGCACCACATGGCACATTCACAAAGATTGACCATATATTAGGTCACAGAAACATGGCACACGAATGCAGAAAAGCAGAAATAATGAATGCAGCCTTCTCAGATCACAAGGCAATAAAAATAATGATCAGGAATGGTACAGGGAAAACCAAATCAAAAACTAATTGGAAATTAAACAATATGATACTACAAAATCGTTTAGTTAGAGAAGAAATTATAGAAACAATTAATAATTTCATCGAGGAAAATGACAATGGCGAGACATCCTTTCAAACCTTTTGGGATGCAGCCAAAGCGGTAATCAGAGGTAAATTCATATCCCTGAGTGCATATATGAACAAACTAGGGAGAGCAGAGATCAATCAATTGGAAATGCAAATAAAAAATCTTGAAAGCGATCAAATTAAAAACCCCCAGCAGAAAACCAAACTAGAAATCCTAAAAATTAAGGGAGGAATTAATAAAATCGAAAGTGATAGAACTATTGATTTAATAAATAAGACAAGGAGCTGGTACTTTGAAAAACCAAACAAAATAGACAAAGTACTGGTCAATCTAATTTTAAAAGGAAAGAAGAAAAGCAAATTAACAGCATTAAAGATGAAAAGGGGGACAGCACCTCTGATGAAGAGGAAATTAAAAATTACTTTGCCCAATTATATGGCAATAAATACAGCAATCTAGGTGATATGGATGAATATATACAAAAATACAAACTGCCTAGACTAACAGAAGAAGAAATAGAATTCTTAAATAATCCCATATCAGAAAAAGAAATCCAACAGGCCGTCAAAGAACTTCCTAAGAAAAAATTCCCAGGGCCTGATGGATTCACCAGTGAATTCTATCAAACATTCAGAGTACAGTTAATCCCAATACTATACAAACTATTTGACATAATAAGCAAAGAGGGAGTTCTACCAAACTCCTTTTATGACACAAACATGGTACTTATTCCAAAACCGGGCAGGTCAAAAACAGAAAGAAAACTATAGACCAATCTCCCTAATGAATATAGATGCAAAAATCTTAAATAGGATACTAGCAAAAAGACTCCAGCAAGTGATCAGAAGGGTCATCCACCATGATCAAATAGGATTTATACCAGGAATGCAGGGCTGGTTCAATATTAGGAAAACTATCCACATAATTGACCACATCAACAAGCAAACCAACAAGAACCACATGATTATCTCAATAGATGCAGAAAAAGCCTTTGATAAAATACAACACCCATTCCTATTAAAAACACTAGAAAGCATAGGAATAGAAGGGTCTTTCCTAAAAATAATAAACAGTATATACCTAAAACCATCAACTAATATCATCTGCAATGGGGATAAACTAGATGCATGCCCATTAAGATCAGGAGTGAAACAAGGATGCCCATTATCATCTCTACTACTTGACATTGTACTAGAAACACTAGCAGTAGCTATTAGAGAAGAAAAAGAAATTGAAGGCATCAAAATAGGCAAGGAGGAGACCAAGTTATCACTCTTTGCAGATGACATGATGGTCTACTTAAAGAATCCTAGAGATTCAACCAAAAAGCTAGTGGAAATAATGAACTTTAGCAAAGTTGCAGGATACAAAATAAACCCGCATAAGTCATCAGCATTTCTATATATCTCCAACACAGCTCAGCAGCAAAAACTAGAAAGAGAAATCCCATTCAAAATCACCTTAGACAATATAAAATACTTAGGAATCTATCCGTTGAAACAAACACAGAAACTATATGAACACAACTACAAAACACTCTCCACACAACTAAAACTAGACTTGAGCAATTGGAAAAACATTAACTGCTCATGGATAGGACGAGCCAATATAATAAAAATGACCATCCTACCCAAACTTATTTATCTATTTAGTGACATACCCATTGAACTCCCAAAAAATTTCTTTACTGATTTAGAAAAAACCATAACAAAATTCATTTGGAAGAACAAAAGATCAAGGATATCCAGGGAAATAATGAAAAAAAAACACAAATGATGGGGGCCTTGCAGTCCCAGACCTTAAACTATATTACAAAGCAGCAGTCTTCAAAACAATTTGGTACTGGATAAGAGACAGAAAGGAGGATCAGTGGAATAGACTGGGGGCAAGTGACCTCAGCAAGACAGTATACGATAAACCCAAAGATCATAGCTTTTGGGACAAAAATCCACTATTCGACAAAAACTGCTGGGAAAATTGGAAGACAGTGTGGGAGAGATGGGGATTGATCAACAGCTCACACCCTACACCAAGATAAATTCAAAATGGGTGAATGACTTAAACATAAAGAAGGAAACCATAATTGGGTAAACACAGAATGGTATACATGTCAGACCTTTGGGAGGGGAAAGACTTTAAAACCAAGCAAGACATAGAAAAAATCACAAAATGTAAAATAAATAATTTTGACTACATCAAATTAAAAAGCTTTTGTACAAACAAAACCAATGTAACTAAAATCAGAAGGGAAACAACAAATTGGGAAAAAATCTTCATAGAAACCTCTGACAAAGATTTAATTACTCACATTTATAAAGAGCTAAATCAATTGTACAAAAAATCAAGCCATTCTCCAATTGATAAATGGGCAAGGGACATGGATAGGCAGTTCTCAGATAAAGAAATCAAAACTATTAATAAGCACATGAAGAAGTGTTCTAAATCTCTTATAATCAGAGAGATGCAAATCAAAACAATTCTGAGGTATCACCTCACACCTAGCAGATTGGCTAACATTACAGCAAAGGAAAGTAATGAATGTTGGAGGGGATGTGGCAAAGTAGGGACATTCATTCATTGCTGGTGGAGTTGTGAACTGATCCAACCATTCTGCAGGGCAATTTGGAACTATGCCCAAAGGGCGACAAAAGAATATCTACCCTTTGATCCAGCCATAGCACTGCTGGGTCTGTACCCCAAAGAGATAATGGACACAAAGACTTGTACAAAAATATTCATAGCTGCGCTCTTTGTGGTGGCCAAAAACTGGAAAACGAGGGGATGCCCATCAATTGGGGAATGGCTGAGCAAATTGTGGTATATGTTGGTGATGGAATACTATTGTGCTAAAAGGAATAATAAAGTGGAGGAGTTCCATGGAGACTGGAACAACCTCCAGGAAGTGATGCAGAGCGAGAGGAGCAGAACTAGGAGAACATTGTACACAGAGACTAATACACTGTGGTATAATCAAACGTAATGGACGTCTCCATTAATGGCGGTGTAATGTCCCTGAACAATTTGCAGGGATCCAGGAGAAAAAAACACTATTCATAAGCAAAGGATAAACTATGGGAGTGGAAACACCGAGGAAAAGCAACTGCCTGAATACAGCGGTTGAGGGGACATGACAGAAGAGAGACTCTAAATGAACACTCTAATGCAAATATCAACAAAGCAATGGGTTCAAATCAAGAAAACATCTAATGCCCAGTGGATTTACGCGTCGGCTATGGGGGGTGGGGGGAGGAAAAGAAAATGATCTATGTCTTTAACGAATAATTCTTGGAAATGACCAAATAAAATATATTAAAAAAAAATACTCAGCTATTAAAGGACTGATCACCTCATATACATCTCTCTCACTGGAATACAGAAGGCCCTAGAAAGCAGATATGAAGCTGGAGTCTTACACCATAGGTTTGGGAAATGGGTTCTAATATATTTGCCCACAGTGAGTTCTTAGTTATTCCCTCCTGCTCTGAGGAGGCAACATTCAGAAGAGAGTTAGCTCTGATTGAACCAAATGATACTGCCTAACCACAAAGAGAAAACAATGGCAATAACCATACAGTGTACATTAAAGTAATTCCCCAAATAATGATATTTATCGCTTAATCCTTTTCGAAGAATCTGACCTACCTTTAATTGAATCCTCAATCACTCCATGAGGATGAGAATGGAAAGCATCATCCCCATGTTATAAACTGGAAAACTGAGGCACAGCAAAATTAAGAGATTTAGACCTCAAGCTCAGTGCTAAAAGGAACTTGAGCTAGCTAGTCCAATACACTTAAATTTATAGAAGAGGAAATTAAGGGCCAGAAATGTTGTGCCACTACTTATAACTATTTGGTGGCAGAAGTGATACGGACCCAGGTCTTCTAATTCCAAAGCTTGTGTTCTTATACATCAGTTCCTCCCAATACTGTATAATGTACACCAATCAATATTCATTTAATGTTTCCAGAATTTAAAGTATAAAAAGGTATATAAATCATAGAGGGGCAGCTAAGTGGAATGGATACAGAACTGGGCCTGGAGTCAAAAAGACTCCTCTTCCTAAATTCAAATCTGGCCTCAGACACTTACTAACTGTGTGACTCTGGGCAAGTTACTTAACCCTTGTTTGCCTCCATTTCTTCCTCTGTCAAATGAGCTGGAGAAAGAAAAGGCAAATGACTCCAGTATATCTGCCAAGAAAACCCCAAATAGGATCACAGAGTTAGACACAACTAAAAAATGACTGACCCAAAAAATCATAGAGCAGGAAATTTAAAAATTAATTCTATGACATCACAGATCCCAAGGACACAAATAAGCAATAAAGTCTTGAAAAAAATTGGCTTAGTTTGTACAGGGAGGGGTTGCATTCCTTCTGCAAATTGTTATTGATGAAGTGCTATAGAAAATGCTGAGAGTTGAGGAGAACCAAATTTCAGTCATCTTGGGTTTGCCATTCAGATAAATCATTCACAAATAGCTCCTAACTTCAGTAGCCTCTTCTGTCAGAGGGAAACATCACTGCCTGTCATATCTAGCTTATAGAACTGCTGGGAGGATCACATATGACAAAGAATATAAAAGTACTGGGGACAATGAGAGCCCTTTCCAAATACAATGGGTGATAATTATTACTACAAAGTAAAAAACATAACAGAGACAAGGAGAAAAGCAGGAAAATGCCTCTCTCTCTCTCTCAAAAAGAAAACTAACTCTAAAACATGAGTCACTGTTGGTTCCCCAAAAGCATCCTCTTCTTTCCCAAACACAAACTCCTGGGGTGGAGGTGGGGGGGAGTAAGCTGTTAAGCATTTACAAGCATGCATATTTATAAGTATTTTTAGCACTTAAGTCTTTCCTCTAATACCACACATCATATATTTAGGAAGCTGCCGATCTGTAGAATTACACTTGTGGTGTCAGCCTCACAAAGTATTCTAATTAAAAATATAGATGGCTTTATTCCTAGAAGTTGCCACTAACGTGTACAAATGGCCAAGTATCAAATGACCAAGAGAGGGAAGGGAGTGTGGGGAGGTGGAGAGTGTAGGAGAAAGACAGAGGGCTAGAGAGACAGAATCAAGAGTCCAATCTGGGAACAAAAACATCTGACTCCATTCCAGAATCTAGCACAGTGATTCACACACAGTACACACTCAAGTTTTTTTATGAATAATTAATTAACTGCCTAACCAGTTACTTAATCCTGGGCATAATCATTTTACTACCTCATTGGGGTAAGGGGAAACAATATCTACTTTTCTTTTAGGGGAGGTTCATAGGAGGCTGGTGAATGACCTGATATATATATGGAGACACTCTTTCTATTCCAGTCTATGTCCATTTTTTCCTCCCTTTCAAAGTTTCCTTTCTCTCATCTCTTTTTTAAAGTGTTTTAGCTTCTCATCTTTTCCCCCTTTTCCTTGTTCACAACTGAGACCTGCTGGTTTGTCAGGGATGAAGAAAAGAGGATTCTTATTCAGAAACAGACAGAAGTAGATAGTCTCTTGAGGTCACTTTCCACTCTTGAGATTCTAGAGTTCCCTTCTAGGGACCCTCAACTGTGGACCAGTTCTCAAATTTATATGAGTGATCTTGATATCAGTCAGTCTAATTCTATTCAGTGCTGGCTATAAGTATATTCCACTCTTGCTACTGTACACTTTGCAACTTTCAGTTAGATTCCACATGTCTCCATTGGAGTTTCACCATAAATGTAACAGAGGGAAGGATTTATTTGCATTTTATAGACAGATAAAAGTGACTTGTCCAAGTTCACACCATCCAAAACAGAGAGGAAGCTAGACCCCAGCCCTTCCTGATGGTGTGGGTAAAACTGTATATGACTCATAGTGGGACCATGTGAATGATATTTAAAGACATTCTGTGTGTCTATCTTTCATCCATTTCTGTTGTCCTCTTCCGCCATTCTTTTATTCATTTTGTTTCCTTTCCCTCCTCTGTACCCATGAATTAAACTAAAGTACATGAGTGAAAACTAAAGTAATATTCATTTGCTGAAGTTTTATTGTCTCTGTTCTTAACTGTAGAATCATATTAAATTAAAAATTCAAAGACCTGGCAATTTATTAAGCCTCAACTATAAGCCAAGCATTGTGCTACAGTCTGGATATACAGACAAATATGAAACCAGCCCCTGCCTTCAAAGAGTCCCTGTTCTACCTCAGAGGTCAACAACCCCAAGATGTGGCCATCTAGCTTCTGCTTGACAGTGATGGGAAACTGCCCATTGCTTATAACTTTCAGAATTTCTACATATTTAGTTACAATCTGTTTGGCTGTAACTCCATTCTAGAGCAAAAAGAGATAACTTAATAGTCCTCCAGAATGAAAACAGCCATCCCATCTATCTAAGTCCTTCATTTTCAAATTAAACATTCTCACTGCCTCCAATAGTTCCTCATAATCCATGGTTTTCAATTTTGCTATAGAAAAAGAATAAATGTATTATTTTTATAGTGTCCATAAATACAGATGACAAATATTTTGGAACCATTCTTTAAGTTGTTGCTTTCAGTGGCAGATTCCAATCATCACTTTTAAATTAGGGGCTAGCCCAGGCTCTCTCTTACAAAACCTATAATTTTAAATAGATCATTGAGGGCAATAGGTTGGGAGTCAAGAGACTTGGGTTCTCATTCTAGATTAACCACTTACCAGCTATGTGATTCTGGGCCAGTCACTTTGGGCTTCCATTTCATTACCCAG
Organism: Monodelphis domestica; assembly: GCF_027887165.1. NCBI lineage: Eukaryota > Metazoa > Chordata > Mammalia > Didelphimorphia > Didelphidae > Monodelphis > Monodelphis domestica. The sequence continues at coordinate 423,875,357 of NC_077229.1, forward strand.
AGGATCAGAAATCATGGTTCCTCCCAAGTCTACAATGCCATGAAATCTGTGAACATTCTTCTCTGACCTTGCCCCATTTTATCAGTATCCTTCTTAAAACATGGCATCCAAACCTGAACACAATTCCCCAAATTTTCGAGTATTTCAGGGCATGGTGCTATTTTCACAGTTTAGAAGAGTCTCTGAAAGCTTCTAATTTTCTTCTCTCCTTTCACCCCATTGCTTGCTACCAGCTGTACTTCGACTCCGCCTCTGTGCACCTCATGATGACCTAACAAACTTCAAAATGACTAGAGACAGACTAAGCATGTCTCTGTGTAAAGGGAATCCCTTCCCTCCAGGGTCATGAACTTTCTTCTCATCCGTCCCATCCCATTAGCATGCCTGGTACGCTCCAGAGGCTACAGGTTAAGAACATGACCCGCTACTAAGGGTTATGAGTCTGGGTGAGAGACTGGTTGATTGGTTCCTGAGATGGATAAACCAGCTCAGAGAGACAGGAAGGGATAGGAAGAAAAGGGCTATAAAAGATGAGACCAAAGAGGAGATCAAAGTCTCTGGTGTGAGTTTTCTGGGATTGATTCTTCTACTCCGTTCAGCATTGGTGGCTCAGGCGGAAGACACTCTCTTGGACTGGTAAGACTCTTGCTCCAAAGAGACTACTGGACTTCCACATGGAGATCAGAACCTTGTCAGAGAGCAAGCTGAAATTCTACATCAGACTTTAGGGGGGTAGGCTAGGAAATAATTTTCTACTTCCTTCCTTCTTTATTTCTTTCTCATACTTTTAATTTTCTAAATGGCAACCACAATATTTTTTTACTAATATTATTTAACAAAATCATTTTCTAAATATTCCATGTAGCATCCTAGTTATTACATATTTCATTTATTTTCATTATTACATTTGGCAGACCACAAAAGCTTGATGATTATCCTCAATCTTCTCCAATTTTCTTCACTTTTTACTCTCTCTTCATTAGTAGCTAATTCTGGAGTTCAGAGTTTTTACTCCACTTTAAGCTGGTAGAGCAAAATAGAGCAAAGTCTGATACTGAAAAGCCAATTGGAAACACCTAGTTTTTCTTTCGTGGAAGGTTGTTCTAAATCCTTTTTTTTCTCCCCTTAAAACATCAGAATAGACATTGTTTGCTTGCAATGGCCTGGTAAGCTGGGTGTTTGGTTTTTTTAAACAACAATTAGCCTCCGAGAAAGTTATAGGGTCCCCACAAGCCATTATCTCAACTATCTGGCAGCCCAGAATTCCGAAGTATTGGAGGAAGTTAAATTCAACTCCGCCTTTTCTTTATTAGAAGGTATTAATTATTGGGATAAATTAAGAAAGTTTAGCCTTATCTTACTCCTAGAAGTCTGCTTTTTCTTTAAGGACTTTCCTTAACCCCCACATATCTCTAGCATTGGTTTAAATGAGAGGTGGAACACCAGGGAAAGCAGCAGTTAAAATAACTAAAACTGCTCCCTCAAACCTGAGAAGCTTTCAGAGCCTACTAAGGGAAAAATCCCAACAGCCCACAGCCTACACTCTATACCCAAAAGTCTTTTTGTCCTCCCAGGCCACCTCAGCGAAGCGGCTCCCTGCCCATGTGGCAATGGAAGCATGTGGCCACTGGAGGGTTTTTTTATTACATATTACATTTATTTTCATTATTACATCTCAAAAAGATGAACTATGGTTGAAATCCCATTAAAAAACCTGACTCTTGCAAATCCTTTGTCCTGATTTTTTTTCAAGTGTGAGAGGAGGTTAATGTAATGGCAATCTGAATACAGCACATAAAATCAATACTGCTATTCCTCTGAAAAGCTGCACGGATTTAAACAACTAAATTTTTTAGCCTGGAAGACAGTTGTTACTAGTTTATAGCCATCATTTATAACTCCAAGGGAAGAAGTTACTGATTTACTTTTTCTATGAGAGTTACTTGCTGTATGACCCCCTAAGAAAGCTACTTCAGCTCTGAATCGGTTACCTCTGTAATACAGGGCTGTGGCAGCGAAATGGCTCAGTAAATAAAGTGCTGGCCCTGGAGTCAGGAAGACCCGAGTGCAAATCCTACTAGAATTGTGACCCTAGGTAAGTTACTTAACCCTATTTGCCTCATTTTTCTCATCAGTAAAATAAATTGGAGGAGGAAATGGCAAACCACTCCAGTATCTTTGTCAAGAAAACTTCAAATGAGGTCACAAAGGGACAGACATAACTGAAATGACTGAACAACAACAAAAACAGTGCTAACCAACTGTATCCATACTACTACCTAGTTCAGAAAGTTGTGAAGAAAACACTGTTGATGTTAAAGTACAATAGCAGCTATTATCCAGATTATAAAACCTAAGTAGATGTTCTACTTATAAATATCATTTGGATCAGTCACTAAACATTTATTTAGCACCTACTATGTGTCAGGCACTATGCTAAGTACCAGAAATGCAAAAAAAGACAAAAAGGCAATCTTCCTCAAAAAGCTCATAATCTAATAGAACATGTTAACAGTGTGTGTGTGTGTGTATATATATATATATGTGTGTGTATATATATATAGTTGTTTTTAACATACGTGTGTTAAAAACAACAGTATGAATGGACAGTTTGGGTGCAGAATTAACAGGGTAAAGAAAGGAGGATTGGATTACATTCAGGAAATACTAGAGCTCCTTTAATAACCTCAAACTTCTCCCATAAACATTTGAATGCCAATATTCATTCTATAGGCCACTGATGGCCAATTTATGGCACAGCTGCCAAAGATGGCACCCAGAGTCCTCTCTGTGGGCATGCAGCCACCCTTCCCACCCCTCAAGAGTTGGTTACTCGAAAGGCAGAGGGATTTGGATGGAGCTGCTTCCCTCTCCTTCTCCTCTGTGCCTGATGACATTTTTTTCTCATCACCCACTCCTCCACTATATGGAGTAAAGGGGTAGGGGGTTCAGGAAGTGCCTGGCACTTGGTATGGGGGAGGGGCACAACATTCCATCTCTAAAAGGTATCACTTCTATAGGCATTATATCATGACTGAGTCACATAACACTACTGTTTCCCAAGAATTACTATCACTCAGAGGACAATGGTGAAGCACATAGTGAGTGTAAACAGATTGCAGTACATAATAAAATTTAAAACTTTCAAGAAGAACTGGAGGAGAGGATTAAGTCAAGGATATCTATGATAAAAAGAAGAGCTAGTCATGGAGAAAGATCAAATAATAATCAGGAGAGAGTCCATTTGATCCACTGGCAGCCTCATTCTTTAAAGAGGAATGGAAAAAGGACATCAGTACAATGGTGTGGGCCCTCTTTGATGGAAGAAAATGGGTAAGAGGCAAGCAGGAATGGCTGCAATCTGCATTATTGAAGGAATGTTCACATCAATGAAATCAAGGATGAGTTGAGTATCTGAGAATAATTATGAGTTATGTTTGAAGTGGTTACATGTATATCAGGGAGACCCTTATAAACAGTATTTAACAGTATATGGGGAATTAAAATTTGGCCTCATTTTCTCATTATTGTTTTTTTTTCCTTAAAGGGAAATCAACATGATAGCATAGCAAAAGAGGAATACATTTAGAAATGAAGATGACATAAAAATAAAGCTATAAATTGAAATTTGTAAGGGGTATGTGTGGGAAGAGGGTAGTGGTTTTTTATTAAATCAGTCCTTAAAATCCTCTGTGTGAAATAATTTTTTTAACATAAAATCAAGAGAAATAGTATCAAGACAATGCCATAAACTAGGCTAATCCTTGTTTAACAGGAAGATTAAACCAGTTTACAAAACAAGTAAATCTAAGCTTACACTAAGGATATCTTTAGAGAAAAAAAAAGGCTAAGTGTGTAGATTGACTTTTAAAAAAAGTTTTCTGTTTGAATGAAACTTTTTAAAATAAAATATTTTGGACGCAGTTTAAGAATTCATTATTTAAAAGAATCCAACAATAAGTTTTTGGAGCAAAGTTTCCTCTTGTAAGAAGAACAACAATGCTCTAATTTATCTGTTTTGTAGATTATGGTTTTTATATATTAAGCTTCTCATTCTTATTTTTGTCCATTTAAAATGCTGAGATATGGATAAAGTCTTTATGATCCTCATCAGCTAGAAAAATTAACAAGATTTGTCATACCATAAATTTCTTTCCTAAGATAGAATGCCTTCTTCTCATGCTTAAAACTATCTTAGAGAGTCACCAACAAAAGTGTAGTTACCACCCAATTAATCAATTACATCTGATGTACTCTAGATTCTGAAAGAAAACCCTTGAGGTTACAGAGCAAGAGCCTGTCTAGGGAATGTGTTACAAAAATTGGAAACCATGACTTTAAACATTTATTGATGAACTCCACCACAAAAATTATCACAAAGATAGCTAGATGTGAAATCTGAAGCAAATCAGACCTAGCTCCCTCCTATGTAGTGGGCTATAAGAAATTTTAAAAAAAATCTGGGAAGTTGAGCATTCCTTCTGCAAGTACATTAGCCACCATAAATTCATTCTGGACCTGGATCCAGGAAAACCTGAATTCAAATCTGACCTCAGATGCTTACTTAGCTGTGTGTCCCTGGCCAAGTCATTTAACAACCTCTTACTTGACACTTAATTTGTAAAATTGAGATGAAGAAGGAAATGGCAAACTGTTCCATCATCTTTGCCAAGAGAACTCCAAATGGAATGACAAGTTGACATGACTGAAAAATGACTGAACAGTTGATGCCATTCATGAATTAATATTTCTTAGGATGTCAACCATGCACAAGAACCTGACAAACAGGAAATCTTAAAACAGAGGTTAGCACAAAAGTATCATCAGTCAGCTTTTAAAGCAAAGATAATAATAATAATAGCTAACATTTATATGGTGCATACTATGTGCCAGGCACTTTACAAATATTATCTCATTTCATCTTCACAACAACCATTTGAGATAAGTGCTGTTATTCTCATTTTGAAAGTGAGGAAACTGAGTCAAACAGAGGATAAAGGGCTTTCCTAATATCACAGACAGCTAGTGAATATTTGAAGCTAAATATGAACTCAGGTCTTCCTCACTCCATGTCCACTGTGCTACTTAGTGTTTTATAAACCTGAAAGTGCCACATAATGTAATTATCCTATCAGCCATAAAACAAGATTTTTTATTTTGTGTTAATTTATTATATCCTTAGTGGATATGAGCAAGTGGGGAAAAAGCTATGATCCAGGAGGATAACTGGTTATCATGCAGTTATATAAATTATAGCCTCTGTTTCAGAACCATTTGAGAATGGTTCGTTATTGCCACACAATAACTGCACAGGTGATTTTAGTTTCCTCAACTGGTAATAGGGATATGATTCAGAGGATATCCCTGGCATCTCTCTAAGCCTAAATTCTCCACAGGGCTTGGTTTGGGGCAACCCTTAATAAGAACTTGTGAAGCAGAGATCACCTGATATGCAAGGTTTTGTTTAAAACCAAATGAGAAATATCAAGGAATATTAACATGGCATTCCAACATTTTCTACTAAAGACAGGTCACCAAAGGTCAAGGAATACAAGTTGAGGAAAAGAAGGGAATGGAAGAAAAAGAGACAGGGTGAAGGAGCTAAAAGAATATTTTTAGAAGAAATAGACAAGAAGCAGCAATGTTTCTAATGGACAATTTTAAATGGTAATTGTCAAAGAATAGAATTTACCACTAAGGATAGGGATTTAAAAAGAATTATCTAATTTAAGAAATTGAATATGGGAGAAAGGAAGGAGGAAAGGAAAAAAGGACTATAATATTTAAAATTATTTTTTTGCCAAATATAATATTCTAAATGTAATATTTAGAAATTGGTATGGAAATATATTAGTTTAAAAAGAGATTGTTGTGGTCACCATTTAAAAAACAATTAACCCTTAAGTCACAAGGATGATAGTAGCTTTTAACAACTTAATTTTAATATATAGTCTAAGAAAGAAATAAAAAAATATTTCCTAGCCTACCACCCTAATCTTATCAGCCCATGAGAGTGTCTTCCACCTCAGCCATCAACACCAAATCACAGAAAGACCCCTAGCCTTAGACCTCCAGAGAAGAACCCTCCCCCCTCTCCTCTATGGTCCCATTGCTTATCATCTTCTCTCTCCACATTTCCTTTATCTAGGCACTGGTCTATCACATCTCAGGAACCAAAGTCTCTGTTTGGAGCAATCCAGCCAAGCTAAAAGGATTGCTCAGATGAGCAGAAAGTTCACAACCCTGGGAGGAAGAGGTTCCCTTTACACAGTGCTGACATTACAAATATTATCTTATATGATCATCACAACAATCCTGGGCAGTAGGTATTATTATTACCCTCATTTTATAGTTGAAGAAATTGATTCAAGCAGAGTCACAAAAATAATTCAGGTCTTCCTGATTCCAGGCCTAGAACTCTCTCTACTACCCCATAGTTAAATTCAAATAGAGTCAGAATATGTAGAGTCCTCAAGTTGTGTCAAAATAGTAAAGGTAGAAGGGATTAGATTATGGGCTTCAAAAGGTTCTTTAGACAAGGGAGCTAACATACTACATATGATTAAACTGGAGATAGAGAGAAATCAGACATTCTTCACTAGTGGTCTATACTTGGCAGTCAGATTCTGAAAGCAAAAAGCAATGTTCAGGGCCATAATTCCCACAAATGGAAGCCAGGCCAAGTCTTCAGCAATTGTCAAGTTATAGGAATATGTAAGAGTGTGTCCTGTGGCATAAACAGGTGGGATAAATGAACAGTCTGAGCAACATTATTTTAATCAGTTTTAAACATCCTAAGGCAACTATTTTGAAGATGACACCACTCATTTGGATACAAGTTCAGGTACATTAAAAAATAAAGGTATATTAGTTTCCAGCAACACTTTCTTTGTATCATAATTTACCTACCTGTACATACCCAGGTTTAGATACAAAAACAAAAGTTAAGACCATACCAATCACACACTGCAGGGTAGAATTTTGTTTCAGTAGGGTGTTAATATCTTGTTTATTATACAGATAAACATAAGTCCTCATTAGGGGGTGTTAACACATCAAAACGATAAGTAAAAAACAATAGGGAAGCTGGGAAGAAGTCATTTATCCCACTTTTATGTGCTAACACCCCCTAATGCTTATTTATGTAATAAACCCTTGGGTTGCAGAAAGAGGAAGTCAGAACAAAAGATCTAAACACTGAAGGGAGTAACTGGAGTGAGCATCAGGTGAAAAGTACTGTAAGCCCTAAAGGTCCTTAAAGGATTCTGTTAAAAAGACTAGTCTCACTCTATCACATTGCTTCTGCTGCTTCAGTTATCCTTTGACAGAAGCTCAAGATCAGCTGGGGAATAAGGATAATAAAATTGTTTCTTCCTTCCCTGTGGAAGAACCACAAACTTCCACAAATCCCATTTTAACGTCCTCTTGGCTAATTCTTCCACTCCAGTCTTATTCCCATGTCTCACTATGACATGGAGGCAACTGGATTCACTGAATCTATACTGGGAAAGCACATGCTCAGGTGAGCTGGGTCAAGTAGGAAAGTCTAGGGTCCAGTGATTGATTGCATTAGCTCCCTCTGGTTTAATTTGGAGAGGGTCAATTACCAGATTCAGAAATAAGTGCTTCCATTACAGTTTGGTTCTTCAATTATGTCCAACTCTTTGTAACCTCATTTGGGGTTTTCTTGGCAAAAAAAATCACTGAAGTGATTTGCCATTTACTTCTTCAACTAATTTCACAGATGGGAAACAAGACAAATGAGGTTAAGTGACTTGCCCAGGGCCACACAGCTACACAATGTTCCCAGCCAGATTTGAATGCAGGAAGGTGGGTCCTCCTGACTCTTGACCTGACACTCTATCCACTGCTCAGTTAGCTGCCCTCTCCATCACAGCACTAAGGAGTAAAGGGATTGGAACACGCTTCAGGGGTAGAAAGATTCACAATAGCAAAACAACAGGTCCATGAGTAATGAAGAATAAGTTGATAAGGGAAAATATATGGTGATACTATTTCAAATGAAAACATTCTGAAGAGGACAAAGGTGGACCGTGTTCCTGTTAAGACAGAAATCACATGTATGAAAAATATTAAATATTCAAGAAGGATAGAAATATTCATATTAGTTTTTATGGCTATGAATTATCAACCAATGTTACTTTGCTCCTGTTCCAAAGACACACCTAGTGTTGAGCCTTCAGGCACAGTTATAAAAAAGAAAAACAACATTTAATAACATCCTAACAGAGGTCTCTATCTTCCATATATTCAGACAAATGCCAGAGGAAACAGATGGACTTTCCACTGGGCACCTTAAAACTAGAAGAAAGTGTTTGGAGGCCATGCCACACCTCAAAAACCTCAAGCATTTTGATCTGGAGGCCACCAACTAGGCAAGAAGGAATTCAGATAGAACCACCTTGCAGGTAAGTCCAGTGGATTCCTAAACAAAAGAAGGGGATAGTAATAACACTGATAAATCAAAATGGCAGATAGTCCCCCAAGTACCTATATTTGCCTTTGTAAGCCAGATGGGTTCTCTCTAATTATAACCTAAAAAGAATATAATTTAAACTAATTTGCATTGCCTAAGTACAACTTTTGTACAGTAGAAGTAATGCCACTCAACAATTGAAAGCTATACCAGGATTTCAAATCTATAAACTGGATGACTGAGAGATGACTATATAATTTAGCATCTTAATTTTTTATTATGAACAAACATTCTGTATAACCATAGTAAGCCATTTAAGGTCTCAATGATCCCAGACAATTCTCTAAAAATTAAGTTGCCAATTTCCAAACCAAAAGTCCTCAATAGGAACTAAATTACAAATTCAAAATATGTATGTATATATCTATGAAGTAGCCTATGAGGTGTAGGGAATAGAGAGTCAGTCTCGGAACTAGGATTACCTGAGTTCAAATCCCACTTCTGACACATACCGTGTGACTTTTTGGCAAGTCACTGAACCTCTCATTGAGTGATATAAGCAACTCCTCAAATTTGAAGAGATGACATTGACCTGCATAGTTAGACACTATAAATAAAAGTACAGGTTTAATCCCTATTCCCTTTCCAGGCATTACACACTATACAAAACCATGAAGTAAAATGAAGGGAAAAGACCTCCCCCCCACCCCTATTCATGGGCATAAGCCTATTTGGAAGGGCTTTTCAAGAGCTGGTTTTGAATCTAGTGAGACCAAAAATATTTAGGGCCTGGGAGGCAAAAGATTTCACCCCTTGGATTACATGCAGAAGGCAGCCTGGGCATTATCATTCTGTTTAAGATTCTGTGCAAAGAGTGCTTTGGGGTTTTATAATGGCAAAAGCTTCCTCAGAAAATCATTAAATATCTTTTTATGACAATGCCTGATCACTCAGTCCACTGAAAGCCTTAGCAAACAAGAGAAGAGGCTGCTAGTGTCCACAGCCCACTGTTAGCAACTTTCAAAGAAAGGTAATAACAATTTACGAGCCAGTGAATAAATTTTAAGAGAGGCATTATAATCCATTGACTTGGAGCTCAGAAGTGTAAGCTTGATTATTCTCATTGGAAACAGCCGGCAGAGTCAAATGAAAGACAGTTTTAACAATATTAAACTGGACCAAGATAAGGACAACTCAGAGAGCCTAAAGAAAGCATAAAGTGCTTTTCTAGGAAAAGAGAGACTGCATCAGTCACAACATTTAACTTAATCCTTATGGTTTCCACCTAGAGGCCATTTCTAATTTGCTGTGGATCCAAAGAGAACTATGAGGTATTAGTAGGGCTAATTTTTGTAACTTTTGTCATGGTAATGATTAGTCAAATGAAGAGCTAGGAGAAGTAGCTTTGGAGAGATGTGGCATAATTTTAACCTCATTTTCCTATTTCCATGTCATCATATTTCTAACCATATCAAATATGGTCATTTTATGCAAAAGTCAAATTACATATCCTACTGGGAAGGCCAAATTATATGAAACTGGACAATTATCCCCTAGATGATCATCTAAGTTGTGGTTTCACAAAACACTGAAAAAATGGCCTTAAGAATCATTTTGGGGGCAGCTAGGTGGCTCAGTGAACTTAGCTGAGTGACCCTGGGCAAGTCACTTGACCCCCATTGCCTAGCCCTTACTGCTCTTCTACCTTGGAACTAATACACAGTATTGATCTAAGACAGATGGTAAAGGTTTTTTTTTTTTTTTCTTAATCATTTTTCAGGATTTTGAAAAGAAGTTCTCTCCTCCACAAAGGACAGCATATTTTCCAGAGCTAATGCAAATGTTTGATGAACTTTGTATTAACAGTCCTGGGTCCTGAAAGCTTTTTTCAGTAGTACTGAGAACATGCTCCTTTCCCCAAAATGAGGGATATTGAAAGACCTTGTTTTTCTCATTCCTATGTTCATTGGGTAATACTCAACATACTTGACTTCTGGTCTTCTTCCCCAACTCATTCAACAGTCTCAAACATGATGGCAAACAATTTTGAGCAAAATAAAAAACAAACCACTGTAAATGTTTGCATGGCACTTTGCCCTCTGCTTTATTAAAAATTTTTTTTTTCTAAAACCCTTACCTTCCATATTAAAATCAATACTGAATATTGGTTCCAAGGCAGAAAAGCAATAAGAGCAAGGCAATGGGGCTCAAGTGACTTGCCCAGGGTCACACAACTAAGAAGTATCTAAGGCCAAATTTGAACCCAGGGCCTTGGCCTGGCTCTCAATCCACTGAGCCACCCAGCTGCCCCCTACCTTCTGCTTTAAAACAGTTTTGTGAAATATATCATGTTGTAAAAAGCATAGGAGACCTCTAGTCTCAAATTCAAACAGATTTACTCTCCCTCTATCTTACACGATATAATGGCAAATACAGTATTATATATCTCTAGAGAACCATCAGCTTGACTTCCTACGTTACAGCCTAGGTAGCTTACATGTGATGGGGCAAGAGAGGAACAAATCCAGAGAGGGTAATAAACATGAAAGCCTTCTAACTGTTAGAAATTCCATTTGGAATTATCCCTTAGAAGTTCCCTGGCCTTCCTCCCATATTACATATGGAATGTTATCATTGCTGTCAGAAGAAATATGGAACAGGATAATATGCTCAGATTACAATTTGACCTTGAGCTGCTAAACAGCCTTTTCGAGGTCAGAAATCCCTACAGCTAATGAAAGAAGATATTAGTAGCACATTAACCAAAGGGAAGTGTGGAAAGGGTCTTTAAGGAAACTAGTTGCTGGAATAATGATTCCTAGAAGGGATAATATGAGGGGTTGCTGATATTCTATATTCATTTCTATTCAGACCTCGGGCTTCAAATCTGTCATCACTCATCCAGCAAGAATTTATTTAGCATCTACTATACATTCATTCATTTATTCATTCATCAAGCTTTTATTAAGGCATATTGTGTGAAGAGTCCAGTGCTTAGTAAGCACAAAGAGAGGCACATTTAGATCAAATGTTGTTCTAGCTCTCATGAAACCAAGTCTAGTTGGGGGATAAAACACACACAATTCTAGCGATGAGTCTGTAGAGAGTTCTGAATCAAAGTGCTAAGCTAGTTCTGAGGAAAGCATTCATAAGCAAGAGCTAGGGGACCAGATTTGAATTGATCTTGAAAGAATGGCATAAAGAACAGTTTGGGCAAAGGTAGCCTATCCCTCTATAGGAAAGAGCTATACTCAGCCTTCAAGCAAGTTTGCATAATTTATACTTTCATGTCAGGATATTTTCTGCAATCATCATAATCAAATGGTGTTTACTATGCATCCACGTGAACGATGTGCAGTGCTGGGTCCCCATACAAATCAAATTAATCTGATGCTATTTTTTGAGGTGGGCTAGAAAGCAAAACAACTGGCATTTGCTACATTCTTTTCACTTAAAAAAAGGAACCCAACAGTTTTCCCAGCCTTGTGCCAAGGTGGATGAGATTGACTCACCTTGACCTCATCCTGAAAATATCTAACAGTTTATATTCCTCCTCCCTGCTCTGAAACACTTTTCTACTGAGAAAGTAATTTTTTTCCAAGTAAGAAATTTAGCTTTTGAGAGAAATTTTTAATTTAAAAAAGAAATTAAGCTTTTGGTCAACTTTATTATTTGAGGAGGAGCATCCATGAATTGCACAGAGGCAAAGATTTTATTGTGGCAATGACTGAAAACTACTTAAAAAAAAAGAGAGATTAGAGGTGGCAGATGTGCCTCTTGTTTAAAATAAATGAAATGTGAAGAACAAAAAGAAGAGAATAAAGGACAGGAAACCAGAGAGATGAAAGGTGGGGAGAGATAAGAATAGGAAGAAGGAAAAGGGTTGACCGATGCAGTAATATTCCACACATACAACATCAAAAAAGCATCTTGGTTCCTGGTATTTGTTTTGGATAAGGGATACTTAAGCCTTCTAAATAAAATTTTTAATGCTTCTCATACTAATCAAAAACATTTTCAAAGTATGTTTTGAAGAAATAGGTATTATCAATAAAGTCTTTCTTAATATCTCCATTAAAAAGACTGTTTCAATCTTCTAATAAACCTCACTTAGATGTCAAAAGAATTTCAAAGGCTGTCTTCTATCAGATAATTGTTTCCTTCATGCATAATACATTAAAGTTTGCATCAAGATCCAATGTTCACATTAGAGAATTCCATATTATAAGCTAAAAATAAAATTGTACATAGGTTTATTTTAACAAATCACTGAAATGAGCAACAACTTACATTTATATGACACTTTAATGTAATACTTATATGTCAACATAAATATATGTCCATATAAATAATTTTATAGGGACACAACAATTTCCAAAGCAGTTTTCTAACTACCCTGAGAGAGAAGCATTATAAGTATCCCCTCCCCCTTTTTTCAGATAAAGAAACTAAGACCAAAAAAAATGACTCACCTGAAGTCACACAATTGAGTCAGAATTTAAACACACACACTTTGCTGACTCCAAATAAAGTGTTCTTTCCACTAGCTCCCTAGTGCCCCTCAATAAACCACAAGAAATTATACAAAATGAATCTGAATGAAAGCACTAGATTAGATCATTCACAAAGATAGAAAGAATCCAACTAGTCAAGAAAAGATAACAAGATAAAGAAGTAATCAGAACACTAAAGGTTATTATAAAAAGCACATTACTTAACTCATGAAAATGATACCTAAAGGACTTAATGCCCAAATTTAGTAGTTAGGATTCTAAGCACAGCAAATTTCAAAGCCAGAGCCACCAGTATTTATGTAAGTGGTGTTATTACAAAAACTGATGCAAAATTACTTAAAAACAAATGAGAAAATATTAACAAAATATAGGTAAGGACAGGGAAGAATCTAGGTTCTCTCTAATATTTATTTAAACTACTTATGATAATAAAGTATAATTATAATAAATAATTAAACTTAATTACCACAAACTCTCAAACCAGTAAAAATGCTTTTTATGTCTTGGGAATGTTCTTTTGTTTTTGAAAACTTTTCCTTGATGATGATAGTTTTATTGGTTCCTTTCAAATTTATGAAAAAGTATACTGGAACCTGACAGGCAATGTAGTTGCACAGATTAAAGTGTTACTGAATATAAAATTTTAAAGAATTTCTTCCTCTATAGTTTTTCAGGGTCTTATGTCTGAATAAGGAACTCTATCTAAAATCCAGCCATCTTATGTCAAGGTTTCAAGTAATTAAATGATCAACCAGGATGTAACTTATAGAACTGCTTATTTATTGCTTTATCTTAAAGGATTTTAATATATATATGTATATGTATAATCTATAATGTAGTAGACCTATTATCAATCAAAGGCAGTTAGGTGCCACAGTGGGTAGAGCACCCAGCCTACAGTCAGGAATACTCATTTTTAATTCAACTATGACCTTAAACACTAGCTGTGTGACTCTGGGCAAATCACATCTATCCTGTTTGCCTCAATTTCCTCTTCTATAAAAGTATCTAGAGAAGAAAATGGCAAACTATTCTTGAATCTCTGCTAATTGGGGTCACAAAGAATCAGACATGACTGAACAACAATAATCAATCCTCTCTCTCTTCTTTATCTTCTCTCTCATTAAATGCCTCCTACAGGTCAGGCACTGTTCTAGGCACCCAGGATGCAAAGATAAAAGTGAATGAATGAGGCATTTACTAAATAATTACTAGACTCAACGTACTGTACTAGTAATTGGCAATAAAAAAAGTCAAGTAGTCCATGGTCTTATAGAACTTACATTCCAGTGAGGGAGACAACACATAATTTTGCAAAAATGAACTTTTCACTGGCCTCATGGACTAGCATTTGGCCAAGAAAAACACTCTTACTTAGGCATATACAAAATATGCACTACAAAAGACACAAGATTTTTGAGGAGGGGAGGCAGACACTGCCAATTTGAGGTTTGGGAAAGACTTCATATGAATCTGATCTGATCTTTGAAGGAAAGAATCCAGATATGGGGAAAAGTGTGAGATTGGGAATAGATCATTTATATAAACAGGACAGGGAAGATGGAATTCCTTGTGTGAGGTAAGAAGGGCAATTTGATTGGAAGAAGGTATGGGTAAAGTGTAATAAAGTGTAATACAGTTTGAACATAAATGGGGATCAAATTGTGCAAGGATAGAGTGAAAGAGCTTTCACTTAAGTGTGGATAGGAGAAACAGTCAAGAAGCATAAATTGATTTTTCTAGGTGTCTAACTGAGAAAGTAGGTGTATAACTTCAGAGGATGGAAGGTCCACTGAGGGTTATTTTTATTTTTTTTAATGATGAGAATAGAAAGTATTTCTCTATGTGAGGAAAAGAAGCAATAGATATCAGACTTCTGAACTTTACACAGGGTCTCCTGCAGTACCTAGTATATCACATAACAATACAGCTCATTTTATTGACACAAATTATATCTTTGTTTTTGGTATTTACTGCACTTAAATACAACAAAGTTACATTTCTTTAAATTAAAATTACCAACAACTATAATTCAAACTCTATTATTTCCAGTGCAACAGCAAAAGAATTGGATGCTCCTACTTTGAATGACATTTAACCCTACCCCAGTAAGGTAAATCTGGCAGTCGGTGCCTTTTTCAAGCCTGGGACTGGAGCCAGAGATATAACTAGCTGGCTCCCACAGTTGCCAAGAGTTATAGCTTGGTCCTTCTCCCTAACCCAGCTGGTCCTCAGAAGATCCTCAAGTCTGGAGGATCCAGGCACGCCCCACCTGTCCAAACCCTAAAACTATGAATAATCCTTATTCATCATATCCCTTTTTCTCTTTACCAAGACGGAGAAAATATAAAAGTTCCTCTTCTCCCCACCCACGTGGGAGCCAGTCCCATGAGAAAAAGAGAAAGATTATTGGATGGATATATCTCCTTTCCCACGTGAGCAGTAAGGCTCCATTTGTTTTTCCCCTTTCCTTAAAGATTTAACTTTTTTTTTTAACGCTAGGGAAGAGAAAGAGGAGGCCAACGACGACTAGAAGTTTCTCTTCATCACATTCCCAGCCCAATTCTCCGTAGTTGCTTTATAAACTATATACAAGTGCCGGCATTCAAGTCTTAGGGACAAAAACACAAACACACACAAATAGCTGCGAAGCAGCGGAAGTAAGGGACCGTCAATATTTCCAACCAAAGGGGAAAAACGAATAGGAAAGAGAAAAGGCTAGTCCTTTAAACTAGGGTTTTAAAAGCAAATATGATCAAAGTAACTCTTGAAAGGGCCTTTTTCTCTGGGTTTGGAACCCAGATCAAAGTTGGAAAGTGTAAGCTTAGGCAACTGAAGCCTTTAGGTGAGTGCTAAGTAATAGGGGTTGTTAGCTGGTCCCCGACTTTGACAACAGCAACTGCATCGAAACAGTGGGTGTTTCAGCTCCGAGCATGCACCTGTTCCGACCTTCCCCATCCTAGGTTCTACTCAGCAGAAAAAGGTGAAATGGATTCGCCGGAACCTTTGATCCTTCTTGCAGATCCCCTACGACCGAGCCCAATATTCTCTCATAATCTTCCCAAAACCAACATAACCAACCGCATACTTACGCAAGAAAATTATCTTAAAAAAAAAAAAAAACCCTCCTCTCCCATCCCCAACCAATCTTTCAAATTGGCTTTTCCTCAAAGCCTCATAATACCTGGCGGCAATCTTTTCCCATCTCCCCATTTTACTCTCCCTTTCTGCCACGTTTCCTTTTTCCACCTTCCTACCATCCCCCGTACCCCTCCCAATCTTCCTAAAGGTTAGCTTATGGGAAGGGAGTTTTAACTGATCGCAGTGGGGACCCGGCCAGCAGGGAGCCCCAAGCTGCAGTGCACCAGGGGTTAGTCTTGATAGGGAGAGGGGGCGGCAAACCGGCGATCTCGAGTGACAACCCACGAAGGAGTTTCGCCTTAGTAAGAAAAACAAAACCAAGTGGGACTGCCCTAGCTATTGAACCTGGCTGGAGGAAAGATCCAGTGAACGGGTGGAAAAGCAAGAGGCAGAGACTGGAGAGTTAAGGTGAAAGGGAGGCTGCCAGAAACTGAATGAGATCTGAGAGGAAAATATGGGGAAAGACCAGTGATGGACTGGGAAAGTAAAAGAAAGGGAAGGTGGGATAAGTCGGGAAACCGAGAGACGCTAACAGAAAGCATTTCGGAGTTAGCTTGCAAACAGCGGGCGGTACCAAGAGGTGCAGGAGGGACGGGACGGGCGTGGAGCTTCCCAAGAAGCGACAACCAAACTTTCTCCCCAGTCGCGAAGTTAGAGTCTATGGAGTAAAGGCCGGGAGGCAATTTCCTCCAAGTCCACCACCGTACCTGGACCCAGAGGACGGCAGAGAAGAAACCGGCCCTGACTGCACACACCTCTGAAGCCCGAGACTCCGGTAATGCTTTCCAGATATGCGCCTCCACCCTCTTCTCAAATCCGGGCTCGTTTTATCTTATTTCCCTCCTCTACAGACACAACCCTTCCAGGACAGCTGAGCTACCTGAGGCGGCCACACTCACCTGACTGTAGAGTTCGCTGACCGACATGACCCAGTCGGCGCAGCAGACGAGCCCGGAGGTGCGGCTGGAAGCTCAGCCCTCGCTCCTAGGGACCCAGTCCCCCTCTCCAGGATAGTTCCCGGCTCCCGGTGCTACTCGCTGCCCTGGGTGGCTCTCACACCAGCCGCTGCCCGTCTGGCGCCATCTTCCTGCTCTTGCAAAGAGTTTTTCCTTCTTTTTTTCTTTTTTTTTTTTAAAGTCGCACCCCCACTCTCCCCTCCTGGTCACTAGAGACTCCGCTTCCTGGCTCCTCTCTCCTCAGCGACCTTTACTCGGGGCGGCAGCCGGGCTGGAGTTAGAACTAAGGCTGGGAGGAGCAGTAGCAGCAGCAGCAGCAACGGAGGAGGAGGAGGGGAAGCAAGCAGTGCTCCGCCGCTCCCCGCTCAGGTATGGGGAGGAGGTGCAGGCAGGCTAGCGTCAGAGCCGGGCGCTCCGTGCGTCCCTACCGCCTTCGCGGCCCTGCAGGTGCCCAGGGCTCGGTCTGGGGGCGGGACGGCTCCTCCTACCCCACGGCGAGTCTGAAAACGCAGTGGCCACCACCCGGGGATCCTCCGCCTGCTCTACTGCGCTCCACGCAGTATATCCAAGGCACACGTGGAGCCAATCCCGGGCCGCCCCCTGCTGGTCCTCGGGGCAAACTCCGCCCAGACCTGGGTAAAGGCAGGTGCATCGAGTGTAGTGTGGGTAAACACACCCACACACACACAGAGCAATCCTATTAGCCTTGATTATGCTCACGGAACTAAGCATAGGAAAGAGAGAGAAAAAAATCAGAGAATAAATGAAGAAAACAAGGCAAGTAAAGTGGGAAGAGTGCCAGCAAGTCTCCTGGAACACGACACGAGGGTCTTAACTTTCAAGTCTTCTCCTAGGAGCAGTACCATTGGATTGGGAATATATGGAGGAGAATAAGGTAATAAAACTAGAAAAGTAAGGGGGCTTTAGAAACAAAATTACTATTCGGAAATAGTAAATTACAATTTTGTAACGCTGTGTATTACATTGATTTGATACCTAAGATCTAGTCATTTCCGCTGAAATAAAAGTAGCTCTGGACAGTTGCTGGAGATACCTGTCTACCAATGCTAATATGATAGCAGAGAAGAAACATAGCTAAATAAAGAGAGAGATGGAGATGTATTATGCAATAAGGGCTTTCTGTTTCTACAAAGCCAAACCTAAGACATTCCAAATCAATAATTTATGCAGAAAAATATACAGATTTTATCATCTATACATTTTTCCCTCTTCTGCCCCCCTTCCCCTACTGTGTTGACTTTCACCACATTTCATTCTTCACTTCCAGTGGCATTTGACTGCCTTTAATAGCTTCACCACCTCATACCCAAAATCAATTGTGTTAGAGTAGGAAAAGCACTAAATTTGAATGCCAAGAACATAGGTTTGAAACTTTGGTCTGATATTTTCTACTTGTATGAATACAAGTCAATTCCTCTCTGCATTTCCTCATTTACAAAATGAGTAAATTGGAATAATTAGTTCATTCCAGTTCAAACTGCTCTAATACTAGGACGTATGTAGTAGAATATACTTGTAATTTAGAAAAAAAATGTATAAGAAGTTAGAAGGTAGCAGCTGGGGGTGAGTGGGTGGGGTATGGTAGAAAGGAGAGGGAGGGAGAGATCGCAAGAGAGAGCAGGCAGAAACACAGATTGAGTTCTCAATTGAGTCATGCATATTCACTGTGATGTGAACACTAAATCTTCCCTGAATCAGTCTTGGTCCCAGACCCTACAGGTTCCCAAGCTCATAGGGAAGCCTCTTGTAAAGAGACGGGCCCTTTTTCTTTACTTTGCAGCACTGAAAATTCAAAAAAGAAGAGAAGGATTTCAACATGGAAAACTAAGGAGGAAGTTTAATTTCAGACTTGGAGGATAGCTTGAACAGGTTCTTGGAGATGGAAGAAATCAAGGAAGAGCTGGTAGTCCAACTGGGTGGAATATAGAATATGCTGCTGCTCAGATAAAGTACAAACTCCTCAGCCTGTGGAATTTAAGATTTTGTATAAACTGACTCCAGCCTACCTTTCTGATCTTATTTCACATTACTCCACTCATTTGACATTTCTGACAAATTGGGCAAAATTCTCCTTTCTCCATCTCTTGCCTTTAAGTATTCACAAGAGCATTTCCTTTTATTCTATTGCCTCCCTTAGAATGTACCATCCCTTAGTGCCTCCCCTTAGAATCCTTACAGGCTCAGCTCAGGTGTCAGTGATGCAAGGCTTTCCCTTTATTCCCCCCATAAAAGTAGTGATATCTTCATTCTCAACCTGTCCCCCACTTATTAATTCATGTGCATCCTATGTCCCCCTAGACATGTCTGAGAACAGGGACTGCATTATTTTTGTCTTTGTAGACTAGCGCAGTACCTTACATAGAAGGGGTGTTGTAATGAACTAATTTTATTTTTTTCAATTACAGATAAAAGCAATTTGTGGCAATTGTTTTCTGATGTTTTGCAGTTCAGATTATCTCCCTCCCTTCCTCCTGAGGCAATAGTCTGATATAGATTATGCCAGTGCTTTCATGCTATATGTATTTACATATTCCCAAGTTGTGACTAGACACACACACACATAAACACACATACATATATGTATATATGCACAATAAGATATTCATGAAGAAATAAAGCAAAGGATGGTGTATTTTGATTTGCAATCAGATTCAACATAGCATTTGTTTTTTGTTGTCATTTGTTTTTGCCATGAATTCCTTGGGATTATCTTGGAATTTTTATTTTGCTGATAATAGTTTAGTTCTTCATAATTGACCATCATACTATATTTCTGTTACTGCATACATTGTTCTCCTAGTTCTGCTCATTTCACTTTGCATCTGTTCATATAAGTCCTTCCATTCTATCATTTCTGATGGCATAGTAGTTTTCCATTACAACCATATGCCAAACTTGTTCAGCCATTCCCAAATTAGTGGTAACACCCTCAGTTTCCAAGTTTTTGCCACTACAAAAAGAGCTGCTAAATTTTTTTTTGCACAAATATGTCCATTTCCCCTATCCCTGACATAGGAGATTTTTAATAAATGTTTTCTGAGTTAAATGGAATTGGATATTTGGTGCCTTTTCCAATCCCCTCAGATGCTAGTCTTTCCCTTTAAGGTTACTTTCCATTTAATCTGTATATTATATTTAATTGTTGCATAATGTTTCCCCTGTTAGAATGTAAGATCCTTGAGGGCAGGAATTGTCATTTTTAGCTTTCTTTTTTATTCCCAGACTTTGTCTACAATATAGTAATAATTTAATAAAATATTTGTTGGTGGGTAGCTAAATGAAAAAAAAGTGTCAATAAAGGTAGAAATGTAAGATGGAGTCAGATAATAAAAGACCTTGAATACTAATGTTTTTAAACTTTTATTTTATCCACTATAAAGTGGCTGAAAGTTATTGAGCAGAGGTTGTATTTAGAACTGTAATATATGATGAGTCCAAGGTGTGGCTATGCTGGTCTGTGACTGATGTACAGTGGAGACAGAAATATATATACATTTCTAAATTTGAATCCATCTCTATTCCTCTGTGCTTCCTCTGTACATTGGGGTGCATGCCTAATATTTAGTGATGATACAATCATTCTACTGCTCATGTATGTGTAAGTGCTCATGTAAGCATTGGTGGCAATGTTGTAAGAGAAAAACCAATGGAACCAGAAACAGAACAGAGTCAGGTTCCAAGTTGGCTTCAGACATTATTAGGTGTCTAAGAATAGACAAATGAGTTAATCTCTCAGTTTCTTTCTTTGTCTATGAGATAGAAATAATAGCTGTAGTACCTACCCCATAAGGTTGTTGTGAGGGTCAAATAAGATAATGTACATGGAACACTTTGTAAATCTTAGTGGTATTTGCTATTTTCATCATCATCATCACCCTCAGACCAAGAGTTAAAAAGGTGAAAAGGGGAGGGGTAGAAAGTTGTGCACCCCTGGGCACGTCCTGACTAACCTTTTCAATTGCTTAGGTATGTATGTGTACAATATATATATATATATATGTATATATATATATATATATATATACACACACACATGCTTACTATAATCCAAAGCCCACATGGCAATAGTATTGTAGAAACCTACTACAAAGTCACTACCAAACCCCACAAATATACCAGGGTGCCATAGCCATCATCTTGGTTGGCCACAAGGAGATAAATGGAAATACAATTGAATTTAATAAACATTTAAGTAATACCTGCTAAGTGCAAGGCATTTTGGTAGGTCCTGGGATTCAAAGGTAAAAATGATATAGTATTGCTTTCTACTTACTTATTTAGTATGGCAGCTGAGTGGCATAATAAGCACATAAGGTACTAGACCTGAGCTAAAATCCAGCCTCAGATACTTAGCTGTGTGATCATGGACAAATCACTTAACCTCTTTCCCTTTCAGTTTTCCTTATCTGTAAAATAGGGATGAATAGCTACTTTGCAGTATTATTAGGAGGATAAAATGAGATTTACAACAATCTTTGTAAACCTTAAAATTGCTAGCTATCATTTCCTTTTTTTCTCATCTATTTGTTGCTTTTTATATATAGCTATTTCTCCCTTTAATCTCCTTCCCATTTAATAACAAAAATAAAATGACAAAAAATTCATACCTCAAAACAAATATGCATAGTTCAGCAAAACTTACTCACATTTGGCACTGTCCAAAAATACATATATATTTAAGTCCATCACCTCTCTGGAGGTGAGTGATGTGATTAATTATTAGTCTTCTGGAATTGTGGCTTATCTTTGAATTAATCTATTTGATCGATAAGACTGTGATGGTGAACCTATGGCATACATGCCAAAAGGGCACACACACAGAGCTCTCTCTATGGGTATGTGAACTTTTACCCATTAAACTTCATTACTAGAAAGACAGAGGGACTTGGGGGAGCTGCTCAATTCTCCTTCTCCATTGAGCTAAGGACATTTTTTCACTTCATCCATCCCTCTGCCCAGAAGCCCAAAGGAAGTTCTTCCTCTCCTGTGTGGGGTGAAGGAGGGAGGTGGGACATATCACATGGTCTCTAAAAGATTTGCCATCACTACTATAAGACAGTATGTGCCCTAGTGAAGTCTACAGTTCTGAGGAGAAGCATGAAGCCAGAATCTCCTAATCTATTCATTTATGTGACAGAGCCTGTCTCTTGCTTCCTTTAAGACTGCCTCTCAAGTCCTACCTCTTTCAGGAAATTAATCCTAAATTATCTGGTTATTCTTCCAAAATTCATTTCCTCTAATTAAAAAAAAAAAGGAACTCCAGATTTGAGATTTGTGGGGAAAAGCCACAGTGGCTCTTAAAAGATGAAAACTAAAACCTCTTAAATAAAAATGGGAACTGGAATCTTATCTCCACTGAAGTCTTTCTGCCTTCTCATATTGCAGAGGATTTTAAAAACTAGGCCAGCACTGAGCAAACTCCAGGCTCTCAAGCTAAGATGGTATATTCCTTATTTGAAAGTCAGCTTAGCCCTCTTCAGAGAAGCTCATCACCAGAAGATGGCTCCAGCTTCCAGAGATCATTACTTATTTTTTAGCCACAGCAACTCATAATAGAGTGGAATTGAAGTCTATATATGTGGAGAAGTAGCCTTTAATAAAGTAGTTGTGTGGCTTCATTTAAAAAAGAGCCAATGATTTCACGGGGTGATGTTTTGAAGTGTATGTGAATTAGATTTAAATGAGATAGAGTTGCACAAAGTCATCAGCCTCACTGTCTTCCAGAGAAGTTCATGGCAAGACAAAAGTCAGGATGACTGGGATACAGTGGATGACATTAGCATGTTCAATTCCTCACCAAGCTATAGGCATTCCATAGCACCTGCTTTAGCTGCCTTCATGGCCATTGGTACAAATTATTTTCATCCACCTTTTCTACCA
The DNA here is from genome assembly GCF_027887165.1 of Monodelphis domestica. Taxonomy (NCBI): domain Eukaryota; kingdom Metazoa; phylum Chordata; class Mammalia; order Didelphimorphia; family Didelphidae; genus Monodelphis; species Monodelphis domestica. Next base: position 423,898,306 of record NC_077229.1, read on the forward strand.
GGGAAATCTTCACATATTTAGAATACAGCCATGGATAAGAATTGTGTGAAAGGTAGACATCCAAGGTGAATGAAGAACCTTGAAAAGAGCTTGGCAAACCCTCACACCAGAGGCTCTAGTACACACCTTTCTGAGGGATAAGCAGCATGTCCTAATGAATATATACAGGTCTTGGAATTAGGAAAACTTGATTTTGAGCCTAGTTCAAACAGCTCTGGAACCTTGAGCAAGCCATTTAATCTCTTGGACTCAGATTAATTTTTATCTGTATAATGAGAGATTTTTGACTCACTCAGACCTCTCAGATCCCCTTTAGTTCTAAATCTATGATATTATGACCCATGAAATCATAGATCCTTGAACTAGTATCCAACCTTTTTTTTTAATCCCTTATCTTCTGTCTTAGAATCACTATTGAGTATTGGTTCTAAGGCAGAAGAGCAGTAAGAGCTAGGCAATGGGAGTTAAGTGACTTTCCCAGGGTCACATAGCTAGGGAGTATCTGAGGCCAAGTTTAAATCCAGAATCTACCCCTCTCTAGGCCTAGTTCTCAATCCCCTGAGCTATGTCCCTCTAGGGAAATCACTTAACCTCTATTAGCCTCAGTTTCCTTAGCTAATAATAATAGCATCTACTTTCCAGGATTTTTGTGAGTATCAAATGAGATAATACATGTAAAGTACATGTAAAGTGAACCTTAAAAGTACTGTATAAAAGCTAACTACTGTTATTAGTGGGAGTTCCATCCCAGTAAATTCCTTTCTCCCCAGGAGCTCCATAAATACTGAACTAAGTTACTATAAAGAGGAAGCTCTCAAATGTACTTTCTAAGGAGAGAAGGGCATTTCAACCATTAGATGGAGGGGAGGCTAAAAGCCTCCAAATTGACTATTTTTTATCAGGGGATGACATTACTTATTCTCAGTGTGAAACCCTGTTAACAACACCAATTCTGCCAAATATGCTTAACATCTAGTTTATTCCCTCAACTCTGTCTGAAACCCTTGATGGGATACATATGTTCATTTCTGACCACTCAACTTTAGCATATGGTGAATGCACCAATATTTAAGCAAAAGTGTCATTATTGCTTCTGAGTGAGAGATACTGCTGGGCTGAGCCAAGCTTGTTATCCTGTATCAGACTTCTCCAATGGTTAGGGACATGGACAAGTGGAACTTTGCCCAGAGGAAGTTGGCCATAATGGTCAAGAGGTCTGGAATCCATGTCATATAAGGAACAGATGAAGCAACTTACTCTGTTTAGCCTACTCAGCAAAATGTTAGTGGGGCATGAAAGCTCTTTTCAAATATCTGAAGGGTTGTCATGTGGAACAGGAATTAAACTTGCTCTTGTTTGCTCTAGAGGACAAAAGTAAGAGCAAAGAAAGGATGGATGCAGAAGCAGATTTTACCTCGATTTTTAAAAAACCCAGACTTGTGATTCCATAGGTAATCCCTAGTGAGGAAACTTCCTCTATCAATATAGCTCAGTCCTTGAGCTATAACCTGGGGTCTTTGAGAATTACCTGAGGTTGAGTGAGTAGTATGTGTCAGAAGCAGCACTTGAAATAAGATCTGCCTGACTCCTATGGCAGCTCTATCCATTAAACCATACTGCCTTTAATTTAGCTCAACATAAGGAGGAATATCATATCAGAAGAGGTGTCCATCTATGAACTGGGCTGTCTTTAAAATCAGTAAACTCCCTCCTCCCCTCCCAGTAATCCTTGGGGATCACTGCTTTGTCATGGCAGCGAGGCTTGCCTAGCTTAATAAAATCATGAACTGTGATGGGTTACTCAAGATGGACAGGTCAAAGACCCCCTGAAATCTAAGAGCCCCTGATTTAAAAATCACTAAATTATCTCTCCCAAGAGTATTTGCATTCAAATCTCATCTTGGTGGGAGGAAAGACTTTGTCTACTACTAAAGATATTTCAATTCGCAACAAGACCAGAAGAAACATTTTTGGAGAGAGTTTAGTCTTTCCAGAATCTGTGAAATCAAAGCTTTCTGGTACATATACTTTAGGTCTAGGGCTCAAGTTCTCAAAACTAGTTTAATCTCCTCTTCCATCCCCCTCCACCATTCTCCAGTTGGAGGTGTGGAGACAAGTGAAGTGGCACAGAATAAGAATCAAGGCAAATCAGGAGAAATCAGCCTCAAAGTCCACAAACCAAACATCTGAACAATTGTAATTCTGAGTCTGCCAAATTCTCTAATAAATTGCTCATTTGCCCAGCAGCCTATGAATAAGAAATCACTCTCTCACACTGTGAGATGCTACTCATGCATACCGGATACTCACTGGTATCACATTCCCAAAGGTAATAGAGCCCAAAGCACATTTTATCCCCAGCATCTTGTGCCCTCTTCTGGGCATCTGCCCAAATGGCTCTGCTTTTTTTTTTTTTTTTTAATGAGTCTCTGGTTGTCCAGAGTTTCCTGTCATTAGATTCATAGGATGTTTGAGGTATAGTGCCACTGTAATAGATACCACTCTTTGAAGAATTATGGTAGTAAGGAAGTGTTGGAACCTTAGCACCAGGAAATAAGCTAGGGGGAGACTGGATCTTGAGCCCGTCCCTTTACTTTATTTCCTGTTCCCTTCTCAATTCTCTTGCAGTGGTCTTCTCAGAATGGTACATTTAAAGACTTCCCCTAATAACTAAATCCCGTGATCAAATCTTTAACTAAGAGGCATTTTATTCTTTTAGGTAGAGAAGGTAGGGAAAGCATAGGGGTGAGAGGAAAATGGGTCTCCCTGTAACTTTAAGTTATCCCTGTTGATTGAAGAGTTCAAAATGTTTCTAATCCAGGAAATAACGTTATCTTTCTGAAGGGGAGATGGTGACAGGAAAGGCTGACAGGTGTCTACTGAGTTAACTCCAAAAGTATTCTCAGTACTCAGTCATATAGATAATCAATGACCAAAGAGAGTTTGTTTCCCACCTTCCCTTCAAAACAGCTCACGCTGCTTAACTTCTTCCTTCAAGATTCCATGGAACTGTGACTCCATTTCAGTTGATTGACAGTTCCCAAAGTTCCAAGCCTCTTGCTTTTTCAGCTGATCCATCTTGTATCTCCATTTCCTCCATTACACCACCTCCTCATTTTTATACCAGGAAGAAAATGAGGCCCAGAAAGAAGTGACTTTATTTAGGGTCACATTATTGTTTAGGGACCAAACTTCAGGAGCCTTTTCCATGGAAATCATATTGAACATCTTGCTAAAGAAAGGACAGGAAGGATTGCCTCCGAGATGGTAAGAGCAAGCCAGGCTCACCAGACTCTGACTCTTATCAGATAGATCACTCCTCATCATCAGAGGTGGTAATCAAATCATTAATAATTAGACAAATACAAATTAAAACAACTCTGAGGTGCTCAAACACATCAAGCTGACTAAAATGACAGAAAAAGAAAATGTCAAATGCTGAAGGGCATGTAGGAAAAATAGGTACACTAATTTATTATTGGTGGAATTGTGAACTAATCCAGTAATTCTAGAAAGCATTTTGGAACTATACCCATAAAGCTATTAAACCATACATATGTTTTAATCCAGAGATACTGCTGCAAGTCCCATAACTGAAAAGAGATTAAAATAAAAGGAAGAGGATCCATATGTACAAAAATATTTTTAACAGTTCTTTTTGTGGCGGCACAAAGAATTGGAAACTGAAAAGATGCCCATCAATTGGAATATGACTAAACAAATTATGGCATATGACTGTGATGGAATACTATTATGCTATAAGAAATAAGAGATAGTTTCCTAAAGTCTTGGAAAGACTTATGTAAACTGATAAAAAATGAAGGGAGCATGACCAGAACAATGTACATGGTAACAGTAATATTGTAAAGACCACTATCTACAAGAAATGTAATTGCTCTGATCAGCACTATGAGCCACCACAATTCCAAAGGACTCATGATGAAAAATATTATCCATCTCCAGATAGAAAACTGATAGACTCAGAGTTCAGAATGAAGTTTCTCTCTCTCTCTCTCTCTCTCTCTCTCTCTCTCTCTCTCTCTCTCTCTCTCTCTCTCTCTCTCTCTCTCTCTCTCGTTTGATTTTTTGGAACATGGCTAATGTATGTAGAAATGTATTTTGCATGTCTTCATATTTGTTATAGGCTTTATTTGTTTATAGTATCAACCCTTTTTTCCTTAATCATATATATATATATATACACGCACACTTTATTTTGATACGTAGTGTAAAAAAAATGCCTAATTTCTGCCATTCTGTTTTCCAGTTTTCCCAGCAGTTTTTCTTGAGCAGTGATTTTTTTCTTCCAGAAGCTTGGATCTTTGGGTTTGTCCAACACTACCATGATTTACTACTACATATTGAATGCCTAAATACGGACTAGTCTAGTACTCTTGTTTCTCAGTACCAGACTGTTTTGATGGTTGCTATATAATTACAATTTGAGGTCCAGAACAACTAAGCCACCTTCCTCCTTTTTTTTTCATTAATTTCCTTGATATTCTTGGCCTTTTGTTAGTCCATTTTGTTATAATTTTCTAGCTTGCTGAAATAATTTTTGGATGGTTTGATTGGTATGACACTAAATAGGTAAAATGACTTAGGAAGAATTGTCATTTTTATTATATTGCCTCAGCCTAGTCATGAGCAGTTAATGTTTTCCCAACTGCTTAGGTCTGACTTTATTTGTGTGAAGAGTTTTATAATTGTGATCATATAGTTCCTGGGTTTGTCTTGTCAGGTAGACTCTCAGTTATTTTAAATGGAATTTCTTTTTCTATTGCTTGCTGTTGGACTTTATTGATAGTGTAGGGAAATGCTAATGATTTATGTGGGATTGTTCTTTATCTTGCACTTTTGCTAAAGTTGTTAGTTGTTTCAATTTGTTTTTTGGTTGATTGTCTATGATTCTTTAGGTACACCATCATAACATCATCTGCAAAAAGTAATAGCTTTATTTCCTCATTTTCTATTCTAATTCCTTTGATTTCTTCTTCTCTTGCAATAGCTAGCATTTCTAGTACAATAGCGAAAAGTAGTGCTGACAACAGGCATCCTTGCTTTGTTCCTGATCTTATTTGGAAGGCTTCTATTTATCCCCATAAAATGTTCACTTATGGATTTAGGTAGATGCTTTTTATTAAGGAATGACCCATTTATTCCAATGTTCTCTAGTGGTTTTATTTTATTATTTTAAAAAAAAAACCCTTACCTTCTGTCTTGGAATCAATAGGGTGTATTGGTTCCAAGGCAGAAGAGTGGTAAGGGCTAGGCAATGGGGGTTAAGTGATTTGCCCAGGGTCACACAATTGGGAAGTGCCTGAGGTCAGATTTGAACCTAGAACTTTCCATCTCTAGGCCTGACTCTCAATTCATTGAGCCACTCGGCTGCCCCTAATTAGTTGACCCCAGCAATTCTACTCCTGATCTCCCTCCTCCAACTCAGATCACTCATCCAGCCCCAGGACCTAGGCTGATGGTAGCTGCCACTGTGTCTTCAGAATCACAAACCAACTGGTAAAAACTGGGGTGTTCTTTCCTTAGGCAACAATTAGCCTCCACGTGGAGAGGCTTTTCCAAACAAGAAGTTGATTACAAGCATGGTGTATTCTGAGAGAGCAGTGCATTCATTACCTATTTCAAATGCTTCCAACTTTCAGATGGTTTTTTTTTTCATGAGAGCACCAATTCTTTTACTTATCTTACCTGAGGTTCAGGGGAGAAATTCATCTCCCTGAAACTCTTTGCCATTTGGGCCTGCCCAGTTTGAGATTCCTAAAACCCATGTTCTCCCTTGCTATGGGAGATCCACAGTATTGACAAAAGGAATCTCAATGGATAAAAAAGGAACTTTACAGAGACTGGAAGTTAAATTTTTGAGCCTGTTCAGACTCCAATGTTATATAAAAGCCTCTGTATTTTATTGTATTTTGCTGATTGTTTTGTTTAAGATTTAATTTTGTGGTTTTAATTTCATATAGTAATGTATTCAAAAACTATTCTGTTACACTGAATCATTTTAATGTACTGTGTCTTAACTACTGATATAATGTTACCTTTCCTCTATAACTATACTGAACAAATATTATTGAATACGTCCATATAAAAACAGATTTTTTTCTATTTTGGCTTTATAAATTGTTATATAGAGGATGAATGGACTTCATCAAAACTGGTTACTACTGTATAACAACCTTTGGAAAATTTAATGAGCTAAATATCTCAATTTGATTTTAAGGGATCTTTAGACATGATTTTTAGATTTTTTTCAACAACTAATCATTTTGCCTGTCTCTAACAGGAGGTAAGGTCCATTTTAGTAGCTGAAGTGAAGTACAATTATAATCCCCATCTCTCACATTTATAAATATGTGAATGGATGGGACATCATAGTCTCATACCAAAGGAGCTGGGAAGTTGATCCCAGGGCATGGTACCACTGGATGGCTCCCAAAAAGGTAGCATTTCTCATTTATAACTCCTCAGCTTACTATACCCTTCCACCAGAAAGATCTCTAGATTCTTGGTGACATTTTTAGACCCAACATCAACAGTACAGAGGTTTGGTTTTTTCTAGACTCCTCTGCCACATTTTTGTAATGATGACAGTAATAGAATTTGTAAAAAAATATCTCAACCAAGGTTGAAACATTACTACACCTGAAAACTTGTGACCAGTATCCATTAGCTTCTAAATTTTTTTTCTTTAAATGTCATACAGCAGATTCATGTAAAATATGATTGTGGGTTTATTTGCTGTTGTCATTGAATGGGCTAGTATAAATTTGGAGATTTTGATACTTTTGAATGTGCTTGTTGTAATATTGTTCTTTATAAAAAACTGTTACTTTGTGAAAATCGTTTGCTTTGCTTTGCACTCACAATAGATTATGGCCAGGTTTGAAGAGGAAATGGATCTCAGTTTTTGGAGAGAAACTTTTGTATTCTACATTTCCTTAGCTGACACAATGTGTCAATGATTATAAGCTATATTTTATACTCTTTTATTATTGTTTTTGCTTGCATGTGCAATATACTCTATCTCTCTATTGCATGTGCAATATACCATTTCAGTTTTTTCTCTCCTTTTTGTATTTGAAGCACATGTCACCAGCACTGAGAAGATTTTCTTTAACTTTTTTAAATTTTGCAGTAATACATTTAAAATATATTTGCTATAATGTCAATGCATACCCAAAAGGCTTTAGACTATAAAAAAGATGCCATTGATTGTTTAAAAATTATAGGACTTTACTTAATGATTCTGTCTGATTCCAAGACAAGAGAATACAAAAAAGAGCCATTGCACAGTGCCAAAGAAGCACAAAGCTAAACTGCATAGTGCCAATCGAGCACAAGATCAAAGATACCAACTAATCCCGATGGGATTGATGAAAATTTTGAGCCATGACAAGAGGACTTGAACTTGTTTGGAGTTTGAGGTTGTGGCTATTTAACATGTGTTAAGGGCAGGTCTTCCTTGCCCTACGTTCTACCAAGTATCTCAAATTTGGCTCCTACCTGGCTCCTATAATCTAGTCCCTTTGCTGTCTTTCATGGTATGGCAAACTTTCTATAGTCCTGGCTACTGACTGGGTAAATGCATAATTGCTTAAATCATTTTAATTGGATCCTGATTTAAGGACCTGTTATAGATTTGTTTTTCCTTTACTTAGAATTTTCACACAAAAGACTTTGATAGTCTATATTTCATCCAGAAATTATTTTTTAATTTGGATTTTTTAAATATTTTTGATTTTTCTTGCCAATTGATTCATATACCTCATAACTCAGTCATGCATCCCTAAGTGATCCCTGTGTTTTTCAATCACCCTCTTGGGGGGGGGGGTATGTATAATTATTATTATTTTAAATTGCAACATTTAAGATCCTTTTGAGAGTAATTTTAGGTTAAGAAACATGATATATCTCCAAATCCAGAAAGTGAACTGTTTGGAGAAGGCACCATGAAGATGCCTCTACAGACCACAAGCTGCACCAGAAGATCCAGAGTGAACTTTGGGACGTGGTGATTTGAACTGTGTGGGGTTTAAATGCATTTGTTTTGTATGTATACTCTTTTGCCGAAGGGGACTGCCCCCTGACTGGCTTTTTGTCAATGCGCCTAGCAATCATTGGTTTTGTTCTCTTTTCCTCTTATCCTCAAATTATTGTAATTTCAAAGTTGGAAGTGGGCTGGCATTACACCAAAGCAACTAGAACTTGCTGCCTATGTCAGAAGCAGCTGGCGAACCCACATTAACCATGCCACCACCACCTTTGAAGATGAACAACGTAAACATCTTGCCGCTGCGCATGAACGCCAACACCAGGCCACAACCGCACCTCCCGTAACAACTGGCACCCCATGCCCCATGTGCCACAAAATTTGCGCCTCAGTCTTTGGACTTCAAAGCCACATGAGGGTACATCAATAGATGATAATGCACAAAGACAATAGTCATTCTCAGTCACCAAGAGACTACCACTATATGTTTACAAGACCTACTGGAGAGACTAGTCTTCAGCAAGTCTCAGGGGGGGAATGTATAAGTGGAGATTTTGAACCTTTGACTTCACTCCCTAGAAGTCCTTGATATTACCCAGAATTCCCTATAATCTCTCCTGCTTCTTCACATTAGTGAAATCACATTATTGGTATTTTACTGGCAGTAATGCCTCCTATGTCCTTTTTTTTTTTAAGCATGATGTAGCATTAGCAATGATGGTGGTAAGGTGGGGAAAATTTGAAAATGGCTAACCAGCCACCGGCACATGGTTTTTATTTTGTATCCTCTTTATTCCTTGATTTCTAATGATCCTTAATAAACCTCATAAAATAAAATATTTTTATTATTAGAGATATAAATTTAATTTTTACATAAGTGACTCAGGCTATATTTGAACTCAGTTCTTCCTGACTCTAAGTCCAGCCCTCTATCCACTGAGACTTTTAGCTGCCCCTAACTAGATTTAGGGAGATTGTATATATAGAGATAGATATGTGTCTACACATATGCACATATACATATATTGTGTACATATATTTAAAGATATATAGATATCTTTGACATTGATGGTTGTTCCTTTTAGGATTGCTACTTTATTTTTATTCTCTGGATACATTTTCTTCTAAGGTATTATGAACTTTGTGATTTCAAGGAGACAATTAGTATTATTCTGCTATAGACTTCATATATTTATTTCCCCAGAATTCCTAAATAGGAAAGTGTATCCCCAAATGTACCGGGACTCTTTCCTCCCATGGCAATGTCTCTGACACAAAGATTTTGTAAATAGAGTATAATCCTTTAGTTGGTGAAATATGCTGACATATCTGCTTGACATGACATGTATTGAATATTGTTGAAGGGCATTTAAAGACCTTTACAACCTGATTCAAATATATCTTTGCAAGATTACTATATATTATTCCCTTCCATTTCCAGTGAAACTAGCCTTCTTGCTGCTCCTCACACAGGACCCTCTTTTCCCAATTGTCACTCTATTTCCTTTGTATTGTAAAAATGGAGATTTGAACCCCAGACTCCAATCCCCAGAAGTCCTTGCTAGCTCCCAGAATTCTCTCTAATCTCCCTGAGTGTGAAATCACAAATTATTATTTAAAGGGGCTCTCTGCCTACTGAGCTCTCTCTCTCTCGGCTTCCACTTCTGGGCACACATGGTTCTCTACCAGGCAGGCAAAATGTAGGTTGCATGTGCTTTTCCTTATTTTGTATTTTCTTTATTTCTTAATCTTTAATAAACCTCTGAAAATACAATACTTTTAGCAGAGAAACCAATTTTAATCTTAACAGTTTGGTGACCTAATGGGACAAAAAACTCTCAATTTAAAAAAAAAAGATAGCCTAGATAATGATTTCTAAGCCATGTTTCTCCAAGCCTTTTTAGCAAGCCTCTTGACTCATCTTGCTCCCAGCTCCGACTCTGGCTCTGGCTCTGGCTCTGGCTCCTTCTCTTGGCTATTATTCTCACCTGGTCTCAGTCATGCCTGCCTTTCCTGCCCAACCCAGGTAGTCTCTGCTCCTATTGCCTGCTTCTCTGCTCCAGCAATTCAGACCTGTGCTCTCGCTCACCTGGTCCTGACCCGCCCAGCCCAGCAAACTCTAGCAGATTGCTCATCGTCCCAGGCCCAGCACTCACTTCCACCAGCTGGTAAAAAACGGGGATGTTTTTTCTTTAGCCTACAATTAGCCTCCACGTGGACTGGGGACAGGGGATCACAGGGAGGGAGAAAGAAAGAAAAGAAGGAAGAGGCTTTCCCAAAAAGGAACTTAAAGCATGGCTACTTTAAGAGGATATCTTTTGACTGTACTGATACTTTCATTTATCTCACCTGAGTGCCAGGGGAAAAACTCAGCTCCCTGCAACCCTTTAGCCAAATTTGAGATTCCTCACTATGGGGAGGAAACTCAGTGGCTCAGTGGCTTGAGAGCCAGGCCTAGAGATGGGAGGTCTTTGGTTGAAATCTGGCCTCAGACACTTCCTGGCAATGTGGCCCTGGACAGGTCGCTTAACCCCCATTGCCTACCCATTATCAATCTTCTGCCTTCTGACAATAGGCATCTAAATGAAAGAAAAACCAAGGAACGTTAAAGAGACTGGAGGTTATATTTTTAAGGCATTTCAGATGCCAATGTTTTATAAAAATCTCTGTATTCTATTGAATTTTGCTGATTGTTTTGTTTAATGTTTACCTTTGTGATTTTAAGTTCATATATTACTGCATTCAATACTATTCTGTTACACTGAATCATTTTAATGGACTGAGTTCTAACTACTGTTATATTCTGTTGTTTTTCCCCTATAACCATACTGAATGAACATTATTGAGTAAGCCCATATAAAAACAGCTTTTCTATTTTTGACTTTGTAAATTGTCGCATAGAGGGTAGATGGACTCCATCAGAAAATTGCTACAACAACATTTGGAAAATTTAATGAGCTAAATATCTCAAATTGATTTTAAGGGTTCTTTAGACATGATTTTTAGAATTTTTCTTAACAATCTCTGGTCATTTTGCCTGCCCCTAACATGAGATAAGGCCCATTTTAGTAGCTGAAGTGAAATACAATTATAAACCCCAACTCCCGTATTTAATAAAAATGTGAATGGAAGTTGGGAAGTTAATCCCAGGGCAATGTACCCCGAACAAAAAACAAGGGGAGCATCTCTCATTTATACTCTTCAACTCACTTTACAGAGGTTTGGGTTTTTTCCTAGACTCCTCTGCCTCATTTTTTGTAATGATATCTAGATTTCTTGATGATGTTCAAAACCCAAAATAAGTTTTACTTTGTTTAAAAATATGTTTACCAAGGTTGAAAGATTTGCTATGTTTGTAAAAATTGTGACAAATATCCATCAGTTCATAGGCTTTTAAAAATGCCATAAAGCAACTTATGTAACAATGATAGTGTGTTTGTTTGTTATTGTAATTAATTGGGCTATTGAGAATTTTGGGGATGTTGATAACTACATATTTGTACTACTGTTCTTTCTAAAAAAAAGAAATGTTACCTTGTAAAATTCATTTGCTTGTACTCACAGTGGATCATGACCAGATATGAAGAGGAAATGGATCTCATTTTTGGTGAGAAAGCCTTGTATTCCATATTTTCTTGGCTGACACAGTGTGTCAATGATTATAAGCTACATTTTTGAATTTTTTAAACTCTTCTATTATATTTTTCTTGCATGTGCAATATAATATTTCAGTATTTTTTCTCTCCTTTTTATATTTGAAGCACATGTCACCAGTATTAAGTTTTCTTTAACTTTTTGATTATGTTTTCTTTAACTTTTTGATTTTGCAGTAATATAAGTTTAAAATACATTTGCTATAATGTCAATTCATGCCCCAAAAGCTTGAGACTATAAAAATGATGCCACTAATTGTTTAACAAAATTATGGGACTTTGCTTCATGATTTTGTCTGATTCCAGGACAAGATATACAAAAGAGCCATTGCACAGGGCCAAAGATAAACCAATCCAGGATGGATTGATGCACTTCTAAGCCAATACAAAGGACTTGAACCTAGTGTGAAGACTCAAGGTTGTGACGCTTAACATACATTAAAACATAGGCCTTCCTTGTATCCACATTCACTCTGAAAATACTTACAGATGAGTGTCCCAACTTGGCTCCTACTTAGCTTCTATAATCTAGTCCCTTTTCTGTCTTTCACAGTGTGGCAAACTTTCTGTAGTCCTGGCTACTGACTGGGTAAATGCATCATTGCTTAGATAATTTTAATTGGGCCCTGATTCAAGGACCTGTTATAGATTTACTTTTCCTTCACTTGGAATTTTTATACATAAGACTTTGATAGTCTATATTTTCATCCAGAAATCTTTTTTATTTGGATTTTTCTGATGTCTTTTTAATTTCTCTTACCAATTGATTCATATACCTCATAACTCAGCCATGCATCCCTAAGTGATTTTTCAATCACGCTCTTTACAGGTAAATGTAAAAATATTATTATTTTAAATTGCAAAGTTTAAATTCCTTTTGAGAAGAATTTTAGGTTAAGAAACATGATACCTCTCCTAATCCAGAAACTGAACTGTTTGGAGAAGACACCATGTAGATGCCTCCAGACCACAAGCTGCACGAGAAGATCAAGAATGAACTTTGGGTGTGGTTGATTGAACATTTATTTGTATATATACTTTCATGCCAAAGGGGACTTCCCCCTAACTGGTTTTTTTTGTCAATGTGTCTAGCAATTATTGGTTTTGTTCTTTTTTCCTCTTATCCTCAAATTATTATAATCTTTAAGTTGATTATATTTTCATGATCCTTTTGGGGAAAATCTTTCCCAACCAGGATCAAACAGGGAAATGTAAAAATGGAGATTTGAACCCCAGACCTCAATCCCCAGAAGTCCTTGCTAGCTCCCAGAATTCTCTCTAATCTCCCTGAGTGTGAGATCACAAATTATTATTTAAAGGGGCTCTCCGCCTACTTGAGCTCTGTCTCTCGGCTCCACTTCTGGGCACACACGGCTCTCTACCAGGCAGGCAAAATGTAGGTTGCACGTGCTTTTCCTTATTTTGTATTTTCTTTATTTCTTAATCTTTAATAAACCTCTAAAAATATAATACTTTTAGCAGAGAAATTAATTTTAATCTTAACAGTATAGACCATCCCCCATGCCTAGAGTGTATTCCTTCAAAACTGATGCTTAAGTTTCCTAGCTTGCTTCAAAACTCAGCTCAAATATCAAATATCATCTCCTTTTTTAACACTATTCTAATCCTTTCATAGGTTCATGTGCTTCCCCCCTCAAATAACTCATTTTGTTTACTTGTGTCACACCTTATAGAATGTAAACTCCTTAAGGGCAAGAAAGAATTATTTCATCTTAGCTGCTTAGTCATAACAACAATGAGAGCTAGCATTTATGTATATTTATATAGTTCTATTTACAAATACAATATTATTTGATCCCTATAAGAAACTTGGGAGGTAGGTGCTATTATTTCCCTCCTTGTACAGTTGAAGAAACTGAGACAAATAGTAAGTTATGGAGGTTGGGTCTCCTGTCTCTAGGTCCATTGTTTGATCCATTTTGCCACCTAGCTGCAATCTTATGATAAATTCCTATGACTGATTTATTGATTGTAAGACTTTTTGCGATGTGCTATCTATCCAGTGTCTGATTCTCCAGTCACAGCTTCTTTAACTCTGGTAAATGAGCCACCATTATGAAACATACTGACAGAGCCTTGAGAGAAGTCATTAGTGTAGTGCTTCACATTTTCAAAAGTATTTTCTCACAATAGCCCTAAATATCAGGGAGTGAGAAGACTAACTCCTTGGTTAATTGTTAATTTGTTTTACATGAATCTTAGACAAATAAGTGATCTGCCCAAGGTCATTCAACTAGTAAGTGATGGAACCAAGATTAAAACCCAAATGACTCGGGCTTTCTTCTACTACACAGTTGTTTTTGGCTTAGAAACTGTGGGAGGGGGCAGCTGGATGACTCAGTGGATTGAGAACCAGACCTAGAAATGGGAGGTCCTAAGTTCAAATCTGACCTCAGACATTTCCTAGCTGGGTGACCTTGGACAAGTCACCTAACCCCCATTGCCTAGCCCTTACCACTCTTCTGCCTTGGAACCAATACACAGTATTGATTCCAAGATGGAAGGTAAGGCTTTAAAAACAAACAAAACAACAACAACAAGAAAAAAACTATGGGAACAGTACAATGAGATGAGTGTTCAGAGAATACAAGACCTGAAAAGACCAATCCAGAAGTTATAGAATTAAGGCTGAGTAAATAGCCGTGGTGTATTCCTTCATCTTATTCACTTAAGGAAAGACATTCCAAGTACAGTCTAGCTAACATGATGTTCTTTATGGATAAACAACATCTCACTAAAGTCTCTAAAGTTGTAGAAGGCAGAATTCTTAGCCCCTTGTCATTTGTCTTTCCTTTTTGAAAAGGACCAATGACATCAGGGGATAATGTCTTGACTTGTACAAAGCCATCAGCTTTACTCCATTTTTCAGAGTCATTGAAGTCCAGTGGTGAGACAAAAGCTGGGACAATTGGCTAAAACTTAGGAGGCAGTGAATGACCTTGGCTTTTTTGATGTCTAATCAAACTCTAATCAGGGGTCCCCAAACGATGGTCTGTGGGCCACATGTGGCCCCCTGAGGCCATGTATCTACCCCCCACCACAGTTCTGGAAGGGGCACCTCTTTCACTGGTGGTCAGTGAGAGGAGCACAAGATGTGGCAGGGTCTCAAAGCTCAGCATTGCTCATGTACAGTACTACTTCTGGTGACATAATCCTTTGCATGGTGCCTTAGAATGAGGAGCTGCACAAAGGATTATGTGGCTGCACAATGGAAGGCATCAGCATGGTGAGTGGTGTAAAAATGGAGACTTGAACCCCGGACTCCAATCCCCAGAAGTCCTTGCTCTAGTTCTAGAGATTCTCACCTGGGCCAAGAACAAATTATTATTTAAAGAGTCTCCGCCTACGGCTGGGTCTCTTTCCTGTTTCCACTTCCAAGCAGACACTTCTCTCACGATGTAAGTGAAATTGAATGGGCCTCTTGGCCCACCTAGGCACATGCTTTCTTATTCTGTATTTTCTTAAATTCTCAATCTTTAATAAACCTCATAAAATATAAAACTTCTAGCAGAGAAATTAATTTTAACTGCTACAGCAGCAATCTGGAGGAGGGGATTCCGTGCTGTGTATACTGCTGCCTGGTTAGGGTTAGGGTTAGGGTTTTGTAGTCCGGCCCTCCAACAGTCTGAGGGACAGTGAACTGGCCCCTTGTGTAATAAGCTTGGGGACCCCTTAGGTCTTAGATTTAGACTCTAAGTGATCTGCAGGCCCTGATTCAGCCCCCTTTATAGCTTTTGGAAAAATTGTCCTCATCTGCCTATTCTGGTGGGAGCAGGAGTACAGGTTGGAAGCGTGTCTTCACCTGCTGGCAGTAGACATCCCCTTTATTCACTGATGGGTTTGAGGCCAATTAATTACCTTCAGCATGTTTTAGCCCTCTGCCAAGAAGGTATCAATCGATCAGTATCTTATCAACTAATCAATCAACAAGTTTGTATTAGGCTCTACAGGCCAGATGCTGTGCTAGGCACTGGAGATATAAACACAATAAATGAAACTCCTCCCTCCAAGATCCTACATTCTATAGGAGAGATGTGCACAGAATAATGTATATATAAAACAATAGAGAGGATAAATGTGTATGATATAAATATAAAACAGGTATAAGGTAGTTAGAAGCTTAGCTTCTTGGGGGTTAATTAGTTATGTGGCTCTGGTTTTCAGTAAACAAAGTAAAGAAGTTAATGGAGATTAAATTGCAATTTCAGCTAGCTTCTTATGCCCTCCATAAGTAAAACAAAGTGGATCCTATTTATACGGTTAAGAGCTCCCCTTTGTGGTATGATTTGAAATGGATCAGAATGAACCCCACTCCCACTTCCCAAACTCTCCACACACACACACACACACAATCAAAGAAATCTTTCTTTGGAAATCCATTCCTTTAGGTTAAGATTTTGTCAAACTAAACTCTTTTAGATTGCAGACTCAGAGGAGTAATTAAGTGGTTATCAATCATTAACACCTTAAAGTGGATTATTTTACCAGATTGCTTTTCCATCTGATAGTGAGCTGAGAGGAAACTAGACACCAGGGAGGCAAACTTTGATTGGGAGAGGTTGGGAGCATAAACTATTCCAGAGAGAACAGGCCTGAAAGAGGTACAAGGAGAAGGTTTTTTCAGCCTTATTATATGTATATGTATGTATAAATATATATGTAATTATATTGTGTATATTCCACATGTATATGTTAACACACGGACACACACACTTTATTGTCCAGGCCAACTGGTCTTACTGTTCATCATACTCTACTAAATCTCTCATTTCTGCATTTTTGGGTAGACTATATCCCATTCCTGGAATGTACTCACTATTCCCTGCTGCCTCTTAAAATCCCTAGTTTCACTGATCAGCCACGGTGGAGCATATCTGTGATTCCTCTAATAACCAACTGCTACTGGGGTGGCCAATGGTGGCACATCTCTTGAGCCTGGGAGACCGGAGCTCAAGTCAGATGTCCACATTAAATTTATCATTAACACAGTAACCTCCAGGGAGCCAAGGGTTCAAGGAGCTTACAAACAGTATCATTTTGTCTTTGTATTCCTAGCGCCTAAGACAATTTCAGGCATATATCTCTTCACTAAATGTTTATTTGCTAAATGTCACAGCATTGACTGTAATCCTTGATTTTTCAGAGGGCCTAGAGTCTAAAGAGTGTGAATTCTAACAAAACCTGAGTACAAATTACTTAAATGGAAAAGCTAAATGCATATATGTCTAAGTATATGCCCATGGATACACCTACTGTCTGTATCTCAATGAGGCATGGCTAATAAATTCACTTGACCTTCTTTCTGATCTTAATTCCTGGAATTCCTGATGAGTTTTGACCAGGATATATACATATATGCATAGATGTGTGTACATATATAGATATGTATGTATATTTC
The DNA here is from genome assembly GCF_027887165.1 of Monodelphis domestica. Lineage (NCBI taxonomy): Eukaryota > Metazoa > Chordata > Mammalia > Didelphimorphia > Didelphidae > Monodelphis > Monodelphis domestica. The sequence goes on from NC_077229.1 coordinate 423,915,386, forward strand.
AATGTATATAAATATATATGTAAGGGTTTTGCTATAAAATATAAATAACATATTATACATAACAACTCTGGACATATAAGATATCTACTTTGTAAATGGGAGATGATCTCAGAAGGAAGGCACAGGGGTTGGGGAGGTGAAGGGAAAGGTAGAGAGAGACCAGAAAAGCTTCCTGTAGAAGGTGGAATTTCAGCTGTCCTGAAGGAAGCCAGAAAAGCCAGGAGGTGGAGGTAAGAAGGGACAGCATTCCACACAGAAGAGATCATTAGTAAAAAGGCAGAGTTCAGAGAGTTGTAAGGAACAGCAAGAAGCCCAATGTTGCTGGACTGAAGTGTGTGTGTGTGCACATGTATGTATGTGTGTGTGTATATATATATATATAAAAAATATATATATATACATATATACACATATATGAAATTATAGATAGATAGACAGGGAGATAAAGGTATATCTCTAGTTCTATCATTATATATCCCTGCCCCCACTCCTCCCATGATTAGAATGTTCTTTTTCTTCATCTTTGCCTACTAGTTCCCTGTTTTCCCATCTTCTACAGGAAACCTTTCCCAATCCCTTCAAAGTCTAGTATTTTCCCTCTCTTAATCATTTTCTATTTATCCTTTATATAGTTTGATTGTTCATATTTGTTTCCTTGTTGTCTCCCCAATTAAATTATAAGCTCCTTGAGGATGAAATTGCCCTGTCTTTTGACTCTTTTTGTATCACCAGCATTTAGCATAGTGCCTGTCATATAGTAGGAGCTTAATAAATATTTATTAACTACCTAACTGGGAAAGGCATCTATATCGTTGTTCTCAGGAAGGTCTTTTAATAGACTAGAAACAGGTAGCATTGAATCTCAAAGTTGGCAGATACTTCTGATCAGTCAATCACAGAAAGCACTACACTATTTCAGATGTCATGCTAGGTGCTGGAGGCAAGATAAAAATGAAACAATTCTTGTCCTCGAGGAGTTTATATTCTATAGTGGAGATAGCATGTACACAAAATAAAAAGAAAGTTTTCTTATGGGAAGAAGGGAAGCACTAGTGATAACTGCTTCTTTGTATGTTGAAGACAGGATTTTTGTTCTTTATTATGTTCATATAAAAGCTAAACTGTCCTTTTAATTGTTCCTCACATAGGTGCTCCATTTTCCCTCTGCATAGACTGTTTCTCCTGCCTAGAAAGCAATTCTTTAAAATTCTGCCTCCTAGCATTCCTTTATTACTTCATGACTCAATTCTACATAAAACCTTTCCTTATTTCCATATACACACACACCCATTCAATTATCTGATAAATAAAAACTTCATCCAGTTATTTGAAAAATAAAACAAGCTTTTAAAAAACTTATAAAATAAGTAATCCATTAGCCAATGATATTTTTAGGAAAATGGATAAACAAATTGTCAATATCATGAATGAAAAAGGAGAATTTATAACAAATGAATGAAAAATAAAATAAAATGTTATAAACAATGTTGCTGGGTTACATGCCAACAAAATCAATTACTTAAATGAAGTTAATGAATATTCATGACATTTAAAAATATGTAGGTTAACAGAAGAAATTGCAATTTAAATAACCTAATTTCAGAAAAAGAAATTCAAAAAACCATAAGTGAACTCCCAAAGGAAAAAGTTCATCCTATCAGACTTTTAAAGAAAAATTACTTCCATGATTATGTAAGCTATTTGCAAAAATGGGGAACTATTTGATCCTACCAAGCAATATAATTAGGGTCCACATACATAAATCATGGAAAGAGAAAGAAAATTGTATAGACTTATGCCACTGATGAATATTGATGCAAATACATTTAATAAAACATTAGCAAAGTAGCTACATTAATATTAACACTTTAATGCACTATGACCAGATAGGATATATATCAAGAACACCAGATGGGTTCAATATTGTTGTTGTTCAGTTATTTCAGTTATTTCCAACTCTTTGTGACCCATTTTGGGTTTGTTTGAGATTTTTTGGCAAAATTCCTAAAGAGAGTTGCCATTTCATTCTGCAGATCATTTTACAGAGGACACTAGGGAAACATGTTAAATGCCTTGCCTGAGGTCATGTAATTAGTTAGTATCTGAGGTCAGGTTTGAATTCAGGTCTTCCTGATTCTGTGCTTGGCATTCCAGGCACTGAGCCACCTAGTTGCCCTGGTCCAATATTAGGAAAATTACAAAAATGATAGACAACATTAATAACAAAATCAGCTAAAATACATAATTATATCAAAAGATGCAGAGTAACTTTTGGAAAAATAAAACATCCTTAAGAAAACATAAAAAAATAACTATAACTTTTTTCCTTGATATGGTGAACATGATCTAAAACCAAGAACAAGTATCACCTATAATGGAGAAACACTAGAAGCTATTCCAATAAGACCAGAGAGAAAGCAAGAATTTCCGCTGTAACCATTATTACTTTACATACCTCTAGAAATACTTACTATAGCAATAAATCAAGAAAAAGAAATTGAGGCATATAGATAGACAAAGAGGAAATAACTATTGCTTTAAGTAGGTGATATGAAAAAGTTCTCTAGAATTTCAATTAAAAGTTAACAGAAACAGTAACTTTAGTAAAGTAGCAGAACATAAAACCTATAAACATTTTATGTATCAACCAAACATTTCAGAAAGACTAGAAAAAGAAACTATATCCAAAATTACCAGGATAGAGGAATTTGGGAATACAGTTATCAAAGCACGCACATAATCTTCTGGATATGATGGGTACCTGAGTAGAGCAGGTCTTATCCATATAGCAGTGACCAACCATTTTTTTTAGAAACCCCTATAATGAAGCACATTATTTACCTCCTCTCTAGAGGTGATGAACACAAGGGACATGCAATGGTCAAGTATGTGAATTTCTAGACAGAGTCACTATGTGGATTCATTTTTCTTGACCACCCATTTGTCACAAGGATTTTTTTCTTTCCCTTTTTTTCTCTCAGCTAGTTGGGGAGTGAGATTTGAAGAGTCATGTTGCCCAAAAAAGGGAGGCTGTTGTAATCAAAAAAATGATAGAGGAGAATAGAAGTTCAGAAGGAAGTATAGACAACTAATATAATTTTGAAAGTAACATGCTGAATGTTTTTATATGTATATATACACACACATGTATTTGCATATATATTTTAAAACAAACAATGTAAAATGTTGTAAAACAAACAAAAATGTAAAATCATGGTTTCATATGGAATCCTGTTTCCATGTTCTTCTGAGTATATGGAAATGTCTTTTGGGAAGGGTTAAGTTCACAATAAAACTAAAACAAAAAAAGAGGTACATAGGAATTAGATGCATAGAATACAAAATATTCTTTACAGAAATAAAGGAAAACAAATAATTAGAGAGAAATTAATTGCTCATGATTGGGCCATGACAATTGTTCATCCTTCATTTTTGAAGAGGACAAATAACATCTTGAGAGTGATGTCTTTACTTGAAAATTGGATTTAAATGAAGCAGAGTTACACAAGGCCTTCAGACTCACTTTTCCAGAGTCATCAAAGTCCAATCGTAAGACACCAAGCCCCAAGTTCTCTAGCTGCCTTAATGGCCATTGAAGTGAATTGTTCTCATCTGCCCATTCTGTTAGGAGAAATGTTCTGAGGTAGACCTTCCCTAATTCACTGATGGGATTCAGGTCAGTCAGTTACCCTCAACCTGATTTAACCTATGTGGCATAGTGTGATTGCTGGGCATGCTACAGTTCTTGGAGCCACAGGCAAGAGTTGGGTGAAAAGTCAACACCAAATGTGGATAAGCAGTCCTGAAACAGGCTCAGCTAGCCTCAAGCAAGAGATGCTAGTCCTTTCTGAACATCCCATACATCTTGCCATGAAATATGGTAAAAATAACAATACTATCTGTATTAATTTACAGTTTTGGAACAAAACTAAAGGATTACTTTATGAATTAGACAAAATTATAACAAAATTCATTTGTAGGGACAAAGGGCTAAAAATATTAAGAAAATAATTTTAAATTGTGTGAAGGAATAGGGGCATGAGATGATAGCATGAGACAAAGATGACCCAATCAACACCTTCGGGGAACCCCCTAGAAATCTCAGAAAAAATATTCATTACATTTGTTGGTCAGAGAGATCTCTGCTCTTCAACTTATTCTCTCATGGAAGAGACAATCCACCTTTTGGCAACCACCAATATGGGCATCTTACTACTATACTTCCAATAATCACTACATTTCTATGTGTATCATTCTCAGCCTGGAATATAAGGAGGGATATCATTGATGATCCCATTTTTATATCACTGCTAAAAGTTTATGATCTGTTTCTATTTAACATGTATTAACTCATAAAAAAAGGTGATAAATTTTCTCATATCCATTAAGTGGGACTTCTGATCACTGTCTTCTAACCCAAGTATTTTACAGTCTTGAAATTCATGCCTCAGGGTGTTGATTCTTTCTTTTCACAAGTGTCAACTCTAAGGACATGGGGACTTGATGGTTCCAACTATTCCCCAAAGAAAATATTAGTTCTATGCCAAGGCTTTCATGGATATCAAAGTATTTAAATTTCACAGTTTAATATGGATCAGTAGGAAATGTCCCTTAATGTTAGTGTTATTTTGTTATTAGAAAGAAAAAGTTAGTTAGTTGTTTTTAAAAAGCTTAAAGAATGAGTTAGGAATAAAATGAGGTAACCTGGTTTCTTGGGCTGCTCAGGATCTGTTTATTTTTGGTGGCACCTGGACCTTCTCCTTAGTTATTTTCTGTTTGTTGTTAATTTTTTTAAACCCTTACCTTCCATCTTGGAATCAATACTGTTTATTGGTTCCAAAGCAGAAGAGTTGTAAGGGATAGGCAATGGGCGTTAAGTGACTTGCCCAGGGTCACACAGCTAGGAAGTGTCTGAGGCCAGATTTGAATCCTGGACCTCCTGTCTATAGACCTGGCTCTCAATCCATGAGCTACCCAGCTGCCCCCTTGTCATTATTTTTTGACACTTCGCTATGATCACCATAGCTGGGATTCCTCATCTTTCTTCTAGAATTTCACAATTATTGCAATGACCTCCTAACTGGGCTGCCTGTTCTAACTTACTCCTTCTCAAATTCATCCTCCACATAGCTGCCAAAAAGATTTTTTCCTAAGCACAGATGTAACCATTCAACTCCTCAAATCAATAAACTGGCTCCATATCACCCGTAGGATAAAATATAAATTCCTCTCTTTGACTTTTTATAACTGGCCCCAACTTGTCTTTTCAGGCTCAATGAGCATTATTTCTCTTCTCATATTATATTGTACAATCAAACTGGCCTTCTGTCTGTTTCTTACATAGACACTTAATCTCTGGGTACCCCCACCATATCTATAATATACTCCCCTCTTCAGGTCCACCACTTAGGATCCCTCTCTTCTTTTTTTTTTAAACCCTTACCTTTTGTCTGACTGCATCTCTATGTGTATCCTTCTCAGCCAGGAAGGAGGCATACTATTGGTGATCCCATTTTTATATCACAGCTAAAATTTTTTTATCTGTTTCTTTTTTTAAGATGTGTTAACCTGATATTAATTATCAGTTGTCAGGCAGAAGTGGGGTAAGGGCTGGGCAATGGGGTTTAAGTGACTTGCCCAGGATCGCACAGAATGTCTTAAGCCAAGTTTGAACCCAGGGCTTCCCATCTCAAGGCCTAGCACTAGTTGTCCTTCACTTTTCTTTTAAGATGAACACCACCTTTTTCCAAAAGCATTTCCCATTCCTTCCGGCTATTAGTGGCCTCTCTTCCAAAATGAATGGGTATTTAACTACTCTGTATTTATTTTTTATCTCTCAGTATATTTTTACTTTGTATATACTTCCTTGGTATACATGTTATACCCATCAAATGAACATAAATTCATTGAGAATAAATATTGTTAATTTTATTTTTAAAAGTCTTTTTGTCTTTAGCACCTACCACATTGCCTGGCACATCATAGGTACTTGAGTAAATGCTTGCTGATCAGTTGATTTTTGATTCTTTTATTTTATTATTTTAAATTGTGAGAGCTAGTAGAGCAGTGCCCTGTGACCAGTTAGTGTTGGTGATGAGGATGGGTAGAATGATCAGAAAGCATAGGGCACTTCTTGTAGAGAAGATGTTGGACTAGATCACTAGGTAAGAACCCAGAAGAACTTTGGGGCATGGATAACTAATGGTATTAATGCAATAGGCTTTAGTGTCCAGATAGAAGAGAAACAAAGGAAATTATTAGAGGTTAGTTAGAAGGTGCCAAAGACAAACTTTCCTACTTCTCAATTTTTTTTCAGGATCCTGATATAAGGGACATATACTTTCTTTGCTCTTTAATTATGGATACAGAGTTTGGGATACATGTTTTTGTATGAGCTTGAACTTCAGGGACTATTTCCATGTTTCTATCCATCTACCTTTCTCCTTGGCAATGAAGAACCCTCTAATTAACTTACATTGTTAGTAAAGTTCTTTTGATCAAAACTATCTTTTTCCCTGACTCTTTATTGCCCATAAATCTCTCCCATAGTTGCCTCCTGACTTTGTCCTCTACAGTGATTTGTGACTTTTACATGTAATGATTAGTTGCTTTTTAAATTGGCTTAAATATGGGTCTCACTTTTTCTGCCTTCTGATGGAATACTGTACAAATCATTCTGGGTAACAGGCTTTTCTCATCACCACAAGCAGTAAATTATGTTTCTTCCAAGGATTTAGATGGTTCCCAAGCATTCAAAGGTTGCATCCTTTCAACATCCCAAAGGAAGGACCAGGCAAGGAGAAAACTGATCTTCTTTGATGGAGAGAGGAAGACACTCTCAAACTTTAACCATGCTCTCCTCATTTTTAAGTCAGGAATGAATTCTGTGGCATAGGGCAGCATGCCACTCTACTTCCTTGGTACCCTGTTTTGATTTTGTAATATCTTTTGGCAAGCTCTGATTCCTTTTTCATAGCCCCAACTATTACTAGAGGATGAGAGATTAGTGCTTCAATGTCTGGTTTCATTCTTAGACTGTATCTAAGTGAGGGTCCTAGAGAAGCTCATATACCCAGAGTGTCTAAGGCAGGATTCAAGCCCATTCCTCTTGATTCCAAGTTCAACACTGTACCCCTTACATGACTGTCTCTTATTATGACAATTGGGAATGATAACAAATGGGTGCTGAGCATTGTACGTATACTACTATAATGATTCTAACTTTATGAGGTCTGATTCTCTGGGGACTACAAAAAATCCTCAAATTTATATGAGAGTCTATTAGTATTTAGTTTATATTTTGCTACCTAAATAAGTGTTTTATATTCAAACATTGATTTTTTCAAATGTATATAGATTCTATGATTATTAATAAAATACAAATTCAATGAAAATTATTACTGAATTCATATTAATTTTTATCATTATGGATTTTCTCAGTTCAAGGTACTAACAGTATAACTACTATCATATGAAAGTCATAAAATTACTTGATACTAAAATGTAGTGCTCATATTAAAAAAAAGATTAAGAGTAACTTGATAAAATAGATATAGAAATAACCCCTTCTCTTCACCCTGGAAATGTCTGAATATTTTTCATTAAATTCTTGCTGATAGGATTGTTAGATTTATAGCTAGAAGGGACTTAAAAGGAGACTTATTCAACTCCCCTATTTTTTAGCTGATGGAACTGACGTCTAGAGGATAAGTGATTTAGCAGAGGTTACACAGTAACCCAAGTCACAAAGTCTCTGAGTAGGTCCTCTGCCTTGTAAAATTGTAATTAATATCCAATAACTCCAAGTATCATATTTTATAAGATTTATTAATAATCACTTGAAGTAGAAGAAACAAAAGAAATGAATTAGAAAGCCTAAGTGAAAAACACATGGGTAAAATTCTCCTCCCTGACTATTACCCAACTTCCACAGCTGCATTTACAGGGGAAGAGAAAGAGGGTGGAGCTCCACTCAAAATATAACCTCCCTACATTAGCATATATTGTGAGAACAAATATGGGAAGCTGGGAAAGAGAATTTTGGGGAGAAAAATTCTAATTATACAATCCCCCCTGTGATTCCATTGGGAAATGAGCATGTAGAAATCTTCCAGATTTACATGCCTTGTTTCCCCAATGAATCAGCACACATAACAAACCTATATCTCTAAATATCTTTAACTAGAGGTACATACAATATTCACTTTCTTGATTCAGGGAAGTAGCAAATTTCTTATCCTAAAATTACTCTCAAATGAGAAAAATTTTTATAAATCCAGAATTTTATAACAATAATACAACTCCTAGATCTAGATCATTCTGGCAGAAAAATACAGTAAGCTGAAGATATACAAATATAAAACCCATCCAGGAGCCACTAGGCTCCATGGGAAATTTCTCTCTCTGGGAACCATCCAGGGGTTTCCAAGCCCCCTAGGAAAATCCTTCCCACCTCTTAAATGGTGGGAAAAAATACCCATCATAGGGTAACCAAGTTCCCTGGTAAACATCCCTCCTCTGGTATGAGACTTTAACAGGCATAAAATGTCTTTATATGCCCCATCCATTGCAATGTGGAGGTGAGGACTATAATAGTGAAAATCACTTCTGATATCTCATCCATTACATTTTTGTATATACACAGATGGGGAATACAATAGTGCTATTGCACTTCAATTCAACTACTAAATGAACCCTTACCTCTTGTTACAAACAAGTCAAAGGTAGGCAAATGATCAGTTAGAGGTTGTGATTCTAATAGAGATCTGAAAATCATTTCTGAAGATCCCTTAAAATCAATTGATATCTTCAGCTCATTCAATTCTCCAAAGGTTGTATATAGGTTATAACCAGTTTGATGAACTCCATCCATCATCATCTATGTGACAATTAACAAAAGCAAAAAGGAATAAAAGGCCATTTAGGCAACATGTGAGCTCGATGGATCTGGTGACAAACCCAGCATCCATAAGGACCTTTGGTTTTTACCACAGAAAAGGGTTTGTCCAAGTTGTTTATGGACTTTTATGATGGTATTTTCTCCAGTCCAGCCATATGGGGTGGATACAAATAAAGACAATGTAACAGAACATATAGCTAATGGCCAAAACACAGTAGCTTAAAATGACAGTGTCACAGAAGATATTAGATTAGATTAATATGTGAACTTAAAAAACAAAAGTAAATTTTAAAGCAAACAATCAGCAAATACAATATATGTGACAGGATACAGGTACTGAATTCAAGAGTCCTTTTCTCCAATTCTGATGGCTGCATTACAGAGACCTCTTCACTATTGGTAGGGGAACAAATTGAAACAGTTAGCATGAATAAGGCAAATGGAGTTTGAAAAGGCTTAAAATTCACCTCTAGACTCTTTGAGGTTCCTTTCCCTCCCGGGTATCATTATCCATCTAGATTCCTTTTGTCACACTTCTGGGGTTCCCCAGTATGAGGGAGATTCCCACACTGAGCATAATTTGGACAAACTCTATATTGGATGTGTTGCAGAAACTGGGCAGGCCACAGGGGGTGTAGGAGATAAATTTCCTCTCTGAATCTTGAGATTACTTATGCTAACAACAAGAATAAGTACAACCATGAATGGCAGCAAGAAAAGATATCTTAAAACTTTGCGCTGTGCGAGCTCAGTAATGCTCTCCGGCAACTGGAGCTGTTTGAGATAAGCAAGAAACTGGGCCATGCTTAGAATTCTACTTCCTGTCCATAGGTGGCACTACCCTAGTATGCACTGGCTAAAGTTAAGCTAAGAGGTTTGGAAGAATAACCTTCCTTCCACTCTCCCTTAAGGGTGAAAACGCCAGGGAGCCACTTGCCTCCACTGCCATGTGGGCAGAGGACTGCTGCTCCCCTTGATTGCTCCCCCTAGCTATGTGGGCAGGGAGTTAAGAGAGTGGAAGCTTGCTCTCAGGTGAAAGCCCTGAGGAAGCTAATTGTTGCCTAAGAGAAACACCTGGACTTCCAAGGCAGCAGCAAGCACTCAGGTATTAGCAATGTAATGGAAAGGAGGAATTTGTACTTTACCCTCCACTCAGAAAATGACTCACAAGGACCCCACACCAATGTGCTCAAGAGAAGTGGTGGCAGACTCACAAAAGGATTCCCAGGCAGTGTCTGGTCAAATGTGGGAGGCAGTAGCAGTGGTGGCAGCAGCAGCAATAGCAACAGCAGTAGCTGTGGTGTGTGAATGGTTTCAAGCTCGACTCCTCCCATGGGTGGGTCCCCACCACCTAAAAGAATCCCTCAGAAGGGAAGGGCAAAAGGGCTGTGGAAGAGAGGAAACTTGATCTTTTTTTCAAAAGAACCTACTCCCTATCTTTACTCAAAGGCTATCTTAAAAAAAAGGATCAAGAATTCTATTCTTGCATGGTTGCCAGAAATGTAAGATTTAAATTAGTATCCAATAACTCAAAGTATTATATTTTATAAGATTTATTAATAATCACTTGAAGTAGAAGAAATAAAAAAAAAGCAAAATCAGAAAGCCTAAGTAAAAAACACATGGGTAAAATTCTCCTGCCTGACTCTCACCCAACCACCAAAGCCACATTTCTGGGAGAAGAGAAAGAGAGTTGAGCTCCACTTAAAATATATCCTACCTACATTAGCATGTAATGTAAGAACAAAGATGGGAAGCTGGGAAAGAGAGTTTGGGGGAGCAAAATTCTAATTATACAACCCAGGACTATTCAGTATTCCATCTCCAGGTCCAATTTTGTGGGCTTCTTTGGCAGCAATGTCCCCTTGTCTATTTGTTTCCCAGAACAGTATCCTTTTCATGGGTAGCAGAATTATACTGAGCAATATTAACAAAACCATGAAGTGTGATATGCACTTTGCTACATAAAGTGGGAACCTGGAGGGTTGGCAAGTTTTCTGAGGCCCAGGTGTTAGGATGCCTGGTTGCTACTGTTAGATTTCAGTGAGCATAATTTTTTTCATTTGTAGTATGGTCTTTTAGTGTCTGCCACCAGCTGGCTATCTAGCCTTATCTCCCAACACAGAACTTCCAAGTCTGGAAAGCCAGTTTCTCCATTTCTAACCAAATCAGGCTCATTCTCAACTTCACATATTGTTACTTCTTCCAGAAATTCCCTTCCTACTTCTCTCTCCTCCTAATTTCACCTCATCCTTCAATATTCAATTCAAGTTAGACTTTCTCTAGGAATCCTTCCCATGGAATATAACTGAAAGGGAACACAGAAGTAGAACCTGTCGAATGAATGGGTTCAGAGAAATAAGAGGACTTGTTCAGTTTCATGGTGGGAATTAATGATGTTCTCCAACCATTACCTAAAAGATGAATCTACCTGGCATCTTCCTTGACAAATGTTATTCAACTTCTGTTGAATGCCTCTGGGGAGTAGACCAGTGAACATGCTACCACATGAACAGGTAGAGGTTACTTACAGATACTGAGTATCAGTCCTGGGAAGACCTGAAAGAACAAAGTAGGTATATCATCCACAAAACAGAGGAGGTATGGATTGAAATAACAAGACATAAGTACTTAAGCATGAGAATATTTAAATACTGGTACTTGGATGCAAGATCAGTCTGTGGAATGAAATATGGTTGATCTGTTATGAATCTTGCCTTCTGCATAGACTTATACTTCAAATTATGGGTAGGAAATCTTCAAATGGAAAAAAAATCTCTTATTGGGAGCATTGTAGAATCATAGACCTGGGTCAAATTATTGTGGGAGAAACATATCCAAGTATCAGGGTCTTTCCTCAAAAATGGGCAGTTCAAATTCCATTCAATCCAGAAATAAGAAAAGAATTTTGTTTGAAGAAGAGGTTTAAGGTGGTGAAATAGCCTAACAACTGGTGGAATAGCCTGGGGCTAATCATACAGTTTTAGGGCTGATAGATTAGATGAGGATATGGTAGAATAACTTCTCTGGAGCTGGTGGAATAGCAGCTCTCCAGGTGTGGAGTAGCAGGTCTGAGGTGATGGAATAGCCCCTGAGGCTGATGGAATAGCTCAGCCCCAGGTGTGGAGTAACAATCTGAAATGTGGACTGGGATGTGCATATTTATTTAGGATCTGGGAGCTTTTCAGCTCTCATTCCAGGGAAATTTCCATCTCTCCCAAAAACCCTGGAAAATGGACATGGACAAATTCAAGTGGCGGTTTGTTTGGGGTACTTGTTTTTGGTGAACTTGGGAGCACCAGTAAAAGAATAAGGAGCATGTGCAAGTTTGGGGGATTCTTCTGCAATGCCAGAGCCCTTAGTGCAGGGGTCCCCAAACTTTTTACAGGAGGCCAGTTTACTGTCCCTCAGGCCATTGGAGGGTCAGACTATAAAAACCTAACCCTAACTCTAACCCTAACCCTAACTCTAACCTTAACCCTAACTCTAACCCTAACCCTAACTCTAACCCTAACCCTAACCCTAACCCTAACCAGGCAGCAGTATACACAGGGTGGAATCCCCTCCCCCAGATCACTGTTCACCATGCTGACATCTTCCATTGTGCAGCCACATAATCCTTTGCACAGCAGGCAGCTCATCACACAAAGAATTATGTCACTGGAAGAAGTACTATATTTGAGTGATGCAGCACTTTGCAGGGCCACCACACAGTGTTCCTCTCACTGACCACTAATGAAAGAGGTGCCCCTTCCAGAAGTGTGGAGGGGGCTGGATACATGGCCTCAGGGGGGCCATAATTTAGGGACCCCTGCCTTAGTGGGTATGTTCCATGCTTTCTCCATTGTCCACCTACTATCATTTGTCAATGTGGGAGAGGTCTTGCTACACTTCTGGAATGGCAACATGGTGCGGGGGGGTGGTAGATACAGCTCAGTATAGGACCAATATAGGTAATTAATAATGTCTAACAGTTCAGAACTAAGGTAAATAAAGAGCAATATGAATAATTAATAGCATAGATCAGGCATAAAGCTGATGCCTAGTATAGAATATTGTAAGTCAAGTACAGGTGATTGATGATACAGAATAGGTATCTGCTTAATATAACAGTTCATGTTTAATTAGAGCTAAAAAAATTATAAGATTTCAGAATATAAGGGTTGTTTCTACTACTGCCTCTCACAGTTCACTGCCCATCTCCATCAAGATCAGATGAGCTCTGAAGTTTCTTCCAGCTCTGTCTGTGAATTAAAGGATGCCCTATTTTCCAGGATTGCATATGGGCCAAACTAGTCCTAAGATCTGTTCTAGTATAGCCTGCAGGTGGAGGTTAAATAGCTTTAGCTAGAGAGGTGTGGGGACAAAGGAGGCAGTCCTGTTATTATTATAAGCACCACATCTGAGAGTCACATGAAAAGAAAAAGCCATATTGCTTGTCTTTGACATTTTCATGTCATTTGTATTAGCTTCAGATTTTAGTGATCTGTCTGTTGGCTTCTAAGCAGTATTGCCAGGCTTCAAAGATAGCTTTGGTTGTATTCTTTAGATTGTGTAACAAGGCTTTTCATCAGTCAGCTTCCAAGATAAATTGGGGCAGGAGAAGAAGTGTCTCTAGCTTTTAATTCAGCTATATAGGATTCTTTCACTTTTCTGACTCTCAGTTAAGACCTGTAAGCTATCCCTCAGCACCAAATAATACACTACGAGGTTCTTGAATATATAATGCCTTTGGTTGTTTTTTTCCAAGTTGTTTTATTTGTCTGATCTCCCCACTAGGACAATAAATTCCCTGAGAGGGGGATGGTGGTGTCATTCATTCATTCATTCAATAATCATTTGTTAAGAGCCTATTATGAGTTAGGCAGTTTGCTGTATGCTGAGAATATAAGACAAAAATTGAAACTCTCTATGACCTTGAGGATATTGCTTTCTACTTTTCTTGCTTTCTCCACATCCCCTAGCAACATGTGATGAGTGTACAGATGTTTAAGAAATATGTTCAGTTTTAAAAGGGGCATCTAGGTGGCTCAGTGGATTGAGAACCTCTTGGAGATGGGAGGTCCTGGGTCGAAATTTGACCTCATACACTTCATGGCTGTGTGACCCTGAGCAAGTCACTTAACCCCAATTGCCTAGCCCTTACCACTCTCCTGCCTTGGAACCAACACTTAGTATAGATTCTAAAGTAGAAGGTAAGGATTTTTTTTTTACCTTCTGTCTTGGAATCAATACTGTGTATTGGTTCCAAGGCAGAAGAGTGGTAGGGGCTAGGCAATCGGGGTTAGGTGACTTGCCCAGGGTCACACAGCTAGGATGTGTATGAGGCCAGATTTGAACCCATGACTTCCCATCTATGGACCTGACTCTCAATCCACTGAGCTACCCAGCTGCCCCTAGGATTTTTTTTTCAAAGAAAGAAATGTGTTTAGTTGAATAAAATAATTTGAAATTGTGTTAAAAGTATTGTGCTTTAAAAAGTCACTGAATTTACTAATTATCTTGGGAAGGAATAATAATGGCAATGATTATAATGACATCATTATTGTTGCTACCATGGTGGTTACTGTTGAATTTTAGTTGCAGAAAGCATTTTATAACAGCCAATTGAACTTTAAATGGCATTACTGCCATTCTACAAGGTAAGATGCATTGTCAGACTGTAACTTAAGATAGCTGTGCTCAGCAAATTCTGCAGGCTGATAAACAAAATTGCTTCAAGAGCAGCATAGACATCTGTACCAAGAATGCCAATAAATACCTTTTAATTCCAATCACACACAGTCTCCTGTTCTGGACAAAGTTATTGTCTGTTTTGTTTAAACAGCAATTGAAGTTGCTTTGTACACAGGATGATTAGTGATTCCCAGGACTGCTTTGGTGTTAGCTACAGGGTCAGTGTTAAGCCTCTATCCTTCTGAGAGTGCGTGCTATAATAGTAATACCATCAATGGTTGTACAAAGAAATTGCTGTCCCTCAACATTAGATTAATATGGTCAAAAAGATTCCAGATTCAGATCTCCCCCATTTTTCTTTCCCTCCCTCCTTCCCTTCCTTTCCTTCCTTTCTCTCATTCCCTTCTTGCTTTCCTTACTCTCTTCCTCCCTTCATTCCTGTTCTTCTTCCTTCTTTCCTTCCTTCCTTTTGTCTTTCCTTCTTTTTTCTTCCCTTCCTCCTTCTCTCCCCTCTCTCCTTTCCTTTCTTCCTCCCTCTCTTCCTTTTTTTCTTCTTTACTCTCCCCTTTTTGATTCTTTCCTCCATAGTAACAAGGAAGTAAGGAAAAGAGAAGAGTTTGGGGTTGGGGATGGGGTTAAGATAATGAATTTGGTTTTGGAAATATTGAGTTTAAGATGTCAATGAGACAATAATAGGCAGTTGTAGATATAAGATAAGAAGTCTGGCAAGAAAATAGGGTAGGAAAAATAAGTCTGAGAATCTTGGCAAAGAGATAATAATTTAATCCCTGGGAGCTGATGAAATTACCATAATGAAATGTCTATAGAGAGAAATAAGAGAACCCAGGATATAGCTTTGGAGGACACTCATGCTTAGCAGACAGAAACTAGATGAAGTTCCAGTAAGGAAACAGTGAAGAAATAGTCAGACATGTAAGGGGAGTACCAGAAGAGAACAATGTCCCAAAAACCTAGGGAGAAGAGAATGCCAAGGTTAAGATGGTATTCAACAGTGTCAAAAGCTGTTTTACATGATTATATATGTAAAATCTATGTCAGATTTCCTCTCACCTCAGCTGGGGGGGGGTTTGGGGGGAGAAAGGAAGGGCAGAAAAGAATTCCAATTTCAAAATAAAAAATAAATAATGTTTAAAGTTGTTTTTACATGGAATTGGGGGGAGGAATTTTTAAATATATATATGAAAATGTCAAAGGTTGTATAGAGGTCCAGCAGGCTGAAATTTGAAAAAAGGCCCTTCAGTTTGACAATTAGGGAATCATTGGTAAATCTGGAGGAAGATGTGGTTTTATGAAGTTCCTTCTAACTCTGAGATTCTGCGATTCTGTAAAACCATATTTTTTGGGACTCCTTGATTAATGGCACTAAAGAGACCAAATGTTGACCTAAAACATAAATAATTGGGAGATGTATTGTTTTCCTGGTGCATATATCTGGTATATGATGCTCCCTAAGACTTGGAAGATATCTGAGAGTTCTGGTGTTTTGTGTATAGGACAAATTAAACTGGCAGACCTACTCCAGAAAGCATTGGTCAATTTTCTAGACTAGTTTTCTCATTTCTGAAAATAAAAACATTATAGAGTTTTTGTGATTAAAATATTTTGTAGACCTTAAAGCGCCATAGATGTGAACTACTGTTATTGTAATTGCTAAGAATTTTTAAGTCCTGGGTAAGAAATTGAGACCTTAGAGAAGGAATTCTTAACCTATATGTATCCTAGACCCCTTTGGCAGTGTGGGAAAGTCTGTCATTCCTCTTCTCAAAATAATGGTTTTAAATACATTAAAAATACTTAGTATTACAAAGGAGATCAGTAAACATAAAATATTTTTAAATATCCAAAAAATCAAAATATTAAAAAAAAACCCAAGATCATAAATCCCTTAGGGCCTTTGTGGAACAGGTGCTATTTTCATCATTGCAAAGGTAAATGCTTCAAAAAATATAGGAAATCATGAAAAGTGAACAACTGGCCAAGATGGTACCTAAGAATGAGATTTGAATTTCTAAAATAAACCTTAAAATAAATGACTGACAGGCTTTTGCCCTGAAATGGGATATATCTAAGGAGGGCTGGTGAAAATATCATGGAGACCATCAAGAAGGCTTTAAAAAAATAGAATGGGAAAGAGAATGTACCCTCATAAATGTACTAAAGTAGTAATGACAGATAGTAAAAGTTATGACAAAAGAAGAGGAATATCAATAGAAAGGATAAGTAATCCATAGGTAACAATTTGCAAGAATAAGAAAAATATTTATACTCATGGTCTGTGATTACTTATGGGGGCAGTGAGATGGTGCAGTGGATAGAGCACTGGGCTTGGAATCAGAAAGACTGATTTTCCTGAGTTCAAATCTGGCCTCAGACACTTAGGCAAATCTTTTTATTTAATCTTGTTTGCTTCAGTTCCTCATGTATAGATGAGTTGGAGAAGGAAATGGCAAACCTCTCTGGTATCTCTGCCAAGAAAATCCCAAATAGGGTCACAAAGAGTTAGCTATGACTGAAAAATGACTTAATAGCAACAAAGTGAAGTTGACATATAGTAATAAATAAATATTATGGCTCTTAAAGAAGAAAATAATTTTGACTATATAGATACCCCTGATATTTAATAATATACGAGTCATGATTAGGAAAATAGTAATGCATAGTTATGCCTTATTGGAAAGGAACAGATTAGACAAAGCGATTGAGGGAATTATGTTTATTAAGAAGATACGTTACTATGGAGAATACTTGAAGAGAGAAGGACATGTGATAGAAAGCATTTCAATGAATGTCATCCCAGGGAGAAAAAAAAGTGATAGTGTTATGGGAGTATATACTACAAACAACATTTCCAGAAGAATGAAATGGTTGATGGCCTTGGGAAATAGATCATAATTAAGCATATTGGAATGATATTGTAGTAGAGGGAGATTTCAACTATCCAAACATATGATGAATCTTTTCCCTTGAAAATCTGGTAAATGATTTTACTTGACTTGGAATAATTTTATTTTTTCAAAGGGAAGAAATGAGGGAAATTGCTGCCCTAGAACTGACTTTAACTAAGAAGGAAAACTAGTTCCGAAAGTTGGAATGATGGGAACTTTGGCAGGTAGTACACAAGCCATTTTAGAATTCATGATTGATTAGAAGGAGAAAGTTGGGCTAAGCATGACATTTTTTTTTTTAGAAATTGGATTCTAGAGAATTCAGGCAAAAGGGTAGGTAGGATCCAATAGTCTAAAAATTCTCCCTGTGTAGATGGCTCAAGAGAGAACTGCTCTTTAAAGCTATGGTGATGAAATGAAATTTAGGAACTGGAATGGATTTAAAAGGTAATCTAGTTCCAGAATTCAGAAAATTGAGGCCAGAAAAATGAAGTTAACTTGGTTAAAATCACACAGCTAAATGGCAAGGCCTGGACTAGAACTCAGTGGTTCCAGGGGTAGTTCAAAACCAAAGCTGCACATCAAAATGCTTAGGGACACCTAGCAAGCATCCCTTTGCCCTGGTTTGACCCACTCATCTTGGACTGTTTATAGCAAGAAATTGGCATTTGGAGGCAATTTGGACTCCAAGTCTTTGTCCTGTCCAGTACTTTACAGGAGGAATAAACCAAGTAACTGCCTTTTATTGTGCCCAGCACTAGGCATAATAAAATATCCTTTTGCTGAAATCTCAGGGGCTTTCCTATATAAAAGGCTATTATTTTTATAATATGAAACTTTCATCTATATTCTGCAAGGCAGTTTTCCCAGTTTATATAAGATAATCAAAATATCAGAAGGATGGTTTATAGAAGGAAAAACACTCATGTCCATGTATAATTTATAGAGTGTGCATGCATAAGGGAACTTGATGGATTTGTACCAAGAAGCCATGTTAGTAAACATTAAGACTTTGGCAGAGACAAGCAGGCAAGAAATTTAGTTGGGGGGTGCAATATACCACAAATCTTCTTAAATCCAGAAATTAAAGAGGACACTGATTGGGAAAAAAGACGTCCATAAGAGATCTGGGGAGGGGATTATTCATTGATTTTTGTCACTATTATCTGTATTAGAAAGCTCACCAACATAGACAGAGAGGAAGACCAGGCTGATATGTGCATCTCATTCATTTTTTTCTTTCATTTGATTCATTCAATAAGCATTTATTAAATGTCCACATTGCCTAGTGTGTAAAGAGCATTGGTTCTAGAGTCAAAGGACTTTGGCCCAATTTGCTTCTGGTGCTTACTTCTTATGTGACTTCAGGAAAATTATTGAACCTCCATGGGCTGCAATTTGCTGTTCTATAAAATGAGGGCAGTGGACTAGATGCCCTTGGAAGATTCTTCCAGATCTAAATCCATGATTATTTTGGTCATTTTTCAGTCATGTCCAATTCTTCATGACCCCATTTGGAGTTTTCTTGGCAAAGGTACTGTAATGGTTTGACATGGCCTTCACCAGCTCATTTTAGAGATGGGGAAACTAAGGCAAACAAGGCAAAGTGACTTGCTGAGGGTCACAACTAGTAATATTCAAGGTCACATTTGAACTCAAGATATCCATCTAGTCTCCTGACTCCAAACCCTTCACTCTATTCATTGCACCACCTAGCTGTCACTATGATTATGACATCCTGTAGTACATACAAGTAGCACTGTGGAGTTTACAGACAGAAAATTTATTTTCTACAGGAGAAAACAAATTTATATTGAATGAATGAATAAATGAACAAATGAATGAAGCTCTTATTCAGTGCTTGCTCTGGGCAAGGCACTATTTTAAGTGCTGAGAATACAAATAGAAAAATAAAGTGGATCCTACTCTTAAGGAACTCACATTCTAAAGTAGTAAACAACCTATGGAAGGTTTCAGCTATAAATCAGATGGAAAATTCTCATAGTTCTTAAGGTGCAGTGGCAGAATTGATAGTAATGCCTCATCTTAATGTCATTTTCCACTAATAAAAGTCAAAGCATATAACAAAACATACAAAATAATTTTAGTTATGAGAAGCTATGACCAGGTGATCAGAAAAGGCTTGTTTAGGAGGGGACATTTGATTGAGCTTTGAAAGAAGCTTAGGTTCTAAGAAATGTTTAGGTAGGGTGATGAATTGGTTCAACCATTCAGGAAAGCATTTGGGAACTACAAAAGTCATTAAATTGTGTGTACCATTGGATCCAACTATATCAATACTATACCTAAAAAGGGGAGGGACCCACATGTACAAAAATACACATAGCAGTTCTTTTTGAGGACAAAGAACTGAAATATCAGAAGGTACCTATTCATTGCAGAAAGGCAGAACAAATTATAGTAGTACGTAAATTTAAATGAAATATTATTGAGGTTTAAAAATGACTAAATTTTCAGAGAAACTCAGGAAAACATATATGAGTTAATACAAAATGGAATGAGAAGAACCTGGAGAATAATTTGCATCACTAACAAGGCAAAGGGGAAAAAGCCAACTTTGAAATGCTCCAGAATCTGATCAATATAATGACCAACCATGATTCCATAGGACCAGTGATGAAGCATGCTATCAACTCTTAACAGAGGTGATGGATTCCAGAGGTGATGCAGAATGAGAACTCATTTTTGGACATGGCTAATGTGAGAATTTGTTTTGCTTGACTATGCATATTTGTTACAACAGGTTTGTTTTCTTTTTCTGTTTTTGTATTCCTTTTTTTTTGTTTTCATTTCAGAGAACAATGGGAAGGAGAATAAGAATAGGAATAGGGTTCTTTCCTTTCCTTTCTTCCAAATGAGAGTATGGGTAAATAATTGATAAAACAAAAGAAGTACAAAAGGAATTACAGACAAGCATAACAACATTGGAATTTACATGCTGTGTTTATTATATACTTTAAAAGAAAAACAAGGTCCACAAAACAGAGAATCACAAATAATAATCCTTTCCTCTTCTACAGTAGATATGGAAACATTTGTTTAATTTAGTGTTAAGTACAGAATTTGACACTTACAAGAAAAGCATTAACAAACAAAATTTTTAAAGAAGCAATCAGGAAGAGACAATGCATCTCAAACTTAAAACAAAGACACAGACACAAGTAGAATGTCTTGTTGCCACACTCTCCACAGAGTGATCTTACATCTAAGGCTGTAATCTGCCAACGACTTGTGGAAATCCACAGAGACACGGACTTTAAATATCCCCCAATATTATTCCTAGGCCTTTGTCAACTATAAAGAATATTCTTCAATAAATCCAATCTAGATATATATGTGTAGTGTGTGACCTTTCTTTTTCTTTTTCAATGTGGATATTGATATATATATATATATATGCATATGCACACACAGAATTACTTAGATAAACATTTGCTGCTAACTGTTAGGAATGGGTCAGAAAACAATTGTCAAAAATTGTTTCTACATGAAACTGAAAAAATAAATAAAAAATTTTTATTTTAAATTAAAAAACCAAGCTGGTTTTAGAGCTGCTCACCCACTTTTGTCATCTACCTGTTACCTAGCTCACCCGTGACTCCAAGAAGCCATAGCATGCACAGTGGCCACACCCTGGTAAAAATTGTCTCCACAGGAAGGCTAAACCAGGCTGGGGGTAATTTGGCCTCAAATATCAAAGATAGTAAGGGCACCTGCTGCATCCCAGACCCACCCCAGTCCTCTTGACTTTTGTCTTGACACTGGACTTTAATGATTCTGGAGAAAAGAGTGAGGCTGAAGACTTTTTACAACCCTGCCTCACAAATCTATTTCACAAGCAAGTCAAGAAATCACTCTGTGATGTAACTGATCCTCTTGGAAACAAAGGATGAACAAACTGTCAACCCCCTTACTCCACCCCAGGAGAAAAAGAAATTCTTTTAGGGTAGGGACAATGCCATTTAAATATCTTTGTGTCTCCAGTGTAGCATAGTGCCTTGCAGGCAGAAGTTGACTGTTAATATTTATGAATTATATTATGTTTATATCCATGCTGTTAGTCCTTCTGATAGACTAGAAGTAGTTTAGTATAGTAGAAAGAATAGTATAGTGGACAGAACAGATTTAGTGAGATGATGTGAGAGGCATGAAGAGAGAAAGGTTTTGAAGGACAAGCCAAGATGCAAGAGACTAAGCACTATTTCCCCAAGTATGACTCAGTTTCCCTGATTGAGTTACTATTATGCTGATCTTGTTTCATTCATCTTGTCAACTGTCTCTGTTTTTCTAGATCAGCTGTGAAAGTGTGGAAAAGCTGAACACCTTTGTCGGTCTAGAGAATAGCTTGCATGTAACATTGAAGACTGGGGGGGAAAGCCCCCAGACTGACCTGGCCTCAAGAGATGATTACCCTGAAGGAAGGTGCCCCCTCCCTGAAGGGATAGTGAGTGGATTCTGTTTGTGACTGGGCTGGAAAGCACCAAATGAGCAAACCACAACATAACAGACTAGATCACAAAGGACACCTATCTGCCTTGACTTAGGCTAGATGCTGCTTGATAAAGATTGGCAAAACTTTCATGAGAGATCACAGTGGATAGAAGTCTACTTTAGGCTCAGTTTCCTTAGCTCTGCTGCTATGCATGGTCTTGAGCACATTACTTAATCTGTCTGGGACTCAGGCTCCTTATTTGTCAAAGGAAGGGGTTGGACTAGAAGACTCCTAAGGTACTTCCCAGCTCTGTGATATGATTCTATGACTGCATCTTGCTTGTCATTGTACTCTATTGCATCTAATACCAAGCTGCACGTGTTGTGGGCATGTAATCTACATTTCCAGAACTAAATACT
This sequence comes from Monodelphis domestica, assembly GCF_027887165.1. NCBI lineage: Eukaryota > Metazoa > Chordata > Mammalia > Didelphimorphia > Didelphidae > Monodelphis > Monodelphis domestica. The sequence continues at coordinate 423,937,739 of NC_077229.1, forward strand.
AATAGACGTGACAGAAAAATCATTAAATTGAACAACAGATTTTTAAAAAATGTATCTTGTGAAATCTATTATTGATCACACATAGATTATTGAGTAATTAATAGTTAAAAGCTCTCGTAATCATAGCAGTAAATCATTGTGACCAACATCTAAGGCTTAGATTTAGAACTATTTTGTATAGGTCTTGGTAGAGAAGTTTGAGAATGGACCTGCCTCTTGAGGAAGATAAAAGAAGATGGGTGAGGGATGATTCAACCTCAGTGGGAAATGCTTTTCCTGGCACTGAGTTTCTCTGATGTTAGTGGGTCACTGAATAGGGAACTTTCCAGAGGATGTCCAACTCTGTTTTTCCTGTTACCATGGATTCTGGAGATTCATTTTTGCAAGTCAGTGTAATTATGGTCTTTGTTTAGTTGGCACCAATAGACCTTATGTAATGAACTAATGTAACCAAATTGTATAAAAGGATGCTTTGAGTATAAGGTGTGTCTCTCTCTGTTCACTGAAGGGCCATTGACCTCTATTATAGGTCATTGCTGGCATTGCCAATAGATTGCCTTTTTGCCTCAGTTTCTCTTTACCACAGATTTTTACCACGACAAGCTTCAATGTTGGTGCTGAAGGAAAACCAGATTTAATTAGAGGGGTACAGGGAAATTGTTGGAGACTTTAAATATTCTTAAGACTGGTAGGATTCATCTGTAATATCTAATTTTCTTTTGAAATTATGGGTTTTCTTTCTTTGATAAAAATATAGCTCTGGCTCTTTTTTATATTTATCAGTCCTAATTTATGGTGTGCATGTGTGTGTGTATGTGTGTGTGTGTATTTGGTAAGGAGTTGACCTAAAAATGGAAGATAAAAATATGGAAGGGGCAGAGGAAGGAAATTAAAGAGCATCTGTAGGAATAGCTAGTTGGCTCAATGGATTGAGAGCTAACTCAGAGATGGGAGGTCCTGGGTTCAAATCTAGCCTCAAAGACTTCAGAGTTTTTGTGACCTTAACTCCCATTGCCTAGTCCTCTTCTGCCCTGGAACCAATACATAGTATTGGTTAATAAAGGTTAATAATAATAGTACAGAAAGAGCATCTGTGTATATAAATACATGTGTGCATGTAAGAATATGTATATTCTTATATATATATATATATATATATATATATATATATATATATATATATATATAAAACAATGTATGCATGTGAGCATGTATGTGTGTAACCTGAGTCCCAAAGCCCATTGTGAAGTACTCTCTCCTCCTGGGTAGAGATCACTGCCTTGTGCCTACCCAAAGGGTGGAAAAGAGTTGTCAGGAAGGAAGAGAAGAGAAATCCTGGCTCTTCAGTCACTTTGTGCACTTCTAGTTTCCAGGAATAGGAGAGAAGATGCCTGCGACTCCAATCTCTCTTCAGGATTATGAAGGGAGAGAGACTCTGGGAAGAAGCCAATATGTAGAATGTTGATTATATTCTTATTCTCAACTTGTTACACTAAAGACTTGAAGGAATTTGAGATTTGGGATCTCTTTCTTTCTTTCTTAAACTTTTACCTTCCATCTTAGAATCACTACTGTGGATTGGTTTCAAGGCAGAAGAGCAGTGAGGGCTAGTGGGGGTCAATGTGGGTCAAGTGACTTGCCCAGGGTCACACAGCTGGGACGTGTTGGAGGCCAGATTTGAACCTAGGACCTCCTGTCTCTAGGCCTGGCTCTCAATCCACTGAGTCATCCAGTTGCCCCCTTGGCATTTCTTTCTCCCTTGGTTGAGCTATCTTGCTCCCTATGGGGGAGTTGTGTGTGTATGTATATACAGGTAGTATGTATACATATTCTTATATGCATAATCTTGCTGATTTCCATTTTGCTATCAACTTGGATAAGTGAGGGTTTTTTTTCTACTTGTTATATGTGTTCATTGAGAAACTAGTATTTTGTGGGAAGAGAGTCAAGCCCTGGACATAAAACTTGGGCTTCTCCTTTTTCCCATTAGACATTAGTTTTAACCTAAAAATTACATTATTTTTATATGTGTTAATGTATTACATTATTTTTAGACATATTTAGATTGATAGTATTTAAGTTGGAGAAGGGACAGCTATATAGCACAGTGTGGCTGGTCTGGAGATGGGAGGTCCTGGTTCAAATGTGACCTCAGACACATCTTAGCTGTGTGACCCTGGGCAAGTCACTTAACCCCAATTGCCTAACTCATTACTTTTCTGTCTTGAAAATAATATTTAGTACTGGTTATAAGACAGAAAATAAGGGTTTATATTTTTTGAAAAACAATGTTAAAGTGAGCAGTTAGATATAACTCTTAACTTTGTATCCCCTTGTGGCAAAAATTGATTAGCTGAGATCCCAAAAAGTAAAACAAAGTCTCCAAGCCAAAAAGAAATAGGTTTATTGAGAGGACCAGGTCACAATGAAACAAGACAGCCTAAGACCTCTAGCCTTGTGGGTGGCCTCCTTATATACCCAACATTTTGTACTAAAAATACAATTTTTCAGGTTGCTTCCAAGAATCAAGTATAATCAGCAATAATCAACTAATAGAGAAGTGAAGTAAAAAATCAGATAATTCATGAGTGTGTTTGAACACCAATTTCACATAATACAGCATGGGGAGGAGAAATGTTAGAAAACTTCATACCAGCTGTGTGATTTACTTTTTTAAATGATTATTTTTATAACAGTTTAAGATATATGATCACAAAATAATTGAATTGTAAAAACCTGCTTTAATGATGTAATCATGGGGGTGGGTAGGGGAATTCACATTCACAGCATCCAAATCTGAGGAGAGCAGAGATGCTGGCCTCTAGCATCAACTTCTTGCTCCCCTTTGTGGCAGTAATTAGTCTCCCTTGGAGAAGGTGGGAGGGGGAGATGTCTATCTTGCCTCCCTGTGAGCTATACATATTGAGGTAGCCATTTAAAAATGTTTTTATGTGAATATGTGTATATATATATATATTTTTTTTCCTTAAGAGGTTAATGGCCATGTTGTTCAGTCATTTTCAATCATATCCAATTCTTCTTGACTCCATTTGGGGTTTTCTTAGCAAAGTTATGTTGCCATTTCCTTTTCCAGCTCATTTTATAGATGAAGAAATTGAGGCAAACAGAGTTGTCACTTGGCCAGGATCACACAGCTAGTGCCTGAGGTCATAAGAAAACTTTTAATATAACCCATTAATTCATTTAGAAATTTTAGAGAGGTCCTCCTGGCTGGCCAGTACCATACCATGAATCCTGAATCTGCAAATCTGATTTCCTGTACTTGGAAGGTTTTTTCTTCTTTCTTTCTACTGTTCTTTCTCATTCTTTCCCTTTTTCTTTCTTTTATTCCTCCCTACCTTTCTTTCCTTTTTCTTTCTTCCTTTTTTTCTCCCTCCCTCTTCCCTTTCTTTTCTTTTTTCTTTCCTTCTTTCTCTTTCCTCTCTCTTCCTCCCTCCCTTCATCCCTTTTTCTTTCTCCCTCCCTCCCTTCTTTCCTTCCTCCTTCCCTCTCTCTCCTTCCCCTTTTCTCTCTTTCTTTCTCAAAGAAGATTGGGCTATAAGTGGACACAGTGGTAGGTGATATCAGCCTTCAAAGGATTAGAGTGGGCTAGCTGTAAGGCTAATGAAAAACCAAGAAAATGTTGAGCCAATGATGGGTTGGTAGAGTGTGTGACAAATTCCAACCATTAATCCTGAATCTGTAGATCTAGAGGACTTCCTGAATTTGGCAAGGTTTTTTTCCTAGAGCCCTTGTGGTGGCAGCCATTTGGCTGACCCTGAAAATCACTCCAATTCTGCCTTTGGTACACACTGCTATACATTTTCAAAGCTCAGGATATAATAGTTGTAAAAATCAATGTTTTTCTTTTCTTTGAGGGAGTATACTGCTGTTCCTCCAAGTACATTTAGCCTCCAGAGTGCACAGTTCTGATCTCTGTTAATATTTGTAAAGCACTTAGCATAGACCTGGCACATAAGTAAGTGCTATTATTATTATGAATCAACTCAATTCAGCAAACATTTATTAAGCATATTCTGTGTGCAGAACATTGCTCACTCAGTATTGAGAAAGATTCCAAGTTTTGATAGTATCCTGACTAACCTGAACTTATGCTTTAGCAAACAAGGTTCAATAACAACTGAGACATAGTAGATTGCATATTAAAATTAAATGAATTAGAGTCTGGCAATATAAGATACCAGGGCAGCTAGGTGGTGAAGTGAATAGAGTGCTGCCAAATCTTGCCTTAATAGTTCTGGGCAAAACTCTGCTTTAGTTTCCTCATCTTTAAAATGAAATAGAGAATATGTGGCGAACCACTCCAATATCTCTGATAAGAAAATCCCAAATGGGGACATGACTGCACAACATGTGGCAAAAATTCAAGCTTTCTTCTTCTTTTTTTCGAAAGATAGTAAAAAAAAAAAACAGTCCTCGCATTCAAGGAGTTTACATTTTACAGAGGAGGAGATAGATAGAGAGATAGAGGGATAGATAGATAGATAGATAGATAGATAGATAGAAAGAAAGATAGACAGACAGACAGACATAGATAGACATAGATAGATAGATAGATAGATAGATAGATAGATAGATAGATAGATAGATAGATGGATGGATGGATGGATGGATGGAAAGGAGACCTGTACAAAATAAATGGAAGGGGGTAATTTGTAATAAGGTTGGAAAGATAGGTTGGAGCCAAACTAAGGAAAGACTTAAATGTCAACCAACAGAGAGCTACCAAATGTTTTTGAGTAGGGGAGTAACACAGTCATGGTGCTTAGGTAAGCATAATAAAAAATAGGGAATGAGCAACAGGCCAAGCAAATGGTAGAAATACTTCAATGAATTGAGATACAGTAAGTGGAAGGATGATGTGTGAAGAGATTAAAGAGGCAGAAAATAAAGTGGCTAGGATTCTGTCATTAAATTTGATGTCAAAAATTTGCAGAAAAAAATGAAACATGTAAACATTGTAAAGAGAGGGGGATTTGGGGACCTTGAAAATAATTATAAAAACTCAAGAAAAAAAGGATAGTTTATTAATGAGTTAGTAAGAAGTTGAAAATAAATTATATTTGATTATTAGAAGAGTTGATCTGTATTCTAACTGATATTAAACACACTTTCACGGGAAATTTTTAGTTCTTCGAAAGGGATGGATGTGTTCTTGGTCTGCTTTCTGGGCTGCAAGTACTTCCTGAATTCTTTCATTGAAAAATTTAGTTGCCTCCAGCCCTGCTTCATACTCCTTCCTCTCTGCTAATTTTTCGGCGTCTCGCTTTTGGTGCTGGTGTTCAATTTGAGAAAGCAGTTGCGTCCTATGGTCTATTCTCTCCTTTTGTTTTCTAAAAATAATAGAAATAGAAAAAGTTTAAAATTAGTAAATTAACCATTCAAATTTTCTTATGGTACTATCATTTGCTATCCTTCAAACCTCTTATATGCCATCCAATTAAGAGGATCAGAAAATGCAAAAAGAAAAAAAACCCAATAACTCCAATAATGGTAATGTCTATAGAAAAAAAAATATTACAGAAACCCATTGTAACATAAAAAATGAATAGTAAATATATTCTCTAAAAAAATGTTAAACCTTTACCTTCAATCTTAGAATCAATGGTATTCATTGATTCCAAAACAGAAGAGCAGTAAGGGCTAGACAAATGGGGTTCAGTGACTAGTCCAGGGTCACATAGCTAGGAAGTGTCTGAGACCAAATTTGAACCCAGGACTTCCCATCTCTAAGCCTGGCTCTCAGTCTACTGAGTCATCTAGCTTCCCCCAATATATTAGTTTTTAACAGTGGGTGGGTTGTTTTTGTTGCTAAAGGTTACCTCTAATGATTACATGAAGTATGTATAATAAAGATAGAGGCATGAGTATAATTTGTTATCAGTGGTTTCAAGTTAATGGTGGAGTAATACAAATATAGTCTTTTTCTTTTTAAGCTTTTACCTTTTGTCTTAGAATCAATACTGTGTTTTAGTACCAAGAGAGAAAAGTGGTAAGGGCCAGGAAATGGAGGTTAAGCTAGGAAGTGTCCAGAGCCAAATTTGAACCTGGGACTTCCCATTACTAGACCTGGCTTTCAATCCACTAAACCATGTAGCTGCCACCAACCCCCCCCCCCATTTATTCTCTTTCTTAAAAGAGATATACTTATTTTTCTAAAGAAATGTCTTCTTTCAGACAATAAAAATTATGCTAGAGGGGAGAACAATGAACCTAAGGAAGTAACCCATGAAATAACCTTGGAAATAGAATAAGAAGCATAGAAGAGGTAAATCCCCTCCTAAATCAGGTTCTAGGATGATTTGGGCAACTATATTGCCTGCTTCCAGGATGAGGAAGCAATAAAAAGACAAGCTTCTCTCTTCCTTATAGTCTCAAACCCCAAACTAATTGTGGTAACAGATGAAGGGTCCCCCTGGAATTCTCATCTAGTAGATTGGTTCAGAAGGCTATGATCATGGGCCACGTCTATTCATTATTCATAGGAATTGTTAGGTAACATACCACAGACTAATAAGTACTTATGCTACTATGCCATTTGTTTAGCAGAAGCAAGGAAGGTTGGAAAGATCATCTGAGCCATTTTCTTACATTTTTATCTTTCTGGGACTATTCCTACCAATTCCTAGCTGGTCTTTCTATACTAGTTTAGCTCTGATGTTAATTATTTCCTATTTTAATGTCTTCTACCTACTTCAGTAAGGTTTGGGATTGATGACTCTCCTTAGCAAATTTTATAAAGATTTTTATCTCCTGGAAGGATATAAGTAATACTGACACTTTATTAATAAATGTAATACAGAGGGAGAGGGACACTGTCCTCATGCATATGTGAATGATTTTTTATTATAAGAAAGGATTAATAAAAAAATTATACCTCATAGAATTGTCTGTACTTGTACGCTCAAGTTCTTCAAAACCTTTCATTATTAATTCACGATCAATATCTTTCTCTTTTGCTTCTCTTTCCACTAAGAAAAATAAAAGTAATTAATTTCCAAACTCCAGAATTCCAAGTTACCAAAACAAACAAAAAGAAGTTCTCATTTTTCTAAACAAGATGAAAACTTGCCCACATCATTACCATATTGTCTTTCCAAAAACACTGTTATATGGACAGTACAGTCATCCCTCACTATAATCTGCATCGCTGAGTTTTCACTATATTTGGGGACCAACCACAGCTCTGTTCTATATCCTGGGTGCTGATTGACTTAGTGTTTATAAGAGTGTAGGAATGGTTAATGAGTGCAGAAAAGGTTTATAGGAGAGTGGGAAGGGTTTATAAAATTTTTATACATAATAAAATAAGTAGAAAGCTGCTACTTTGCAGATTTTCACCTATTGTGAAGGTCTCTGAAATGTAACTCCAGGGATAGGTGAGGGATCACTGTACAATCCATATTTGCAATGCTTTAGGTTTGTTTTTTGTTTTGTTTTGTTTTTTTGGCCATTTGCAGGAACAAGGAGGGTAAAGGCAATGTTTCTCATGGTGGAGGGATGGGAATGGATGACTTTTATTATTTTTCTAATATGCTTATGATGTGAAGTGTTCATGATAAATGAACAGATACTTGAACAAGTTTTTTAAAAAAGGAAATATCATCCTATTACTTCGTGGGGCAGGAAGTTTATAGGGGTGCCATGGAGTGAAAAGGTTAAAAATTAACCTAACCTACTACCACTTTCATATAGGATTCACAGCCAACCCAGATGGGGCAGATTCTGTCCTAGAATTGTGTGAGATAAAAAAAACAAACAACCTTTTATCTTCTGTCTTGGTATCAATTTTAAGACAGGAGACTGGTAAGGGCTAGGCAATGAGGGTTAAGTGACTTTCCCAGGATCATACAGCTGGGAAGTATCTGAGACCACATTTAAACCAAGGTCCTCAGAACTTCAGGACTAGAATTCTATCCACTATACTATCTAGCTGCCTGAACTGAATTTTAATAGAAAAAGTTCTGCTAACTACCTATAGTATCCATTTCCAATGTTAACTGCCATCATTGTTGATTATTAACTGCCCTTCAGTATTTGCTTCTTCAGATTAGAAATAATTGCTTTAAATTTCATATGTATATAAAACAAATCATTTTGATTATATTAAATTTAAAAGTTTCTGTACAAACAAAACCAATGCAACCAAAATTAGAAGGGAAGCAACAAATTAGGAAAACATTTTTATAACAAAACCTCTGACAAAGGTCTAATTTCTCAAATTTATAAGGGGCTAAGTCAATTGTACAAAAAAAATCAAGCCATTCCCCAACTGACAAAAGGTCAAGGGACATGAGTAGGCAGTTTTCAGATAAATCTGAACTATCAATAAGCACATGAAAAAAGTGTTCTAAATCTCTCATAATTAGAGAAATGCGAATCAAAACAACACTGAGGTGCCACTTTCTACCTAGCAGATTGGTCACTATAATAGTAAAGGAAAATAAATGTTGGAGGTGTTGGGGCAAATTTGGAACACTAATGCATTCATTAGTGGAGTTGTGGTATCTGATGGTGATGGAATACCATTGTGCTATAAGGAGTGATGATCTGGAGGATTTCTATATGAAAAGGTCTTGGAAAGATCTCCAAGAACTGATGCAGAGTGAAATGAGCAGAACAAAGAGAACACTGCATACTGAAAGTGAAACAATATGGAACTATCCCACCATAATGGACTTTACTACTAGTAGCAAAACAAGAATCCAGGACATTCCTGAAGGACTCATGAGAAAGAATGCTATCCACATTGAAAGAACTATGGGAGTATAAATGCAAAAGAAAAACTTATGACTTATTGCTTGTTTATATGGATGATTTGGGGTTTCAGTTCTATGTAAAAATGAATAAAATGGAAATAGGTAGCAAGTGATAACATTTGTACAACCCAGCAAAATTGCTTATCGGCTCTGGGAGGAAGAAGAAAAGAAAATAAGTCATGGAAACCTGGAAAAAAATATTTTTAAAACTAAAATTTAAATTTAAAAAATTTCATATGCATCTCATTTTACAAATTTCATCATTATATTATTCCTTCTAGAGTCCTTTCAAGTCTACAATTCTTTCACTTCATTCCCACAAAACTCTAACATTAGTTTAATGGTTTTTAGATGCTATCTGATAAACTTAATTTAAAAGATATTGGGGTGAAAAATTTAGATGGGTAACCATAACTCTCAAGATAAGATGTTCACTGCAATGGTATCATCCCAGCTAAACTTTAATTGAATGGAGCCAAAGAAAAAGATAATAAATGCATTTATCCATTTACTGTCTCTGCTTTTTTCACAGTTGTGTAGAAGTGGTAGCAGTAGGCTGGAATCAGGAGTACCAAATATCTGAGAGAGAAGTACATGGTGATCTGTGGGAATCACATAGCATGACAACATCTCCATTCTTTCATCTCAGAGCTAAGAAGGCATTCCAGAGTCCCATAACCTCACAAAGTTCTCTTCTGTATTTATTTACCTTCTTAGCATATTACATCATAGTCTACCTTTGGTAGGGAGAAACTTGGGGGAAATACTGACTTTGACACCCAAGAAGGAAGAAGGGTCTCAATAGCAAAACTGGTGATTAGACAGACCTTAAAGGGAAACCCAGAGGTACTCTAGTGGAATGTCTAGACTGGCCCTGCACTATCATTCCAATGGGAACAAAGGCCCAAGCAGCAGGGATTCATGGCTCCAAGATAGTGGAATTTCTAGAGGGATCTGAAGAATCCAGAGATCTCTTTTACTTCCTAACAAAGTTGCTTTTCCCTCTTCTGGCTAACTGTTTCCAATTTAGAATCCATTTACATATTACTAATTATTGCTGGCCCTTGTGGCCCCAAGAGAAACACTAAGCTGCTTATATTATTTAAAGTTTACAAATAGGGCTTAAAAACTTGATTTTTTTTCCCCATTGATTGTTTTGTTTGAATATATGTCTTCTTTCATGACATGACTAATATGGAAATATGTTTTGTATGATTGCACATCAGATTGCTTATTTTTTCAGGGAGGGGAGAGAGGAGGGAAGAAGGGAGAGAATTCCACACTTGGAATTTTAAAAAATTATGTTAAAAAGTGCTTTTCTTTGTAATTGGGAAAAATAAAATATTTTCTGGGGGGAGGAAAAACAAACAAATAGGGCAGAAATAAGGGAGGGCCACCAATCTAATACATTACTATTCTCAAGTGAATCCTCTACTCCAAGCAAATTGGTCTACTTTTGGCCTTTTTAAATTCAGAATGCTCTCTCCTCCTTTTTTGAATATCCTTTAAAGAACTTGCTTGTCCATGAAGCCTGTTCAGGCCATAAGACCCCAAGCTATACTTGTAGTCATTTGACAAATATTGTCCATATTTATATAGCAAAAAACAGAGGGCCATGAAATTAGAGCTGGAAGCTCCCTTCTACGGGGATCACATCTCATTATCTTGAATTGTTGATTAAATATTGTCTACAATGTCATTCCTATTCCTGGACATTACAGCTTTTAGTTTCACTGAATCCTTTGAGCTCAGCTTGCAATTGTGAAGAAACAAGTTTCACAACTCATTTAATATATTTTGTGGGCAGAAGAGGTAAGGGGAAAGACTGGAGCTGGATATGGAACTCATCTGCAGAAAAAGATGATAGTTAACCCACAGGAGCTAGCATGTCACTGAAAGAATGAGTGAAGAAAACTCTCAACAGATCCTGGAGGCCCATCCACAGTTAGGTGCGATATAGCTGAGGTAGGTGGCACAGAGAATGGGGTCTGGAGTCAGGAAAGTCTGAATTCCAATCTGGTCTTAGACATTTACTAGGTGTCTAACCTTGGGCAAGTTGCTTAACCTCTGTTTGCTTCAGTTTGTTTTACTCTAAAATGGAGATAATAATTGCACCTATCTCCCAGGGTTGTTTCAAAGGTCAAATAAAATAATATTTGTACAGTGCTTAGCAGGTGTAAGTGCTTACCAAGAGATGTTTAAAGATGATGAGTCAGCAAAGGAGATTGAGGAGTAGTAAAACAGATAAGAAGAATGGAGTCTCATGAAAACCCAGAAAGGAAAATGTGATCAATAGTGTTGAAAACAGTAGTCAGGCAAAGGAAGGATGAAAACCAGAGAAAGACCATCAGATTTAGCAATCAAGAGATTGGACTGCCAGGTTTGAGAAGTGAGAGCAGAGGAAGTGGTGATAATGAAAAAGGATAGCTTTTCCTGGCAGTTTGGATGAGGAAATGAGAAGCAAAGAGCTGATATCTTGAAGGGTTGATAGGTTATATAATGAAGAAAACTTGGGCATGGTTTGAAGGCAGCATTGGAAAGAGCAAGAAGATAAGGAGAGACTGAAAATGAGAGAGTATCAATAAAGGAAGTCTTCAAGACAACCATAAAAGACTCATGATGAAAATGTATCCACAGCCAAAGAAGAAACTGTTGTAGTCTGAGTGAGGGTCAAAGTATGCCATCTTCCACTAAATATCCTTTATGAGATTTCTATTGTATACACAATGCGTGTCTTTTATCATGACATGAGTAATGTGGAAATATGTATTATGTGAAAGTAGAGGTATAACCTATATTGGACTATTTTTGCTTTGGAAAGGAAGGAGGATAAAGAGGGAGAATATTTGAAATCTAAAATGTCAAAAATTATTTCTACATGTAACTGAAAAAAATTTTAAATGAGGGAAAAGGAGTAAAAATAAAATGAGACCAATGAGACCAATCCAGTTGGAGAAAGTCCTGTCTCTCTCTCTCTCTCTCTCTCTCTCTCTCTCTCTCTCTCTCTCTCTCTCTCTCTCTCTCTCTCTCTCTCTCTCTCTCTCTCTCTCTCTCTCCCAACAGAAACAAGAAGAGAGGCAAGAGATGACTGAAGTGTTTACTGTTGGAAAAGATGAGAAGGGATGGGACCTGGGACCCATGTACAGTGGTTGGTCTTAGCATGTACAAAGACCAATTCATTTTCAAAGCCTGGGGGAAAAGAGGATGTGCGGAAGATATCAAAGAGTTTTGAGATAAAAAGAAATGAAGAAAAAAGAGTTTGTGGCAAAAAAAGCCCCTCAGGTTTCTCAGGAAGGAATTGAGGTTTTTAGCAGAGAGAGAAAGGAAAGAAGAGAGGTCTGAGGACAGAAAAGATTTGGAGTAGTTTCTGTGGAATGTGAGACAAGGATAATGGGAATTTATAGTATGTCTAGGCAGCACAATTAAGTGACTTCCTTTATCTCTATTAAGGCTACTCTTACCTGAGTAAGAGTGGAGGAAGCAGATGGACAGAGTAATCCAGGGCTGAGGTTTGGCAAATGATAAGTAGACCCAGGTTAAGGCAACAAGGGATTCAAGAACAGAAAACAGTTTAGAGGTCAAGTGACACAGGGTTGAAAGATTGGGAAGGGAATAAAGTAAAATCAGAGCAGGAATTAATGTCCTGCAAAAGCACTATGAACAGATTATTCCTGACTAACCCCATCTCCTTTTTTTGTCAGGATTATTCACCTGGCAGACCAGGCAGACACACGATATACAAGGATTTCAGTGAAGTACCTGAGAAAGCTTGTCATTATATAGTAATAAACAAGATGGAGACATGTGGTCTAGATGATAATAACAGTTAGGTGGAACATTATGGGTTGAGTTCCTGGACCTCAAGTTTTGACTAATTAATCAAAAGTACAGAACAATCAGTATGGAGGCCAGTCTTTAATAGCTCTATTTTCTGATTGTTCTGATCAAAATGTTTATCAATAACTTGGAAAAACCACATCCTTATCATCCTTAACAAATATCATATAACATCATATCTTTATCATATAACAAATCACATGAGACAGAGAGTTAATATGCACATTTTGGTTTCTTCAATAGGGAGGAGAGAAAAAAGAGAAGCTATTCAGATCCATTCTCATCCTCATCTGTTCCCTTTTCTTATTATGGTAATGTACAATATTCATGGAATTTCCTGAATTCTATGATCTTCAGAACATATTTCCAAATCATTTAGTGCTTTTGTTGTTCAATCATTTCAGTCATATCTGACTTTTCATGATCCCACATGGAGTTCTCTTGGCAAAAACGCTGAAGTAGTTTGCCATTTCCTTCTCCATCTCAGTGTACAGATGAGGAAACTGAGGCAAATAGATTTAAGTCATTTGCCCAGGACCACACAGTAGGTCAGATTTGAACTAAGGACCATGAATGTTCCTGACTTTAAACCTAGCACTCTATCCACTGAGCCACCTACATTTAATGCTAGAAATCTGCATTGAATGGTTTTTCTCCCCACCTAGATTACCAAATCCTTCAAGGGTGAGTGCCTAAATCGAATGCCTTTTTATTTCCCCTATAGCAACCACCACAGCACTTACTTTACACAGAGCTAGTACAAACAACTATGTGTTCATTAAGTATCAAAATTGGGCCTGGGATCAAACATATCACAATGTTTCAGTTTCTTACGTTTTTCGATAACTTGTAGTTTTCTTGTACACAGCACATCATCCATTAGTCGTTTTCTTGCATCTTTTTCAAGCATCAGTTGTGCCTCCTTCTTGGCTTTTATCTTCGCCACATCTGCTGCGATGATTTTGTCTGCCTCATCTTCGTGATTCCGTTCAACTTCCCGAAGCTCTTTCAGGTAGGCTTGATAAAGATTGGTCTCCCTCTTACTGTCTTCCTACGTTACAAAAGGAGATCAAACCTTTCAAAGTGAGACCTATCCTTCCACAAATAATATACATAGACTAGACTTAATGAGAGATATCTTGTATCAGAGTGACGTTGGTGATTTTGTTCACTTTAAGTTGGGTGGAAGAAATACTGCTAACTAAGACAAATTTAATACAAATGATTATCGCACTATAGAACCTGACCTCTTAGAGGAGAGCAAGCACCTCAAGTTGTTTATCCACTCCTGAATATTTCATCTCCTTCTGGTTCAGTTGGTTTTCAGTCATGTCTTACACTCCATGACCCCATTTAGGGTTTTCTTGGCAAAGATACTGGCATGGTTCACTTTTCCTTCTCTAGCTCATTTTCCAACAAGAAATTGGGGGCCAACAGGGTTTCGTGACTTGCTCAGGGTCACACAACTAGGAGAGATCTGAGGGCAGATTTGAACTTGGGAAGATGAGTCTTCCTCAATCCAGACCCAGCACTTTATGTACTCAGGCGCTCACCATCTGTGTTTTCTTTAGTGACTGACAACTGAGATGGTTGGCACTTGGAAAGGCTTTTGGGTTTAACATAGACCAAGAATGGCTCAGATGATAATGAATGTTGTAATTGTAACCTCGTTAGTGGGAGCAGCTGGGTGGCTCAGTGGATAGAGAGCCAGACTTAGAGACAGGAGGTCCTGGGTTCAAATCTGACCTCAGACACTTCCCAGCTGTGCAACCCTGGGCAAGTCACTTATCCCCCACTGTCTAGCCCTTACCACTCTTCTGTCTTGGAATTAATACACAGTAGTGATTCTAAGATGGAAGGTAAGAGTTTTAAAAAAAGCACTAGACTGACCAACCAACAAGCATTTCTGAAGCAGCTGCCATGTGAGCTAGGCACTGAGAATACAAACAAAGATTTAAAGCAGTCTCCCTCCTCCATGAGCTCACCTTCTCTGGGGAACAACATACCAGCCTAACCAACTGAACTCACAGCATCCTAGAGTTGGGAGGAATCTTAGAAACTAATCTAGAAACAGGAGACCAATTTGCATCATAATAATATTGTGAGGACAAATAACTTTGAAACACTTTGGAGCTCTGGTGATTCTAGAGGATGAGGATGATGTGTGCTCCCCACTTCCTAGCAGAGAGGTGAGGGGACTCGGGGTTCAAAGGGAGGCAAACTTTTTTATATGGCCAATGGGGGAATTCCATTTGTTTGACTACATATATTGTTAAAAAGGTTTTGTTTTTCTTTTTCTCCCCCAATAGTGACAAGAAATGGGAAGGAGATAAAAGAGACTTTTTGTTCCCCGAAAAAAATTAAATTAACCTTTTTAAAAACCCATCGAGTCTAGCACCTTCATTTCACAGATGACAACTGTTGGTCAGAAAAAAAGATGTCCAGGCTTACATAGCTAACTAGAAAAAGCCAGGACAAAAAGAGACATCTCCTGGCTCAAAATAAAAGAATGTCTCCTTTAAGATAGTAAGATTTCTTTCATATCTGAAGTGACCAATACCTAAAAAATCCTTATTACTCCTAGGCAACACTATGAATGATGGTTATTCCTTTTGGTTAAAAATGGATCTCAAAATAGGTCAGTGGGATGATATACCTTCTTTACCTATATTTGCAGTTAAGAAAATACTCTGAAAGAGGGCAGCTAGTGGCTCAGTGGATTGAGAGTCAGGCCTAGACATGGGAGGTCCTAGGTTCAAATGTGTTTTCAGACACTTCCCAGCTGTGTGACCCTGGACAAGTCACTTAACCCCCATTGCCTAGCCCTTACCACTCTTCTGCCTTGGAACCAATACACTGTATTGATTCTAAAACAGAAGGTAAGGTTAAAAAAAAAAAACAGTTGTTATGCTTTAAGGAAATCTGAAATGGTCCAACAGTTTACTCTTAAAAAAAATAAAAGACAAAACAACCAACAATTCTGTCTTAGAGTCAATGCTAAATATCGATTCTAAGACAGAAGAGCAGTAAGACCTAGTCAGATGGAGTTACATGACTGCCCGGAGTCCCACAGCTAGGAAGTACCTGAGGTCAGATTAGAACTCAGGTCCTCCCAACTCCAGACCTAGCACTCTATCCATTGTGCTACTTAGCTGTCTCATTAATTTACTCTTAATGTAATAAAATTAATATTAGGAGCCGTGTATAATAGAAATTAATTATTAAGATCTCCACTATAATTAATATAAATTCATTAATTAGTTATTAGATAGTTATGTTAATTGATCAAATTAATTCAATATATTAATGTAAATATGAAACCATGCTAAGCATGAATTGAAAGAGAGCCCAATTTGTCCTATGGGTATTCTACCAGAAGATTAAGTTGGAGTATTTTTCAGAGTATTTTTTTTAAACCCTTACTTTCCATCTTGGAATCAACACTGACTATTGGTTCCAAGACAGAAGAGTGAGAAGGGTTAGGCAATGGAGGTTAAGTGACTTGCCTAGAGTCAGACAGCTAGGAAGTATCTGAGGCAGATGGTTTCAGTGGATTGAGAGCCAGACCTAGAGATGGGAGATCCTGGGTCCAAATCTGGTCTCAGACACTTCCCAGCTGTGTGACCATGGGCAAGTCACTTGACCCCCATTGCCTAGCCCTTACCACTCTTCTGCCTTGGAACCAATACACAGTATTGATTCTAAAACAAGGTAAGAGTTTTAAAAAATTATATCTCTCTTAATATGTCAGCAGAAGGCTAAACACAAAGAAATAAGCAGCTAAATCAAAGTTCTACAGAAGCTTCCAAAAGGGACACCAAAGGGACATAAGGCCTTACTTTCTTTTGCCTCCTTTCTTGAGCCTCATTTCGTGTTTCTTGAAGAGCAATTTCTAAGAGCTTGTTGTCCATGTAAAGGTCCTCGGCTCTTTCCTGAGCCAGGCGCTCGTTCCTCTCTTGGAGGGCTTTCTGCAGGATGTCCCTGGTCTCAAGCATCTTCCGCCTCTTCTCCTGTCTTGCTCTTTCCTCTTCTAGTTTCAGCTGAGCAATTTTCTTTTCCTAAAACAGAATAATGAAAACCAAGACAAATCTTTGGCAAGCAGAGTTACACAGCTCAAGGAAGCTCCCTGTTCTAATGAAAAGGATGATGAGCCAATTAGAAAAGAACAGGGGAGTTTATCTTGCTTTTCTGTGCTTAGATGTTCTGCATTTCTTCTTTTCAGTGGTGGAAGTGAGTTAAAGACCCTCAATAATTAAATATACACATGTATGTATGAATGTATGTAGATACATGTGTGCACATTGTGTATAATTTATAAGCAATATGCACATTTAACATATTATACATACATGTGATTAGTATATATATTAAATACATGTAAGATATTTTTTCCAGTGGATGTAGGAAGGAGGGAGTAAAAGAAATACTTGATAATTGAATATACATGTATGCCTATAACCTACATCCAATGGATATATATTATGGGTTACAAAATATAGTTGTTGACATATTACATATATATTTTACATATATATTTTTCAATGGGTAGAGGAAGTAATAAAAAATAAACTTGACATTTGAGTATACATATGCATGTACATATAATATATAAGTATAATATACATACACATATGTATTACACACACATAAATATTACATGGTTAAATATATATTATAGAGATATTTTTCAGTGGGTGGAGGGGAAAGAGAGAAAAATCAATACTTGATCATTGAAAATACATACATATATATATACAAACATATATAATGTGCATATTCAGTGGGTATATAGTATATATTATACTGCACAATTGATACATATTCACACATATTGTTACATATATACACATATTTTTCAGTGGGTAGAGGAAGAAGAAAAAAGAAATACTTGATAATTGAATATACACATATGTAAATACATACCAAAATGTATATATGTATATATCCAGTGGGTATATATTACATGTGTTGCATATATAGTTGTTATATAGATTACACATATGTGTGTTACATGTATATTATACATATTTTCCCTTAGTAGGTGGAAGGAGGAGGAAGAGAGAAAAAAGAAACACTTGATCATTTAATATGTTAGTGTATATATTTATATATCCACAAATATAACTTAAAAAAAATAATTTATTTATTAAAAAAAAGAAAACCAAAGGACCAATGAGACTTAAACCTTTCCACTTGAATTCAGAAGGCCTATTAAAATAGATACTTCACACTGAATCACCTCATGGTACTTTAAAAAGCCTCATTAAATGCTTACTAGAACTATAACATTTATTTTTTTTAATTTTTAAATATTTTCTCATGGTTACCTGATTTATTTTTTCTCCCTCCCCACTCCTGGAGCTGACAAGCAATTCCACTGGGTTATACATGTGTAAAACTATAAAATTTAAAACTAAACATACAAAAAGACCCAGCCTTATCTTTCTTTCTTTCTTTTTTTTTTTGCTATTTCTTTGATTACTGCAATATTCATTCCCACCTCTTTTCCCATCTGCTTTTCCACAGACAAACATACCTGAGAAGGATAAGTGATTGCCTAATAGTGGAGAAGGCAAGAGAATCTAACTGCTGAGCAGTGATAGCCCAAAGGGGGAGACCAAAAAAGTTCCAAACATTGGACAAAATGGAGAAACACTTTCCTAGCTCTTTTATTTAGCTGAGGTGGGAGTTAGATGATTATTAGTTCAGGAAAAAAAAAAGATACACTGTGAACCTGAACCCTTTTCTTAGAGTAGAAAAGAAAAGATTATCTGGGAATAATTTTACCCATCTTTGAAGGTCCAACTCAAAGACCACCTCCTGTAAAACCTTTCCTCACTTCTCTGATCTCTGAAATCTTGATAGAGTGAATCTTGCCTCAAACACCTGCTACCTGCCCAATCTTGGGAAAATCTGGTTGTGATTGATATATATATACACACACACATACCTTCATGCCTACATATATATACACACATATATATTCAACCCCCCCCCAAAGTATCTTTATAATATAGATGAGAAAACTGAGGCTCAGCATGGGAATGATGTAGGGGTTAACTCATCCAAGGTCATGTAATAAATAAACAGCAGATTCTCTAAACTTCTCGGCCAATTGTGCAATAGATATGTTCTACTATAAAGAATCCTGTACAAACATTTATCTTTTCCCTTCTATTTCCATCAAAGGTCCTCAAATGGTTTATGAGCTGTCCTCATACAGATTTTATAGAATAAGAAAGGAGGCATTTAGATTAATAATTACTAATGGCTTTTCCATCATCCATGATCTTTTTCTACTCCTTTGAAATTCCTTTTTTTGAAATATCTTGAAAATGCTCCCTGAATATCCTTAAAACTCATCCTTTTATCCCTTATTTCTTCCATCTCCACGTGGAGAAGGCTAGCAATCTCCTTTTGAATTTGGCATTCCTGACATAGGACCCTGGCACATTTTGACATAATATATCAATCAGGCAATGCCGTCCAAATGTAGTCGTCCCTTTATTGTTGCTGATGAAAAGAGACTGCCATCAAAAGGAAAGCAGATGGGCCATACTTCATGTGTTTTTATGATCTCCCTTCAAGTTCCATCTGCTTTAAGGTCTTTTGCTTTGACACTCACTGAGGTTGATATTGGATCATTTTCCCCTTAATTGCTTTCTACTGTTTTTGTTTTTTAATTTTTTTGGGAGGAGGGGATTAGGGTATTATATTGCTTGTCATCTTCTATTATCCTCTCTCAAGATTTCTTTTAAAAAAACATTTACCTTCTGGCTGAATCTTCCTGATTTCAGGCCCAGCACTCTATCTACTGTGCCACCCAGCTGCCCCCATGGCGCTTCTTAATTTGAGATTTCAGGTAAGTCCCTTGACTCCTCTAGTCTTCAATTCCCTCCTCTGTATAATGGAAATAATCATTGTAGTAGCTACCCAAAAAGATGCTGAGAGATAATCACTTTGTAAATCTTAAAGTGCTATATAAATGTGAGTGTTTTGAAGGATGCTGATGACATTTATATTTTGTCTGAAACTCTGTACTTTTACATGGTTTTTAATAGAAATCTGTGGTTTTTCTAATAAAAGTATTTTTGTCATCCCATGACAAACAAAAACCCTTTACCTTCCATTTTAGAATCAATACTATATTGGGGGGGGGGGGCAGCTAGGTAGGTCAGTGGATTGAAAGCCAGGCCTACAGATGTGAGGTCCTAGGTTCAAATCTGGCTTCAGACACTTCCCAGCTGTGTGACCCTGGGCAAGCCACTTGACCCCCATTGCCTAGTTCTTACCACTCTTCTGCCTTAAAGCCAATACACAGTATTGACTCCAAAATGGAAGGTAAGGGTTAAAAAAAAATACTATGTACTGGGACCAAGGCAGCAAAGCAATAAGGACTAGGCAATGGGGGTTAAGTGACTTGCACAGGGTCACACAGCTAGGAAATGTCTGTGACTGCATTTGAACCCAGGACCTCCTATTTCTAGGGATGGCTTTCAATTCATCTTTGAAGGTCCAACTTAAAGACTACCTCCTGTAAAACCTTTCCTCACTTCTCTGATCTCTGAAATCTTGATAATAATAATAATAGGATACTGGACTAGGGAGTCAAAACAGCTAATGTTCAAATCTTGCCTCAAACACCTACTAACTTAATGACCGGTTGGACTTGAGATGTAGCAATAAGTGTTTTCTCTTTATCATCTTCCAATTTGGTAATTTAAAGTAAAAGATCTAGATGTGAGCAGCTGATTCAGCAGTAATCAGTCATTTCCTAAATATGATATAGTTGATTTCATTTGTTTTGATGTTGTTTGGTACTTGGAATATTTACCCAGTCTAGCATCTCTGGGCTTTCTGCTAAGTTACTTAAGAGAGAGGAGACTTCTGTCCAAGTCTTAAGGCTTTGACAATTTTCATATTTTAATGAATCTCATTTTCCAATCTTTCTCAAGCACAATAAGAGCTCCTAAAGACTAGTCTGTTTTTAGTGTAGTTTTGCATCCAAATGTGGCACTTAGAAGCTGCCAAATGAAACATTTGAATGAATTTTTTTGCTATCATTTCCATATCATATTAACTGAATACTGAGATATATGTTGACAGACTTAGATTGGAATAGAAGATAAGGTTCTTCATAGAATTTCTCTTCCCTTTCATTTTTTGCAATTAACGGTCACATGTAAGCTCAAATTGCCTGTGTGGTGGTCTGTTTCCTTATGTTTAACAGAAATACTGCAAGACAGGCCTATCATATCTCATGAAATGAAATGCCTTTGGGGGCATATTGAAATATCATAGACTCTTTTATTTGCTTCTTTGCAAAGAATCTTCTCATTGTCCTTCCATTCAGCTCCAACTCCTTTGTCTTCTTTTTTTGCTTATAATGAAAATACCAATATGAGGATTTAATTTTTCTGATATTGTGTCCACCCTTTGGTCAATGGACAGAGATTCTATTTTTTTCGTGTGCCAAATGTGAGTATTTGTTAATCTAAAAACTGATTCTTAGCACCTCTACCTGCTCCATTTCCCTTCACTGCCAAGAGAAGAGGTTGTACAGGAAACCGAATTTTTTTTGGCATTTTTTAACTGTTTCATGGGTCACCGGGCTGTTGCCATGGTGGGGCCTGACTTGGTGTGCTACTTTGCCCTCCACTTCTACCATGTTACCATAGAAGTTTTGTGCTGAACTTATATAAGTTGTTTTGGGTCAGAAATTATTTTGCCCGATCTTTTTGTGGGTTGTGCTGCTCCAAAATTCATTTTGATTGAAAACACTAGAAAGTATAGGAATAGAAGGGCCTTTCCTAAAAATAACAAACAGTATATATCTAAAACCATCAGCAAATATCATCTGTAATGGGGATAAACTAGAAGTCTTCCCAATAAGATCAGGAGTAAAATAAGGATGCCCATTATCACCTTTATTATTTAATATTGTACTAGAAATACTAGTAGTAGCAATTAGAGAAGAAAAAGAAATTGAAGGTATTAAAATTGGCAATGAGGAGACCAAGCTGTCACTCTTTGCGGATGGTATGATGACTTACTTAAAGAATCCTAGAGAATCAACCAAAAAGCTAGTTGAAATAATCAACAACTTTAGCAAAGATGCAGGTTACAAAATAAACCCACATAAGTCATCAGCATTTCTATATATCTCCAACCCAGTTCAGCAGCAAGAATTAGAAAGAGAAATGCCATTTAAAGTCACCCAAGACAATATAAAATACATAGGAATCTATCTGCCGAGACGAACACAGGAACTATATGAACACAACTACAAAGCAGTCTCCACACAATTAAAACTAGATCTAAACAATTGGAAAAACATTGATTGCTCATGGGTGGGACGAGCCAATATAATAAAAATGACCATCCTACCCAAATTTATCTATCTATTTAGTACCATACCCATTGAACTTCCAAAAAACTTTTGTACTGAATTAGAGAAAACCATAACAAAGTTCATTTGGAAGAACAAAGGATCAAGGATATCCAGGGAAATAATGAAAAAAAAAATACAAAGGAAGGTGGCCTTGCAGTTCCAGATCTCAAACTATATTACAAAGCAGTGGTCATCAAAACAATTTGGTACTGGCTAAGAGACAGAAAGGAGGATCAGTGGAATAGACTTGGGGTATAGACCTCAGCAAGACCGTCTATGACAAACCCAAAGACCCCAGCTTTTGGGACAAAAATCCACTATTGATATAAACTGCTGGGAAAATTGGAAGACAGTGTGGGAGAGATTAGGTTTGGATCAACACTTCACACCCTACACCAAGATAAACTCAGAATGGGTGAATGACTTGAATATAAAGAAGGAAACTATAAGTAAATTAGGTGAACACAGAATAGTATACATGTCAGACCTTTGGGAAGGGAAAGATTTTAAAACCAAGCAAGACTTAGAAAGGGTCACAAAATGTAAAATAAATAATTTTGACTACATCAAATTCTAAAGTTTTTGTACAAACAAAACCAATGTAACTAAAATTAGAAGGGAAGCAACAAATTGGGAAACAATCTTCATAACAAAAACCTCTGACAGAGGGTTTAATTACTCAAATTTATGAAGAGCTAAACCAGTTGTACAAAAAATCAAGCCATTATCCAATTGAAAAATAGACAAGGGACATGAATAGGCAATTTTCAGTTAAAGAAATCAAAACTATTAATAATCACATGAAAAAGTGTTCTAAATCTCTTATAATCAGAGAGATGAAAATCAAAACAACTCTGAGGTATCACCTCACATCTAGCAGATTGGCCAACATGACAGCAAAGGAAAGTAATGAATGCTGGAGGGAATGTAGCAAAGTGGGGACACTAATTCATTGGCTGGTGGAGTTGTGAATTGATCCAGCCATTCTGGAGGGCAATTTGGAACTATGCCCAAAGGGTGTTAAAAGACTGTCTGCCCTTTGATCCAGCCATAGCACTGCTGGGTTTGTACCCCAAAGAGATAATAAGGAAAAAAGACTTGTCCAAGAATATTCATAGCTGTGCTCTTTGTGGTGGCAAAAAATTGAAAAATGAGGGGATGCCCTTCAATTGGGGAATGGCTGAATAAATTGTGGTATATGTTGGTGATGGAATACTATTGTGCTCAAAGGAATGATAAAGTGGAGGAATTCCATGTGAACTGGAACAACCTCCAGGAAGTGATGCAGAGCGAAAGGAGCAGAACCAGGAGAACATTGTACACAGAGACTAATACACTGTGGTACAATCCAAAGTAATGGACTTCTCCATTAGTGGCAATGCAATATCCCTGAACAATCTGCAGGGATCTAAAAAACACTATCCATAAGCAGAGGACAAACTGTTGGATTAAAAACACTGAGGAAAGGAACTGCTTCACTACAGGGGTTGAGGGGATATGATTGAGGAGAGAGGCTAAATGAGCACCCTAATGCAAATACCAACAACAAGGAAAAGGGTTCTGAGCAAGGACACATGTGATACCCAGAGGAATCATGCATTGACTAGGGGAGGGGTGGCAGGCGGGGGGGGGGGGGGGAGGAAAAGAAAATGATCTTTGTTTCCAATGAATAATGTATGAAAATGACCAAATAAAATAATGTTTAAAAACTAAATATATATATATATTTTGAGGCAATCTATATCATAGTTTTTTAGAGGGTAATTTGGTAGAAATCAGGTGGGTCTGGGTACCTTTTCTATTATCTTGGCTCTACCCCATTGGTCACTGGAACTAAATTTCATTATTTAATGGCCGACACACCAGCATTAGAAGGATGGACCTTTCTGCACTTAGGCTGGTTTTTGGACAACAAATGTATGCATCCTTGCCATGTTTGGCAAACAGCAGCTTTAGAGAATCCAGTATATTCCTCCCCTACAATGAGGCCCTGGAAGAGGACTTTTTTTAGGAAAACTCAATTACACTGTATATAAGCAACATATGCATACAGGAGAAAAAAGAATCACAGTACAATGAGAATACTAAAAAGATTTACCAGCAATAGAGCTTCTTCCCTCTTTAGACGCCTGGCCTCTTCTTTCTGAGCATTCAGACTGGCCATCTGGGCATTGAGACATAAGATTGTCTGCTCCTCTCTCTTTTCTTTTTCACAGGATTCCTCAGCTTCTCTCCTCTCCTTTGCTAATCTGTCACTTTCCCAAAGTGCAATGAACATGTTATCTTCTATAATTTTTTGTTTTCGCAGTTCCTCATTAAAAGCTAGCTGTGCTTGTCGTTCTTCACACACCTTCTGCTTGTCTTGTAGGGACAAGAGGATACGCAGCTCTTCACACTGTTGCCTGGAGGTTGATGTAAGGGAAAAAAACTGTCAGGTGAATATTCCAAATTGTAAAAGGATCTGACAAGAGGCAGATAAATATTTAGATATAGTGAAGACATATACCAACAGTCACTTCCTTAAACAGAAAAAAATCCATGTTCTGGGAAGTAGTTAAGGAGTCAGGGCTGGAGAATTAAATTTAGGAGGTATGAGGAACCATTTAAGCAAAGGAGATCTCTGGGGGAAAAGTTACTGAAAAAAATTGATAATGGTTCCCTAAAGAAGACAGCAAATCAATGACCCCAAAGAAATAAAGATTCTACAGCTGTCATTCAAGTATAAAAATTCAACATTTATTGAATTTCAACTCTGTGCTAGGTGCTAGGGATACAAACACAAAAATCACTGAATTTAAAAACTTTATTTCTTTATTTTTTAAATCCTTTCCCTCTCCTTAAAAATCAATAGTAAGCTTGGGTTCCAAGGCAAAAGAGTGATAAGACCTATATAATTGGGGTTAAATGACTTGCCCAGAATTATACAACTAGGAAGTATCTGAGGCCACATTTGAACCCAGGACTTCATGTCTCTAGGACTGGTTCTTTATCCACTGAGCTGCCTAACTATCCCAAGACTAAGCTTCTTTAAAAGTAAACATTAACAAAAACAAAATGGCTCCTTAGGTTGATGTAGGAACTCAGGTAAATGACTTAAGAACAAACAGGTCTGACCACCCCACAAAAAAGTGCAACATGAGATGGAGTCTGCCCTAACCCAAAGCTCTCATTCAGGAACTAAGATAGAAAGATGAGTCAACTAAAGAAAACGCTGACCACTAGAAAGAATTATTAAAGATCTAGAGACACTCAAAAATCCAATCTAAATAGTAAATGGAAACTCAAAGGGATAATTGGATTTTCCACAACTCTAGAGAGATTTAGAAGAAATAATGTCAAATATAAACAATGAAATTTAAACTATTTAGGAAATAACTGGAAGGCAAATAAGTATAATAGAAAATATTAAACCTTAGTGAAATAAATGACTTACTGAAGAGACCAAACAAAAATCAGTGACTTCCTAGCTATGTGACCCTGGGCAAGTCAATTAACTCCAATTGCCTAGCTCTTACTGCTCTTCTGCCTTAGAACCAATACTCAATAGTGATTCTAAGACAGAAGAGAAGGGCTTAAAAAAATTTAGTGACTCCATGAGTTATAGGTATTAAAACAAAATCAAAATACTGAAAAGGTAAAATAAAAGATATGTGATATAAAAAGCTACTGACATGGAAAACAGGTCAAGAAAAGCTCATTTAAAAATCACTGGACTCTCAACAAATCACAATTTTTGAAAAAAGTCTGGAAAATTGTTCCAGGGTTTCCCAACTGGTGGCGAATGATCAGTCAAAATAAATAACAAACAGAAGAGAGCTTAATCATTACGGTCATGGGACTGCTTTGCATTTGACAGCTGCTCTACCATTCCCAGGCTCGGTTTTTACTTTTATACCCATTTTCTTGGCAGGCAGATTATATTACCTAACACACATGTTCAAAGAGAGATAATTGGAAAAGTGATACATTAACTTTTAACAAATCACTTGATTAACATTCTATATTTTTGTATTGTGATTACAGACATAATACAAGATAAATGATTTCATCACAGGTGGCTTACTAGGGAGTTTGAGTTACTGATTTATGTAATTGAGTCACTGAGGCATAGTGAAGCTTAGTGTACCTGTACTGTACTTGTACCTGTTGTATGGGCCTCTATGATTGATTTGTGTGCTGGCTTCATGAGAAAGTTTTGGGCTTGGCCTGTAGCAGAGGTTTCACTGGGAATTATGTGCCTAAGTAAAAGTTAACCCATGATAGTCTTTTGGGATTGGGTTTGAGGGTCTGATCTTTTGGTGATGTTTTGGAGAATTAGGGTACAGGTGTTTTGCTCTTGCATTATTTCTTTTGAGACTAGGGGGAATAATAATCATGCCAATTCATAGGTAAGGGGCATTGATGAAAGAGGTCATGTAAAGGAGGTTGGGTGGGCAATCACATCTCACCAAGGACCACTCTGTGGTCTCCCCAGCTACCACTCATGACTCTGTCAAGGTGTCATGGTCTGATGGCTCCCAGCAGAAAATATATTTTGATTAATCTAAAAAAAAAATTGGCCAGATCTAGTAGAACTAGTAGACAAAGTAAAGATAAAAACAATCTACTCATGAACCTTCTGAAAGAAATTCCAAAAGGGAAAACATCCAGGATCATCATAGTTAAAATCCAGAGGTTCCATGTCAAAGAAGAAATACTGTAAGCATTCAGAAAGGAGTTCAAGTAAGTTCTAAGGAACTAAAAAGGATCACACAAGACCCAGAAAATTCTACTAAAATGAGTCAAGATTTTGGAATATAATTCTGGGTTCTGAGAGGCATAAATGGGGTATGTGAGAAGAAGAGTATACAAATATAGAAGAAAAATGTGAGGGGTGGGGGAAATAGGCATCATATAAGCTTAGCTCTTATCTAAAACAAAAGAGGTCATCTATCCACTCAAATCCTACTTGAAGACCTACAAAAAGAAGGACCTAGCACCTCTCTTTAGGCAACCCATTTCATGTTTAGACAGCTCATATTGTTACAAAGTTTTTTTTCCTGATATCAAACTTTAATTTCTGTCTCTTCAATATCTGAAATCAAATAACTCTAATCTCTCCTTTGCATGGCAGCCTTTTGAATACTTGAAGACAATGATCATATTCCTTTTGAGTTTTTCCTTCCCCAGGCTAAATATTCCCAGGTTCAGTCTGGTTCTTCTCTTCTCTCCCTATGACCTCTTATGGTGAACTTATTAGATCTCATAGATTTAATGTTCATATTCATGCTAATGACTCATAGACAGATAGATAGATTAATAGTCCCAATTTCTCCCTTTAGATTTGGTCCTATATCACCAATAATCTATTAGGCATTTCAAACATATCTCAGACTCAACATGTCCAAGGCAAAGCTTGTTCTCTTTCCCTCTAATCCCTCCCCTCTTCCACAATTTCTGTCAAAGGCACCAATATTTTTCTGGACTCCTGATTCATAACTTCAGCATCATTCTTGACTTGAAATTATTCTTGATCAATCCTATTCTTGACTTTCTTACCCCACATGTTCAAATCAGTTGACTAGTCTTCCTATTTCTGGGCTCATCCTTCACATCTGACCTATTCCCTCTAATCATGTAGCCACCATCTTAGTTTAGGTAGTCACCACATCTCATCTAGATGATTACAATGGCCTCCCTTCCTCTCTCCCCTCTCCAGTCCATCTTCCACAACGAGGGATCATGTAGCTCTTGCATGAAGACCTCCAAGGAGAAGGAACCTGCATCTCTTAAAGTGTTCCATTCTAACTGAGGACCCCTTGATGATTAGGAAGTTTTTGTTGCTTTTGCAACATTCCCCCATTGTCTTTGATTTTGCTCTCTGGAACCTCACAGAACAAGTTTCATTTCTTTCTCATATGACAGCAACTGCACATATCTGAATACAGGTCTCATATTTCTCATGAGTCTTCACCACACAAAACATATTCAAGTGATCCTCATATGAAGTCTATTTGAAGCCCTTCATCATCCCATATTGTCTTTCTTAAGCTTTCTTAAATCCCCCAGAGCAGGTCTGGCTAGGGCAGAGGACAGGCTGGCAAGCTGAAGAGTGCCATGGACTGACCATCAGCAACTTCTCCTGGATGCTGAACCTCTCTTAATGCAGTCAAGTATTTCAATAGCTTTATGAGTTGCCATGTCACATTGCTGAACCCTCAAGAACTACCCCACCACATCTAGATCTGATTAGGAACTGGATACTCAGCCTCAACCCAGCCTATTTTAAGGGAATATAATTTTGCCACCTGAATCCCAACTTTGAGTGTGTTCACTCTCTGACATGTCTCCTCCATGGGGGGGGGGGTTCTTGAATCCATGACAATGAATTTGTCTGTTTATATTGCCATAAAGTATGTGTGTATACATTTTGTCTCTGTTTGCTGTGCTGAATTACAATAAAGCTCTTACTATATGAGCTTCCCAAGTACCAATTTTCTGAAAATTACCAAACCCAGAACGTTGCTTTAACCCAAGCCAGGAGACCAAATAAGGTAGAGTTGAGACACACAAGTCACAAGACATTTCATACATTAACTAAGATGCTCCAAGTAATAATCTTGTGATTGGCAACAAGTCTATTTTAAGGTTGTTCAACATTCCTTTTCTTTTTTGTCTTTCAGTCTTTTTAAGTGACTGAATTTCTTTAAAAGGCAAACATAAATTTCAGTGCATAACTAGGATGTTTTTTAAACAAGTGCTTGTGGATACTCAATTATGTCTAGAAATGAAGAAGAATGAGCATCTGCTTTATTCCAAAGGAGACTTGTAGTTACAAAATTTGGAATATAACAGAATTGGATATATTACTCCTCTTTCCATGGCCTGCATAACTGAAATTTAGTACCACAAATTCCAAATAATCAAAACTTAACAGAATCCTCTAAGGAAAGGGGAATTACATGGAAAAAATGTATAATCCTTTATATTTTAATATAAAAACACTGTAATTGCTAGATTCCATCAAAATTATTCCTCCAAAACAGCTTTTACAACAACCTATAAACATCTGCTCCCCCAGATGGTTGTTTTACTTCTTTATTTTACTGTTCTAAATTTTGTAGCCTGGATATAGTAATTTCCAGAAAACAGCAAATAAATTTATTTGCCTCATTGGTATTAATTCATTTTATAGGTCTCTAACAGAATTGCTTCCATAACTGGCTTCTTTTTAGAGCTGTTATCTGTTGTTATCACTACAATGGTTTCCTATAATAAGTTTTTTATGCAAATAGTAGGGCACTGTAATTGTTTTTTTAAAGGAGCAAATTTCCCTCAGGCTTAGGGAGAGAGGATCTAATAATCTGGCTTTTGAAAGTAAATTTATAGTCATTCAAAAAATTTAATTGAATACCTACTATATTCTTAGAAAAGTATTAGGTGCCATTGGTGGTGGGGTGGGGGGGGGGTGTAACAAAAAAGCATAACTCAAGCTTCCTGCCTTCAAGGATCTTAGTATCTAATTCCTTTCCAGTAATCTCAAAAGCAGTGGAATGTAGTTAAAAAAAAAGATTTAAGAAATTAAAAGGCTCTTGTGGTCTGTTTGGAATTTGTTTCTAGACTTAGTTTTAGTTGACTAAATATTTTATTCCTACACACACACACACACACACACACACACACACACACACACACACACACACACACACATTTAAATATATTTATATATTTTTTTCATTTTGAGTTCTGAATTTTCTCTCTCCCTAGAGCCCTTCCCCCATCCACTGAGAAGGTAACTTTTTTTTTAACTCTTACTTTCTGTCTAAGTTAGAAGAGCGACAAGGGCTTGGGGGTTAAGTGACTTGCCCAGGGTCATATAGCTAGTCATAAACTCCAGGCTTGGTGCTCTAGCCACTGATTCACCTAACTCCCCATTAAGGCAACTTTAATATGCTATTCAGCAAGAGATCCCAGAGAGTCCCTGAAATCCTAAGTAATCAATGAACTAAATTCTGCTTCATAAAAAAGTATTAAAAATCCCCAAGCTTTAGTCATTAATAAATGCTGATATAGCAGTACACTATCCCAAATCTCTTTTTTAAGATTCATTTACTTCAGTGATGGAGTCATGACTATGTCAGCCCTCAGGATAAGATGATGAAGGCTACAAAAAAGAGGATCGCACATTTGGAGTTAGAAGGCACCTTAGGGGCCATCTAGTCCAAACCCTTCATTTTATATCTGAGAAAATTGAGGCTTGGAGGGGTTAAGCAACTTGCCCCGTGTTCCACACTTTAAACAAAAAATACTCCTTACAGTGAGGTACGAGTCCTTAAAAGATGGTGAACTCCTCTCGTAAGCCCAATAAATGGAAGAAGAAAAGAAAATGGAGTCAATCATGTTCCTAGCTTAAGCTCCTTTTCACCATATCCATGTCAAGCAGGACATGATGAGGAACACATGATAGGTTAGCTGCCACCTTTAAGAATCTAACAGGTGGAAGTTGCTTTGCTTTAATGTGAATGATTGGGGTTATAAATTGCATTCTGATCAGCTGGCTCTTGTGACTAGATTATAACTCTTAGCAACCAGTTAATGGTAAGAAGGGACTGCTTCGCATTAATAAAAGAGAGCCTGCATGCTTCCATTCCTTGTGCTTGCTTGCTGTAATGCCTGTAAAACTGTCTCATGAGTACCCATTCTCTCAAGGATGATATAAGAGAGCCTTTGCCACACTAACACCAAGTTCAAGATTCTTTTGAGTAGGTGGTTGTTCTTTTCACTTTCAGACTTAGTATCATAAGTCAGAAGAGTGGCAAGGACTTGAGGGTTAAGTGACTTGCCCAGGATCACATAACTCGTTTCACACCCCAGACAGGGCTCTCTATCCACTGATCCACCTAGTTGCCCATTAAGGGTGATGGTCAAGGCAGGTCAGGGCAGCAAGATGGTTCAGTCGAGAGTGTGTCAGGCCTGGAGATGGGAGATCCTGGGTCCAAACCTGACCTCAGATACTTTCTAATTGTATGACCCTGGGCAAGTCCCTTAATCCCTATTGCTTAGTCCTTACCACTTTTCTGCATTAGAGACAATCCTTAGTATTGATTCGAAGATAAATTAGGGTTTTAGGGAGGAAAAAAAAAAAGAAATGATTCAAGTCAGATCTAAGATTTAAACTAAGGTCCTCTGACTCCAGATGCAAGATCCTTTTCTACCACATCATGCATTGTATTATGAGTGCCTTTTTGTTGCCCTGTCTACTGAGGTCAGGGATATGTATTGTATGTACCATCATTCACCCCACACAGCACAAGGTTTGTTAAATTCCTGTTTCTGCATACTAACAACGAATGTTTATAGATATTTAATAATGGTCCTTAATAAATGTCTATGGATACTTCTTAGTGGTCCTTTGTGAATGAATGCATTTATTCATGTCCTCAAGTACATGGAAGAGAACCAGTAACCATCACATGCTTTTGCTGGATATGTAGAGTGGTCTTAGACCCACACTAAACATGCCTCAAACAAAGCTAAGCTGGAGCAGTAGTTACAGCCTTGGTAAAGGCTATTTGAATAGTTCAGCTCTTCCTAGTGACAGAGGCAGGTCTTTGTCAGGGAGAAGTGGAAGAGGGAGAAGTAATTCTGTAGTAATTTCCCAGCAAAAATAGAAAAAGGTCAATTAGATCAAGAGTATCAAGAGATCTCTTGTGTAGGTTTATCTAGTCCCAGGCATATAATTTTAGTATAAGATTAAGCTAGAGCCATGTAGGTGAACCTATGGCATCTGTGCTGGAAGGGGTGCTCCCCTCCCCTTCTCCACCATTCCTGAAGTCATTTCTCCCATGACCCACCCCTCTGCCCAGCAGCCCAATGGGAGCACTTCCTCCCTCCCCTGTCTGGAGGAAGTAGGTGGCTCACATGTGGTGTGAGGGTGCAGTTTGGGCACTCAGTCACTAAAAGGCTCACCATCACTGATCTAGAGGGTAGCTATAGCTGAAGTGATTCATAGCTGGCTATCTTGTGACACTGTTATCCCATCTTGTCTTAAAGGGCATTTTTATCCTATCCTTTATTGACAAACTCCTAGAAAAGCAATCTGTGTTGCCTTCTTCCATTTCCTCAAGATCCACTTACTTCTCTATTCTCTACAGTGGGATTTCTGTCACTGCTACTCTACTGTATTACTCTTAAAGGTCACTCTTACCCTGATGAATTTTCTCAGTTCAAATCCTTCCTGACCTCCATAGCATTTTACACTTTTAGTCATCTTCACACCACTCTGAAACCATCTCTCTCTGCCCTTGATTTCCATAGAACCATACTCTCCTGGTTCTCTTCACATTCCCTAGCCTTTGCCTCTCTATCTTCAAATTGTCTCCTCTTTTTCTTCCAACTACCTCAAATGTATATGTTTCTCTTGTGCACTTATTATGTTCTGTTTTGTATCATGTCTATGAGAGGTACTGTTGTGTACTGGACAGGGAGTGGGATTAGGAGGAAGGAATGTCTGAGTTCAGATCTTAACTCAAATACAATCTATAAGACAAGACATTTAATCTCTTGATCTCCATTTCCTCATCTGTAAAATATGAACATCTTCAGGAGCAGCTAGGTGCCCAGTGAATAGAGTGCTATGTCTGGAGTCAGGAGGAACTGAATTCAAATCTGGCCTCATATACCTCCTAACTGTGTGACCCTAGGTGAGTCGTTTCCATTTCACTAGCCCTTGTCCTTTGTCTTAGAATTGTTACTATGGGGGTCAGCTGGATGACTCAGTGGATTGAGAGTCAGGTCTAGAGATGGGAAGTTCTAGGTTCAAATATGGCCTCAGACACTTCTTGGCTGTGTGACCCTGGGCAAGTCACTTAACTCTCATTGTCTAGCCCTTAACTTTCTTCTGCCTTGAAACCAATACACAGTAATGATTCTAAGACGGAAGGTAAAGTTGAAAGGAAGGAAGGAAGGAAGGAAGGAAGGAAGGAAGGAAGGAAGGAAAGCAAGAAATCCCAAATCTCAAATTCCTTCAAGCCTAGCCCTTACCACTCTTCTGTCTTAAAACCAATATGCAGTATTGATTTTAAGATGGAAACTAAGGGTTTAAGAAAAAAAAAATTGTTACTATGGCAGGTTAGGGTTTAAAAAAAACTATCTATAGTGCTTACCCCACAGGGTTGTTGAAAGATTAGATGATATAGTGTATACGGTAAGACAAAGTAGCTGCTAGAGTCTCCTGCTATGTGGGCTAGACAAATTCTTTCCCTTAAAAAGTACTGAATCTGGCCTCAGTCACTTCCTAGCTGTGTGACCCTGGGCAAGTCACTTGACCCCCATTGCCTAGCCCTTACCACTCTTCTGCCATGGAGCCAATACACAGCATTGATTCCAAGATGGAAGGTAAGGGTTTAAAAAAAAAAAGTACTGAAACTATTCTTGAGCATTTATTGCTCAGGGGAATGAAGGTCAGAAACACTGATGCATCATTTGTTGAATTAAAAAAGCCCCACATGAGGAGCTCTAGCTTCTCTCTGGTGTTTGAAGAGCAGACTCCATGGGAAACCCAAGAGGTAGGGAATCTGTGCTTAGCTGAGTCGGCGGTGTATAGCCTTGTTGAATATCCTTCCTCTGCCACAGCTAATTCAAACTCTTTTTGCTAGTTCTTTAAACTACCAGTGTATCATCTCATTCTAGGTTTGAATTTAAGCTACAAGGAGACTAACCTGGATAGGCCTGTTCTGCAACAGTGCATGCACAGTGCTTTGCAAACCTGAAAACGTAATATAAATGTCAGTTATTCTGATTTATGTCTATGTCTTATCTCCCTTATGAAATTGTAAGTTCTTCAGGGAAGCAGGGCTGATTTATCTTTGTAGTTCCCTTCAGACCACTTACAAATATTAAGGAATTTAATTTTCTTTTCAGTGTTGAATGAATAAGAGCACCAGGCTGGAGGGAGGAATGAAAGGGAAGGAGTGGAGAACCAGGCATTTCCCAACATCTAAAGTCTAATTCACAGAATTGTTCTGAGTGGAGTTCCTGTAATGCCCAGTTCTTTCCCATTCTCTTTCTAGTCCCCATAGCTGGAGGTGTTGATCCCTACGTGCAGGTTTAACCCTAGGAGATATGTGAGATTCACAATTTGAATGGACTTTAGCATTTTAGCCTGTTGCTGGTTCTCCTGTGACTTTAGACAAATTCAATAATATTATATTTAATATACATTGAACATGTATCAAACACAGATTTGGAAATTCAGGAGTCACTTCGTAGAGAACAGTTTCAATAGAGCGATAGGGAAAGGCAGATGACTACAGTGGGTTGAGTGAATAGGTGAAGAGAAAGTAGAAACAAGCTATGAAGCTGACTTTCTAGCAGTTTAAATAGTGATAGTGAAGATAGAGACTGTACCTGAGTGCTTTGTGACCTGGTATCCGATGGGTTTTCTTGGTAACAGGGGAAAGTTAATCCACATCTTAACTATTTTCTCCTCTCTCTCTCTCTCTCTCTCTCTCTCTCTCTCTCTCTCTCTCTCTCTCTCTCTCTCTCTCTCTCTCTCTCTCTCTCTCTCTCTCTCTCTGTTTCCCCTCCCCTTTTTTCCTTTATTTCCTCCTCTTTCCCTTCCTCTTTCTTTCTCTTCCTTCCTTCCTTCCTTCCTTCCTTCCTTCCTTCCTTCCTTCCTTCCTTCCTTCCTTCCTTCCTCTTTCTTTCTTTCTTTCTTTCTTTCTTTCTTTCTTTCTTTCTTTCTTTCTTTCTTTCTTTCTTTCTTTCTTTCTTTCTTTCTTTCTTTCTTTCTTTTCTTTCTTTCTCTCTCTCTCTCTCTCTCTCTCTCTCTCTCTCTCTCTCTCTCTCTCTTTCTTTCTTTCTTTCTTTCTTTCTTTCTTTCTTTCTTTCTTTCTTTCTTTCTTTCTTTCTTTCTTTCTTTCTTTCTCCTTCCTCTTTCTATCTTAGAATCAATACTATGTATTGGTTCGAAGGCAGAAGAATGGTAATGGCTAGGCAATGGGGGTCAAGTGATTTGCCCAAGATCAAACACCTAGGAAGTAGTGAGATCAGATTTCTGAATTCAGGACCTCCTAATCCACTAAGCCACCTAGCTGCCCCTGTCTGGACTATTCTAGTAGCCTGCTGGTGAGTCTACCTGCCTCAAGTCTCTCTGCATCCCAATCCATCCTCCATTTACTCATCAAAGTGATTTTCCTAAAATGTATTTCCTAACTGCATTTTCTAAAACCTAAACGGGCCTACAATGCCACTTCTCTAATCAATAAACCCCAGTGATTCCCTATTACCTCCAGGATCAAACACAAACTCTCTGTTTGGCATTCAAAGCCTTTCTTAACAGCCCTGCTCCTATCTTTCTTATAATTTACTCCCAGAAATAGACTCTTCAATGCAGTGACACTGGCCTCCTGGCAAATCCGTGAACAAGACACTTCACCTCTTTTTTCAGCATTTTCTCTAGCTGTCTCCCCTGCCTGCAATGTTTTTCCTCATCATCTCTACCTACAGCCTTCCCTCTACTAATTATTTCTTATTTATTCCCTATTTTTTTTGTTAATTGTTTACTTGTACATATCTATTTACGTCTTGTCTCCTTAGAGTTTCTTGAGGGCAAAGCCTCTCCTTGTCTCTTGAGGGTTTTAATTTGTATCTCCCCTGCACAATGTTTGGCATACAGTAGACACTTAATGAATACTTTTTTGACTAAATTTAATCCAGAGCAGCAAGTAGGGAAAGATAGTAATTTAAAGATATCAGGTATCAAATTAATGTATGTTTGAAAGTCACCAATTAAACTGAATGAATTAATAGGTTTTGTATGACCCAGCCCTATCCCTCTGCTTGTACCCCAGTTTCTCAGACTAGGTTCCTATCTCATTCTCTCTGCCAAGATCTCAGTTCCCTCAGGGCCAAGTTTTGTCCTCTATTTCCCCCAGTCCTCCAGGAGACTGAATCTGAACTCCTTGCAAGTGAGGACCAATTCCCTGCTGCTAGGTCTCTTTGATCATCTGCCTCTCAAGATGACCTGAGTACTATTTGTGACCAGACACCTATGTCAATCACCTACCAAGACATCTAACTTTTGACCCCTGCTGAACTGCCTGTCAACAGGTACTTCCTTGTAAAAAGACATAAAAAAATGTCTTTTTAAAAATCTAATCTAATTCCATCTTAGAATCATTACTGTATATTGGTTCCAAGGCAGAAAAGCCATAAGGGCTAGGCAATGGGGGTTAAGTGACTTCCCCAGGGTCACATAGCTAGGAAGTGTCTGAGAGAAGATTTGAACCTTGCTTTCTTATTATATTTATGTTATATATATATATATATATATATTTCTTATTATAGCCGATGTGTCTAATGATAAGGACAAAAATAGTAGCTGAAATTTATTTAGCATTCTGGGGTCTACATATTTAATTTCTTTCTCACAATGAGCCTGTGAGGTAGGTACCATAAGTATTATTCTCCCTACTTTATAGATGAGAAAATTGAGCTTCATAAGGGTTAAGTGGTTTGCCCATAGTCACACATCTAGTGTCCAAAGCTCCTTTCATACTATGTTGTCTAGTTTGGCCTGGCCACTGTCTTTTTTGCCTTTGCCCTTATTTTGATAGTCTTCACTTTGAGCACACTGATGTGAAAATATCTTACTCTTTCAAACCCGTGTTGTACCAGAAAACTTCTATCTTTAACTTGAGCAGCTCATTTATTTCTACAGAATTATGGCAATTCTATGTATGGACTTATAAATACAACTGGCATACATGTATTATTTCTTTAAACCCTTACTTCTGTCTTAGAAATGGTAGTGGGGGCAGCTGGGTAGCTCAGAGGATTGAGAGCCAGGCCTAGAGATGGAAGGTCCTGGGTTCAAATCAGATCCTCAGACACTTCCTAACTGTGTGGCTTTAGAATCAATATTTACTATCATTTCTTTTTTTTTTAAACCCTTACCTTCCATCTTGGAGTCAATACTGTGTATTGAAAGAATGTGTGTGGAAGAGACTTGTCACACCCCCATTGCCTAGCCCTTACCACTCTTCCACCTCCCACCTTTGAGCCAATACACAGTATTGACTCCAAGATGGAAGGTAAGGGTTAAAAAAAAAAAAAGAAATGATAGTAAATATTGATTGTAAAGCCACACAGTTAGGAAGTGTCTGAGGATCTGATTTGAACCCAGGACCTTCAATCTCTAGGCCTGGCTCTCATTCCACTGAGCCACCCAGCTACCCTCAAACATCATTTACTTTAAAAGGAGCCTTCACAAGTTCTTTTTGCTTATCAATTTCATACTTTATACACATCTTCCTGGGCTATGTTACCTGAATTGTTGGTCTCGTTTTTTTGCAACAAAGTTCTGTCTCTCTTTTTCTCTTTCTTCTTTTAATTTTTGAATTTTCTGCAAAATCTGACCACATTGAATAGTTTTTGTGACTTCATCTGCTTGAATTTCCATCAAATATTGATTTTCTTCAGCTTCCAAGAGCTCCCGAAGCCTGAAACAAATAAAAAAAAGATGGCAATCAAAATTGTTGTAGCAAAGAGCAGCAGCCCACTGGCTTATTACTTGTCATCTGTTTTTAAAGTTATGTCTTGTCTTACATTTTGTAAATAGAAAAGGGAAATATTCATCATTTCATTCAAACTATATGCCACATTGCCTTTCTTAAAAAGTTGTTGCTGTTTAATCGTTTCAATCATGTCTGATTTTTTTTGTGACTTTGTGAGTTTTTTGACAAAGATACTGTAGCACTTTGCCATTTTCTTCTTTAACTCATTTAACAAATGGGAAACTGAGGCCAACGGGGTTCAATGACTTGCCCAGGGTCACATAGCTAGTAAGTGTCTGAGATAGACATAGTGAATTAATAACAAAGATCTCCTGAATTTAATTGATTCATGAAAGATGCCTTAAGAGCTAGTCTTCCACAAACAATCTGAAGTTATACAAGAACAGTCACTAAATTCTTTATTATGTTTTGACCTAGTGATTCCATTCTCTCAAAGAGAGAAAGATCTTATATATAACAAAAATACCTAAAGCAGCACTTTTTTGTTAGCTCCAAATTGGAAATCAAGAAAGGATGTATCATTTGGGGGATGGCTGGACAAATTGCAGTATATAAATAAATGGACTATATGATTATGTCATAAAAGTTTTAAAAATGAAGAATTCAAAGATACATGAAAAGATCTATGTGAACTAATACTGAGGGAAAATATGGAATCAGAAGCACAATGTACTGAATGATTATAATAATATAAAAGAAAACAACATAAAGGCAGCACCATGTGCTTCTTCTACCCTTGGTGAAGAAAAAGGAGATCACAGATGTTGAATGCTTCCTACACTTTAGATATCATTTTACTTAACTGCTTTCCATGGTCATAAAGAAACAAAGGAAGAAGGCTATACATTGGAATGCTGAAGTATAAAAAACCAAAAGGCACCGATAAAACTTTTAAAATGTCTTCTATAATTTCATGTTTCAGAACAGCTTGAAATGATCATTTATGATCAGGCTGATAGTTTATTTGATTAACAAGTTAAAATCTAAAATGAATATTTAGCAAAAGCATTAAAATAGGTGTTAATTAGTTAAAATAATTTTGTTCACAACCTGGAAAGAGAACTGATATAAAACATGGTATCATGGTTGAAATTGGTAGCCAGAGACAATAATTGATTTTGTGAGATTTGATTTCCAAACCATGATCTTTATTCTGCAGTATTGTTGCATAACTGTTTAGCAGAAAAATTAAGGAATTTTATTTCCCCTTTAGGCTGTTAATTGTGGGTTTTAACACACAGTATATCCCCACAAATTTAGGAAATTACCTTTTTCTTCTTTCTTCAACATTTATCAAAAATCCTTGCATAGCATCTTCCACTTTTCTCTGTACAAGTTTGTTGATATATTTTTTGTCTATGTGCACATCCCACTGAGAATTCAAGCAAAACTTTTCATGATCTTTAATGGTAGCTTCAATCATCTCTTTCTTAAAAGCATTCTGTCGAATTCTACGGAGCTGTTTCTCAGCAGTTAGCTCATTAGGTTGCTTGGCCCTCTACAAAGAAAATCAGTCAGTTAATAATGTACTATGACAAACATCTTCAATTAATAATGACCTTAACTCCATACTCACAATGGCAAGTCAACATATATTTAAGAGTTAAGATATCATGGCTAAATGGGATGAACTCACCCATAAAACGTAGACGAATAGCAGAATGGATTAGAATCCAAAACCCTACCATATGTTGTCTTCAAGAAACACACATGAGGCGGGTTGACCCCCACAAGGTCAGAATTAAAGGATGGAGTAAGACCTTCTGGGCCTCAACTGACAGAAAGAAGGCAGGAGTGGTAATCATGATATCTGATAAAGCCAAAGCAAAAATAGACCTGATCAAAAGGGATAGGGAAGGTAATTATATTTTGTTAAAAGGGACTTTAGACAATGAGGAAATATCATTAATCAACATGTATGCACCAAATAATATAGCACCCAAATTTCTAATGGAGGAACTAGGAGAATTGAAGGAAGAAATAGACAGTAAAACCATATTAGTGGGAGACTTAAACCAACCATTATCAAATTTAGATAAATCAAATCAAAAAATAAATAGGAAAGAGGTAAAAGAAGTGAATGAAATCTTAGAAAAATTAGAATTAATAGACATATGGAGAAAAATAAATAGGGATAAAAAGGAATACACCTTCTTCTCAGCACCACATGGCACATTCACAAAAATTGACCATACATTAGGTCACAGAAACATAGCACACAAATGCAGAAAAGCAGAAATAATGAATGCAGCCTTCTCAGATCACAAGGCAATAAAAATAATGATTAGTAATGGTACATGGAAAACCAAATCTAAAACCAATTGGAAATTAAATAATATGATATTCCAAAATCGGTTAGTTAGAGAAGAAATCATAGAAACAATTATCAGAGGTAAATTCATATCCCTGAATGCTTATATTAACAAACTAGGGAGAGCAGAGATCAATCAATTGGAAATGCAAATGAAAAAACTCAAAAGCGATCAAATTAAAACCCCCCAGCAGAAAACCAAACTAGAAATCCTAAAAATTAAGGGAGAAATTAATAAAATCGAAAGTGATAGAACTATTGATTTAATAAATAAGACAAAAAGCTGGTACTTTGAAAAAACAAACAAAATAGACAAAGTACTGGTCAATCTAATTTAAAAAAGGAAGGAAGTAAAGCAAATTAACAGCATTAAAGATGAAAAGGGGGACAGCACCTCCAATGAAGAGGAAATTAAGGCAATCATTAGAAATTACTTTGCCCAATTATATGGCAATAAATACACCAATTTAGGAGATATGGATGAATATATACAAAAATACAAACTGCCTAGACTAACAGAAGAGGAAATAGAATTCTTAAATAATCCCATATCAGAAAATGAAATCCAACAGGCCATCAAAGAACTTCCTAAGAAAAAATCCCCAGGGCCTGATGGATTCACCAGTGAATTCTATCAAACATTCAGAGAACAGTTAATCCCAATACTATACAAACTATTTGACATAATAAGCAAAGAGGGAGTTCTACCAAACTCCTTTTATGACACAAACATGGTACTGATTCCAAAGCCAGGCAGGTCAAAAACAGAGAAAGAAAACTATAGGCCAATCTCCCTAATGAATATAGATGCAAAAATCTTAAATAGGATACTAGCAAAAAGACTCCAGCAAGTGATCAGAAGGATCATTCACCATGATCAAGTAGGATGTATACCAGTGATGCAGGGCTGGTTCAACATTAGGAAAACCATCCACATAATTGACCACATCAACAAGCAAACCAGCAAGAACCACATGATTATCTCAATAGACGCAGAAAAAGCATTTGATAAAATACAACACCCATTCCTATTAAAAACACTAGAAAGCATAGGAATAGAAGGGTCATTCCTAAAAATAATAAACAGTATATATCTAAAACCATCAGCTAATATCATCTGCAATGGGGATAAACTAGATTCATTCCCATAAGATCAGGAGTGAAACAAGGATGCCCATTATCACCTCTACTATTTGACATTGTACTAGAAACACTAGCAGTAGCAATTAGAGAAGAAAAAGAAATTGAAGGCATCAAAATAGGCAAGGAGGAGACCAAGTTATCACTCTTTGCAGATGACATGATGGTCTACTTAAAGAATCCCTAGAGATTCAACCAAAAAGCTAATTGAAATAATCAACAACTTTAGCAAAGTTGCAGGATACAAAATAAACCCACATAAATCATCAGCTTTTCTATATATCTCCAACACAGCTCAGCAGCAAAAACTAGAAAGAGAAATCCCATTCAAAATCACCTTAGACAAAATAAAATACCTAGGAATCTACCTCCTGAGACAAACACAGGAACTATATGAATACAACTACAAAACACTCTCCACACAACTAAAACTAGACTTGAGCAATTGGAAAAACATTAACTGCTCATGGATAGGACGAGCCAATATAATAAAAATGACCATCCTACCCAAACTTATTTATCTATTTAGTGCCATACCCATTGAACTACCAAAATACTTCTTCACTGATTTAGAAAAAACCATAACAAAGTTCATTTGGAAGAACAAAAGATCAAGGATATCCAGGGAAATAATGAAAAAAAAACACATATGATGGGGGCCTTGCAGTCCCTGACCTTAAACTATATTACAAAGCAGCAGTCATCAAAACAATTTGGTACTGGCTAAGAAACAGAAAGGAAGATCAGTGGAATAGACTGGGGGAAAGCAACCTCAGCAAGACAATATACGATAAACCCAAAGATCCTAGCTTTTGGGACAAAAATCCACTATTCGATAAAAACTGCTGGGAAAATTGGAAGACAGTGTGGGAGAGACTAGGAATAGAACAACACCTCACACCCTACACCAAGATAAATTCAAAATGGGTGAGTGACTTAAACATAAAGAAGGAAACCATAAGTAAATTGGGTAAACACAGAATAGTATACATGTCAGACCTTTGGGAGGGGAAAGGCTTTAAAACCAAGCAAGACATAGAAAGAATCACAAAATGTAAAATAAATAATTTTGACTACATCAAACTAAAAAGCTTTTGTACAAACAAAACCAATGTAACTAAAATCAGAAGGGAAACAACAAATTGGGAAAAAATCTTCATAGAAACCTCTGACAAAGGTTTAATTACTCATATTTATAAAGAGCTAAATCAATTGTACAAAAAATCAAGCCATTCTCCAATTGATAAATGGGCAAGGGACATGGATAGGCAGTTCTCAGATAAAGAAATCAAAACTATTAACAAGCACATGAAGAAGTGTTCTAAATCTCTTATAATCAGAGAGATGCAAATCAAAACATCTCTGAGGTATCACCTCACACCTAGCAGATTGGCTAACATAACAGCAAAGGAAAGTAATGAATGCTGGAGGGGATGTGGCAAAGTAGGGACATTAATTCATTGCTGGTGGAGTTGTGAACTGATCCAACCATTCTGGAGGGCAATTTGGAACTATGCCCAAAGGGCGACAAAAGAATATCTACCCTTTGATCCAGCCATAGCACTGCTGGGTTCGTACCCCAAAGAGATAATGGACAAAAAGACTTGTACAAAAATATTCATAGCTGCGCTCTTTGTGGTGGCCAAAAACTGGAAAACGAGGGGATGCCCATCAATTGGGGAATGGCTGAGCAAATTGTGGTATATGTTGGTGATGGAATACTATTGTGCTAAAAGGAATAATAAAGTGGAGGAATTCCATGGAGACTGGAACGACCTCCAGGAAGTGATGCAGAGTGAGAGGAGCAGAACCAGGAGAACATTGTACACAGAGACTAATACACTGTGGTATAATCGAACGTAATGGACTTCTCCATTAGTGGCAGTGTAATGTCCCTGAACAATTTGCAGGGATCTAGGAGAAAAAAACACTATTCATCAGCAAAGGATAAACTATGGGAGTGGAAACACCGAGGAAAAGCAACTGCCTGAATACAGCGGTTGAGGGGACATGACAGAGGAGAGACTCTAAATGAACACTCTAATGCAAATATTATCAACATAGCAATAGGTTCAAATCAAGAAAACATGTAATGCCCAGTGGATTTACGCGTCGGCTCTGGGGGGTGGGGGGGGTGGAGGGGAGAAAAAGAAAATGATCTATGTCTTTAATGAATAATGCTTGGAAATGATCAAATAAAATATAATTTAAAAAATAAATAAATTGTTCATAAAAAAAAGATATCATGGCTAATAGATAATAAACCAACATTTAGGAATAAGTATGAAAATACTTTAAGTTACCTACTTTGTTCTCTTAAAATTCTTGGGTGAAAAACATCAGAGATGGAGGAAATTATCCTGCCTCCTTGTTTTACCAAAGAGAAACCAGGTTGTTGAACAAGTCTCCAGACCATGAGGACTTACAGATAAGGTCTTTGGTAAAGAAGCTACTAATGCTTAACCATAGGAACCTACATTGTCCCCTTGTGGGTATGATCTGAAATGAACAAAAAGATGCACTGAAAAGTTTCAGAAAAATTGAGTGAGGACCTGGATAAAAGGGTTAATACACACCCTTCTGGCCATTCAGGAGTATCCTGTTGATTTCTGTAACCCGGATGAGACCTGAGACCATGCATTGATAAATGAGAGCACAATTTTAAAAAATCAGTCATCGAGCATTTATTCAGTTCATACTATGTGCCAGGGATTCTGCTGAACTCTGGAGATGCAGAGACAAAAGTCAAACAATTCCTTTCCTCAAGGAGCTTACATTCAGTGTAGGAGACAGTATGAACACATATAAATGTATACATACAAAATGAAAACACGTTTTATTTCTTTTTTAATTTAATGTTTTGTTTTCCAATTACCTGGGAATAACATCTTTTTTATAACAATCTTTTACATGTTTTCTGAAATTTTAATATGCAAAATACCTCCTTTCCTTCCCTCTCCCTGAAAAGGTAAGCAATTTACTCTGGGTTATATAGATATGATTTTCGAAAACATATTTCCATATTGATCATGTTGTTAGAGAATACACATATAAAACCAAAATCCAATACAAAGTGAAAAAAGAGTGTACTTTGCTCTGCATTTGTTCTCCTTCAGTTTGTTCTCTGGATGTTCATGGGGAAAATTTACCCTCTCTTTTTTCCTGGTGTTGAGAGGGTGATGTCATCTCCTGTCAACTACCTGCCCTAGAGACAAGAATAGAATGGCAGCAATAGAGTCAAAAGATCATGAGACAGGGGACAGGGCGATATCTTCTGCACTACCCCCTGGACTGCCACACACACCCCTCCCCCTGGGAGGCCCAGGGAAAATACAAAGCCACAATTGGTTCCTGAGGAGTGGTGTGTGAGAATTGGTGGGCAGAGGAAAGAATTGATAAACTGAGGCAAGAGCTGACTTGTTTCTATTCTCTTCTGATTTTGTGACTGGCTAGACTTCCCAATGAGTATGACAAGGGGGCCCTAATGGTGGCCACAGAATAGCAAGCTAAATGGAGCAAGTGTATCTCTCTCCTATTTTTCCATCTTTTCCCCCTATTACTTTTGATTAATAAAAGTATTCATTTATGACCAGTCTCATAATTTTCCCTCTTACAGATGTTACCAGCATTCTTTTGTCTTAAGTCCTTCAAAATTGCCTTGGATCATTGTATTGCTCAAAATAGCTAAATCTTTCACAG
Source organism: Monodelphis domestica (assembly GCF_027887165.1). NCBI lineage: Eukaryota > Metazoa > Chordata > Mammalia > Didelphimorphia > Didelphidae > Monodelphis > Monodelphis domestica. The sequence goes on from NC_077229.1 coordinate 423,982,454, forward strand.
CTGATCATCATACAATATTGCTATTATTTGTCTAATGTTCTCCTGGTTCTGCTCATTTCACTCTGCATCAATTCATGTAGGTCTTTCCAGTTTTTCCTGAGATAAGCCTGCTCAATATTTCTTATAGTAGCAATAGTATCACATACTATAGTTTGTTCAGCCACTCCCCAGTTGATGAATATCCCCTCAATTTCCAATTATTTGCCAACACCAAAAGGAGCCACTATAAATCTTTTGTACAAATGGGCCCTTTTCCCTTTTTATTTTCTGATCTCTGGTGTAAAGACCTAGTAATGGTATTACTGGATCAAAGGGTATGTGCAGTTTTATAGTCCTTTTGGCACATTTCCAAATTGCCCTCAAGAATAGTTGGACCAATCCACAACTCCACCAACAGTGCACTGGAATACCAATTTTGCCTCATTCCCTCATTTTCCTTTATTGTCATATTAGCCAATCTAATATATGTGAGGTAGTACTTCAGTGTTGTTTCATTTGCAATTTTCTTTGCTTTGATTTCTTCATCTGAAAACTGCCTCTTTATATACTGTGACCATTTGTCAAATGGGAAATGACTTGTATGCTGATAAAATTGACTCAGTTTTCTATATATTTAAGAACTGAGGCCTTTTTGAGAGAAATTTGTTGTAATTTTTTTCCCCAGTTTGTTCTTTCCCTTCCAATTTTGGTTGCATTGATTTTGTTCGTGCAAAACCTTTAAAATTTAATATAATCAAAATAATTCATTTTACATCTTATAATGTATATTCTCCTCTATCCTGTTTTACCCTTTTCTATCTCTCTCTTTTCACTCTGTCCTTCCTCACAAGTTTACTTCTAACCCCTGCATCCCCTAAATCACACACCCTTCTATTAGCCACCACCCTTTCTTATTCCTCTCCTACTTTGCTATAGGGTAACCTAGATTCCTATGTCTACATGAGTATGGATATTTTTCTCTTTCTGAGCCATTTCAAGTGAGAGGATGGTTTAAGCATTGTCCGTCATCACCCTCATCCTTCCCTCTACTTTATTAGTGCTTTTGCACCTCTTAAGGTGAGATAACTTACCCCATTCTATCTCTGCTTTAACTCTTCTCTCAGGACAAGATTCTTTTTCACCCTTTGATTTTTTTTTTGGTGGGGGGGATATCATGTCATCATAGTCAACTCATTCTCACACCCTCTATCTATATATATATCCCTTCAAACTGTCTTAATTATGATGAAATTCTTAAAGAGTTATAAATCTCACCATTCCATATAGTAATGTAAAGTTTGATCTTACTGAGTCTCAAGTTTTTTCTTTCCCATTTGACTTTTTATACTTCTTTCAAGTCCTATATTTAGACATCAAATTTTCTATTCAGTCTACTTTTCTGATCAGGAATGCTCAGAAATCCTCTATTTTATTAAATGGCCATCCCTTCCCCTCCCAATAGGATACACTAAATATTTCTGGGTACATGATTCTTGGTTTTAAACCTATTCCTTTTACTTTCTGGAATATTATATTCTAAGTCTTCCTATGCTTTAATGAAAGGCTGCTAAATCCTGTATAATACTGACTGTGGTTCCATGATATTTAAGTTATTTTATTCTGGATACTTACAGTATCTTCTCTTTGGATTAGGAGCTCTGGAACTAGACTATATTATTACTAGGAGATCTTTCCTTTGGAGGTCTCCTTTAGGAGGTAATATCTAGATTCTTTCAATTTCAGTAGTAAAATATTCTCTGGTTCAAGAATATTAGTGTGGGCAGCTGGGTGGCTCAGTGAATTGAGCATCAGGCCTAGAGATGGAAGGTCCTAGGTTCAAATATGGCCTCAGACACTTCCTTGCTGTGTAACCCTGGGCGAGTCACTTAACCCCCATTACCTAGCCCTTACCACTCTTCTGCTTTGGTGCCAATACACAGTATTGACTCCAAGATGGAAGGTAAGGGTTTAAAAAAAACATATCAGGGCAATCATTAAGGGAGAAGAGGGATGGAGGGAGAGAATCTGGGTCACAAAATGTCAGAAAACAATTGTCAAAAATTGTTTCTATATGTGATTGAAAAAAGGAAATTTATTTAAAAAAAAAAAGAATATCCATGCAATTTTCTTTGATAATTTCTTTTAATATGACTTTTTAAAAATTTGTCATGGTTTTCAGGAAGTCCAATAATTTAAAAATTCTTTTCTGAATCTATTTTCAAGTTCAGTTGCTTTTTAAACAAAATATTTCATATTTTCTTCTATTTTTCATTCTTTTGAGTTTATTTTACTGTTTCTTGATGGCTCATGAACTTATTGACTTCCACTTGCCCAATTCTAAATTTTAAGAAATTATTTTCTTCAGTGAACTTTTGAATCTTCTATTTCATTTGGTGAATTCTACTTTTGAAGGAGTTCTTTTCTTCACTAGGTTTTTGTACTTCCTTTACTATTTGGCCAATTCTGCTTTTAAAGGTGTTAAAGGTCTTTTGCATCACTTTCATTTATTTTCCTCATTTTGCCTTTGTCTCGATTACTTGATTTTTTAAATCCTTTTTTGAGCTCTTTCAGAGCCTGAGACCAATTCCCACTTTTATTTTTGAAGTTTTGCATGTAGCTGCTTTTATTTCAGTGTCACCTTCTGAATTTGTACCTTGGTCTACCTTATCTCCATAATAGTGTTCTATGGTTAGATATTTTTTTTAATATTTCCTCATTTTCCCAGTCTTTTTCTTGACTTTTTATCTTAAAGGTAGGCTCTATTCCAGCGTAGACAGGGCACCTCTCTTAAACTTCAGTATTTTCTTGCTACTACCTTCAGATCAGTTCTGCATGTCTGCAAGTTTCAGTTCTTCCAAGGTGAAATGATGATGGCTTGTGGACTGAGAGCTCTTGAAGCTGCCTCCCATGGCTGATTCAGTCTCCCTTAGGGGCTGCTGTTGGTTTTGAAGGCCAGGCATACCACTGGGGCTTAGGGCTCACCACAGGTTTGTGTTGTCACTCAGGGCCTCAACAAGGCACTTACTTACCATTGGCTTGTACCAACCAGGTGCACTAGGGGCTACACTGGGGCTTGGAACTTCCGAGGGTGAACATGTGGAGGGTGTGCTCAGCTGTTAGCTTAGGCAGGGTTTTGAGGTCTCAGTACTGGTCTGTGCTGTTGGCACAACCTTGTTGTAGATTGGGCTCCCCTCAGTGAAAGTGAACTTCTCCCTCTACCTTCCAAGTTGGCTTCTTCAGGAAAAAATTCCCTTTGTTGGTTTTGTCACTCTAATTTTTATTTCAAAGATTTATTTTAAGGTTGGTTGAGGGGATTTTCAGAAAGATTCAGTGATTCCTATCTTTATTCCACTATCTTGGTTCCAGGATGACATGATAATTTTAAGAAGGAGGGTATTAGTAAATTAGGAAACCAGGAAGCACTTCATAGAGGAGTTGGTGTTTGACTCAAACTTCAAGGAAATGAAGAATTCTAAGAGGCAGAAATGTGAAAAGAGTGTGTTCTAGGCATGGGGAACAGCCAGAGAGGAGATGGTAGTCTTTGTGTGTGGAATAGCCAGTAGACCAGTTTAGTGTAACCAAAGAGAGTGAGAATAGAGATACATATAAAGTGAGTAATACATAGGAAGATCAGAAATGCAGGAAGGGACCGGAGTGTGAAGAGAGAGAAGACTAAAACAGAAAAATTTATATTGGATTCTGGAGGCAATAGTGCGCCATTAGAGTTTATTGGGAGAGGGCAGAGAAGACAAACATCTATTAAGTGCCTATTATGTGCTAGATACCTTATGAATATTATCTCATCTAACATGATCAGATCTGTACATTAAGAAAATTGCTTTGGGAACTGTGTGGAGGATGGACATCAGTGTTAAAAATTCTAGAGCAGGAAGATCAAATAGGAGAGTATTGAAATGATATATGTAAGAGGTGGTAAGAGCCTGAGTTAAAGTGATGGCTGTGTAAATATAGAGACAGTGATATATAATAAGAGATTTGTGGGAAAAGAAACAATGACACATGAAATAATAGCAACTGGATATCTAAGTGTGAGTGAGAACAGAAGTCAAAGATGCCACCAAGGTTGTGAACCTGAGTAACTGGAAGCATGGTGATACCCTCAAAAGTAGTAGGGGATTTTGGAAGAATTGTGGATTTGGGATGAAAGGATAATGAATTGTTTCAGACTTGTTTAATTTGAGTTGCTTACCAGACACAGAAAAGTTCAATTGGTGATGCAGGAATAGAGTTCAGGAGAGAGACTAAAATTAGGAATCTGGCTTCAGATACTTACTTCCTGGCTGTGTGATCTTGGGCAAGTCACTTAACTCCCATTGCTTAGTCCTTAACACTCTTCTGCCTTAGAACCAATCCACAGTACTGATTCAAAAATGGGAGGTAAGGTTTCTAAAATAAATAAATTAGGGTATAACAGAAGGATTGTTGTATTTCTGAGAAAGACCATTGTGAAGATTGGATTTGGCTATCTCCTGATTGTAACAATGAAGGTACTTAGCTCTTCCTTTATTGGGAAGCTTAAATTGTAATCCCTGGTCTATTTAGATTTTAATCCCCCAAAGTATTAACTCGGTATTTAAAGTAGATCTACCCATTTTAACCACAAGAAGATGTGAACTAACCATAAAAAGGTGTGAACACCCATTTCCTGCATTGAGTGGGAGGTCTGTGACCCACATGTGAAAGATTGGGCAGTCCTGGAGAGGAGCATCTGCTGTGATTTGGTAGGCCTAAAATTTAGGGGAGGTAACACAAGAGAAAAAGATATTTAAATAGAGGAAACAGAGGCATACAAGATCAATGAAGAATGAAGAAGAGTCACTGGGAGGAGAGACTGGAAGACAGACACTCAGACTTCCTGGAGGAGCTCATACAAGAGACCTCAGACTGCTTTCCTTTTAGATGGTCACCGTGATGACTATTAAGGCTGACTTAGTTTTCTTGACCTTTCTGGAGATGTGAAACTCAGAGAAAGACCCATGGTCTTTAGACTCCTTTCCCCTGGCTGGGGTAAGAATTTCTACCTGGTTCTGAGGAAGCCAGAGCTTTCTCTCTCCCCTTTTATATCTTACTCAATATATTCTCTCTATTGTAAATAAACTATCATAAATTCCATTCTACTTTAGTAAATTCATTTTGGGATTAAAAATTAAACCCCTGGTGACTACCAATGTAAATAGTCAAGTCCAACCACAATAAATTTAACACCATTTGAAATAACATAAATTAACAAAGTAAACATATACCACAGTTGTGATACTTTCCCCACTTCTACTGTGATTAGAAGAGGAGGTAGTGTACCATGGAAATAATCCAGGGCTTGGGTTTAGCAAAATTGATGCAGCCATGGGACAAGGAATCAAAGGATTCATAAGTGGAAGATAGTATAGAATTTAACTGGTTCACTAAAGTGTCAAAATAAGGAAGATATGAGAATGTTATCACAGCATGGGGGAGGGGAGGAGAATGGTTTGCAAAATACCAAAAGGTGAGACACAGCAGGTTATAGTAAGAATAAATAATGGGTTTGGGAGGAGGAAGACATGAAGGAAGATGGAATAATATGAAATTGTGATCTAATAAAGGAATCAAAGTAGTAAAGCATTTATGACTGTTGACAAGATCAAAGTTTTGACCATGCCACGTAAAACTGAAGAGAGGAATAGATTATGAAAGTTGAGAAATCTGAGGATCTGGGAGGTTAGAGTTTATGAGGAAATATCAGCACATACATTGAAGTCTCCTAGTATAGGTAAGAGTTGGAATGATGAGGAAGACAGAGCAGGAATTGAACTACTTGAGAAGGGAAGGAGCATGGGACAGTAGTGTTGAATTTATGGTTGGACTGAATATATTTAATTGGTTGCCAGGGATTTAATTACTAAATCCCAAAATTAATTACTAAAGTCAAAATGGAATTTATGGTAGTTTATTTTTACAATAGAGAGAAAATATTAAGGAAGAGAGAAAGAGAAGAAAAGGAGAGAGAGAGAGAGAGAGAGAGAGAGAGAGAGAGAGAGAGAGAGAGAGAGAGAGAGAGAGAGAGAAAGAGAGAGAGAGAAAGAGAGAGAGAGAGAGAGAGAGAGAGAGAGAGAGAGAGAGAGAGAGAGAGAGAGAGAGAGAGAGAGAGAGAGAGAGAGCGCTTTGGCTTCCTCTGACCCAGGTAGGAATTCAAAGGCCCCATCCAGGGGAAAGGAGTCTCAAGATGATGGGCCTTTTCTGGAGGCTAATGCCTCCAGAGCCAAGGAAAAGAAGTCAGTCTTTACACTCACCACATGTCAGTTCAATCAGCAGTTTCTTTATCAACCTCAACTCCAGTAGAACTGCTTCTTACTCTAAATATGTCTCTTTCAAAATCCGAGAAGAACCCCATTCAGGCCCTTGTCTCTTTCTTTTAAAGATCTTTTTTCTTGCGTCACCTCCCCTAATTCCACATCTACCAATCACAGCAGACACTCTGCTCTAGGATTGCCCAGGAGGAAGTTAGTGGATTTTAATTCATTACTCACTATCACACACTCCCATTTCATGATTAAGTGAGATATTTACACTTTTGGTGATTAGATCTAACATGGGAAGATCTTCCCATTCAACTTTAAGTACTGTTTGCATTTTGGGGGATTAAATCTAAAAAATAGACAAATGATTACAATCTAATCTTCACAATCAAGGAAGAGCTAAGTACCTTCATTGTTATAATCAAGGGAGAGCCAAATCCAATCTTCACAATAGACAAAAACCCCCAGTATCTGAATTAGGTGAAATCTCTGGATACAATTAACTTCAGTGAAGGAGAGGTTGGTGAGAGTTTACAGGGGGTAGTGGGATACTCCAACTCCCCCTCCAGGACCACTCCATTGGGGAGTATGAAAGATGACCAGTACTGGAAAGGATAATCAAGAATAAAGCATCCTCTTGGGAGAGCCTGGTTTCAGTAAGCACCAGAAAATGGAAGGAGCATGAGAAGAAAAACTCTAAAGTAAAGGAAAGTTTGTCAGTTTTAGAAATAAAATTCCAAGGAACATAGTAGAAAGGGAAGGAAGATATGAAGCTGGAAAGTGATGAAAGTGGACAACAGGAGTTGGGAGATGGATCTTCTCTGTAGTAACCAGGGATTCAGAATCATACAGATATAGAGCTTGCTAAGGAAGGGAGACGAATCCAGACAAGTACCAATGAACAGAGGAGCTATCCTGATGAGGGAGTTGAGAAGGATGTACTGAAGAGGCTTTTATATTCACCAGCAAAAGTAGCATCAGTGGCAGCACCCTAGATGGGGGAGCCCTGATTGTTATTGTTGAGTCACTTTTTAGTAATGTCTGACTCTGTGACCCCATTTAGGGTTTTGTTGGCAAAGATACTGTGGAGTGTTTTGTCATTTCCTTCTCCAGCATATTTGATGGATGAGGAAACTAAAGTAAACAGGATTAAGTGACTTACTCCAGGTAACACAACTAGGAAGTATCTGAGGTCAGTTTTAAGGAAGGTGAGTCTTACTGACTCCAGATCTGGTACTCTATCCACTATCGATCACCTAGCTTTGCCATTGATCAGATTAGTGAGTCATTAACTATTGAAACTATTAACAATCTATATGTGCATCTTCACTATACAGAAATAAATTGCTCCAAATGACCTGTGCCAGGGAAGTTTACCAGCCCCTTCCCTCTGGAGTTTCACAGGTGATGTCTACCTGTATATGTCTACATCTGCCTAGGTAATAAAAAGGTTAAGCAGAAATTTTTCCCTCTCTGGCTCTGGTGTTCTGCCAAAGAATTTCTGTGCTGGGGGTGGGTGCTGCTGAAAGATTCACGTGGGTAGCTAGATTAGGCCCTTTTCTTTATCTTTCTTGATCTTCCTCTCTTCTTTTACCTATTTAAGTAATTTTAAATTACCTTCATTAAAATCTCAAGGTTCAGAGTGCTAATTTAATTAAAACATTTGGTGACCTTTATGAAGAGCAAAAGAACTTTCAACTTTCTTTAAGAGTTTAGGAGCTTTAGAGGGGCAAGCTGCTGCTACATCCTGCTATGGAGACTTTTCAAGATGAGTGAGGAATTCTTTTACAATGATTTTCCCCTTCCCACCTCACCACGGCAAGTCTGAGTGGTAATTACCCTCCCCCAGGAGAGCCAGCAGCTGTGATGGGCTCTGGCCATCCCCACCATTCCCCAAGCTCTACACCCCAGTAAGGCTGGCTTCTACACATCAGGAGTCTCAGTATCCTCCCTGAGCAAAGCTAGGGGCTGTTATCAGCTCCAGCCCCTGGGCAGGCTTTTCCCCAACCCCACCCACCTCTTTGGCCTCCCAGAGTGGGGCTCTAGGCTCAAACCCCACTCGTGGTCCTGCCAACAAGCCCCACCACAGTGGCTAGGTCACAGCCAGGGTCCCCACTTGGCCTGGCGCCCAACTCTGATCACCCACCCCGCCCCAGACCTCTGTGGTGCTCTCTGGGCTGGGGGTGGAAGAGCTCTAGGCTTGCACGGGCCAGACCACCTAGCCATGGCCTAGGCACCCCAGGTTGTGCCTGGCACACAGTAGCCAGTGCACACCCTCGGGGCCCCAACCCCTACTGGGACTACTGATCTTGGCCTTGTGCCCATGCCGGTGTGACCTAGACCTCCAATCCCAAACCTCTGCAGTATTTGCCCACGTTCAAAGTTTTCCTTTTTCTCCCACCCCTTTTCCCCCCACTCTCTCCCTTCCCAAATACACACCTGCTCAGGATTGTCTCCCTAGCCCTGCCCCCTAGTCCTTGCCCCCACGCCAAGGAGTCCACAGGCCAGCGCATCACCATCTACTGGCTAACAGTAAAACTGCAGGCAATTAAAAAATATATAAATAAAATAAAATGAAAGGAAAATAAATATAAAATAATAAATACATTTAAATATAATTTTAAAAAATCAAATCAAACCAAACCAAATTAATAAAATAAAATTAAGTAACAATAACAATAACTGATAAAGTAAATAATGAATAAGTAAATACATAAAATTAATTGGATATACCAATTCAGTACCATCATTTCAAAACTTTTATTGCCTTGCATTGATTTCTTATTTAACCCTAATACCAAAGTCCAGTTTTGATGCTTTTAAAAATAAACTTAAAGCAAGTTGTGTCTCTATTTTTTCTTAGAGTTTTGGAAATGTTTTGGGATTCTTTAACTATTTGATTTCATAGAGCTCCCCCCTGGGCCCTAGCCCCAGTGCCATACAGCTGCTCCTGGGTCCAAAACTCTAACCATCCCCCTACCTAAGTTGGCGTTTTCTCTTCCTCAGCAGCAGCAGCCATAGGAGAAGTCTCAAACAGATAGGGAAGAAAGACTAGGGATTTTTCTAACTTGAGGGACAAAAGCAGTAGCTTCTGAACAGATAATCAACTAAGTCCTTTTTACATTATGGGAAATATTTCAACAAATCAGAGAAAGACAGACAATGTCCCCACTGCATAAATTACTAAACAGCTGAGATGAACCTGGCTTTCCTAAGGAGGCTTAGATGTCAAGGAGACAAAAAGGCTATGTGAGCCTGGATGTTAAAGTCCTTTACGTGGCTGTGCTTTGGCTCTTTTGACTTTGAGATTCTAAAAGAAATGAAACTGGTCATTGGCAGCAAGAATTCCAGAGAATATTCCTACTGGCAGCTCGGGGCATATCACCTTGACAGTTCAACCAAGCCTAGTACTACCAAAACCCTCTCCTTTAAATCTGAAAAAAAATGGTATCCTGGCTTCTTCCCAACCTGCCTGCCATGAGGCTCCTCCTTCTCTTGATCCATGCCATCCTGACTTGAATCCTTTGGCATCTCCCTCTACCATACCCCTTCCACTTCCCATCCCACCCACCTCCTTCCCTCCTAGCCTACCTTTGATGCCATCTCTCTACCCCACCCCTTACCATCTGACCCTTGCCTTGGCCACCCTTGCTCTTGCCTTGCCTAGTCTATGCCTTGCCCTGCCCTCCTTCTCTCTCTTTCCTTGCCTAGATTTTTCCTCCCTACTGCTGAGCCTCTACACCCCCTACCCCTCCTCCCATCTAGCTTCTCTTCCCCCTCACCCAGCTTTTTCCTCTATTTCTCCCTCTTCCTCTCCTCCCCCTCCCTGCCTAGCCTCCCCTCTCCTCCCCTTTGTCTTGCCTCTCCCTCTCTCTCCCCTGCCAAACCCCTCTCCCCCTGCCCAATCTCTCTCTACCTCTCCTCCTCCTTCCTCCACCATACCATGGACATTATGCCCAGTCTCCACTCAAACAATAAGCCAAGCACCAGGAACCACAGACAAGTCCAATACCTGTCTCTTCCCCCTAAGGGATGTTCCCACTTATGACATACGAGGGAATTTAGTAAATACTAGGCATCATATACCTTTTCCTCCATAATATATTGAGAAAACTCTTTGATGAGGAACCTATGGTGGTGAATAAAAAGTTTGAAAGTATATTTAGGACTTATAACTCAAGTTGTACAGACATTACAGAATTGCTTCATGCTCAATGGAAGGTGAGAGGAACATGATCCTTTCCATTGTGAAAGGATCCCAAAATGATGCAGTACATTGGCTATTGGAAAATCTCCAATGGAATTTTAATGAAGCTGAAGATTATGTGCATTTATGTGAGGCTAGGAACACTTTGTTAAAGGAAATGAAAGCTCACTCTGAAAGGCCAAGGGATTGTACTAAATTTGATCATGTTAGGCAGGAAAAGGATGAGAGACTATTTCAGTTTTATGACAAAAATGTTGATCTATTGGCCTGGATGTCTCCAGAGGTATAGACTCTAGAATCATAAGGAATAATTTTTCAAATCACTGTTCTTGAGATGGTAAGGAATATTGTCTGAATAATTGCCTAACATGGACATAGAACAATTAAAGAGGACAGCAGTATATAAGTATATGTTTTTGAAAGCTGTCAGAGGCAAGAAAGAGAGAAAGCTGACGAGGAATTAGAAAAATGAGAAAGGGGGAAAAGCTGAATTGGAAAGACAAGAGAAGTAAAAAGCCAAATTAGAGAAACAAGAAAAAGAGTTGAAAGAGAGGCCAAGATCATAGTTCCTTTAAAGAACTCTATGAGGTAACCAATAACATGCTATTTTTATGGGAAGCAAGGTCATATAGCTATGAATTACAGAAAGAAAAACAGAAACTGAAAAAAAATAATAGATCCTCCAACAGAATCAATGATTGTAATGGGGTAAATTATAATTTAGACCATAAAACCCTCAAGGAATCTAATTACTGTGGGGCACCACAGAGAAATGGTCACAATGACCAGAGGGATGACCAGAGATATATTCAGAGGATTGGCCAAGGATATGACCAAAGGAATCAAGATTTCTGGTGGTATGTGGGAAGAGAATGTGTGATTAGAAATCTGTTACCCTAAAAACTACATTTCCTGGGAGCCCACTGACTTCCTGTCATTACATACTTCCTGTAGATGGGAATATATTGGGTGGGGTTCCTGGTATCGTGCCTTGCTTCCTGGGTTCCGACTCTGGTGGAGCATGGTTTTGAACAGGTTAATTAGCCATGAGCATGTGGTTTTTATTTTGTTACCTTTTTATTCCTTTATTTCTAATGATCATTAATAATTCTCTTAAAATATAATATTTTAAATTATTTGAGATTAGTTTTAATTTTTACAATGATGGCAACCACTGAAGATGGAGAAAGAATTCTCAATTTTTAAAGCCTAGATAAATTTTGCAAAGCCACATTTCTCCTGCCATGGCTTTTTGCCACCCCCACACCCCCACACCCAGCCTTGAACTACAAGAGAACTCTGAACTCTCTTTGGAGCTGCTGCCCTGCTCCTGCCAGTTTTTCTTTCCCATTTTCTGCCAGCAGCCCTCCTGGCCTGGCTGCTTTAGTTTGAGGGACTTAGCTGGGGATTCTTGGAGGAGAAGAGATAAACTACTTCTCTAGCTCATCTGCTTGAGCCAGCATTCCTTGCTGCTGCCTCTGGCTTTGCTGCTGCCAATCCAGCCTCCTGGGTTGTCCAAGCCATCCACTCTTGATCCTCCTGATCTTCCTGATCCTGCTTGCTCCTGATCCTGTTCACCTCTGTACTGGTTGCTGCTACTGCATCTTTAAAACACACAAGCTGGGAGTCCTTGGAGCTGCTCTCTAGGCAAAAACTGGGGTGTGTTTTCCTTAGGTAATAATTAGCCTCCTAACTCCCTGTCCATGTGATAGGGGAAGGAAACCGCTCCCCAGAATTTTACCCCAAGTGGGAAGGGGAAGGAAGGTTACTCTTCCAAACAGGAAGTAAAATTACAAGCATGGCTCACTCTATGAAAGAGCAGTACACGGCCTATTTCAAACAGCTCCCAGTTTTCAGATGCTTTTTCTTTCTACCATTTCTGGGTGCACTGGTCCTTGCTATTATTTTGCCTGAAATCCAGGGGAGAAATTAATCTCTCTACAACACCTTGCCATTTGGGCCTGCTCAGTTTCTAAGATACATCCAATTTAGGATTCCTCTACACCATGTTCTGTGAGGAATTCTCCATCACTATGGGAGATCCCAGAGATGTGACAAAAGGAAACTAAATGGATAGGAAAGGAACTTTAAAGAGTCTAGAGGTGAAAATTTTAAACCTTTTCAGACTCCATTGTTTTATGAAAGTCTCTGTATCTTATTGTATTTTGCTAATTGTCTGCCTTAAGATTTAATTTTGTTTTTTAAGTTCATAAAGTAATCTGATCAACACTACTCTGTTACACTGAATCATTTTAATCTACCATGTATATACATATACCATGTGTAGCAGATATATTCTGTTACCTTTCCCCTATGACCACTGAAGAAATATCATTGTAAAAGCCCATAAAAACAGCCTTTTCTTCCATTTTTGCTTTTGTTAAATTATCACATAAATGATGGAGGGGCTCCATCAACCTTGTTAATAACATTTGGAGAATTTAATGAGATAAATATCTCAAATTGATTTTAAGGGATATTCAGACATGATTTTTTTTAGATATCTTGTTTTTTTCCCCTCAATACCTCTGACTAATCATTTGCCTCTGAGTTATTTATAACAAGACATAAAGGGTCCATTTGGTAGCTGAAGTGAATAGCACTATTATAATCCCCACCTCCACATTTGTAAAAATGTAATGAATGAGACATAATAGTCTCATACCAGAGGAGCTGGAAAGCTGTTCCCAGAGTGTGGTACTCCTGGATGGCTCCCAAGAGGGAGCATCTCCCCTTCAGCTTACTCTACCCTTCTACCATAATGATCTAGATTCTTGGTGATGTTTTTAGACCCAGCATCACAATACAGAGGTTTGTGTCTTTCTAAAGGCCCAAATATCTCAACCAAGGTTGAAAGATTTACTATACCTGAAAAATAAGTATCTATGAATTCATAGGTTTTTTTTTAATTTTTAGAAAATTTCCAAATGTCACACAGCAACTCATGTGAAATATGATAGTGGGTTTGTTTGCTATTGTAATTGAATGGGCTATTATAACTTTGGGGATTTTGATACTTCTTGAATGTGCATTATCTATTGTACTACTGTTCTTTATAAAAAACTGTTACTTTGTGAAAATTATTTGCACTTATACAGTGATTCATGGCCAAATTAAAAATAAAATGGATCTCATTCTTTGGGTGAGAAACCTTTGTATTCTACCTTTCCTTGGATGACACTGTGTGTCTCGATTGTAAGCTATATATTTTTAGTTTTAAAAAACCATTTTATTATTATTGTTTTTCCTTGCATGTGCAATATAGTATTTGAGTTTTATTTTTTCTCTCCTTTTTGTATTTGAAGCACATGCCACTAGTATTGAGAAGATTTTTCTTTAACTATTTAGATTTTGCAGTAATATAAGTTTAAAATACCTTTACCCTAATGTCAATACATACCCAAAAAGCTTTAGACTATAAAAATAATGCCATTAATTGTTAAAAAGTTATGGGACTTTGCTTAATGCTTGTATCTGATTCCAGGAGAAGGGCACAAAAGAGCCATTATACAGTGCCAAGGAGCACAAGGTCAAAAAAGACCAAACCAATCCAGGTATGTCAAGACAAGAGGACTTGAACTTGTTTGGGGTTTGAGGTTGTGGCTGTTTGACATATGTCAGAGGCAAGGCTTCCTTGTCCTACATTATAACAAGCACCTCACTTTGGCTGCCTTCCTGACTCCCATAATTTAATCCCTCTTCTGCTTTCATAGTGTGGCAAACTTTCTGTGGTCCTGGCTACTGGTAAGTGCATAATTACATAAATCACTTTAATTGGGCCCTGCTTCAAGGACCTGTTATAGGTTTATTTTCCTTTACTTGGAATTTTTACACATAAGACTTTGATATTCTATATTTCATCCAGAAGTTATTTTTTCTCTTTTATTTGGATTTTTAAAAAATGTTTTTGATTTTCTTTTGCCAATTGATTCATATACCTCATAACTGAGCCATGTACCCCTAGGTGATCCCTGTGTTTATCACCATCCTCCTCAGGAGGGGATGTGTTATTATTCTAAAATACTAAATTTAAATTCTTTTTGAGAGTAATTTTAGGATAAGAAACATGCTACCTCTCAGAATCCAGAAAGTGAACTGTTTGGAGAAGGTGCCATGAAGATGCCTTCACAAACCACACACTGCTCCAGAAGATCCAGAATGAACTTTGGGATGTGGTGATTTGAGCTGTGTGAGGTTGAGTGCATTTGTTTGGTATCTATACTCTTATGGCAAAGGGGACTGCCCCCTTATTGGCTTTTTGTCAATGTGCCTAGCAGTCATTTGTTTTGTTCTCTTTTCCTTTTATCCCCAAATTATTGTAATTTAAAAGTTGTTTATGTTTACAAGATCCATTGGAGAGACCAGTCTTCCACCAGATGTTAGGAGGGAATGTGTGTTTAGAAATCTGTTACCCTAAAAACTACATTTATTGGAGCCCACTGACTTCCTGTCATTACGTACTTTAGACAATGAAAACCTGTCATTTATTGTTAAGTATTATGGAACTTTAATATTTGTGTCTAATTTCAAAAGAAGAAATTACTAAGGAGCCACTGCACAGGGCAAAGAAGCACAAGGTCAAGGAGACCAACAATTTCTGTGGGATTGATAAGGATCTATGCCATGGGTTCCTAAACTTTTTACACAGGGTGCCAGTTCACTGTCCCTCAGACTGTTGGAGGGCCAAACTAGAAAGAAAAAAAAAAACTATGAACAAATCTGTATTACTGCTGCCTGGGATAGCAGAGGCTGCAGTGCTGGCTGTGATGGACCTGTCACATCTTGCACAGACCCATCACCACCACCACTATACCGGGCAGCAGTATGCATAGTGCAGAATCCCCTCCCCTAGATCGCTGCTCACCATGCTGACATCTTCCATTGTGCAGCCACATAATCCTTTGTGTGGCACCTCGTTCTCATTCAGTTACTCTCAGAACAAGGCACCACACAAAGGATTATGTCACCGGAAGTAGTTCTGTACTTGAGCAATGCCACACTTAGCGACGCCACACTTTTCAGTGCCACCACCTACAGTGCTCCTCTCACTGATCACCATTGAAAGAGATGCCTCTTCTGGAAGTGTGGTGGGGGGCAGACAAATGGCCTCAGGGGGCCACATGTGGCCCATGGGCCATAGTTTTGGGACCCCTGATCTATGCCAAGAGAGAGGACTTATTTGGGGGGTGGGAAAGTGGCTGTTTGATAAACCCAGAAGTTGGACTTCTCTGTGCCTGGTTTTTATAAGTACCTTTGTTTAGCTTTCATTATGCCTCCCCTCTTCCTATGATCGAAGGAAAAATCAGACCAGGGAATCATACTTTCCTTTTTACCTCTGATTTTTGTTCCCTTTTCTGTTTTATAGTATGGCAATTTTCTATAGTTCTAGCTGCCATTGGGTAATAGTCAGTTCTACTATAACACTTGCTTTGAAAATGCAAATTTGTTCTAACATGATTAATATATTAAGGAACAATTTGAGGATAATGGGTATTTCATTTCATTTATGGGCAGTTTCATCTTTCCACAGACAAGAGGGCAATGAGCCACACCCATCCAAATAGCCTCTGATTTCAGATAACTCTATTTCCATCACTTTACAGTGACTCACTAAGTATAACCCTTCTGATGTCCACTTTCCTATGCAAACTTGGGTTGTTTTTTTCCCCCAAGGTTAAGTGATGAATTTATTATGTAGCTTCTGGTGTACTAGGAACTATGTTCAGAAAAGGAAGTCCATTGGCTCTCATCACCTTTAGGTTAGAGGGCCTCACCACTTCAATCCATTTTCCTTATAACTGCCAAAGTAATTTTCCTTAAACACAGAGATGACTGTATAACACCTCCTACTCAACCAAGTTTTTTGGCTTCCTTTGCCTCTAGTATACAATATAAACTTTGTTCTTTACCTTTTAAAGTCGTACATAATCTGATTCCAGCCTTGCTTTTCAGATCCAAAATCTATAATTCAGCTACAATCTTCTCTCTACTCCTTATATATTACACTAAATTTCCTGTCTCCAGGCCTTTGCACCAACTGTCTCCCAGGTCTAGAATCTACCTTCTCCTTACTTCTATCTCACTGAATATCTCTCTCTCTTTAAGATGCTGCTCAGGTGCCATTTTATAACCCTTCTCCCTGCAAAAGTTAGTATTCTCCTGCTCAAATGATCTTGTATTTAACTACTTTGTACATAATTTGCATTTATTAAGTGTTTATTTTGTTGTTGTTTGGTCATTTCAGTCTTGTTCAATTCTTCATGATCCCATTTGGGGTTTTCTTACTAAAGATACTGGAGTAGCTTGTCATTTCCTTCTCCAGCTCATTTGATGGATAAGGAAACTGAGGCAAACAGGGCTAAGTGATTTGTTAGAGTCACACAGCTAGTAAGTTTCTGAGGCCAGATATGAACAGATCTTCTTGACTCCAGGCCTGGCACTCTAGCCACTGTGCCACTTAACTGCCCCAAGTTTATGTTTATGAGTTACATATGTTCATGTGTATGTATTGTCTATTCTATTAGAATATAAACTCATTACAAGCAGGGATTGTGTTTACATGATTATTTATATTTGCATACCCAGAGTCTGGCACATAATAAAAATTTAATAAATACTTGCTGATTGTCTGATTGATTTGACTGTACTGGAGATACAACGACAAATACTTTATTATCCAAATATTTTTTCATTACTTGTTAATCACTACAATTTTATTCTCATGATATTATATTACTATATAATATCCAAAACTAAAATTTGTCTAGTTGCTAAACACCAATTGGTTTCTTAACAAAAATAAAAGTAATACAAAATAGTAATCAAAGTATAGCTTCTGGTGTTAGGAACTATGTTCAGAGGAGGAAGCTAGTGAGCCTTCATCATCTTTCACCTAGAAGGCCTTACCACTTCAATCCATTCTCCAGACAGCTGCCAAAGTAATTTTCCTTAAACATAGGAATTATTGGAATAATTTCTCCTAAAGAGTGATGATGAGGAATTATTCAGATAAAATGCTTCTAAACAGGACTCCTAATTCAAAAATCTTATGATTCTAAGGGCCCTAGAAAAGAATCTCCAAATCTTTTACTACGAAAAGTTGCCATGAAAGTAAGTAGTATAATTTTCCTTTGGTAGGTAGCTGCTGTGACTGATAAGAATAATTCCAAAGGTACTAGGTACAAATCTAGGATTTTACCATTTGCTCACAAAGTAAATGAGCATTAAACTTTTATATTTATTAGGCATTTGCCAATATGTGAGATAAAATGATGTGAGTAGGCATAACAATATGGTAGTTTTAGTGGCTTTAATTCTATCTCTTTCCCAGCAGCATACATATTTCTGACTGCACATTCAAACTGGAATCACTACAAAACCATAGCAACCTTCTCCAAACCTTTTCCCTGCTTCTCCTACTCAGCTTACCAGTGCTGGATTGGCATGTTCAGAATGGGTGCTAGGAGTTATGTTTCCAGTATCTTTTGATTCTCTTCCTAAGCCTTGGCACCTTTTCTGTCTATAAATCATTGAACTACATGGTTGGATTAACAAAGTAATCACAACTGATGGGTTTCTGACCAGATAGAGGATCATAAGATATGAATTTAGAGTGGTTAGGGTCCTCAGGAGCTATATATAGTACAGCTCCTTCACTGAATTGATAAGCTGAGGCCCAAAGAATTAAGTGACTTGTCCAAAGTCACACAACTTGTAAGCAATAAAGGCAGGACTTTAACCCAAATCCATTTCTTTTTCAATTATACAATATTCCCTTTATAGGAACATGTTAATCTGATTTCTTCTAACTCCAAATATTAAACATTGTCTCTTAAAAGAGAATTCTTTGCAAGTTGCTGTTCTGCCTCCTCCCAGTATTTTTCCTGGAATATGTTCTTCAATTTTTAATTAAAAAAAAAAAACTTTACTTTCAATCTTAGATTCAATATTGTGCATTGGGTTCAAGGCAGGGCTAGGCAATGGGACAATAAATAATTGCCCAGGTTACACAGCTAAGAAATATCTGAGACCACATTTGAACAACCTCCCATCTCTGGTCCTGGCTTTCAATCCATAGAGCCACCTGGATGCTCCCTCCTAGAATTATTCTTGATTAAAAGGAATAGATCAGTGAATTGAGCCTGTAACTTTAAAAAAGAAAGAAACCTAGAAATTTAAAAAAAAATTAAAGCTGATTAATACAAAGACAAAAATTCCAAAAATCAAAGATGAGATAAAGGAAACTGAAAGAAAACCAGTCTCAAAAGAAATGCAAAACATCAGTAATCATTTGGGGGAAACACTTCAAAAATACTAATAAAAAGAGAACTGGCAATTATAACAACTCTGAATTTCCTCCTCACACTCAACAGATTGGCAAAGATAAATAAAAGGATATTACTTTGTTTGATTTCCCACAACAATCATATGAAATAGATGCTATTATCCCCATTTTAGAGTAAAGGAATCTGAGACCAAAAGAGGTTAAGTGACTTACCTAAAAGTTTGAAGCAGAACTTCAGGTATTTCTTTTTCCACATCCAGCCTCCATCCACTTAAAAGCTGTCTAATACTTTGGGTGGCAGGGTGGCCCCAGGCCGGTTGCACTGACCCTAGGAGTCAGGGGAGCTGGGGTTTTACTTTAGGGGCATTGCCACTTATCAGCTGTGAGGCAGACCCCTATCTGTAAAACGGGGTTGTCATCGAACGGTTCCAGGATCTACACGTCTCGTACTCACCATCGCCACTACGCCAGGCGTCGGGCCTCTCACCTCGCGAGTCACAATCCTTTGTACCTGATCCATGGTTCCTTGCGCTGCCTCCACCTCTGCTGCTGCCCAGCAAGGCTCTCAGAGCCGGGCTCCGAGTCCCACTTCCGGAACGCTACAGGCGGTTGCTATAGTGAATCCAGAGTCAAGGGATGGGGGCGGTGGAGGGTGGAAGATGCGGGAGAAGAGAAACCCTAAGGGGAGAATACCGGAAGTGACCCCCAGGTCACCATGGCAACAGAACGCTCTGACTAGAATGCTTGCGCCGGAGCTGGTGGTTCCTCTGGAGACCTGGATTCCAGACAGGGTTTTGGGTCTGCTAGGCTCTAGGCTGCACCGGGACTGCGATGGGTGTGGACCCTGGAGCAGGGCTTCCCTTTCGTGAGCCCTCAGCTTCTTGGGAGGATTCTCTCACCCTCACCCCAATTCGTATGCCCCGACCCCATGCATGCTGATCATAGTTAAAGCCTATGGACAATACTGCAAGAGCAAGGTGAAGGGCGATGGTGCTTTTTATTTTTATTCTTGCATTTCTTGCTGCACAGGACCAATAATCTAAAGCATGACGTGAAAAGGGGGCCCTAACCACCACTCCACTTTATGTTGCTATTCATGATATGTAATTGTTGTAAAGTACTAGTTGCATAACAATACCTACCTAACAGCACCGTGATACCCAACAGAGACATAAAAGGACTCAGTGTCAGTTTTATTATTATTAAGATATCAGGTCTTCCTGATATCCCTAAGACTACAAGTCAGCCAGAGACCTTCAGAAAAAAAACCCTACACAATATATCACCAATACAATTGCCACAGTGCTGGAAATTCTGCCACTAGAAATTCATTTCTGTGAGTGTCCCTCCAAGAATTGCCCTTTTTTTTTAAACCCTTACCTTCCATCTTAGAGCCAATGTTGTGTATTGGTTCCAGGCAAAAGAGGAGGAAAGGTTAGGCAACTGGGGTTAAATTACTGGCCCTGGGTCACACTGCTAGGAAGTGTCTGAGGTCAGATTTGGATCCAGAACTTCCTGTCTCCAAGCCTGGGACTCTATCCCCTGAACCACCTAGTTGTCCCAGAGAATACCTCATTTTTTAATTTGTATCCCCAATCCCTACCACAATGACTGGTATAAAGGAAATACTTAACATATCCTTGTTAAAATAAATTTAATTAATATGTAGTATCCTGGATGCTCCTACTACCCAAGTCCAAGACACATTCTAGGTGTGGATTAGTGGTTCACTGAAAATCACAAACATTTGATGTGGGCTGAAATGTTCCACCAACCCTCCCAAATAGATTTACAGATTCGAAAGAACAGAGAAACAATAACCAGCTGATTAGAAGGAGGCTACCTTTCATATAAGATAAATGAGTTGTTTACATTCACAATTATGAGAAAACTCTTCACATCAATCTTTAGATATAACCTAGGGACTTGGCTGGAGGTCTCTGGACATCAAGTACAGGTGATTCATTTTTCCAGGTAAACAGGACTAGGTTGAAACAATGCTCAATTTCCACACTCACTGCCTTCCTGAGAATCTGCTCAGAAGAGCAAAGTTGCCCCCTGATACTCAGCATATCATTAGCATGCTGTTTACATTGCAGTTTACTCTCCCCAGTGGGCAAACAGAATGAACCTTGGGTAAAGCCAAGCAGACCAAAGTGGACCATGGGTAAAGTGACATCAGTTTCCCAGGAGACCCAAGGCAACTGCCGGAACAAATGACCCCTTCCTTAGTAACTAATCAAGATAAAAGCATTCCTGAAAACCCCTACCCACTCTTTCCTTTTTACACTCTTACATTTTATTCTCTTACTCCCTACCTTTACTTACCTCCCTGCCTTACCTTAATTACTTACTATACTAGCTATTCTGTTACTATTTTCTCTTATAATAAGGCTTGTTTCCTTGAAATGGAGTCAGTTTGAGTAATCAATCAATTCTTCTGACAAGATGCAATAAGCATTAACCCCATTACTTATACGAATATATTTGGTGACTTGCCCAAGTTCACTTAAGACCTCTGAATTTACTTTCAAGGTACAGGAGAAACCTGCAAATAATACTGAAAATAGAAATTCTGTTAGGAAACTGGGATGCTGTGGGGTTGTTTAATATAATTTTATTTTAAAAATATTTTCCCATGCTTGCATGATTCATGTTCTTTCCCTCCCCTTTTCCCTTCACCCTCCCAGAGCTGACAAGCAATTCCACTGGGTTATACATATATTATCACTCAAAACCTATTTCCACATTATTCACTTTTGTAATAGAGTGATCTTTGAAAACCAAAACCCCAAATTGTATACCCAAATAAACAATGATAAATCATACATTTTTATCTGCATTTCTACTTCCTGTTGGGTTGTTTGAAGAAGAGAGATGTGTATACTGACTTATGCAAGGTAAGATTTCTGTCTCAGCTTTCACAGCTATAGGGATGGCTGGAAGCACAAGCAATTGATTATAATTTTTCAGGTGCTTTTTAGGGGTATCAAAAAGTAAGCAGTTAGGGCAGCTTAGTGGCTCAGTGGATTGAGAGCCACGTCTGGAGCCTGGAGATCCTGGTTTAAATCTGGCCTCAGACACTTCCTAGCTATGTGGCCTTGGACAAGTCACTTAACTTCAGTTACTTAGCCTATACCATTCTTCTGCCTTGGCACTACTACTTAGTATCAAAACTTTGAAGAAAAAAAAGAAGTAAACAGAGTGCTGGTAAAATGTGAGGAAATGTGGTTACAATATTACTTGAGTGCAGTGAGCAAGAGAGTGTTGAAAAGAGAAAGTGTATCCCTTGGGGCAGAGTGCAGAGGTGGGAGCCTTCAGAGCCCATGGCTATGAGGGGGGGGGGGGTATAGTGGGGCCAACATGTTCTTTTGTGCATTTTTTTGTTATTGTTATTCTCAACTTGACAAACAGCAACTACCATCATTTCCATCTAAAAAAGATTATGTGTGAATCCATGAATCTCTATTATGTACATACTGAATTCATCAGAGTAATTCCATTTCTGTCCTACTTACCTGTCTTCCTCTGAACTTCCTTGTACTCCATTCTGTATGTTTTTAAAATGTTTCATTGATACTCTTCTTTTTTAATTTTTGCCATCACTATCATTACTCCCCCTGCCCCATAATAAAAGCTTTCCCTCTTTGCAATTAAGCTTAGTTGAACAAAATAAATTCACATACTTATATGTTAGCCTCCAGGCCATCACCTCAGCCAGAAGGTGGGAAACATGATTCACTATTTATCTTCTGCTGCCCCGCTTCATCAGGAAGACCAGGGTTCACATTCTGCCTCTGACACTTTCTAGCTTACTTAGGCAAGTCTCTTCGTCTTTATTGAGGCTCATCTATAAAATGGGGATACTTCCTGTAGCTCCTAATTCAGAAGGTTGTTGTGAAGCCCATAGAGATAAAGAATGGAGCTTTCCAGATCTTATATAAAGCCAATTATTATTACCAGAGGGTTATTGAATTGTTATCTCTGTTGTTGGATGGAATAGTGTTTAATTTTAACATTAGGTATGCAAGGGATATATAAAAAGCATTAAAAACATGAGCCTTATGAATATTTTCTAAAATGAGAGAACATTGACAATATAGATCTATTTCTCTTTTGCATGAAATTATGTTCTCTATTATGTAGTTTACTTTTATTTTCAAGTACATAATCACTACAACATGTCACTTTCAAAGGTATACAATTTGTTTATGATTCTAACCTTCCAAATACTCAGTTCCCCTTCTTTGGAGGGATGTATTGAAAAATATAAACAGACAAGCAAAACAAATTCCCACATGGGTGATGTCATACAATATGTCTCATTCCGTAGCTTGATTCCATTTCCTATCTTTCTGTCAAGAGATTCAGTGGATACTTCTGATACTCTGGCATTATGATGGGTCATTTCATTGATCAGAATTCTTAGACCTTTCAAAATTGTTTTTCCCTATATTGTCATCAGTGCATATTGTTCTCCTGGTTCTGCTTACTTTGCTCTACATCAGTTCATAAGAACATTCCCAAGGTTCTCTGAAACAATCTCATCATTTCTAACAGTATAATAATATTCCATTACATCCATATATCATAATTTAATCAACTATTCTCCAGTTGATAGATAACAATAGTTTTCCTTTCTCTGATACTATAAAATAACCCACAATAAATACTTCTGTACATATGACTCTTCTTTTTTCTTTCTTTCTTTCTTTCTTCCTTCCTTCCTTCCTTTCTTTCTCTTTCTTTCTTCCTTCCTTCTTTCCTTTTTTTTTTTGCTATCTTTGGAATCTTGTTTTCCCATCTATTAAAATATTTTTTGAAACTCATCTACACACATGAAGATATTAGTTAGGAAGAGGCAGCTTTTCACAATCCATATCCTATAATGGAACACATCTTTACCCTTTCATAATTTGATCAAAAGATGTAAAGAATATAAGATTCCACTACACTTGTAGTCCATTAATTATGAAAGAGCATTTTATTCAGTAGAAAAGGCTGTCTTCCAAGAAAGTATCTCCTAACCATATATAAAAATCATTCAAGACACTCTGAATGATACAACAGAAATAACCTTATTCAACAAGCCTCTGATCATAAATATCAGATGAGATATAGAAGAGGAAGATGTCTGGGTCCTATCAAGGAGAGGTCCAATGCATAACTTAAGATGAAGAAGAATTCCCTGTAGATGATAAAGTCCTCCAGATGATTTTTTCTTCTTTTTCCTTATTGTATTTTTTTAAACCAATTTCATGTAACAAATTTCCATGCAAGTTTTCCTAAGTTGTATGATGGAACTTCCCTCCATTCTCTTTCCTTCCCCCTCTCAGTGCTGGCAGGTGATTTGATCTGGGTTATACATATATTTCTACATGATAATTTTGTTGATATCATTGTGCTAGTTGTATTAAGTCCTAGAATATCAAAGGAATGCCTAAAAAAGGTCTGTAACTACTCAAAAGATTTTGACCTGACCATTCACATAGGAAAGACCAAGTAGATGAAGAACATCCATTGTCCAGATCATGATATGCAGTGGATGGACAAACTATAGATCTTACCCATTAGTATGTACCTGTGGAGCAAAATTATGTACTTGGACAATGAGTTGGGTACAGAATTAAACCAGAGGAGGAGAGGGCCCTAACTTCTAGAAACAAAATCTCATCATTTTAAAACCTAAATTCTGCCAGTGTTGTTGTATGACTGTGGGGCATAGGATTTTCTGATGAAGTGAAAATTGAAACCCAACATGAAGCACATGATTTGTGTGAGCAGGACACACTCTATAAACAAAGAGGATCTCTGAAAAAGAACAAGAATTAAAATACAATGATAATGTACAAGAGGACGACATGGGCTGGTCAGTAAGCAAAGCTAAGAGATGGAGGCAAGCAGTCCAAGAGAATGTGAGGAAGAACTCTAGCAGGTCAAGTGGATCCCCTCTGGCAACTTAATGGAAAGGCATGTAGGAGAGTTCAGCAGGATAGGCAGACAGGGATCAATTGCAATCTTTATCCTGGGAGAAAACACCCAAATAAATGAGCTCATAGATCCATTTAGGTATTTGAACATGGGAAACACCTTGAAGTGTCATCGTACCTTATATTTTATTATGTTTAGCAAACAATAAGCCTAATTAGATCAGCAACATTTATTTATCTGTCTCACCCATACCAGGAGCCTGCTGAGATCAGCAGTGGATATCCACCACGATACTTAGAGTGTGTTTGCAGGAATGATTTTCTTACCTTTATTGCTACCCTCATAGCAAAGAAAGGCAGTTCACTTTGTTCACTTTTGTTCACTCATAAGTCTTTACTATAGGTCTAGCAAGTCTTCATAAAATAGTTGAGGTGAGCAACTGAAAGTTATTCACTTGGGGAGCAACTCAGTGGCTGAGTAGATGAGAGGTGGGCCGAGAAATGGGAGGCCCTAGGTTCAAATCTGACCCCAACACTTCTTAGCTGTGGGACCCTCGCTCAACAAGTCACTTACCCTCCCATTGCCTAGACCTGTGTTGGCGAAGACATGACGCATGTGCCAGAGGGAACTGCTCCGTTCCCCCTCTCTACAATGGCCAAGGACATTTTTCACATGCCCTACTCCTCCACTCAGCAGCCCAAGGAGAGTACTCCCTCCCTCTGCTGTCTGGGAAAATGTAGAGGGGCTCACAGGTAGCTTGAAGGTATAGTTTGGGCACACAATCTATAAAAAGTTTGCTAACACTGGCCTAGACTTTTCCACTCTTCTGTCTTGAAAGAGTTATATAATATTGATTCTAAGATAGAAAATAAAGGTTTTTTAAAAATGCATATTCATTATAGAAGATTCTTTCTTTTTTTAAAAATAATATTTTATTTGATCATTTCCAAGCATTATTCATTAGAGACAAAGATCATTTTCTTTTCCTCCCCCTCCCCCCCATAGCCAACGCATGATTCCACTGGGTATCACATATGTTCTTGATTCGAACCCATTGCCATGTTGTTAGTATTTGCATTAGAGTGTTCGTTTAGAGTCTCTCCTCTGTCATGTCC
This sequence comes from Monodelphis domestica, assembly GCF_027887165.1. NCBI lineage: Eukaryota > Metazoa > Chordata > Mammalia > Didelphimorphia > Didelphidae > Monodelphis > Monodelphis domestica. The sequence continues at coordinate 424,008,266 of NC_077229.1, forward strand.
CCTCAACAGCTGTAGTCAGGCAGTTACTTTTCCTCGGTGTTTCTACTCCCACAGTTTGTCCTCTGCTTATGGATAGTGTTTTTCTCCTAGATCCCTGCAGATTGTTCAGGGACATTACACCGCCACTAATGGAGAAGTCCATTACGTTCGATTATACCACAGTGTATTAGTCTCTGTGTACAATGTTCTCCTGGTTCTGCTCCTCTCGCTCTGCATCACTTCCTGGAAGTTGTTCCAGTCTCCATGGAATTCCTCCACTTTATTATTCCTTTTAGCACAATAGTATTCCATCACCAACATATACCACAACTTGTTCAGCCATTCCCCAATTGAAGGGCATCCCCTCATTTTCCAATTTTTGGCCACCACAAAGAGCGCAGCTATGAATATTCTTGTACAAGTCTTTTTCCCCATTATCTCTTTGGGGTACAAACCCAGCAGTGCTATGGCTGGCTCAAACGGTAGACATTCTTTTATCGCCCTTTGGGCATAGTTCCAAATTGCCCTCCAGAATGGTTGGATCAGTTCACAACTCCACCAGCAATGAATTAATGTCCCTACTTTGCCACGTCCCCTCCAGCATTCATTACTTTCCTTTGCTGTTATGTTAGCCAATCTGCTAGGTGTGAGGTGATACCTCAGAGTTGTTTTGATTGGCATCTCTCTGATTATAAGAGATTTAGAACACTTCTTCATGTGCTTATTAATAGTTTTGATTTCTTTATCTGAAAACTGCCTATCCATGTCCCTTGCCCATTTATCAATTGGAGAATGGCTTGATTTTTTGTACAATTGATTTAGCTCTTTATAGATTTGAGTCATTAAACCTTTGTCAGAGGTTTCTATGAAGATTTTTTCCCCAATTTGTTGCTTCCCTTCTAATTTTAGTTACATTGGTTTTGTTTGTACAAACCCTTTTTAATTTGATGTAGTCAAAATTATTTATTTTACATTTTGTGATTTAGAAGATTCTTAAATGGTGTGCAACCTGACAACTTGGAGTCAGAGGATCATAGATTTAGAGGCTAAAGGTACATCAAAATTACCCAATACACATGAAGACATTCCCCTCTCCTCCACCACCCTCCCATTTAACAGAAAATTAAGGCCAAGAGAAAGAAAGTTACTTAACCAAAGTAAAATAGTTATTAAGTAGCAGACCTGGCATTTGACCCCAAGCCTTCTTACTCCAGGTCTAGTATAAATCCTGTCAAGTAACTGCATTATTTAAATTTTCATAGCATGTTTCCTTTACACTTGAAACAATTACTAAAGTTTGTATAATTATATCAAAGTTTGTATGTATGTATCTAGCTATCTATTTATCGAATAATTCAAATAAGAAACTATGTGACCACAGATCATGTATTTATAATACTGCTCTTTGGGAAACCAGCTGTATGCTTTCTACTTGTCATCTCTCATTGTCTCTCTTACCTTGTTTTGGTAAATGAGAGAAGGATGGAATACTTTAATCTCAGTTGGTATAAGGGAAGCAGATTTATTGGCTAAAAGCAAAATGAAACCTAAAACGTTTGATTCATAATTATCAAAGCTCTGACCCGTTGATTGCACCTAACTCTCCATCTTAGTTTTCAGTCTTATTCCCCCAGAAAATGATGCTATCCTACCATCTGGTGGCCATTTGGGAAAGAAGCACCCTGAATGAAAAACCAAAGTACGGACCAAATTCCCTTGAATGGTTTTGAAGAAAGATGTCCAAATTGCTTCTTTCTATCTAGAGAATTAACAGGTTTGCTCAGTGGAGAAGAAGAAGAAAAAAAAACTTGTTTTTCCAGAATACTATGAAACTCCAATAGAAACAGAAATTCACTGTTTTCATAATGAAGTTAGACATAGACAACTAGGTGGCATAATGGATAGAACTCTGGATTTAGAGTCAGGAAGAAGAGTTTGAAACTTTTCTCAGACACACAATAGTTTTATGACTCTTGGTAAGTCATTTAACCTCTTTGAGCCTTAGTTTCCTCACCTATAAAATGGGGTTAATACCTCATATACTTATTATGAGGATTAAATGATATAATGTATATAAGATGCTTTGAAAACTTTAAATGCTGGTTATTATTATTATTATTTTCAATGCCAAAGGTAATGTCAGGAACAAGGAACTTCTTTATTATAGTAAAACCTGATTTTCCTGGGACTGAGCAATTATTTGTAAGTATTTTGCAGATAACTAATCCTCATCCTTTTAAACACCAGAATCACTCACTGGTCATACTATCATGATCATCAAATGTTATATAAAATTGTTTTAATATATTATAAATTATATTACATAAATTCCCTAGGGCCCTCATTTATGAATCTCCTATTATCTCCCCATCACATATTCCTTTCTCTCTTCCAAACTTTTGTAGTAGCTAGGTGGTATGATAGAACAGACACTAATTAATTATGTTAACCTGGGCATACCATTTAACGTCTCTCATTTTCAGTGTCCTTATGTGTAAAATGACAAGGTTGAATTCCAGGACCTCTATGGTCCCTTTCAGCTCTAAATCTTTGACTTTCTCATTCTTCAGGAAGCTCACCACCTTGCCCCATCATGTATACTTTTATTGTTTTAATTATTGATATCTTTTGTTTTATACGTCACATTAATTTCTGAATATAGCTTTCCTACTCAGTGAGCCATCACTTATGAGAATAAATGAAAAAAAAGAGAAAAAAATGTGGTCTGGCAAAATGACCAACATATTAACAATGTCTTTCAGCATATGCAATGTCCCACCCCACTATAAAGAGATGAAAAAGATTCATTTTCTCCTCTCCACTTTGGAGACAAGTTCTGACATAATTATGAAAGGTTCAGATTTAGTTTTTGTTATTTTTTCCATTTACATTGCAATAGTCATTGTGCATATTGTTTTCCTCTTTTATGTTGAGTTTCTCCCTGCCCACCGACTTAAAAAAATACTCTGGACTCCTCTATCCTAAAACAAAATAAAAAATCAAATAAAGCTTGACTTGACCTTCCTCCTACCTTTTTCACTTGTCATTCCATCTCTCTTCTTCCTATCCTTGACAAACTCCTTTAAAGCAGCTACTTTTTCTTCCTCATTATGCACTCCTCAACATACTGAAATCTGTCTTCTTTTCCCATTATTCTCCTGAAATTGTTCTCCCAGGTCAACAGTACCCAAGAGAGAAAGGGACAACTGCTATTCTTACTGAGAAAGTAATTTCCCTGGAAATTGAAGCACTGGATGAAGCAATTATAGACAATGGACACTACCTAAAAGGACTTGCTCATCAACTCTTTTGAATGAGGTCGCCTTGTGTAAGATGGGCTCATCACTAATAAACAAATGGTAATTATGTAAAAAAATAACCTCTAACTTATCAAATACACTGACTACTTTTCAGAATTTATTCTTGATTTTGCGGTAGCATATGAAAGTTGACCATCCACTCTTTGGTATTCTTTCCTTTGATGTTCTACGATCCCCAAGCACTGGGGATAAAATACAAGGGGGGAAAGGCAGTAGCTAGATAGCATGGGGGATAGTCAGGCCTGCAGTCAGGAGATCCTGGCTTCAAATCTAGCCTCAGTTACTTCTTATTTGTGTGACCCTGGGCAAGTCATAACCCCCATTGCCTAGCCCTTAACTTTCTTCTGCCTTGAAACAATATTTAGTTTCTATTCTGAGATAGAAGGTAAGAGGTTTTGTTTTTTTTAAATACAAGGAAAAAAAGGATAGTCCCTGCCCTCAAGAAACTTACATTCTGGTAGGGGAAGACAGCATATAAAAGGATTCTGGGAAAAAAAAAGAGAAGGGAATAGAAATGAGAGGAAAATACCTATACAGGGAGATGGTTTAAAGAACAAAGCAGACCTTGTCAGGGCCCTCCTCAAAATAGTTGTTCTGAGAGAAGCTCACCAATGGGAAATGGCTGCCTCAGGGTGATGGAAGAAGAAAGCAGTTAAGGAATGGTGGAGAGTCAGGAGAGTGACTAGTCTGTACCGTCCATCAAAATGCACTCTGGGTGAGTGTCTCCAGAAGACACAAGCCTCTTGTCTCTCCTGACTACTGGCATCTGGAAGAGCCACCTCTGAAAATATTCATAAGGCTCCTTACCTTCAAGGAGCTTACATCCTATAGGAGAAACAATATGTATACATTAATATAAGTAGACCCCAAATATTTACAAAGTGAATCTGAAGCAATTGTCTTTTGGGGAATAAGAATAAACTTCATGCAGGAGCTGGAGACCGAGTTGAACTTTAGAGGGAGGATTTTGAGATGTGGAAGTAAGGAGACAATATCTTCCAGGCAAGAGAAGAACACTTTGGGCAAAAGCCAGACTTTATCATGTGTGAGGAATAGCAAGAAGGCTAGCTCAGCTGAACTGTAGAATGAGTGATGTAATGTGTAATAACCCTGTAGATTGATTGATTGTTGATTATGGATTATATCTGAATTGTTGCTATTGTTCATTCTTAGTTTTCAGAGAAGACTGATGACATCATAAGATAATGTCTTGACTTGTGTTTAAAGTTGATGTTTGCAAAGTAAGTCTGAGATCTCTGAAAAGTCTGTGGGGGAGTCTTTATCCCCCTTCACTCCACCCTACCTCGACTCCAGCAAGCAGACCTATAGCTTAGAACACTGATAGTGAAACTTTGAGACCTAGTGCCCAGACTACAATCCTTATGCCTCATGTGAGCTCCCCACCTTACCTCAGACAGGGGAGGGAGGAAGAGCTCCCATTGGGTTTCTAGGCAAAGGGGCCAGTCATGTGAGAAATGTTCTCAGATGCATGTAGAGAGGGGAAAGGGAGCATTCCCCTTTGGCATGCTCTAGCACATGTGCCATAGGTTGGTCAATATGGACTTAGAATATGTCAGATTATGAGTGCTCAGTACAAGAACACCAGATATTAAGCAAGTTGCTGGTATAGGGTAGAATATGGTGGATGTGGAGTCCACCCTTTGGTTAGTATTAGAGAATAGTGAGATTGTCCCTAGTTGTAGGGAGCTGTGCATTCTTTGGCATAAAAAAAAAATGAGTGCAGGCCAGAAAGGAACAGAATGGTGGAGGGCTCAGTTCTTTGGTATTTATCTTGGATGTCCTTCCTCAGGGCTATCACTATTCTGTGTAGAGGGTGTTTATGGCACTTTGTGGTTTCTCCAGCATTTCCACAAGTCCTATGCCAGTGTGGAAGTGAGCTGGTGATATCTGTGAAATCTGAGCAGATCAGTATAACTTATCTGAACACTCTCAGTTCCTGTTCATCAGAGAGTATTTGGGAGTTTGAGGTGGGGGAGGAGGAGGACACCAGCCAACTTTATACTTGTAGTCACTGTTTTGATATGAAATATTTCTGTTTGGGATGAACAAATTCATTCTGAAAAAAAAATTTGTCCTTCCAATGAAAAGTCAATTAATTTCTTTAAGTAGTGACTGATTTGATCACCATCTAATCAAGTAGCATTGTTGAATTCCTCAACTTTCACTGCTTTCTAGAACTAAAATTTTTACATTAGTGATATATATTATATTTCTTCTGCTACCTACTGACTGTGACACTATGCAGTCATTTAGCCTTTTAATTTTCTAGGTGACTAAGACTGTAAATCATAGTTGCTATTGAGTCATTTCAGTTGTGTTCAACTCTTTGTTGACCCCATTTAGATTTTTCTTGGCAGAGATATAGAAGTGATTTGCCATTTCCTTCTCCAGGTCATTTGACAGATGAAGAAACTAAGCCAAATAGGATAAAGTGACTTGTCCAGGGTCACACAGCTAATAAGGGTCTGAAGTTGGATTTGAATTCTGGTCTTCCTGATTCTAGACCTGGTGCTCTGTTCATTGTGCCACTAGGCTGTCCTTAGCCAACTGATATTTATTAAGTGCCCATGGGGTATAAAACTACATTTCAGAGTAAAGAATTATCCTATGAAAAGCCCTACTATGATTTTTTTTGCTTTGTCTTAGAATCAATTCTAAATTTTGGTTCCAAGGTGGAGAACATTAAGGTGTAGGTAATTGGAGTTAAGTGACTTGCCCAGGGTCATATAGCTAGGAAGTGTCTAAGTCCAGATTTTAACTCAAATTCTCCCAACTCCAGGCTTGGTGCTCTATCCACTGTGCTACCAAGTTGCCCCCCACCACTATGATTTCTTAGGTTTTAGTCATAAAATGTTTCCCTTTTCCTCCAGATGGAGATCTGGATTGTCTTCTGTGAGTTTCCAATAGTCCAAGAGAGAGCACTTCTTCCCTTCCTCCAGCAAAAAAAAAAAGAAAGAAAAAAGAAGGTACTATTCATAAAAACTCTTGGTGTGGCCTGGCTATGGGTATAATCAGGCTCTTTCCATGTCCTAAATCCAATAGATTTGCTCAGCATTTACTTTGTACCCATCATGCACACCTAGGAGAGAGGAGCCTAGGAGCCAATGATTGTGCAACCCCCTCCCTGTGCAAGGATGACTGATGATGGCCCAGGATGCAGTGGGTTACCTTGGCACCTTCAATGCCTGACCAAACTCTAAGCATTTTATAGTGTCTACCTCAGCTGTCTTAATAGCTATTGGAACAAATTGTCCTCATCCCTCCATTGCACCAGAGAACATCTTCACTTGCTTGGGGTAGAGATTCCTCTAATTCACTGATGAGTTTAAGGCCTTCTCTTACCCTCAACCTGGTTTAGCCCATCTGTTGAGATGGTTGGACCAAAGTGTGGCTCATGCTCATGCTACAACTTCCTGGGATGGTGGGCAGCCCTTAAAATGGCTCTGCAGCCCTCATACCAGAGATACTAGTCCTCAGTGAACACACTACACACCTGGTAGAAGATCAAATGAAGGGAGGAACAAGGAAGATAGGTGTTCTTTACTGTTAAAAGAGGAGAATCAAGCAGATTATTAGTGTATCTCATTTTGTAGGTGTAACTTGGATTAAAGGGTTATTTTAAGCAAATACCTAAATTTGGGACCCTTGATCTAATAAGTTATTTTAATCTTAGGTTATAAAAAAGGAATGAATGATGAATTTGGGGGAGAAAATAAATATTATTTAAAAATAATGAATCTGCAACCTAATTTGCAAGTCATAAACACATATTGTGAGATCATCTGCTTCACTCACATTAGATACCTGGGCAGAGATATTTTCTCTCTACTTGGTCTCTGTGGCACACCAAGGGGATGACATTTACATTGTGGTCCCTTATGCAGTCAGGGTGATCTATATCTTTATATATATATATATATATATATATATATATATATATATATATATAAATATATATATAGATATATATATAGAGAGAGATGAGGCCTGGATTTGGCCACATGTTACTTTAAAACTGTCCAAAGTACTATATCGTAACTATTAGCTATTGAGGAACTCATAGGACTCTACTTCTTCCACTTTTCTCCTGGCACTCCTGACTATTATAGCTCTTTGAAAGCTGGTCATCAGTAGCATCAACCTTATGCTAGAGGAAGGTGCCTTTTTAATAACCAAAGAAGAGAACTGAGATCCAGACATTTGAGGTTCCTTTTGAGGTTGCTGACAACCTCTATATGAACCTGGGTAAGTTCCTTAACTTCTTTTTGGTCCTATTTTCCCCATTGACACAAAGTTTATTTGTAATTAGTTTTGAATTCTTTTCAGATGTTCACAAAATCATGAAGAATGTGAATACAGTGAAAGTATACGAACTTAGATATTAGCTTAGGTGCTCAGGTAGCTAGAGATAATAATAATAATAATAAAGTACTTTCTATAAACCTTAAATAGCAATACTATAAATGGTGGTTAGCTTCTATTGGTCACTAAGTCCTAGCATGTTGGGATCAGGATGTTGTATGGAAAGTACACTAAATCTGAATCAGAAAGATTTGGGCTCAGATTCCTACTGTGTTATAACTAACAGAGTATAACTTAGCAGAATGACCTTGAGCAAATCACTCATCTCAGCCTTAGCCTTTTTTTCCCCCGCAAAATAAGGGTATGAGACTAGAACTCTCAGGTCTCATCCAGTTCTAAATTAAGTAATATTCAAACCTTTAAATGTTGTGAGAATTGAGAAAGACATAAGGGAATAATTTCATAAATATACAATTAAGAGTTGCTTACTAGAACCAAGAGATGTTAGTACAAGCTAAAAATCCCAATAGATTCAAGAAGGATTTAAGATTAAATCTGTGGATGATTAAAAACTATAAAGTGCTCTCAGGGATATATTGTTAGACATCTAGGGGACATGTATATTATCTTAAAAGGTTGAAGTACTAGGAAAAAAATGAAACAAACACTGATAAAGTGCCTACTGTGCACCAGAAAGTGTGTTAAGCACTTTATAAATATTATCTCATTCAATCCTCACAACACTTCTGGGAGCTTGTTCTGGCCTACCTGATTACACCCCTTCCCCTCTTTAGTCAGTATAGTAAGTTTATAAGTAATCAGGATAAAGTTACGATTTGATTTTAAATATTTATTGAGTACTCATAAGGTATAAAAACTTATTTCAGAGCAAAGAATAGTTATATAAAAATGGGATATCTCAATGGTACCATGGATAGAGTACCAGGTCTCGAGTAAGGAAATCCCATCTTCCTGAGTTCAAATCCAACTTCAGACACTTATTAGCTGTGTGACCCTGAGCAAGTCACTTAATCCTGTTTGTCTCAGTTTCTTCATAGGTAAAATGAGCTGGAGAAGGAAATGGAAAACCACTCCTATATCTTTGCCAAAAAAAATCTAAATGGGATCACAAAGAGTTAGACACAATTGAAATGACTGAATGTAAACTTATCAGAAGTAAGATGGCAAAGGGGAACCCTATGAGTCACATACAGACAGTGCCATCCTCTATTAACCAAAAATCACAATCTAGTGATACTATGTGTTAAATCATGGGAAGCTTTGCTGTCAGAATTTTTTGGTCCTACCATATGTAAATCTTAGATAAGCTCTAGACATCCTCAGTAAGACTAGCAGAACATCATCTGTTGCTTGATCACTGTGAGATGTTGGTTTGTTAACTTTAAAGTTTTACTAACAACTTTGAGGCGATTTGGATTATGTTAATAAACAAACCCCAAGATGGTACAGAGAAAAAGTTAGTCTGTTTCCCCCCAAAGCCTATAAAAATGCAATCCCTAAGCACTTGTCTCTCTCCATCAGGTGGGTCCATTCTCTGTGGGGTCCCAACCATAATCATCCATGGTTATGTGAATGTTTCTCTCTGCTTCTCTGCCTTCTCATCCTCTTCCTTATACTTCCTGGCCTCCTTCACCACTTTTCCCCTATCCCCACACACCATCTATCTCTCCATTCATCACCCTTTTTCTGCTTGTCTCTACTTTATGTGTCATTTGTCTCTATGCCCTCCATACCTTATTAAACTGTGATTATAGTCTCACTCCCCACTGCCATGATGGCCTTTCCAAAGAACTGAGTGTGCCAGCTTTATTTCCCAATTTCCTAAGTTAATGAACAAATTATCCCAAAACAAATTTATTATCCCAAGTTGACAGTTGACAAAACTGAGGCAGGCTTAAGTTAAGTGACTTGCACAGGGGGTCACACCACTAGTAAAATGTTCAAGGCCAAATTGGAATTCAGTTCTTTGTGACTCCAGGTTCAACACTTTATACCACCTGGTTGTCTATATTAGCATGGAAAGGCCAGCAAAAGACTTAGTTTCAGATCCCAGATCTATCATTTGCTACCTACGGGACTCTAGGCAAATCAATTCTCTCTAGGATTCATTTTCTTCTTCCATGAAATAAAAGGTTGAACTAAATCTCCGAAAGCTCTTTTTCATTCTCTCTCTCTCATTCTATGCTGTGCATGTATGTGGGATTCTGCCTGCTTCATCACAATCCCAAATCCCTGTAATCATAGTTTAATCCCTGTCCATGCCAGGCAGGTTTGTAAATTAAAGATCCAGGATTCAGTCAATGAAAAAAACATTTATTTATTAAGCAATTAGTGTGTGCTAGACTCTGAGCTAAGGTCTGGGGATACAACAAAAGGTAAAAACAATCTCTGCTTTCAAGTTACTCCTGTTGGGAAACAACAGATATCCTGTAGATAACTAAATCCAAACAGAGTAGAAGGGAGGCTATTTTAGCACTAGCTGCTAGAAGGACAAGGACCAAGCAAGGTCTAGGAAAAAAAAGCAAGGGACTTGAGCCACAGCTTGAAGGAAGAGCAGGGAAATAAGAGGGTAGGAAAGGGTGTAAAATATTTAACAACTGTATCTCTGGGAGAAAAAAAAATGAACCACAAGTTAAATTTTGAAATTTAATCTGTATCAATATTTTCTTATGTCTACAATTCAACAAAACCATAAATCAAGGTCTGAGTTGTAGCATGATTTCTGAGGCATAGATGCTCACATTGATTTTAACCCTAGTGACCTAGTGGAGTTGACTAGCATATTCCTGAGTAGAGGTGAGGAGGGAGGGACAACATTCTTTAGATGTGGAAGAAAATCAATCCACAGAGAGGGGGGATGAGTGTGGAAAGAAAGAATAACAAGCAGGTAGCTGAGGGGAATATGGATCAAGGGAGCAAAGTAAAGGGCTAAAAAGGCTAGCAAGACAGGAAAAAGTCATATTTTGAAGAGCTATCTGGACTTTATATTGGATCTGAGAGTCACTGAGTTCACTGAGTAGGGGTGGGAGTGGAGGGATGGAAAGTGAGAAGTGGAGCACACATGGAAAAAAGGCATGGTCAAACTATCCCTGAGGAAAATCACAAACTCAGGTCATGGGACCTCAAGATTAGTGCATCCTGTCCTATTACCTTAACCTCATGACAACCCTCCATCCCTGAGCTGACCCTCTCCCAATCTCCGACATCACAATAACAATCCAAGGGGAGTAATATTTTCACTGCCAGCCTAACAAGGAGAGAGATAAGAAAGGGACAGACTTAGTGAACCAATCTGGAATTCTTAGATAATTTTTTAAAATTTTAAACATTTTCCCATGGTTACACGATTCATTTTCTTTACCTCCCGTCTTCCCTCCCCCCTCCCAGAGATGACATGAAATTCTTAGGTAATATGACTTATTCAATTATTATATTTTTTATTTTTCTTAATTCATGAGACTTTGAAAGATTTAGAGATGGAGAATTTGGAGGTTTTCTTTCTAAATAAAGTTTATTATATATTTTCACCAACTGTAGTTATTTCAACCATAATTAGTTATATCCTTAGAAATATATGAAGAAGAATTTGGGGATTTTCTTTCCAAGTAAATATATATATATATATATATATATATATTATATATTTCCCTGACTTTACAGTTATTATAACCATTAATTAGTTTGTTACCTTCTTGGATATAAATGAAGGCAAATTTGGAGATTGTTCTTTCCAAGTAAAATATTGATTACTTTTTCAATGACTTTGCATTGAATTATTACAACCATTAATTACTTCGTTTATTTCTTGGAAATACGTGAAGAAGACTGGTTAGCTTGGGCTCTTTCCCCCCCCCCCCCCCATCATGTATTTATTTCTGAAGGTAAATGAACTATAATCTTGGATAGGGCTTCCACTGAAACAGACTGAGGTTCCTCAGTGAGGATTACTCTCTGTGGGAGTTTCTTGATTTCATTCAGAGCTCTCTGTTTTAAAGATGAGAAACTTTGCTGTGTCCTGACCTGGACAGTGATTGTTTTGTTTTATTCTGTGCATTAGGAAGCATGTGACTGGGTAGGATGATGGGCAAATCATGTGATTGAGTGAGGCTCAAACTCAGCCAAGAAACTGAGAAGGGTGAGAGCTCCGAAACCTGACACAGACTTTCTCTGCCCGGCAGGCAGCACACATCACTGACCTTGCCATTGCTCCAGCACCATGGCTACCGGGGACTGTGGGGTAATCACCTCCAAGACTGTGCTTCTGCTGCTCAGTTTCATCTTTTTGGTAAGTTAGCAGGACTCTGGGGAACGAGGGGGGGGGGGGGAGCAACAAAATGAGAGCTCTTTAATAACAGTTCTTGTTCTAGCTGGGCTGCTTCCCTGGGCTGGGAGGAAGGTAGTGTTGGGGGTGAACTGATGCACATGATTAAGGAAATGAAAACAAGTCAGCAGGAGACAGACAGAGAGAGAGACAGAAATAGACAGGAAAAGAAAGAGGAAACGGGAGAGAGACAGAAAGAGGGAGGGAATGAGAGAGAGGGAAAGACACATAGGGAAGGAGGGAGAGAGAAGGGGGAGAGATAAAGAGAGGGAGAGGAGAGGCAGACAGAGATGTAGACACAGAGAGAGACAGAGAGGAAAATAAAGAGGAGACAAGAGACAGAGAGGGGAGAGAGAGAAAGGGGGGAAGGATGGAGAGAGAAAAAGAGACAGAGAGAGGGAGAGGCAGACAGAGACAGGGAAAGGAAGAGGAGACAGAGGAGAGAGAAAGAGAGGGAGGGAAGGAAAGAGAAAGGAAGAGATAGACAGCAGAGAGGGGGAGGGAGGGGGACACACACAGAGGGGGAAAGGGAGAGAGAGATAAAGAGGGGGAGGGAAGGAAGGAAAGAGAGAGGGGTAGACAGAGAAAGGAGTAGGAGAGAAGAGTGAAGAGAAGAGAGACAGAGGAGGGAGGGAGGGAAAGAAAGAAGGAAAGAGAGGGGGAGACAGAGACAGAAAAAAAAGAGAGACAGAGAGAGAAGGTGGGGGGAGAGAGACAGAGAGAGACAGAGACAGAGAATTATTAGAATTCAGCATTACTTTCCAATTCTGCTCCTTTCATGTACTCAGTTATCTCATGTTGTGGTGTTGACTTTTTTTTTTTGACTTGGGATTCTAAAGAACAATGCAGTAGCAAACACCAAAAAAGGCACCAGTTAAAAGCAGTTTTTTTCGCCAGGGGAAAAAGAAACTAAGAAAGAGAAGGGGAAATTTTAGTTGGTTAAAGGCTGAATGTGCTGCAGGTGGATTTTAAGTAAACATGCTGATGTCAATGGGGCTGTTCCCTGGAAGAGTTTCCTAACATCTCATTGGTTGGGGACACTCCTGGGTAAAGGAAAATGGGAGAGGGAGTTTAGCTGATATCATTCAAAAGAACTTGGATAGATTCTATTTAATAGCTGTGGCAGGGGGGGGGAAGGCGGGGTTAGGGTTTGTGGGTAGGCCTGGGGGTCAGGAAGACCTGCGTTCAAAAGTAGGCTCAGATACTTCCTAGTTGTGTGATGCCTTGTCAAGTCACTTAACTGCTGTTTGCCTCAGTTTCCTCATCTGTTAAATGAGGGTAATAATAGTAACCCTGTAAGGATAAAATAAGTTATTTGTAAAGTGCCTGGCACATGGCACAAAGAGCACCTGATAGTAAATGCTAGTTTTCCATTCTCCCTCACAACTACATTATTGCAGTTTATCCCTAACACTGGTCCCTGGCAATATATAAGAAGCCAGTAAAAATCCTAGGTTTGGACCTTGTTGCCTTGGGTTCATAATAGATACAGAGCTAGAAAAGGGATCTTAAGGGAGGTCATCTACTATAACAGCTTCCTTCTGCATATGAGAAAACGGAGATCCAGAGAGGTAAGAGATTTGCCTGATGTCACAGGGAATGAGCAGCAGTCAGTCCTGGCCCTTTGAGCACAGGACACACTGCTTTCCCCCTGTACTGAGACACATAAAAATGTGCAGACCTGTGTAACTACTGGAGGTCGCTGGCCCTGGCTAGTATCAGTACTGTGTGGAGCAAGAAATTCCTGTGGTTATTAATATCTCCAAAAAGTTAGTCAAAAAGGATTCCCTCCCCCCCATCCATTTATAAGATTACTCCACCCCACCCTGTAGGATAAAGTGTTTTGAAGTGAGTCTTTTGAGTTTGTTTGGGAATTTGCCTGAGGCAGGAGTCTGAGGCTGGACTGTTCTTAACGGGAAGTACCAGTGCTTTGTATTGTGTTGTATCTATTGAAGCTTTTTCCTGTGGCTGGAATGATCCTCACATCCTACTGTAAAGGTATTCTCCAATTTTTTGAAGATGTTAATTTACTTGAATGTGTCCATTCTAAAGCTATTCAGTATTCTGTCTCCAGCCTCTTGAAATGTTCATTCTAGTTGGAAGTGTCTGTGGAGAAACCAGAGGACATTTGTGTCAGTTTTTTTCTGTGAGTCAGTGAGTCTTGTCTGTGCCTGGTACCTCTGAGGCGGACATGGTCTGATTTCTCTCTCTGTAACTTTGGGGGCTTCTGTCTTGGGTCAATGACTTGAAAGAGTACCCCCACATTTCTCTCTTAATAAAGCATTATTTAAGTGATGGTTTTCTCCAATCAAATTGTTTAATAGTGGTTAAAGAGGGGGTACTTTGGAACTTTCAAGGTCCCCTCAATTTCTACTCCATGCAGGACCATAACAAGCCCTCATCCCAATACCATTTTACCCACTTGACTAGAGAAGAGATGGAAGAGATCTCAGGATAAGACATCATAGTGGCCATGCTACTCCAGTCTGCCCTAGGTTGCTGCTCTGCATCCTTTTCATGCCAAGTAATAATGGTGTCAACTTGAAATCTGGAGACCCCAAATTTGCCCCTATCCCTTGGGAACTTACTCCTAGGGAAATCCCAGATAGACCTGTTTCAGACTGAACAATAGACCTTTAAAATCCTTAATGATCTCAGTGTAGGTGGGACTAGTAGACCAGTCAAATGTCAAGTGCCTAGAAGTTTCCCCCATTGTATCAGAAATCTGTTCCCTAGAAAACAGACACCTATACTAGAACCATCCCTTTAGTATCCATTGTAAGTAGACCACTCCCCAATACCCCAGCCTCTTTTCCCCAGTCAGTGTAGGTTTGATTCCCTGAGTTCTCCAAAGGTATATAAGATCCCTATGTTTTATTGTTCTTCAGAGAATCATCTCGCAATTTGATTCTCACAGAGATACCATTCCCAGAATCCCAGAGCCCTTGGCTTTGTGTGGTTTTTAGGCGCTTGGCTCTGTGTGGTGGCAGCAGAATATTGAACACTATCAAAGACTTGGTTTTGCTGACTATTTTAGTAGTTCTGTGTTTTTCCAGGTTGACAATGGCATTACTCCTAATATTCTTGCTACACCAAGGCTGGATCTTTTCTCCCCCCTATACAGAAGCAATCTGTTTATTTCCTGTCCAACCTCCTAAGTGGAACTTTCAGATAGTCATCCCCTCTCCTCAACTGTGCCCACAGCTCTTAGGTAGAGGAAAGTTTCACTCCTATACTGTGAAGGAGGGAAGCACCTGCTTTCAGCGTGTTTATTCGAAGAGAGAGGTTTCCGATTATGTAATTATTGGGTCAAAGTCCCAGCCTAAAAACTGCCTTAGCTAAATTACAATGTTTAAATGGGTGCTTTAAAAATGCCTAAAATCAGTCTGTGAGACTGAAACCAGACTTTCCCCTTGTTGTTGTTGTTGTTGTCATTTGTTTCCATCTCTAAAACCTTTTTGGCCACAACAACTTTCAGAGTTCTTATCAACCCTGTGGCCAAATAACAAATATCTGCCAGGCACTGTGCTAGATTCAGGGGCCACAAATACAAAGAATGAAATAATCCCTACTCCTGTGGAATTTACATTTTGATGGGGGATACGGCAAAGATGGAGATGGACAGGGGGAAAAATAAAGCATAGACTGACAGATCAATAGAATAAATACAAAATAGTTAAATATAGGGTAGTTAGAGAAGGGAGCTCAGTTGAGGGGAGCAGGAAGGGTACAAGGAATGTTTTTAAGGAAGAAAAAGAGATTGAGGTGGAGGTGGGGAGGGATGCAAAAAGTTGGGGATTGGAGATGGATTGTCCTCTGAGAGGAAGTGAGAGGTCAGTTTGGTTGACTCACAGAGAGTGGGAGGGGAATAATATACCAGAAAGGTTATGGCAAAGTAGTAAATAGGCTTTAAAATGCCAGAGGGTTTCTTATTTGATTCTAGAAGCTATATAAGGCCAGTGGGGCTAATAGAGGGGAGGGAAGTGATATGATCAGATTTCTGCTTACAGATGGCAGTGGTGAGAGATTTGAAGCAGAAAGATGAATTAAGAGCCTGTTAAAATAATCCAGGCAAGAGGAAGATGGGGGCCTGATCTAAAGTTGTAGTTGTGTGAAGAGAGAGAAGGGATCAGACTTGAGAGAGGTTGTGAGGAAAAAAAATGGCAAGATTTGGATTGAATATGTGGGGTAAAGAGAGGGAGAGTGGTAAGGTTATTAAGTTGGGAGCCTGGAAGAATGAATACTGGTGCCTTTGAAAGAAAGAAAGTGAAATTTGAAAGAGCAGAAGAGTGATTAGAAAAGATAATGAGTTCGGTTTGGGACGGGTTCACTCTGAGGTGTCTCCAAGACATCCAAAGAATTTGATGTGTCCAATAGAGGTGTTAACCTTGAAAAACACAGAACTACTAAAGTTGTCAGAAAAACCAACTTTAATCAGGAAAGAACTAGGTCCAGTAATCTGCCCCTATCACTGAGCCAAACGCCACAAACTACACAGTCAACACCCTGGGGCTCTGGGGCTGTGTCCCTGGGAAGAACGCACCACACTACATGATTCTCAGAAGAACAAGAGAATTTGGGGAACTTGTATACCTTTGGGGAGAACTAAGGACAAGGAAGTATGATTGATTGACATTACCATGGCTACAAGGAAACCAGAAGTCCCAGACAGGACTCTCAGGGAGAGGCTGATGCTTTACTGTGGATACCAAAGGGAAGGGTCCAGTCATGGACTGGGCTCCCCGGGAGAGGACTTTGATACAATGGGAGAAACTACTAGGATAAAAGGGTGCTTAACATCTCATTAGGTCTACCTTTAGGTCTATTGTTGTGACTGAAATGGAAGAGTGGGGGGACTTCCCTCTGGTGAGTTCTCAGGGGACAGGGGCAGATTTGGGGTCTCCAGATTTCAGGTTGACAGAGGGGAGAATGGAACTAGATATAAATATCTGGGAATAGTCATTAGAGAAATGAAAGATAACTTCCAGGGAGCTGTTGAGGTCACCAGGAGAGGAAGGGGAGAGAAGAGAAGGGGGGATTGGACAGAGCCCTGGGAAGCACCCACAGGGGACATGACTTATATAATGAACCAATAAAGGAGGAATTAGAGAGACAGGAGAAGAGAACCTGGAGAAAGTAGCATTTATGAAAGTCTAAAGGCAGCTGGGTAGCTCAGTGAATAATAGAACACCAGACTTGAGTTGGGAGGACCTGGGTGCAAATTTGTCCTCAGACACTTCCTAGCTGTATGACCCTGGGCAACTTCACTCTGTTTGACTCAATTCCCTCATTTGTAAAGTGAGCTGGAGAAGGAAATGGCAAACCACTCCAGTATATTTGCTAAGAAAACCTCAAATGAAGAAGCAAACACAACTGAAAAAAATGATCCAACAAAATAGCTTCAGGGGATGGTAGGATCCAGTGTAGGTTTTTAAAGTATGGAGTGGAGACTTGGGATAGGTAAGGTAGAGTAGATAGAGAGGATGAAGATTAGAGAAAGACAGGCTGATTAAATCAGAGGCAATAGGATCAAGGGCAAATGAAGTGCTAATTTTTTCTTGATCCGTGACACTGAAATTTATTAAAATAATAGAATCAATCTTCTCAGATTTCATGTTCTCATCTTTGGAACAAGAATGAAATTCATGTGCTTCCCTGGATTTCTATAAATTGAATCTTATTGAAAGATTTGCTAATATTGAAATGACATGTTTTCTTGGTCCAAGTTCTGAGCTATTTATTGCTGGTAGGCATTATTGTTAGCTTTGCAGAGGTACAGGAAGCACTTTAGGCTCACAAGTGATTGTTCATGGATGATGGTTCTTTTTCCGGGTTTGATTTTGCTTTCTAGTTTAGAGTTGTTGATGTCTTTTTTTTTTCATTAAAAAAACATACCAATGGATTTGTCTTTCATTAAGTCATTGGGGGAATATGTGGAATGTGCAAACAAAAATAAATTGGTGATTTAAATTTCCTTACTTTTGATTTTCATCTGAATTTCTCAATATAGAACATAAACCTTTGTTTATTTTATTATATATTATTATATATATTATTTTATTTATATTATTTTATTTTATTTTATATATATTATTTTAATATGACCTTATATATATATATTATTTTAATATGACCTTAATATCAAAATACATCCCTTTCCCTTCCCTATCCAATGAGACAAGTAACAAAATAAAAAAATAAGAAATAAAAATGAAAGAGGAGAAAAATAGTTAAGAAAAACCAACCAACCAAGACATCAACTGAGTTTGACAATATGTGCAGTCAAACTTTTGTTTCTGATATGGTGTATATGAAGATTGTCAGGCACAAATTAGAATAATTATTAGTTTATTAAATAACTTCATTAGAAAGCAGTTATTTTTCACTTTCCTGTATGCAATCTTTTTTTGAAAAGGATTCAAGATGCAGGGCAGCTGGGTAGTTCAGTGGATAGAGCCAGGCCTAGATATGAGAGGTTCTGGGTTCAAATTTGACCTCAGACACTTCCTAACTTTGTGACCCTGAACCAAGTCACTTAATCCCTATTGCCTTGCCCTTACTACTCTTCTGTCTTGGAAAGAAAACACAATATTGATTCTAAGACAAAAGGAAAACGTTTTTTTTAAAGGGGAGGGGCTTAAGATAGTGAAGGATTTTCAGATAATAGGACAGTAAGACAGTACTTTATTTCTTAATTAGGTCATTTTATTAACACAAAATTTTTATTTTATTTTATTTTCCATTAATAATTTTATACTGAGGACATTAGACTCTTAGGTGGTACAGTAGTTAGAATATTGGACTTGAGTCAGGAAGATCTGAGTTCAAATCCTCTCTCACTTATTTACCTGTGTAATAATTAAAATTATGAGGCTAATAGTAGCTTAATAACTTTATTAAATCAAAGTAATAGGAGAAGTAAAGAGAGGGAAATGTAGGAAAATTAGCTTTCTAATCTATTGACTACTATGGTGGGATTGTGGCCAACTCCAACATGGGTTCCTCCTGTTCTCCACAATCTAGCCAGAAGACCCCATAGGCTCCTGGGCCTCCCCTTATAAGCTGTTCTCTCTACCCACTAGCTCTCACATGTCACATCTCAGGAACCAACCATAGTTTCTTAATTTGCCTGGGCCACCCAGGGGGACAGTGCCTGTGGAATCAGTTTCCTGTCTCACTGGTTCCTTGGTTCTTTAACTTCCTTTCTCTGAGGTCTTGTCTATACCTGGCTCAGCGGTCTTTGACCTCCAGGTCACTGAGAGATGTTGTTAAAAAAAGGTGACATAACGGAGAGAGAAATTTGCTTCCAACACTGTGTAACTCTGAGCAAGTCACTTAACTTGTCTTTGCCTCAGTTTCTTCATCAGTAAAATGAGAATAACAGTAGCACCTACCTCAGGATGAGTGTTTAAAATGGGGGAAATGCTCTGCAAACCACAAAGTTAAAACACTGTATAAATGCTAGCTATTATTATTTCATTCTTGATTCCCTCATTTCCCTCCCATCTTCTTACTCAGGTTCTGGACTTTTCCAACACAGGATATTCTTTAAGCCATTGCCTCATTAAAATGCAGGCATGAAGGTGACCACCTGCCAAGCAGTGAATTAATTAAATTATGTCAACATTTACCAAGTGCCTACTACATGCAAGGAAATGTTTTAGGAGATAGGGATACAAAGATAATAACTACTCAATTCCTAGCCTCAATAAATTTATCGGCTCAGTGGATTGAGAGCCAGGTCCAGAGACGAGGTCCTGGGTTCAAATATGGCCTCAGACACTTCCTATCTGTGTGACCCTAGGCAAGTCATGTAACCTCCATTGCCTAGCCATTATCTTTCTTTTGCCTTGGAACTAATACACAATATCAATTCTAAGATGGAAGGTAAAAAAAAAATATACTGTTCTACTTGGATGCCAAGGTTGGATTATTCTAGAAGGAGTCATCCACAGAATTATGTGTTTCATATCATTTTATAGAATCATAGATCTAGATCAGGAAGAGATTTCAGGGGGTCATCTAGTCCATTGTCCTCACAAGTGCTTCCTGAGAAGATGAAGCCATTTGGTTGTTGCTAAAGACACTGTATATGGATCAAGGGGACATGGTTGGGGATGTAGACTCTAAATAAACATCCTAATGCAAACATCAACAACATAGAAATAGGATCTGATGAAGGATACAGGTAATATCCAATGAAATTGTGCATTGGCTGTGGGAAGGGTGGGGGGAGGGTAGGGAGGGAAATCATGTGATTCTTGTACCCAAGGAATAATGTTCTAAATTGACTGAATAAATTAATTTTAAAAATAAAGACACTGTATACTTCCCTTCTATCCTATATAAAAATTTCCCTGTAGGACCATGGAATCTATCAAGCCAGGCCAAGGCTTCTCCTATTGGTGACCATCTTTTCTGATTCAGGAGCTCTGTAGTGGATGTAAGGAACATCTACACTGACTGACAACATGAGGGAGGTTTTGGGCACAGCTGAGTTCAAAGAATAATTTTCTAGGCTATAAAAGTCTGTCTTAAGATAGCTGTTTGGTTATGTATGTAAACTGGTCACAGCCCCCTTAGCACAGGTATTATGGAAGGACTCAGTCCCTGAAAGGACAGGCAAAAAACAGAGTCCACATTAGAGGCTAAAGAGACCTTCCATGTTCATTATCAGAGTTTGGCTCCCAAGTAGAGCAGAGAGAACCTAGTCTCAGTTTTCAAAAGGGGCAGGCATTTGCAATTGGGTATTTAAGCCTAACAAACACAAAAAAGGTTATTTTGAGCAAACAGTTCCCAAAATTTGAATCCTTGTAGTTTCTAGCACCCAGAGGGTTTGAGAACAGGGGACCAATTTTCTGAGAAGAGGAGATCTCTATCTAGATCCCAGACCACATAAAGCAGGACCCAGACAGCTCAGCATTTTCTGGGCTGATGGGGAGGGGGGGAAGTGGCATAACAGTTACTACCCAGGGCAGTATGAGGTGCTTTTATCAAAGGTCACATTGGTGGTGGTAGATCCTTGTTGAATGTGCATGTTGAGAGAGATAACCAAGTAACGTCCCTCAAGGACCAGCTTGGGCTTAGAGGAAATAAGAAATTACTTTCTTGTACTGTCCCAATTTAGGGCCCCTAGTTGTGGGGTGTGTGTGTGTGTGTGTGTGTGTGTGTGTGTGTGTGTGTGTAGTGTGTAGTGTGTGTGTGGAATGGCTAATTCTGTGAACACAGGGAAAATTTTCCTATCAATCTTACCCTGGAGGAGGCTGAACAGGTAGGGATCCTTGGAGTTGGGCATCTAGAATCCAATTCTGGAGAACTGGACAAGATGTTCTGAGTCAATGATGGCCCAAACCTATCAATACATCAGTAGGAATTTCTGGAGACTGGTAGAAATGTCCCTCCATCCTGCTGAGTTCACAGCTCAAGAGGGGTGCTGATAACAAGGGTCTCTAAGGGATGTCTGGGGGGAAATATAAGCCCAGCATAAAGTTAAGATGAGAGACAGGCTTCTGAATCAGCCCTTACAGGGGGAGGTGGGCCTTTTTGGCCCCCACTGACAGAGAAGGATAGGAAAGGAGTATAAGGCTCAGCGTAGGATGCATATCCCTGATGGGCAAAGGCTCCCACTAGCCCCAGAAAGGCACCTACTATGTGCCAGGTACTATTCCAAACATTGAAGGTATAAAGGAAGGCAAAAAAAGGTCCCTGTTCTTAATGAACTCACAGTCTAATAGAGGGAAATAATAGGCAAACAGCTATGGACAAACTAGAAATATGCAGGATAAATTGAAGATAATAAACAGAAAATACTTGTAATAAGTGGGATTAGAAAAATTTTCCTGTAGAAGTTTGGAGTTTAGTTGGAACTTGAGGGAGGCCAGAAGGTGGAGATGATGAAGGGGAGAGTATTCCAGGAATGGGAGGGACAGCCACAGTTTTGGGGATAGAATGTCTGGTACAAAGGAGGACAGTGTGATGGATTAGAGAATCTGAGGGGCAGGGAGTATACAATGTAAGAAGACTGGAAAATGTAGGGAAGGGGTCAGGTTATGAGGCCAACTAGAGGGTTTTAAATGTTTGATCCTGGAAGGAACAGAGAGCCAGATGAGTTAATTAAATGGGGGGGGGGGCAAGAATGGGGCCCAGGTGATCAAATCTCTGCTGCAGATGGATCAGTTTGATAGCTAAATGGAGAAAGAAATACAACACACAAGAGATAGTCAGGGGCCCAGGTTCAGGTGCATTCTAGCTTTAGCTGCCACTTGGGAGCAGTTGCCAAGCTGCCAGGATAGAAAAGGGCCGCCCTGCCTCCAGCCCTCTTGGGAAAGTCCCTAGGTTACTGAATGCTTCCTGGAGCATTGAAGGAAAAGAATGATGCAGATAGAATCACTTCTTTCCTTCAGGTACACTGATTTGTCTACTCCCTCTGTTCAGTGACCAATTAAAGGGTTTGCTTCATTATCCCCAAAGCACCCAAGACCTTTAACATTGAATCCCATTTGTCCCCTGAGTCCCTAGAAGTTTCCAAGGGTGTTCTGGTACACACCCCCACCTATGTCATCTCCTACAGGCTTGTTCTCACAGGTGATCCAAACCTCTCTCCATACTTGCATTGAATCTCCCACCCAGCAGTCTGGCTCTCAGGGAACATCTAAAATATGTATTGTCTCTAGGGTATTCAGCTCACCTATTATCAACTAAGACTATAACATTTGAACACGAAGCATTTATTAGTAAGGCACATAAAGAGAGACTTGGGGCTTGCTTCTGAATCTGAGTTAGCAAGGGGCTAGGGCTTTTTTCTCTTTTCCTTGAAGAGAGGGGTATAAACAACCTCAAGATTTCCCCAATAGGGAAAAGTCCTAATTGTATTAGCAGAATTGAGACTTTGGGGAAGTCAGTATCTGTGATTATTCACATATCACTGGTCTGTGCAGTATCCTGTTATAGCTTCTATGGGCCACTTGGGTACTTTTGTTTTGTTTTGTTTAATTTTTTTCCTTTATTTTATTCCAGTGACAAATTTACACATAAATTTTCCATGGTTCCATGATTCATGTTGTCTCCCACCCCTTGTACCTCCACCCTCCTGGAGTTGACAAGCAATTCCACTGGGTTATATATGTATTATCACTCAAAATCTGTTTCCATATCATTCATTTTTGTAAGGGAGTAATCTTATTAGACCAAAACCCCACATCATATACACTTGGGTACTTTTTGGCAGTGGCCTGACAGGGGATGTGTCTGACTGTTGCCATCACTTCTGCCTTTTCTGCCCCTGCTGTATTTTAGATTGTCATGGTAACTCCTAAATGCCCCTGATCTCAGGTAGCTTTGCCTTCTTTCTCCTAGCAATCCCTCCTTTTTTCCTAATGACACCTGTACCTTCAGCCCACATCATTATGGAAGACTGAGTCTTTTCCCATTCCCATAGCACATGATCCGGTGCATGGTTAATGAATATTAGGGTGGTTTCCATCCAAAGAAGTAACTCCCCATTCTGACTCCTGTGACAGACAGACTACTAAAGAGCTCACCATCTCTCCCTCATCCTTCTTTTAAGTCAAAACTTCTGTTTTCACAAGCCTCCCTCCAAAGAAATCTTATTTCTTCTTCTCAATAAACCCATCCTTTCACCCTCACCATGTGCTGGTGGCATAGTTAGAAGAAAGCATGAGACGGTTTGCATTGCTTTGGCATCAATTCAAGCCTCAAAGTTGAGACAGAGCAAAGTAGGAAAATTATATATACCACGTGTTTTCTTCAGACCGCAGAATGACTCAGTTTCAGAATCTATTAAGGAAAAAATCTTTTAATGTCACGTTGATAACAGTCATTCAGCCCTAAAGGCTCAGAATAATTGAGACTAAGCATAGTATGGGCTGTTCTAAGAGGCAGTAGCTTCGACCTCAGCTGGTCACATTTCCACTGATTTCCTAATGCATTTTTCATATTCTTTGATGCCATTTCCTTCCTTGAACAAGCATTGTGCCAAATTGCCTGGAGACACAGTAAAGATCAATCATGGTAGCCAGTGCAAGCATACATTCTTGAGCTTCAAAACTATAAGCATGGGTGCTAAAGGATGGGACTTCACATAATATTTTACTGAATTACTGAAGCTAGTTCCCCCAAACAATAATCTTTAAAAGTACAGGTTGAATTTTAGGGTGGATAAAAAGCTGTCCTTGTCGTCAGAAAGAAGACTTGGGTGGGTTAAAGCCTCATCTCTGGCATAGATTGCCTATGTGACCCTGAGCCCTCTGTGCTCCAGTCAATCTTTCAAGAGTATAGGTTGAAGAGTAGGTAGCAATCTGCATTGGTAGATGGAGTATCCTTATCCGGGAATGCCCTTTACTCCAACGGAACACAGAGAACCTGGTGCATAGTCATATTTGACCTTTATAATAGAGGGGGGAAATTTAGAGTTAAGAAAAGGCTTTCTTAGATACCTTCAAAGTTTAGCTTTGAAAGAACCCCAAAAGCCTCATAGTCAGACATTGTCATTTATGAGGAAAGAAACCTGTGACATGGAGCCTAAGGATATTTGGTCCTAAAGCATTTTCTTTCTACCTGGAAGAAAATCACTGTATAATTATAAGAAACTTTACAGGGATTGTTAGAGATTTAAGGTTGTTGCATTTTGTGTGTGTGTGTGGGAGGGAAAAAGCCTGTCTTTTAAGCAAATGCCTCAAGAGCTGTCTAAAATTCCCTTTTTCAGGAAAGTAAGAAATATTATCCGTGTTGTGTCAAAAGGCCTTGTCATCTGCAGCCTTTCACTAAAGAGAACTATTTTCCCCCTGAACCTGAGCACAGATCCTTCTGATCCGACATTCTAGTCAATGAAATTACAGAGCCTTGCCTTCACAGAGGAGCAGACTTAAGGGCATCATTTTAGTGAATCTGCCAGATATACCCAAAGTTATGTTATGTAGACTGGTTTTATATAGTCGTGTCTTGTCCTGTTCAAACAAAGTGTTCTCTAAAAGTTGGGTGTCAAATTGAAATTTTGTCAGAACAATCTCATACTTATTTTAATGCTGACTGAAACCTTTATGTGAAGTAAAAACCAAAACAAAACACTCCTTCCTTCCTTCCTTCCTTCCTTCCTTCCTTCCTTCCTTCCTTCCTTCCTTCCTTCCTTCCTTCCTTCCTTCCTTCCTTCCTTCCTTCCTTCCTTCCACCCTTCCTCCCTCCCTCTCTCTTTCCCTCTCTCTCTCTCTCTCTCTCTCTCTCTCTCTCTCTCTCTCTCTCTCTTCTTTCTTTCTTTCTTTCCTACCCTCAAATGTAGTTTTGGCAGTAATAAGTGAATAGGGGAATGACATAAGAAATGATGGTAAAAGAAATGATGTGGAAACTTTGGGGGAAAAGGACGTCTGAGAGAGTTCATACATAAAGTATCAAAGGTAGAAGGCCAACTTATACCATTTCTTGATGACCATGTCTCCATGGATAACTTCCTTACCCATAAGCAGGACAAATGTGATATTGGCAGTGAGACTGAGGGTGAGACTGTCCCCAACTATCTTTGTATGAAGGTCCCATGGTCTGTTTAGCAACAAGAAGTCTCTTATCACTGATCATTTCTGGCCCTCATGTGTAACCCCTGTTTATGAAAAATAATCTTTTCTAGTTAATATATCAATTTCAATCGGACCATTTAAGGTCTTCCCAGTTGTGGGTAATCCATTAAGGGAGAATCCTTGCAGGCCCCACTGACTATATATCCTGATAGTATACATTCATTAAGTGTTGGCTTTCCAAATGGCCAAAGCACTGGCACTCTAACTCTGCTGCTGTTGCAGACAGTGGGTGACTGAGAACTCAAGACAGCTACAGCTGTTTAGATTCACAGCTCCCTAATCCCAGTTTTCACTTGTTGGTGACACAAGATTTTGATCATCTTTTTCCATATATTTTGTTTCTGTCCTGGAGAAAGAAACTTCCTAAATTTCTGTGCTGGTTTGCTGAATTCAAAATATAACTTTATGTGAAGTAAAAAACAAAACAAAACACTCCTTCCTTCCTTCCTTCCTTCCTTCCTTCCTTCCTACCTACCTTCCTTTCTTCCTTTCTTTTATCCTGTGTTAATCTGCTACTTTCTTAAGCAACTTAGCATCACTTTGTGCTTTAGAAGAATGTGTTGAACTCAATGTGGACACTGGATCAACACAGCCAACTGTAGTTAAGAGCTCTTGGGTCAAAACATACATTAGCCTCAGCCTCCCTTCATAGCTGAGTTGACAAGCCTGGGCTACCTACATCTAGGACTCCCTAATTTATTCATTTATTCTATGATATCCAGATTTCATGTATCTTTTTTTTTAAGTGATACATACCTGTAAGGAAGAGTAGCTTCTACTCTACAGTTTTTAGCATCACAGCTTTTTGAGCACAGCCTAACTTGTAAAGTAGTAAAAATGGTGGAGGAATTCACTTAGTTTTTTCAAAGGCTGTAACAGGTTTCCTAAGGGCAGGAACTATGATTTATTTCACATTGAATCTTACTTCTCTCTGCCAAGCATGGTATATCCCAGATAGTGGGTATTTAATAGGAGGATTTAGGACTCTTGAGGTGCTTTTGAACACTTTTGAATACTTTTGAACATTTTAGGTCTATGATCCTAAAATGCAAAGAAGACAAAAGTCTTTTTAGGGAATCTTACAGTCCTGGTAAATGTGTCAAAACTGTCCTTCTCACAGAAGGTAGACCATCCATTTCAGGAAGACCAGACCATAGAAGGATAGGACAAATATATATTATCTATTTAATAGGGCATTAAGAACTTTAAAACATCAGCAGACAATGATTGGGGCTTCATGGACAAGGCACCAATTTTCTAATACATGCATTTGAACTAAATATCAAGGTTCATCCAAGGAACATGTGGCTCATTATTGCCTCATACGTATGCTGGTTTCTGAGCCTGTAACAGCTTCTGAACTTCTAAATTCTGGTTGGCCATGCATGTCCTAGGAAGTCTTGTCATTGCTTCATCATGTGGCAGAAAGCCATAGTATGGAGGAGAAGAGTAGAAATGACTTCCTGCCTCATGTAGGGGGCTTCCCTCTGCTTCAGAGTCTTCGTGTATTAAGCATGTTGTAGTCCACCTAGACTATAATTATGGTCTCATGTACCCTTATATACTCCTGCTGACTCTTTGATCTTCACTCTACCACATCCAATATAACTCCTGGGATTTGCTTCAACTATCTGAACACCATATGAATACTTCTAAATCTTTGAGGAGATGCCAGTGCTTCATTGGTGGAAGATAACCAGACTAAAGAAAGTTCAAGATGACGAGGAATAGAGGGGTAAAAAATGGCCAAGACCTTGATCTGAGTGTATATAGAACTATTGTAGTGGATGAAGGGAGAGAAATAGCACTGAAGAAAAAGGAGTAAGTGAGGATACAAAATTCTGTGCATGTTCACTAGCTATTCCCATGCCTGAATATTCTCTTTCCCCTTGTCTGGCTTCCTTCCCATATTAGAAGCCTCTTCCTGACTCTCTCTCTTCCCTTAATGCTAGCACTTTCCCTCTAGTGATTATTTCCAATTTATCCTGTAGATATCTTTTTTATACATACTTTACATGGGTGTGCTGGGAAATGTTTAACATGTTTTTTCTGGGTGAGGGGGGTATATACTACCTTCTTTTAAGTTCTAATTAAATGATTAGTCTTTTTTCCAACACTTTATTTTATCTAGATAATAAACTAAATAATAAATGGAGCTGGGGGAAGCTAGGTGGCTCAGTGGATTGAGGACCAGACCTAGAAATAGAAGATTCTGGGTACGAATGTGTCCTTAGATATTTCCTTGCTTTGTGATCTTGGCAAATCACTTGACCCCCATTGCCTTGCCCGATGTTGGCAAACTTATGGCATTTATGCTAAAGGGAGCTGTTCCCCTCCCCCTCTCCACCATGCCAGAGGACATTTCTCACATGACCTGCCCCTCTGCCCAGCAGCCCAATGGGAGCGCTTCCTCCCTACCCTGTCTGGAATAAGGTGGGAGGCTCACATGAGGTGTGAGGGTTGCCATTTGGGCACTCAGTCTTTAAAAGATTCACCATCACTGGCCTAGCCCTTACCACTTTTTTGCCTTAGAACCAATATAAAGTATCAATTCTAAGAAGGTTTAAAAGACAATAAAAGGAGCCCTGCCAATTTCTGAGGCCTTAAGTACACTGAAAATTTCTTCTAGTTGGAGCTGTCTTCAGCACTCCCACTAATTGCATCCATATTGTCTCTATCCTTAGACTGTGAGCTCCCTAAGAGAAGATGATTGTCTTTTACTTTTCTTTATGTACCCCAGGGCTTCACACAGTGCCTGGCACATAGTAGGTCTTTATAAAGACTTATTGGCTGACTGATGAATTACATCCATATGCAGACAATACTGATATAAGTATTATGTGGCATCCAATAAAGTGCTAAATCAAATATGATTGAGCATGGTCAACTGAGGAGAAGCTAGAGCTCTTTGGAATGACCAGGTAAATGAAAAGGATTCTTTTTGTATCATCTCCCTATGTCACATTTTTCAGGATCAGGGAATATACATTATCCACGGTGAACTTCTTAATCTCAATATCTAATGCAGTATTGGATACTCCATAGCTAAGAATAATGATTCAATTTCATGTTCTTATTCCAAGGTCTCTTTATAAAGGTATTTTATTTGTAATGACAGAATTAAACATTCTGATATGCCTTTTGTGGTTCTTATTAATTCTTCTGCTCGATGAAATCAAATAAAACCTACTTATGAAATGATTGAAAGGATGAATGCTAATTATTGGGGGGGGAATGCTTCCTGCTTGTCTGGGAAGATGCTTGGTTTTATAGGATTCATTGTAAACTCTTTAGAAAAGTTTCAAGAGGGACATAAATTGCTGCCTAAACAAAACATTTGAAACTTAATATGCCTCACTTGTCAAAGCTCATTTTATATTTTATTAGTCTGAGTATATGGGTTTGGGAAAGATGAATATGTCTAACGTTTGACAGCTTAACCTGATTAATCCCAAGATTCTCTTGCCAGTTAAACTTTTATACTCTAACCTCCATGTTCCTTTTTAAACTGTTAAAAGCAGATATTTTAAGATTTTTAAAAAATTAATCACATATATCATTTTATAAGCTTAAAATTAGTTATGTATACAGTGAGCTTACTAAGACTGTTTGATGAAATGCAAAGAACTTTAGACTTGGAATAAGAACCTTCTTGGGTTTTCAAGTCCTAGCACTCACATTCACTAACTGTGTGACCAGGAAAACTTATTCCACCTTTCAGAGCCTATTTTCAAATCTGTAAAATGGTGTAAGAGATAAATTTAGAGTTGAGACAATATATTTTTAGTTGGTCGCTAGGGATTTAAATTCAAAATCCCAATGAAATACTCAAGTCAGAATGGAATTTTATGGTGGTTTATTTACAATAGAAGGAAGAAATTTAGAATGTGGGAGAGAGGGAAAAGGGAATTGATTTGCTCCAGCCTGATCTGAGCCAGGCAGGAGTTCAGAGGCCTCAGCCAAAGGGCCTCTCCAGAAAGCCCAGGAAAAGGGGAGTCAGCCTTATCACTCACCACGTGACCATCTAAAAGAAAGCAATCTGAGGTCTCACGCTGAGCTCCTCCAGGGTCGAGTTCCACAGTCAAGGTCCCTCTCACAGGAAGTGACACAAAATATAAAGGCAGTTCTTTACATCACTTCCTGTGTCTCACATGTACCAATAGTGGCTTAAATTTGGCTTAGGACAGTTCAGGGGGCAGACAGTTGTTTCTGTTTTGTCATTTGCTAGCACACCTCGGTCATAGACCTTCCTCCCCAACAATCCTTAAGTGGGAGTGTATACCTTCCTGTTTGCTAGAATTCTAAAGACTAAGCAGGGTGGAGTAAAACTAAAATTCACAATGGGGATTTTACCATAGCATCTGCTATCACAGGGTTATGGTGAAGATCTAATGAGATAATTCCACATTAAAATGCTTCACCAATCATAAAGAGCTATTTAGTTAAGTCAGTACGGGCGGTTGTTGTTTTGTTATATACTTAGCACTCTAAAACTATTGATACTTGGTTTAGAGCAGATGTTTTCAGCCTGCTCTAGACCTATCAAACACAAAGAGCAAGATAATAATATGTATATTAGTACAATGTTTTAGATAATTTGGAGGAGGGTGTCTGTTCTTTCCTATTCATTTAGTCACTAATGCTGCTGACTTACAAGTCTACATGGATTTCTTAAGAATTAATATCACAGGATGTTTATATAATGGGAATCATTACATTTTGCCACCTATATTATCACACCCAATGAATGAGATACCATTATTCTTCCAATTATGCATATGACTACTCAATTAAATGAAAATTTATTGAGCATTTAAAAAAAAGCAAGCTAATAAGAGCTTACTATGTGCCAAGCACTGTAGAGGAAGAACAGGCATTGAATAGAAAGTCCAGGGAATCAAAGGTGCAGCCTGCAGAGAAAATAAAGAAAATGAAAAGTCTGGGAGGAACCAGCCAATTAGCAAGAGAGGCCACACGGGCAGGAGCCTACTTCCAAAGTAAGAAATCCCGGGTTGAATTGAGATTTCAGGGTAAAGAGGTTTCTGTGGCACTAAACATGGGACAACTGAGTGGTGCAGTATATAGAGTGCCAGACCTGGGGTCAGGAAAGCTCATCTTCCCGAGTTCAAATTTGGGCTCAGACACTTAGTAGCTGTATGACCCTGGGCGAATCATCTGAACCCTATTTGCTTCAGTACCTCATCTGCAAAATGAGCTGGAAAAGGAATTAGCAAAACCACTTCTGTATCTCTGCCAAGAAAACTGCAAATGGGGTTATAAAGAGTCAAACACAACTGAACAACAAATGGCATTGTAAAGAAGGTCTGGAGAGTCAGGAGTGGGGTCCAGAGAGGAGTGAATATAAATGCTCTATTCTTGTTATTATGTAAATCTGAGCTATTACTATCATCAGCATTGTTACTTCATTTGAACAAAACATGGGTGGCATGAAACATCATGCCCAATGAATAATGCACAGCAAAATCCTCATAGGGTAG
Organism: Monodelphis domestica; assembly: GCF_027887165.1. Taxonomy (NCBI): domain Eukaryota; kingdom Metazoa; phylum Chordata; class Mammalia; order Didelphimorphia; family Didelphidae; genus Monodelphis; species Monodelphis domestica. The sequence goes on from NC_077229.1 coordinate 424,039,314, forward strand.
ATAGAAGCTGAAATAAGTGATTTGGATTTGCATAGAATGTAATATCACATACATGTAATAACTTTCCACATAAGTTTTCTGAAGTTAGAAGATCCAGAGTTTCTCTTTTTTTTCTTTCACTTCCCCTTCCTGGAAATGGTAAGCAATTTGATCTGGATTGTACATGTGTCATCATGCAAAACCTATTTCTATGTTGTTCATTGTTGAAAGAGAATATTTCTATAAAATAACCCCCCCAAGTTAAAACCTAAATAATCTAAAGTGAAGGATGCTTTGATCTGCATCTGGCTCCAATGGCGGTGGAGAGCATTCCTTGTCATCAGTCCTTCAGAATTGTCCTGGATCAGTGCACTGCTGAGTAGCTAAGTCTATCACATTGGATCATTCTACAATATTGCTGTTACTGTGTACAATGTTCTTCTGGTTCTGCTTATTTCGTCTATATCAGTTCATACAGTTCTTGCCAGCTCCTTATGAAATCATCCTGTCCATCATTTCTTACAACAAAATGATATTTTATCATCATCATATGCCACAATTTGTTCAGCCATTCCCCAGTTACTGGACATCCCTTTAGTTTCCAATTCTATGCCACCACAAAAAGGACTGCTATTTATATTTTTTTGTACAAGTAGGTCCTTTCTCCCTTTTTTTTGATCTCTTTGGGAAACAGATCTACTAGAAATATTACAAATTTTACATATTTACTCATTTGATCCTTACTAAAAACCCTTTGAGGCAGTTAGAACAGGTATAAGAGGCAATATTATGGTGGGAAAAACTGCTGGATTTAAAGTCAAGAAAGGCCTTAGTTTGATTCCTTTTCTGATTAAAAGTTGTATAAGTATAGGCAAGTCACTTAATTTCTGTTTGCCTGTTTCCTCATCTGTAAAAATGGGAATAATAGGGGCAGCTTGGTGGCTCAGTGTATTGAGAACCAGGCCTAGAGGCAGGATCCTGGTCCTGGGTTCAAATTTGACCTCAAGACAGTTCCTAGCTGTGTGACCCTGGGTAAGTCACTTAACCACTAACTCTTACCACTCTTCTGCCTTAGAACCAATGCACAGTATTGATTCTAAGACAGAAGGAAAGAGTTATAAACAAAATTAATGGGCATAATACCTGTAGTACAACAAAGTAGACCTTAGATGGCTCTCTCAATGTCAGTTTTATTATTATTAAGTTATCAGCACCTACGTTAAGACTACAAGCCAGCCAGAGACATGAGGATGGCAATTTTTCTGAAGCCCTGTGGGCTGGAATTCTGCCACTAGAAATTCATTCCTGTGAGTTTTCACTACAAGAATGGACTTTCTTATTTAAACCCTTAGCTTACATCTTAGAATTATTACTGTGTATTGGTTGCAAGGCAAAAGAGAGATAAGGGCTAGGCAATTTGGGGTTAAGTGACTTGCCCAGGGTCACACAGCTAGGAAATATCTGAGGTCAAATTTGAACCCAGGACCTCCCATCTGTGGACCTGATGCTCTAGCCACTGAGCAAACTAGTTTGCCCCACCTCCCACTCCCCCCAATGGCTTTTAAAATGGAAATTTTCTTGAAAAGATCCAGCCTTGAGGATAAAAGTCCTGCTAATAGAAGGAGAGGATAGAGATAATGATGAAACTCATGAAAGGTGATGAAATCTTCAGGAGAGCAGAGAGTGAAAAGAGAAAGACAAAAACCTTGGAATGTACCTACAGTTAGTGTAAGTAATAGTGAAGAAAATGCCCCAAAGAAGACTAAGAAAAGAGCAGTAAAGTAGGAGAACTAAGAGATTAATATCATGAAATCCCAGAGAAAAGAAAGGGTATCCAACAGGAGAAGGTGACCAACAGTGTCAACCATGTAAGACAAGAAGGATGAGGACTGATACCTTATTCTCAGGCTAACCTGCCTAGTAGTGACTTTTTTGTTGTTGAATTTCATTAGCTAAATCTTCAATTGAAGGTTGGTATTGTACAATTCAAGCCCAAGCAAGTGCTACTAATTTCATCTGTCAATCTGTTTCTTTGTTGGTTATGATAACATTTAACACTGAGAATAAGGTCTCACAAAAGTATAAAGAGGGAAAAATTGTGAGTAAAGACATTGCTTTATTTTTCAGGGTGCTAAAAGTGTCTGGTTCTAGATATTCCTGTGTTGCACATGGGTCAGAGCCCTGCCCAAGTCTTCCACTGGCCCAACCCTGCTCCTCCCCTCCCCAGCCAGCTGGCCCTGGGGAGCTGGAAGAGCAGTGGCTGCTGCCAGCCAGCCTACTTGCCCCTGTGCTCTTTCCACTGGTATGCTCCTCCTCCCCACCCCTGTGGGAGCCCCACATACCCCAGCCAACTGGCCTGTGCTACCCCACCCCTTACCCCTGCCATAGCCACCACACCCAGCACCTGGAGCAGCCCTCTCCGGGCCCCAAGGCCCACTAAGCTTGCATGCTGCCATGTGTCATCAAAAATGGCTACATGTGTCAGTGCTGTCATGTGTGTCATAGGTTTGCCATCATGGTTCTTAAGGGTCATATATACTTCTTGCCATCCCCAGAATCCAGATTCTTCATTTTTGTCCTCAAGGCAAGATTTTTTTTTTAAGTAGGAAGATTTAAAGGGAGAGGAAAAATAATTAAATAAAAGCAATGAGCACATTTGTGGAGGGAAGATAGATAAAAGGAATGACTCTTTGAGGGTGGTATAGTGGAAAAATCTTTGGATTTTAGGAGTCACAAGACTTTGATCCTAGTTTATTCATCACTGATTATGGCCATTTCTTAGTCCCATGTTCTTGGCCAATAGGCTTAACTTCTTTAAACCTAATTTGCATCATATGTAAAATGGGGGTTCAATTCAGTGAACATTTATGAAACATGATTTATTATTACAAAATACCATGCTAAGTGGTTGAACTAAAAAGATGAAAAAAGTCATTATCTCTGCTCTAAAGAAAGAAGTATATAAAAAGTAGGAAAGGAAGGGAGGAAGGAGGAAGGAAGGAAGGAAGGAAGGAAGGAAGGAAGGAAGGAAGGAAGGAAGGAAGGAAGGAAGGAAGGAAGGAAGGAAGGAAGGAAGGAAGGAAGGAAGGAAGGAAGGAAGGGGAGCAAAGAAGTCCTGTCTTCACTACACCATTATCACCAACCACCACCTCAAGGCTGGCCTGTTCAGTAGACCCATCTAGAAGCTCCCTTCCTTTCCACTCTTGTTAGCAGCCCTGGGATCCTGAGACTAAGAGGTCTAAATCTCTTTAGTCCACTTGCGTTGTTGACATCATCCGGTAGAGCAAGCTTTATGGAAGTTCAGCTAGGTGCTTAATTACCACTGTCAGTGCTACAGTCAAAAAAAAGAAAGCTCTCACAAGCAAAGTCATTGGAACCATCAAATTTGGTTCATCATCAAATATGTTTGTAGTTTTATCCATCAAAATGGCATCAAACAAAGGAGACCTGTTTATATTTCAGCTTTACCTCCCCCTAGAGTAGGGGTCCCCAAACTATAGTCCACAGGCCACATGTGGACCCCTGAAGCCATTTATCCGGCCCCCACTGCAATTCTGGAAGGGGCACCTCTTTCATTGGTGGTCACAAAGCATGGCATCACTCATATACAGTACTGCTTCTGGTGACATAATCCTTTGCGTGACATAATCTGAGAGTAACTGCACAAATGATTATTGGCTGCAGAATGAAAGACCTCAGCATGGTGAGTGGTGGTCTGGGGGAGGGGATTCTGCGCTGTGTATACTGCTGCCTGGTATAGTGGTGGAGGTGATGGGCCTGTGCAAGGTGTAGCAGGCCCATCACAGCCAGCACTGCTGCATCCACTATCCCAGACAGCGGTATACAGATTTGTTCATAGTTTTTTTTTTTTTAATAGTCCGGCCCTCCAATGGTCTGAAGGATGGTGAACTCGCTCCCTGTGTAAAAAGTTTGGGGACCCCTGTCCTAGAGGCTCTACAAAAAACCAGAACACTTACTACCAAGACCACTGGACCCATTTGGCCTTCTCTAGGGTCTTCCAGACCATCTGGTTTATATCCACCCTAGACCTGAATCCTCCTTTGTGCCTGTCTCCTTCAATTAGAAGGGGAGCATCTTGAGAGCAGGGACAGTTTGTTTTGTTGTTTGTATTCAACTAGCCTAGGGCCTAGCATAGAGCTTTCCATGTCATAAATACTTAATGAATAGATTTTTTGTTCATTCACATATTTAGAGAGGGGAGAATGTGGGAAAAGACACAGTAGGGGGCTATTAACAACAGCTCTCCAGGGAGTGCTGATGAGAGCCTGAATTGGAGTATTGTACATAGTAGAAATGTCAAGGGATGTTGGAGTGACCTTGGACAAGCCACAAATTCTTTTGTGGCCTCAGTTTCCTCATTTATAAAATTACAAGGTTGGACAAAATTATCTTTAAGCTGCTTTTTATCTCTAAATTCTTTAGTTATTATCAATTTTGCTAGTATCAAATATTAGAGATAAATCCTTTGGTTCTTATCCATTTGACTAATATCAAATATTGGAGAATGGATTAATGGCAGGGAGAATAATTAGTTGTTTACTCAGATGTTCAGCTGAGAGGACCAGGTCTCGATAAGGACAAGAACTATGGTTATAACTATGAGAAAAGGGAATGAATGTGAGAGACATTGGGGAGGCAGAATTGGTAATTCTGATTAGATATGTGGGAGGGAAGCAATAAGTGAGGGAGAAGGGTAAAATATGATTGAACTTTATAAATCTGGATGGCATCCTTAAACAGAGATAGGAAAACTTGGAAAAGAGAAGTAGGTTTAATTAAAGGAGGAAATGAGTAGAATTTTTGGTTATCCTGAGTTTGTGGTACCAACAAGATAGAAGATATTCATCTAGAGATGTCAATCAAGTAGTTTTTTGTGAGAAAAATAGAGTTTAAGAGAAAGATTTAGATCTTGATGTATGAGTACCTAACCTTTGGGAGCTATCCAGTGGTCTCCCTGAGGGTGAAGGCTTGCTCTGACTAGATGTGAGGATCCAGTCAAGTAATGGAGATGAGAGACACTGTGTGCACAAGCCCACATGCATAGGCATCACACAGTGTTCTGCCATAGCACAGAGGTTTGTTTATTATATAGGCTGGTGATTATATACTTCTTTGGCACACAATCAATTTCTACATATGTCTTTCCATAGTACTTAATAACAGATGAATAGACTAAGGAGATAGTCAAGGAAAAGTTGTTGCTATAGATGAATGACATAAACAGGGTGATCTAGAGAATAGTTCTCCCTGACCTAGGAGAATCATTGTTACTTTTGGTCAGCTTTCGCAATCAATCACAATTACTTAGGAGATGGCTAACAAAACATTTGGTAGCTAGGTAGAAGGTTAGAGGGCAATTTAATAACAGACCAGATTTGGGGTTTTCCTCAATTTACAAGTTCTATTTTTCTTGTGTTACTTTAAAGCACCTAGCAATGTTCCCTGGTTTCTGTCCATAAACAGAATTCATTGGAGTGTGATAACTGTAAGGAAAGATTGATTATGGTGCTCAAGCATTTGGCCAGTGTTTATTGTAGGGCCTTGGAGCATATCTATGCTTGAGTGAGAGAAAGGAGGGGTAATAGGCAACAATCTTTGGGCTTTAATTCTGTGAATGCAATCTTTTGGGGGCAATAATCTAGGGGGATTAAAGTGGAATATATATATATATACATACATATATATATATATATATATATTGATCCTATAAGCATTTGTTCTCATATTATTTCTCCTGTATTGGGGAGGAAACAATAATCATAACAAGTCCATTAGTAAGGGAAGTTGGAGAGAGAGAAAAGTCAGAGAAAGTTCAGCAGGGGGGCTTTGTTCGAGGTAGGGGGGAATGCCTTGCAGTTCCTGGCTCACAAACTGTGACCTTATCATCCAGGGGGGGGGGGGTGTCTGTTGGCTGCCTGCACCTAACATGATAATCCAGTGCGTGGAAGTGGATGGCATATCCTCATGAAAATATAGGAAAAAGAAGAGAATTGAGTCCAATGACAGATCCTTGGATGGACAAATACATACTTAGATAGGAAGAAAAGGATGTTTATATAGCAAATACTGAAGTGTTGCTTGATATGTAGGAAGAGATCCAGGAGAGAACATTGTCATAAAAACCAGCAGAGGAGAAAGTTTCCTAAATGGAGAAAGTGCTTTGGATTTAGAGAGGTGGTAGGTAGTGGTGGTGGTTGTTCACTTGTTTTCAATTGTTTCCAGTTGTGTCTGTCTCTTCATGACCCCAGTTGGGGTTTTCTTGGCAAAGATACTAAAGTGGTTGGCCATTTTCTTCTCCAGGTCATTTTACAGATGAGGAACTGGGACAAACAGAATTAAGTGACTTGCCCAGGGTCATATAGCTACTAAATGTCTGAGGCCAGATTTGAACTCAGGAAGATGAATCTTGCTGATCCCAAGCCCAGCACTTTATTCACTACCACCTAACTGTCCAGATTGAGAGGTGACTTACAATCAAAACCTGGCTTGACCTGCACAACCTAATATGATGTTGGGCAAGTCACTTATCCTCATAGCTACAACTGAAAGTGTAGAAAGGAATATACAGTGCATCATTTTATGTAAGAAATTAGGTCTTCCTCCACTTGTTAACTGTTTTTATATATTTTTTGTTTTATCATAATTCTTTCCTTATATATTAGCCTGTCTCTATGAAATCTTTATTTCTGATTTATCTTACATTAATAGTGATTCCTCAGTTTCTCTGAATTCAAAATGAGAGAAATTTGGATTAGATAACCTTGAAGATTTCTTCCATCTCTAAGTCTGGTTCTTTGAGCCTACATTTGTATAATTGCTGCAAATAGGACTTTCAATGGTAATGTTCCTAATTTAGCATTAGCATTACTTGATAGGCCTTTAACATTTGCTGAACTGAATTAAAAAACTTAACTACAGATTTGTTCTTTAGAAAGCAGTACAATATCACATGTCTCTTTTATGGTGCCATTCCAATCTTGATAACATAGGCATATAATTAATAAGGAAAAAGGATGAATAGACAGTTAATGGCAATTTATGTAGGACTGAGCTTCTCCATGACAATTGAAAAGGAGGGTTAGGGTTTAAATTACTTTTATTTCCTGCTTAATTAGCTCCCAGAAAGAACTTCATTAATGACACATAGGCATTTGAAGAGCTCTGCAACTTAGCTTTGTTTGTTTCTTTAAGGCCTGAATTCTCTGATCTCAAAAGTGGAATTAGTGGGTGGAATAAACCATCTTCAAAATAGTATGCAACTTCCTTCATTTTGAAAAACAAAGAGTGGGTCTCTGATGTTTATTTCCGAAAGTCACCAACAATATTCCTTGTGCCTTTTTGACTGTCTTGATCACACTTGAGTAGTTTATATAATATATAATTTGTAATATATGCACTTATGTGGACATTTGTCTTACCTTCTCTACTAGAGTAGGAGTTCCTACTGAGAGGCAATATTTTACAATGGAGAGTGTTAGACAAAGTCAGCAAGTTGTTGCTGTTGAGTCATTTTAGTCATATCTGACTCTTTGTGATCTCATTTGAGATTTTCTTGGCAAAAATACTGAAGAGATTTGCCATTTCCTTTTCCTGCTCATTTTTCAGATAAGGAAACTGAGGTCAAAAGGGTTAAGTGATTTGCCCAGGGTCACATAGCTAGTAAGTGTCTGAGATAGAATTTGAACCCAAGTTTTCCTGACTTCAAGCCGAGCACTCTACCCACTACATCACCTAAGTAAGATCTGCTTCCTAATCTTCAGATACTTAATAGTCAGGTGATTGCATAGCAGGTAATTTAACTTCTCCCTGACTTAGTTTCCTTAACTGTAAAGAGATGGGACCAAGTGGTCTCAAAGGGGAACCCTTCCTGCTCTAAATAGATTTCAATGAGTGTTGCTTTTGGTTTTTCAATTCCCAGAGCCTAGCCTAGGAATACTATAGACAGATGTCTACTAAAGGTTTATTTGTCTTGTATTTTAAAAATCAAAATTAACAAGTCCCACAAGGTAATAAAGTTAATTATAATTAATTTAGTTAAGTAAAATATTTTTATATTTATATAAATATACATTAATATTATATTTCTTCAAGTAAGTAAAATAAAAATTTTTAATGGTATTTGCTGGAGGGTTTTGAAACATAGAATTGACTATTATACATGAAAGGATAGATTCTTCCTCTCACATTTAATTTTTCATTTCTATTTCTAGAAACCTAGCATCATGTGGTTATTAGCTTCCTAAATTCCACTAGTAAGAAATCTCAGTCTTGCTACAGGAGTTCAGCTCCCCATTTGATACTACTTAGTATGTGAAAAAGTCCAATTTATGGGAGATGATATGTGATAAATTTTAAAACCATAAAGAAGATTATTATTGTGTCTATTTTGGGAGCATGTAAATTATCTAGTCTGTTTCACTTCCACATTTTCTTCAGTACCAGAAGGTTCTACTTTTTCTGTCTGCTAGGGATTGAAATTTTATTTCTAATACTTTAACTCTAACTACTGAAGGGTCCTTGCCAGATATGTCTCCTCACTAAACCTGCCTTTTACTCCCCTTTATTAATTCTTCTTGTAGATGAACTTCTTCCCTAAGGGAAAGAGAGAGAAATCAGCTCTTTCTCTTCCACTGTGACTATTTCCTTCACTCACAATGAAATAATTTGAGGATAAATGACAATCTTTATTCTAACAATTATTGTCAGGGGTAAACAGGAAGATGTCTGAAGAGTTAGAGTATAGAGGAAAGAGGGGAAAGGAAGTCCCTGTCTGTCTAAATCTTCCTTCCTTTCCTCTAAAGTTGAGAGACCCAGGCTTAACAGCCTGGCCTCTGAATGGTTCAAGTTTAGTGACCCCTGGTCTTTGTCACAGCAGAGCAATGTCCAGGCTCAGGGTGTCAAGGAGCTATGAGAGACCTTGTTAGGGCTGCTTCTTCCTCTTCTCAGGTTTCTGCCACTTCTTGCTGGGATCTTTGGGGGGCTGGGATAGTGATCAGGTTCAAGGAAGGATTTCATCTATTGCTCGGGATCCAGTCTCAGATAAGACTTTCCCCTTTGCTGTTGAGAGAGAGAGAGAGAGAGAGAGAGAGAGAGAGAGAGAGAGAGAGAGAGAGAGAGAGAGAGAGAGAGAGAGAATGTTCTTGGATTAGCCCTCTATCGCAATCTCTGCCCTGATTCTTCCACTGTTCTGATCTGTCCCCCATTTTATCTGCCAAAGTGATTTTTTTAAATCCTAAATTTTACTTGCCTTGTCATTCCATTATTCACTGAGCTCTTGAATGACAAGTCTCTATTATCTCCAGAATCAAATATAAAATTTAATTTGACTTTTAAAGCTCTCCATAACCTGATTCTTTCTACTTTTCTAATACTCTTGCATTTTATTCTCTTCCTTTACCAATCCATCAACATCTACCTTTTTGCTTTCCTTTGCATACAACCCTCCATGTACTGATTCTGTGCCTTTTCAATGGCTGACCCCCACCAAGTTGGGAATGTTCTCCCTTTTCACTTCAGCCTACTGGCAGTCCAGGCTCCCTTCAAGATTTAGGTCAAATACTAACTTTTGTAGGTGGCCTTTCCCAACTCCCTCCTTATGCCTTTCCTTGGAGATTACCTTCCATCTACTTTTTTTTTTAAAACCCTTATCTTCCATCTTGGAGTCAATACTGTGTATTGGCTTCAAGCCAGAAGAGTGGTAAGGGCTAGGCAATGGGGGTTAAGTGACTTGCCCAGAGCCACACAGCTGGGAAGTGTCTGAGGTCAAATTTGAACCTAGGACCTCCTGTCTCTATACCTGGCTCTTAATCCATTGAAACACCCAGCTACTCCCCATATACTTTTTTTTAAGGCAGTTCTGTTACTATCATGTTCAATTTAATGCCAACTTTTAAAGAAACAGACAAAAAAGAAAAATTAATGCAAGTTCACAATTCAATATATGATTCTCTCTTCCTCCTCATCTTTAGATACTGGAATATTGATGTTTTTGATATTAAGTTTATAAGTAAAAAATCAGTCTGTTCATCATTTCTTATGGTACAGTAGTATTCCATTACAATCATACCACAATTTATAGCCACTCCCTAAATGATGGGCATCCCCTCAGTTTCCCATTCTTTGTTACCACAAACAGGGCTGTGATAAATATTTTGGAACACATGAATTCTTTTCCTCTTTTCCTGATCTCCTTAGGAAACAAACTCAACAGTGGCATTGCTGGATCTAAAGGGATTCAGTTTTATAATGCTCTGGGTGTAATTCCAAATTGCTCTTCAAAATGGTTGGATCAGTTCACAGTTCCACATAGTTCCATACATTAGTGTCTGCATTTTCCCACATCCCCTCCAACATTTATCACTTTGCCCCTTTGCCTTTTTAACTAGTCTGATGGATATATGTTTATATCTCAGAGATGCTTGGGTCTGCATTTCTTTGATCAGCAGTGATTTAGAACATTTTTTCATATATGTACATATGACTTTGATTTCTTCATCTGAAAATTGTCTGTTCATATCCTTTGCTCATTTATCATTTGGGGGGAATGGCTCTTATTCTTATAAATTTGGCAAAATTCCTCTATTTTATATAGGAGACCTCTATCTGAGAAGCTGTCTACAAATTTCCCTCCTAATTTTCTGCTTTTTTCCCTAATCTTTTATTTGTACAAAATCTTTTAAAAAATCCCTTACCTTCCGTCTTAGAATCAATACTGTGTATTGGTTCTAAGGCAGAAGAGTGGTATTGGCTAGGCAACGGGGGGTTAAGTGACTTGCCTAGAGTGACACAGCTAGGAAGTGTCTGAGGTCAGATTTGAACCTAGGACCTCCTGTCTCTAGTCCTGGCTCTCAATCCACTGAGCCACCCAGCTGCCCCCTTTTCAAATATTTAATGTATTCAAAGTTATCCATTTTACATTTCACAATGCTGTCCATCTCTTTTTGACTCATAAATTCCTCTCCTATCCATAAATCTGATAGGTAGCATGTTTCCTGTATGGTATTTACTTATGTTATCTCCTTTTATGTCTAGTTCATGTATCCATTGAATTTTATAAAATAACCAATCTCTTATGAAGTCATTTCAGTATCATCTTCATAATGTCTATTTTGACTTATTCAGTTTCCATCGCCATTAATGGAGATCAATCAATACTCTTTATCCCTCTCCTGAGTTAGCTTCCTAATTGGCCTTTTTTAAAAATTGAATTAATTTTTTGTCACATTTTAAGTTCCAACCTCTCTCTTCCTCCCTTTCCACCTTGCACTAGAGAAGGGCTACCATTTGATACATGTATGTTTGTATATACATGTATGTATGTATAAGTAGGTATGTACACACAATACACATACATATATGTGGAAATATATTGTATATATTATATATAAAACTATACTGTGCATATTTCTTTTTATCAGTTCTTTCTCTGGTTTCCATCTACTTTGAAAATCTATATATCTATATATAATCTGTATATAGTTTGAATGTTTTCTCCCCAAGTGAGTTCCTTGAGGGCAAAGGAATATGTCTCTTGGTCTCTTTGAGCTTAACACAGTGCCTTACACATAGTCATCACTTTAAAAATGCTTCTTGACTGACTGTATGACTTTGGACAAATCAGTTAACCAATCTGACCATCAGTTTTTTCATCTGAAAAATGACAGTGTTGGACTAGATGACTTCTAAAGTCTCTTCCAGCTCCTGTGATTCTGTGAAGCCCCAAATCTCAGAAAGCAAATAAATGAATGATTGGACCACTATGAACTGTTAAAAACACAAGTGAAGCTTATAAGAAAATAGGAAGCTCACTTAAGAGCTATGCATAATTATTCAGAGAAAACTGAATTGCTAAAAACACAAGTGACAGATATAAGAAACTACATATCTAGTTTCTGAACTGTGTAAGAGATATGCCTATAAATGCAATTCTAAAAAACATTTATGCATATCTGAGATAGCATCTACTATCTATGTAAATGCTTATTTCCTTTCCCTTCCCCTAACTGACCTTCAAGATTCCTTTCAGCTCCAAATCTATGATCCTATGAAGCTCCAGATCTATGTTGAGCCTAAGACAGAAGATAAAAACAAAACCAGAAAACGTTCTTTTATTCTTTTCTATGCATTTTAAGAATATTTCAGTGATTGTCTTTGGGGGGCTAATTTTCTACCTCCTTTTGACTCACTCCCCAGTTAACTGAGAAAGCACACGTGCACGCACAGACACACACACACACACACACACACACACACACACACACACTCACACCCCTCTCTTGTCACAAATAAGCAAAATAAATTCATGTAGTGCTCATGTCCAAAAATGTCTCTCTTTCTGTACCTTAAGTCCATTCCCTTTCTATCAGGAGATGGGTAACACGCTTCCTTATGATTCCACATTGATTCTGGATGGCTCATTATGGTCTCTGAAGACATAGCGTTTTCACCAGGGTTCTGAAGTCTTCCTGAGCTGTTTTTCTTTACAAAGCCATTCTGATGTCCTGGGTGCAAATTGTTTTCCTGGTTCTGCTTACTTCACTTTGTGTCAAGTCATGCAATTTCCAAGAGCTGGGATTTGAACCCAATTCCTTCAGCTCCTAGTCCTCTATTCTTTCAATTGCATTACTCCATAATTGATTCAGAAAGTGTTGGGGGTTTTACTACATTTTAATGTACATTAGAGAGTAGATCTACTCCTTTCATTCATTATAAATCTAGAGCTCTAAGACATAGTAAGCATCATTTCCTTTATAGCACCTAACTTTTCTATAATGAGAATTCCAGTAAGACTATCTTTGAATAAACAAAGGCACAATGGTGCCTTTAGGTGGCACAATGATTAAAGTATTGGAGTCCAAAAGAGGACCATTGAAATACTTTTTTAGTGCACAGAAAAGAACAGAAGGAAATTCAGAAGGAAGCACAGACATGAAGGAGAGTTTTGAAAACAATTGAATAATATTTGAAAATGTTATATTTAATATTTGAAAATAATAGAACTAATTATTTGCTTTAAAAAAACCCTTACCTTCTTAGAATCAATGCTCCATATTGATTGCAAGACGAAAGAATGATGGTAAGGGCTAGGCAATGGGGGGTGAGTGACTTGACCAGGGATCATACAGCTTGGATTTAAACCCAGGACTTCCCAGTCTCTAGGCTTGGCTCTCAATTCCCTAAGTCACCTAGCTGCCCTTACAAGAAAGTTTAAAAGGAAGCACAAATAGAAAGGAGAGTTTTGAAAATAACTTGTAGAATTAGTTATCTACTTTTTTTTAAAGCAAGCCTATGAAATAGAAATTCTTGGTTTCATATTTATGATAAAGTTTTACATAAATACCAACTATTAAGATGAATAGAACTAATCAATGAAGGAATAACTTGAGGTATTAGGCACAAAATCAATGCTTTTTTTGTTGTGAGAAATGGAGATTCATGGGAATTTGGGTCACTGACCTAATTAATACAAAAGACATTTCAGTTACTTGTTCTCTTTCCATTTGTTTTCAAAACCCTGGGATACCCTCCCACCAGAGCACACCTCTGAACTTGTCTGTGAAGCCCTTCCTTTCTGGTCTCCTTTCACCTTCCTCCCCATTATGAAATCTTCAAGCAGTGACACTGGCCTCCTGCTTGTTCCAGGAACAAGACTCCGTCTCTCAACTCCAGGCATTCTCTCCAGCTGTCCCCCATGACTGGAATGAGCTCCCTCCTCAAACCCCAACTACTGATCTCCCTGACTTCTTTTAAGTCCCAAATAAAATCTTTCTTTCTACAAGAGGCCATCCCAACCCCTCTTAATTTCAGTGCTTTCCAAATTTCAATCATGTCCTATTTATCCTGTATAGTACTTGCTTTGTGTGCAGTTGTTTTTTATTCTCTCCTTCATGGATTGTAAGCTCCTAGAAGGCAGGGATTGTCTTTTGTTTCTTTTTGGATCCCCGGTGCTTAAAGCAATGTGTCTGGCACATAGCAAGCACTTCATAAATGGCTTCATAGAGTTCATTTTCATTTTCCATATTTCCTATGTTCTACCACTCCCCACCATTTTGAATAAAAGTTAAGTTTATTTAGAATATTGTTTTTATTATATTATACATAATTATATAATTATTATATATATACACACACACATAAGGATTATACAAAATTCCACTTTAGCCTTCCCCAATAAGGGGAGAAGGCCAAAGTGGAACTTTGTATAATCTTGAGCAACATGTAAGGATGGCTTTGTATCATTATAAGCTAATTCCTACTCCCCTCCAAACCCCACCAAACAAGAGGGCTTTGACATAGAAAAGATAGAGGTTGAACATTAGGGGACATTTCCTTCAGAGTTCCCATGTACATCTGATTTTAATGGCTTCAGATAATTTTCTGCAGCCCTGTGAGGTAGCCAACACAAGTATTACTATTCTTAGTGTACATACAAGGCAGCTGAGACTCGGAAAGACTCAGAGACTTGTCCATGAACAAAACGCTGATCAGTTTGATCGTAGCCATGTCCTACATCCAGAGTTCTTTCTGCTGTATCTCCTATGAGTCACTGTACTGAACATTTTCAATACAGTCAATGGGATCTTGCAGTATCTACTTCCTTCATGATGGGTTTTTTTTTTTTAAACCCTTACCTTCCGTCTTGGAGTCAATACTGTGTATTGGCTCCAAGGCAGAAGAGTGGTAAGGGCTAGGCAATGGGGGTCAAGTGACTTGCCCAGGGTCACACAGCTGGGAAGTGTCTGAGGCCAGATTTGAACCTACTTGATGGTGTTTTTAAGGACAGGGTAGATCACTTTCTTTTGGGCCATATAGATGTTCTTAGCCAGGTGTGGTAGTGCACACCTTGTAATCCCTGCTCTACTGGAAGGCTGAATTTGATGGAGTTCTGAGCTGCAGTGGGCTAAGTCAGGGGCCCTGTCCACACTAAATCCAGCACCCATATAGCCCCATAGGAATTGGGGACCATAAGAATACCAAAGGAGGGAGCTCCCTAGCACAGGCTAGAATTTGGGCAGGTCAGAGCTTTCTCAGTGGGCCTGAGGGGTAGCCACTGTATTTGGGACAACCAATATTTTTTTTTCAGTGTTATTCTCTCTGGGCTAAGTAATTTCTTGGAGTCATTTCCATATCATCTTATGTACCTAAAAATAGTTTTTAAAATTCTGACTTCTGCCTCTGGAGAAGACATGTGGTCAGACAATATGGTAAGTTTATGTACTAATGAAATAGAAGAAGTAAACTGAAAGGGAACTATTACTTGTTGAAATAGAGAGGTAAACTGAAGGGAAACTGTTACTGCTTGAAATAGAGAGATAAACTGTTCTCTGGCTTTTGACTTGAGAGAGCTGCTACAGGAACCTGAAACTGCTTGGTGGTAATGGATGTAGAAGTGAGAAATGCTGAGGGATGCCACCACATAGGAATGCTGGTACACTGAGGACTGCTCTGGGGTTTACTCTGGTGTTTTGCCTATTGATCCCTACTGATTGCTGATGGATCAATCTATTTCCTAACCTCCTTCCTCCTTCACTCCCTCCCTTAAGTAATCTCTCTCTTTTGCCTCCCTCACCTCCCAAATCTTCTTGAAGCCTTTGCTTCTTCCCTCCCTCCTGAGTAAACTATAAGGATACTCCAGTTGCTTTCTCAGTCAAGGGGTTTATTGGGATAACAGGATGGGAAACTGAGGGATGAGGATTTCCCTAAAGTACGGGGATAATTTTAGAAAGGTTTGAGGAAGTATTCCAGTCACAAACTGTGACTCTGAGACAGTTAAGGAGATGGAGGACAAGTGTTTGAATCTTCTTTCTTCTTCACCAAGAAAATCTCTTCTTCAGTGTCAACTTCAACTTCTCAGAACCAGAGAAATCCAAAAAACCAAATCAGCTTCACAAAGGTCCAGGGAGAGAGAATGTGACTTCCAGTCAGAGACAAAGTCCAAAAGCCCAGTCAACTCCCCCAGGGTCCTTTCAGCCAGCTTCAAACCTCCAGGGGAAAAAAGTGACTTCCATTCAGACAAAGTCCCCTCCCCCACCCCCAGCTTAAACTGCCACCAACCGAGGACATTCTGTTGGAATCCTGGTTCTTGCATCTTGGTCCACAAGTCCTGCAAAACCTCTCTCATGTCTCTATCACACTAAACAATAAGGATAGGAGAGAACATAGCCGCAATGCTTTGAGTTTGAAAATATGACAATGGGGGGAGCAGCTGGGTGGCTCAGTGGATTGAGAGTCAGGCCTAGAGACAGGAGGTCCTGGGTTCAAATTTGACCTCAGACACTTCCCAGATGTGTGACCCTGGGTAAGTCACTTGACCCCCATTACCTAGCCCTTACTACTCTTCTGCCTTGGAGTCAATACATAATATTGACTCCAAGACAGAAGGTAAGGGTTTAAAAAAAAAAAGAAAAATATGACAATGGGCCACATTTTTGGACTCAGCTGAAATGTTTACTTACTTTCTTTAGAGAAATTGGACAAAAGAGAGTCATCTAATGACTAAATGGGGAGGGAGGGGAAGGTATTTCTAGTGATATACTTTGTTTTTCCATCAAAATCAGTTCTTCACATAAGCCCTCCCCAACTAAACCCCTCTCTGGTAATATTTAAAAAGAAAAAAAAATTTAAGGCAGGTAATCCAAACCAGCAAAACACATTGATTGCATCTGATAGCAGTACATGCCACATCTGCATCTGTAATTCCCCATCTTTCTCACCAGAAGAGAGGTGTGTTTTATCTTAATGGTTTTATTTTTATGATGTCAGGCATTTGGTTAAGTGGGAAAAATAACTGTCATGTGTTACAGGTTGCAGGGACTACCCTTGGATTTGTGGGAGGACGTTTCATCACGTCCTATGAAGACTTCGATGCCTTCTTCAGGGACCAGCAGATCTTATTGCCTGCCATCATTATCATGGTAGTTGCTGTTGTGATGCTTTTCCTTGGAGTGACTGGTTGTTTTGTCACGGTTAAAGAATCGCAAGTTGGCCTGCGGTTTGTAAGTATTAATTTGATTATTTCCTTTCTAGAGACTGAAGCAGACTAAGGAGCATGCTGTTAAATGTTTAAAAACCAGTTTAGGAGAAACTGGAAAATTATACAGGGTACATTTTGAAATCTAATCTGCATTATTAACATTTTCTTCATCAATTTCTAAAGTCTAGAAAGTCAGCTAAACAATAAATCAAGCCCTAATTTAGGCAACATTTGTTGCTGTCCAAAGTGTGAATGGGCACACTGAAAATTTAATAATCTTCTCTGAATAATTTGAAATTATCTGAAAATACTTTCTTTAGAGTCGTGGTCTTTTTTTGGGTCCTCATCTGTATCTTTAGGCACAAGATAAGTAGGACATCCACAAAGAATCAGCTATTATATTGAGTCAAGGAAACAAGTACTACATCTTTAACTCCCTCATCTGAAACAAAGAGTTTGAATTTAAAACGAAGACTGAGTCAAAACATGGAGTTGAGTTATGAATATTTGGCAACAATATTTGGAGTCTTATAAACCTCATATTCTCCATGAATTTGAATTTATTTTATTTCTAGAAACTGACTTTGAAACATCAAAGAGCAAAGATCTTCCTTGGATATATAAAAAGGCCCCCCACATAGATGGATCTTGGTATAAACAGTAGTTAAACATACAGATAAGCTCATAATTAGGCATTAACTCCCTTCTATTTCCCCTTTCTTTCTCTCTCCCTCCCTTTGCTCTCTTTCCTTCCCTCTCATCCTCTCACACACACTTGTATGTTCAATTCAAGAAACATTAAGTATGGACCTGCACTGAGGATGTGAACACACTCTAATGGGGTGTGGCAGAAGAGACATGTACACAGACAATAAGAAAAAAGGGAATGGATGATAAATTCAAAAGACTGACCCAGGCAAAGGGGGAGAGATCACTTTTAGTTGCAGAGGGAGATGATATAGTGGGAGTGGAAGCTGTAAGTCCAGGAAAGGGGAGGTAACAAAGTATAATTTATACATTTTCTTTTGATTTTCATGTGTCTATCTATGAATAGAGTATAGATTTCTTTTGTTTTACTTTCATATCGGTATCTATTGGGAGCAAAGAATAAATAAGGGTGTGGGAGTGGTTCAACAACTTTAAAATGTAAAATTAATTTAGATTTTTAAACAGTAATGCTGTAAATTTACAAGAATGGAAATTTTATGAAATTTCACTCACCCATTCATTCTTATGGGCCCAGATATCTTCCACGTCAGGATTTTATAACAAAGGGAATATATACATCTATAATGAAAAAGTTAAAAGGAAAGTGGAAAGAGTCTCACTAAAGCCATCAGAAACCTTAGCCAAGCTCCAGAGGACCTCATATGGTACATTTTTTAGAACAATTGGCTTTGAGGCTGTGTCATAAAAATTCGTAGAGTCCCAAAAAACCCCAAATCTTCTCTTGTGTTTGCCTATTTTTGGTCCTGATCTTGGGATATTTGGCCATCCAGGGCTAGTTGGGCAGCTAGTGAACATCCTTGATTTTTGAAGACTGTCCATATAAGCTGCTTGAGCTTGCATTTTTATAAGCAGGTTCTTATCAATCTAGCCACTTAGTATTCAATAAACCCAAAGATCCAAGCTTTTGGTGAAAGAACTCACTGTTTCACAAAAACTGCTGGGAAAAATTGAAAGCAGTATAGCAGAGGCATGTACCAATATATCTCACACCATACACCAGGATAAAGTAAAAATGGTTACTTGAGCTAGAAATAAAAGGTTTCTCCCCAGGCAGCGGCCAGTTGCTGTTCTAGGAAATTTAAAAACAGAATACAGGTGTCAAAGAGCACCAACAGGACTTGTCCCCAGCACCCTTTTCTGACGATTCAGATTGTTTGAAAAGTTCTCCTACTCACCAACTTCCATCCCTTGAATTCAGGTCAGATTTGAAGTAATGGGGCTGAGGATCTCTTTCTGTATGTAGCTTTAGATAATATGGGGACTCTCTTGACATGGTTATCCTTTCCCAAATGCTTCATGATTAGGGTAATGAGTACTGTCTTGCTTAAGTGGAAAAACAATAGATGGCCAAGTTGGCAAGGCCAGAATAATATCTAACTTTAGATTTTTGTGAAGGATACTATTTCTTGACATTTCAAAATACTAAATGTGATTTCCTTTCAATATTAGTTCCTGTGCATTCTTTTGCTGATGTTTATCACAGAAGCGACTGCTTTTGCTTTGGGATTCGTTTATCGAGAGAAGGTAAGTGGACTGCTAAGGGCCTATTACAGTACTGCGTGCTCATGGAATGTTTGTAAGTATCTTTAGTCCCATTTCAAGGCACCTGGAGGTTGCTTCCAAATGACCAGCCCGTAAAAGAGTTCTTAGCAGAAATACCAAATAACTGGTGAAAGGCAGGCAGCTGTGCTCTTAGCTCTAGAGTTTTCCTCTGAATCTTTCAATGGCATCTATTTTTTCAATTATTGGACAAGCATTTATCTCCTTATCTGTTAATAGATCTACTATCTATCTTAGTTCAGGCACTTTGCTAGGCTCTGACCATATCAAAAAAATCAGACAGTCTCACCTCTCTGGAAGCTTATAGTTGATCACTAAATATCTTCATCAGTTTAAGCTTAGACAGGACAATCCGTAAAGCTAACCAAAGCAGCTGTCAGTTTGCCTATAATGAAGTCTCCTCCCAAGCCTGAGATCAGGGCTCATCAAAAGCTTTTAGGGGAGAGGTTAGACTGGTTAGGAAGTCCTTGCTTCCTTAAAGACAGGAACAACTTCAAGCAGCAATGAATAGGTATGAAGGCTGATAATATCAGTAGCAAAAAGACCAGTCAGAGATTGAGTAGCTCCTAAAAGTTTGACATTGGGAAGAAGCAAACAGCAACACTTACTTACATCCAAAAAGGAAATCTTGAGGTCTGGAAGATGTGAAGGATATTGCAACTGATAATGAAAATTTTAATAATAGCTGAGGAGCAATTTGGTTATAAGTGATTTGTTGGCTAGGCAGTTTTAGTTCAAAGATTTCAAATACAAAGTAAAGCACATTTTTATACCCAAGAAACAATTGATCAAATATGTCCATAGGATCAATTAACTATAACAAAAGCAATTAACCAGAATGCCAGATTAATGATACCAGATTAAGTAATCTAATTTCTAATTGGAGGAAAGTTTAGAGACTTGCCAGGTTGTAAGGAGGAAGAAGAAGTTTTCTGCCCAGATGGCAGGGAGAAAAATAAGTTTCAGGGTCCTCTATTTTTTTAAAGTGAAAAGATGATGATCAATTATAATCACCAGTATTTAGGGAAGATTAGATGATTTGTATATCTTCATTTCTCATTGGTGGTGAATACCAGAATGGAGGAAAGTACATGTGGTTAGCACAAGATGGAGTCTGTGCTCTCAAGTTAAAATCTTATTGATCCTTCTGATTCTTTCACTAAGTTAACTGTATTTTTGAGCATAATGCTCATTTTCTATTAATAATATTATAATTTTTTTCAGCCACAGTATACTCACAAAAACAAATGACATAACCCTATAAACATTCCCTTATTTAGTAAAGAGCACCAGATTTGGAGTCATATGATCTGGGTTGTAGATTGTATACCCCACCTTAGCTTTTTATTATATATAAAATTATATATAAAATCAGGGTATTAGACTAGTTGAGATTTCCAAGATTCTTTCTATTGCTTAAGTCCTAGGAAACCATAAATGTCTTGCAAATTACCCTGTTAGGATATTTGCTAAAGATGAAGATATAAATATATACATAATTCTGTTAGGGATGGGAGAGAAATTACCTCTTAAATATTGACATGATTCCTGTATCACAAGAGTTACTTAACTTTTTCCTGATTTGGGTCTTGGAAGGATGCTTTATGATAACTTAATTTGTATAATTACATAAGGGCTATTTTGTAATAAGAGCATCCAAATATTTTGGTGTTTGTTCAAATATATGTGTGTGTGTGTGTGTGTATGTGTACATTCATATTTTAAATTTCAGGTAGTGGCAGAGGTACAAGAGACTATGAATGAACTCTTTCAGGAGTATGGTAAGCAAAACCCAGAGACAGAGATGGTGGATTTTTGGCAATCTCAGGTATGTATCTGATAAATAGTTAACAACTGCCTAATTATAACCTGTGCTATAAGTTATATGGAATGTCCTAAAAATCTTAATGTAGTTTTAAGTTTTTAAAAGTTATTGTTTAAAATTGCATCAAGTAAAACATTAGCATTTGGTTCTAACCAAAAGATTAAGAAAGTTATACTAATACAAATTTTTTGAAATCTTTCATCGTTTTTCGTTTTACAAATGAATCAAGACTGAGTATCTATCTTGCTTTAGTATGTTCTTCAAGGATTTCTGGTTTCATCCCTCTTCTGGTAAACATTTCAGACCCTCTGTACACTAGCAGATAGACTTCTTGAGCTGCTGTGCCTGAAAATACTGTTTGTTAGTCAACACTCTGGTGGTCTTACTCTCTCCTCACCTAGTTAGGCTGGTCCTGAGCCTGTACTCCTCTATTTTGGTTAGATCTACCAGAGCATGCTTTCTGCTCACCTATCATTCTAGGATCCAGAGATACCTCTAGGTCTCATAATAACTATTTTTTCAATCAATAATCATTTGTTGATCATCTACCATGCTCATCACTATATGAGATGCTGAGAAGAATACAGTTCCTGCCTTTAAACTCCAAGGACTCTTCTTCTATGAGCTTCATTTTAAGGACCCTGTGCTTTGAAAAGTGTCAAAGTTCAGATCTGGTACTACCCAGAACACATAAAAGACCAACACTATTTAGTTCCAAAAAACTTTGACCCAACCTCATTTGATTTCTGAATAATGTAATTTGTTTACTCACATATATTGGTCTCCACTTGAACTATTTCAACAAACAAGTACCATCAAGTAAATTTTAAGTCCACTAGAGAAATATGAGAGGCACAGGGCATCCTCTTAGGTAATTACAATGCCTTTTTCAAGGCACCTTGAAGTGTTCCCCAGTTTGACTCCTTCAAATAATTCTAGCATCTTCATGATCAAAAGCTATGACAAGCTAGAATTGTACATCTAATTGTACATAATTCTATTATTATCCAATTTGAGGACTTTAGGTTTTTATTGCTATATTTTTATGTGTTTATAATGGTGTGTATATACGTACATATATATATATGTATATATATATATATATAGTGGAAGCTTGGATAAGAAATAAATGGGCCTTAGAGTCAGGCAAATGTAGGTTCAGATCCCAACTCCAACACATATTAGCTCTGGATCCCTGGGCAAGTAGATTAACATTTCTATGCCCAAGTCATTCCTCTTAAGATTATTATGTGGTGGGGGCATCTAGATGGCTCAGTGGACTGAGAGTCAGACCTAGAGGCTCTAGGTTCAAATTTAGTCTCAAATTTGGTCTCAGACACTTCCTAGCTGTGTGACCCTAGGCAAGTCACTTTCCTCCTATTCCTTAGTCCTTTTCACTCTTCTGCCTTGCAGTATTGATTCTAAGATGCAAAGGTTGGGGTGAGGGTTAAAAAAATCTATTAAGTGGCAGAACCCTTGCTAACTTGGATTGATAAATGTCCTATTGTTAAAGTAAGGGATTTGGGGATGGTTTTAGGGAAAAGGCAACAGATGATAACAACAATAAATATAAACAGGGTATATTTAATTTAAATGGTAGAGGAAATTAGGAGTGTCTAAGAATAATGATAACCCACCCAGGTAATAAATAAAATAAACTTAACTAACCTAAACTAAATTAAACTACAAATTACTAAGGGGTTATCAATGTCCACAGGGCCAGATTCTCACAAACTCCAGACACTTGGGTCAGCCAGCAGGGTCAAGTTGTAGTGTCCGCACAAGGTCCAAAAAGGGAGAAAGTTCTCACCATTCATAATGTCCACCATTGTGAAGGGAAGCACTCACTCAACCTTTTGATAATCCAAAAGTCCTTGGCAGCTCCTCAACTGGTTCTTCAGAGAGACCACTAGGCACACCTTCAAGTTTCACTAGCTTCAGGGAGAGAGGTTCCCAACTGCCTTAGAGTCCTGACCCAGCCAAGTCTGTGGAATCTTGATCTTGCAAGCTGCTAGCCTGCATTGCTATGCCCTGCTAGAAATCTTTTCCTACACTATATAGCAGTATGTGCAAACCCAACAACTTTAAAAACCAACATTTTTGTTGGGAATAACTTTAATAAAGCCAATAATTTTTTTTTCTTAATTACCATTCCCCCCTCTAAAACAATGTACAAATAGCAAAACAAAGGATAACCAAACAGTGGAGACTCATCAGTAACATAGTATATAATAGTACATAGAGAATCATCTGTATTTTTAAAGTTTGAAATCTTTTTTTATAACATACAAATATATGCAGAGAAGGAACATTTATAATGAATTTTGAGCATATTATATTCCATATAGTCAAAATAAGTTTAATAGAAATACATGCTAGATAACACTAGATAATGTGCTAGAAATACTAGATAACATAAATATATAGACAGTTGATTAAGGGATTCTATATATTAAGGAACAGACCTGCTCTATTTTTAGAAGCCAATCTCATTTCCATTAGAATATTGATGGCTCAAATGAAATGGTTTCTGATGGACTGAAGCTATTGGAGGCATCAATACCTTATGTTGATTTGATTCCGAAATATGTGTAGTGTACTGCATTTGTACCTCAAATGGATTTTCTCTTGGGAGGAAATAAAATTGTGATTAACCAGCAGATTCTGGCTATTGACCAGATTTTTGTTTTTGATTTTGCTTTTGAGAGAAGGTATTTTTTTGAAAAAAAAAATCAAGTCTTGAGATGTATTTACAAATAGTAAATAAAAGTGTTTTTGCTATTTAAAAAAATGTCCCACACCAAAGAAATTACAAATTCAGATCCCTTTTCCCCTCCACCCAAAAAAGTTTTTTATTAATGATTTTAGATGTAGGAGGTAGTCAGATTTATTTTTTAAAGTTGCTTGAAGGTACATTCTAAGGAAAATTAATAGCATTTCATTCAATTTCAGTTTGAATGCTGTGGTATTAAGAACTACACTGATTGGATTAATATGGAATGGTTTAACCGCACAGGAAATAATAGTGTCCCTTGGAGTTGCTGCAAACAAGAATTCAAGAACTGTAGTGGACTCCTCAGTGAACCTCAAGAACTGAATACAATGGTAAGGATTACCTTGAATCCACATAGGACATTTCTGTTTTAATGCTATTTTGCCTGGACTGGTGACATTTTTTTTGGCAGGGGTGGTAGAAGATGGGGGGATGGTTCATGGTACTGGAAACTTCCCTTTGAAGAAACTTCTTATATTAGTGTATATTGCCAACCATTTGGAAATCTACAGTCCTAGAACATTGCCTGGGAATAAAGAGATTAAGTAACTTTTCCAGGGTCATAAATCAGTAGATATCAGAGATCTGACCTTAAATCTGAACTCTGGTCTTCTCTACTCTGAGGCCAGCTCTCTTTCCTTTACCTTTATGCCACATCACTTCTCACTGAAACTGATTTTATATGTCAAAGTCCAACTTGGCCATTTCTAGATGTGGTCAAATGATTAACGAGGAATCAATAAAATACTACCATGGAGGATTGGTGCTGTGGATTCAAGATTTATCCTGAACCCAACAAGAAAGCTATAAAAGCCAATATGGAGTTAGAATAAATTCAGTTTATCCCTACCCATCCCACATTATTTTTTTAAACCCTTACCTTCTGTCTTAGAATCAATAAATACTATGTATTGGTTCCAAGGAAGATGAGTGGTGAGGGCTAGGCAATGGGGGTTAAGAGGCTTTCCCAGGGTCACATAGCTAGGAAGTATCTGAGACCAGATTTGAATCCCAGGACTTCCCATCTTCAGGCCTGGCTTTCAATTCATTGAGCCTCTTAGCTGCCTCCACAATCCCACATTATTACATACAATTTATAACTTCCATAGTGCTAATGTCTACCCATAGGCAAAGACTCTTTGCAGCTCTATAGAATGGTTAATATAAATCAAGAAGGTAACCTTTTCTACCAGAAGGCTCATAAACTGCATGAGATTTTTAGAAGATAAAAATCTTCTTGGAAGAAATGGCATATGTAGGGCTCTTCTTTTCAATAGGTGTCACTGCATCACTTAATACAGTTGGCTAAAAAAGTGAATATGATCCTTCTGAGACTGCTTCAAAATAACCTCTTAAGAGATGGTGTAGGTTTTGGAGGAAAGTTATTTTTAAATATTGTTTTATTTCAAACTTAAATACTGAGCATTTTATTTTACATAGCAGAACACACAAAAAAGATTATTCTAAATGAAATCATGAATCTCTATTTCATGTGCTGGCTTTTCCCCCCTCAAGTATATACTAAATTTTGCATTGTACCTTCAAAACTATCCTGTTTATCTGTGCTTACTTCTGAACTTCCACTATTTTCACTTGTGGATCAAAAAAATGTTATAGTGACCTCATTTTTTTGTTATTTATATTGCTCTTTCCCCTTTAATCTGAAACAAGAGTCTCTATAGCAGTTTTGGGTAGGAAAGGAATTGGTCTGTGTATAATTCTATTGCCTTATATACACAATCTTCATTTATCTTGCATCATTTCAGTGCTCATATCTGGGCCAGAAAATCTTTGTAAATCTGATGTCAATGGGCTTTGGGGTTCAGGGTATATCTAATTATGTATATTCCAGATAAACAGAAGTATCATGTATTTGATTGTAATGTAGGGACTTTGGTTTTGCCACATAGTGAAGAACATCCACAGGGCCACTTAAGTGTTTGGGAGAATTCCTTGGGTGTGCCTTAGGTCCTCCTATATATTTAATTTTTTTCCCCCTTCTCACTAGGGTTGTGCTGGGATAATGGAATTGCGAGTAAAGGAGCTTATCAATTACATCATGATTGTCATCCTAGGATTTGCAGTTGTAAAGGTATTTACCTTAATTTTCCAGATGAATCATCTTCAGAAGTACTTTATTCAGAATTACAACCAAGGTGTTATGATGAGAATATTGTCCAAAATATCAGCATTTGGGGCATACTTCTTTCCATGGTGGTCTAGAAACCACTGTTCCTATGCCATGCATTTCTGTTTCCCCTCACAATCTTAATATCGGTATGATACCCATCTTCCAAGGCTCACCTTCTTCAGCAAATTGGATTAGATTTACTCTAATTCTTATGATGAAGAATGAGTGCTTAGATTAAGAATCAAGATGAAGGATAATTTTAAAAAATATTGTATAGAATATCCTAAATAGGATTTAGCAACAGTGAGAATATATCAGAAGAGAGGCAAAGAACTTCAAAAAATGAAACTCAAAGCAGTGCTTATTTTGAGTCTAGTAGTGCAAAAAGAAAGCAGAGCAGGGTGAGAAACAAAAGTTCCTGCAGGAGAGACATATTTCTTTGTCATCTTCATTTTAAAGAGGTAAATGAATCTCTGAGAAAATCTTTTTCTTTTTCAGTTTTTTGGAATGCTGAGCATTTTAGTGATTGCATGCAGGAAAGAAGAGAATGACTACCAACCCTTAAACTCTGGAGTGTTTGCTTGAAAAGAGATGAGCAAATGAAACTTCACTGAATCATTCAAACACAGATGGCTTTTACAGACTGTCCCCAAAGAATATTAAAAACCCTATGGATAAAAAATTTTATTCATAAGGACAGAAGATGATAATTCTGGAATTTGTTATTCCTTACTACTCTGTTCTCCCATCCTACTCTGATACACAATCAACAATATAAATGAGAAATAAGATTTGATTAATTGAATCTACATCAAGTACACATAGAATTAATATGATCTATGCAAATACCACATTAAAGGGGAACAGTTTCATGGGACTAGTACTATAAATGAGTGACAGCTAGAATATTGGAGATTTGGGTAGTGGAATTTTCTTATGTATTGGTTGAGACAACCAAAAATTACTTTGCTTTTTAAATTATGAAATATATCAATTGCATCTGTGGTGTAAGTTGGCATGTTACACACATAAATGGGTTGTTTTGTCTGTTTAAAAGATAAATTAAGTTACATGAAAATTGACTTAAAATGACTAATTTTGGCTTATTTGATTCAGCTGTATTGCTTTGACAAGATTATTGCTCACTGTTGCACCTCAATATGAAAGGCATGCCCAACTCATAATAAAGAAACCTAGTTCTCTTGCTTTTTAAAAATTCCATGGGTTTCTTGGATAAAAGCATATGTCACAGAATGACAGATCACAAAGAAGTTGAAAGAGAGTCAGTCTTTCTAAGCTCAGTAGTCTGAATTTGACTGAGAATTCCCTTGACAGCTTCTCCAACATGTTTTCAGTTTAGAGACTTAAGTTTTTTAAAGGAAATAAAATCCCTAAAACTTTTTTTCACATTATGTAAAAGTTCTCTTCTAGATCAGCTCTTTTACTTTAAATGTGGCATTCCTATAAACAGCAAAGGAAATATGAACTTAGTTTAAAACATTCTGAGGTCGTTCTTACAATAAAGATGATAAATGGATGATTAGGTTGTTCTAGTTAATTATCAGCTCTTTTTGGTATGGGTATATTAGCTAACTTTTGATAACAGATTCTAGACTTTTCTTTCCCCTTTCTTCCCTTTTCTTTTCACCTTTTTTTCTCCTTTCCCCCATTGCCCAGGTGTTCTAGAAATCCCAATACAATCAGCACAGAAGCTTTATCCCACTTTCCTTTTTCATTCTGGGCTAGTTCACAACTCCTAAGGTATTTAAGGTATGACCCTCCACCCTGAAGGGCTCAACAAATTGGTACCAAATTTAGTGTGGACACCTGTTTGGTCCTGAGAGGTCCACCTACCCGAGTTTCCCCAGCAGTACCCTTCTACTTGACCTAATTTTACACATTTTCATGTTCACAATTGTCTTCTATCACTTTCCATCTCATTTAATTTAGAAATATTAATGAAGACTTATTTAGGTTCACATGCATAGATGAACTAATTACAATGCTGTCAGATTACAATAAAATATTCCTCTAAGATTTATGGCTCCCTGAAAAACAGATGGGCTCCAATATGCTTTTCTCATGAGGAAATAAAGACTTTCCTTGTATGAGAAGATTTTTCTCTTAAGATTAGTAGCTTATACTTCTTTTTCAAAGTTCTAGAGGATATGGATACCTTTTAGAATTTGGGCAGTTATAAAAGGTCTCTTTGTGGCTTTCTGAGATCATGTTTTAAATTATTCAGTGCTGATTTTGTAATAGTAGAGTTGGAATTATTTTATATGAAGCTGAATCTTTAGATTGACAGAAAAAAGCTTTAAAAAAGGTGAGAAAAGACATGTTTTAAATAACCTATTAAATATATATAGGAGGATCCTCAAACAATTCTGTATTAAAGGAACAAGTTGCTTTCCACATAATTTCTTGTGTTTTTCCTAATTATGCCATTATTCTTACTCTGGTATATTACTAGGTAATTAGATGTCTTTTAATTTAAACTTTCACGTACTGAGTACTGTCTTTACTAATTTTTCAAAAATCACTTTGGAAAACATTTTAACAAAACTAATAAAATATGTAACACCTAAATATGTTTGCAATTATTGTTTCCCTGTTCCCATGGATACACTAAAAATAAAAGCAGATTTGAAGTCTATTAGTGGCAACCTTACTTTTCATTAGAGACAAGACATATGCATAAAATCATAATAATGAACATTAATTTAGGATCTAACAGCTGCAGTGTAGTAGAGTGGAAAGAGCCTTGGAGTCAGAGGACCTGAGTTCAAATCTGTCTCAGATCACTACTGTATGCCCCTGCCTAAATCAATTTACTCACTTATAAAACTGAGGAGGTTAGGCTAGATGACTTCCAAAATCCTTTCCAACTCTAAATCTATAAACTGAATAAAAATTTTGCTTTTATTTAGCTTTGTAATTTGTCATTACTATAGAGAACATAAAATTATAATCACCTGATATGTAATATCCATGGACATGTATTAAATGTTTATTTACTATACACTGGAGAGCTTAATTTGGATTCTAACAACTACAGTTTGTAAATTAAAGTGCTGGGGATTTTTTAAAAAGCAAAAGCAGTCCCTGGCCCTAAAGCTTATATTCTGTCAAGGGAGGCAACATAAATAAATGAATATAAACAAAATAAATACAGAATAGGTGAAAGGTAAGAAACTGGGTTCCAGTAGCAACTAGGGGAAAGGGAAAAGGTAGTCTGGGGGGGGGGGGGAATGGCACTTGAGCTGAGTCTGAAAGAAATCCAGGGATTCCATATCAGAAGTTGGGAGAAAGTACATTCCTGGTAACACCCACAGCCAGTGTAAAAGTGGGACAATGGAAGGTCATGTCTCAGAAATAATAAGCCAGTAAGCTAGTATGGCTACAAGGGAATAGAATATAAGAAGCCTGTAAAAGTAGAAAGGGGCAAGGTTGTGGGGAACTTTTAAATTCCAACAGGCTTCATATCTGATGGAGAGGAATCAGAGTCTCTTAACTTTCCACTCTAAAAAAAACCTCAAGTTCTTGATTACTCGAAAGCAAACTGATTGAACTACAGTTTCTGAGTTTAAAGTAAAGTTCGGTACTTCACTCTTCAACCCTCTAATCAGAATGGAAAGTAGGCTGAGAGAGGTGGAGTCAAAAACTGAATTAGCCCCATGGTGGTGAGTAGATTCTCTAGATATAGTAAAATGATTGGGATAATAAAATAACAAATGATCATATTGTCACCTAGGTGAATTTCTGGGAAGACTGAAAAAGATCAGATTACAGTGAACGTGGAATAGGGTACTCTCTTGCAATGTTGGTGATAGAAATGTTATTAGAGTTCATGAGGCCACTGTGGGCCATATTTGTGTTACCCTAGAGTTTTGCTACCTTGGTGAGAGGTAGTGGATCATGAGAATTCACCAGAGACTTGGGTCACATGCTATATATCATCATGGCAGTATGTTGCCTAAGAATGTCCAACCCTGGATTATTCCCATGGCCTCTCCCTTAGGTCCTTATCAAATAGTACTCCTCAGCATGACTGGCTTGATTTCAACAGGCCAGTAGCAATATTGTTCTTTTCACTGCTGCTACAACCCCTTGCTGTGTGGTTGTGGCTCTGCCATTCAATACAGAATATCTAACGGTTTAAGGATAACTAGGAGCTGAAGAGTTGTAAACAGTAGTTGGTCCTCTAATTAGAACTTTAAAAGACAGTGGTGCTTCAGATTCACAAACCAAGTTACTTTGTGTATCAAGATGGGTTAAGGGGGGCATCTACCAGTAGATTTAGAGCCAGACCTAGAAACAGGAGGTGTCCTGGGGTTCAAATCTAGTTTCAGACACTTCCTAGCTGTTTGACTCCAGGCAAGTCACTTAACCTGATTGCCTAGTCCTTATCACTCTTATGCCTTGGAATCAATACACAGTATTGATTCTAAGAGGGAAAATAAAGGTTAAAAAAAAAGATGGTTTATTAGCATTTCTTTATTTCCTTCACTATGTCCATTTTCCTTTTCTTTTTTCTCTTCCCTTCTGTCTGCATTTCTGTTTCTTGATCTATTTTTCTTTACCTTTTACTTATTTCCTTTCTTTCCCCCTAGTCTGGACATAATATGGAATTGAAGTATATATTAAAAGTAAAATTCAGTATATATAAAGGTGTCTTAAATGTCTTATACTTCTCAAAAAAAAAGGCTCTCTAAATGGCTTTTTTACTTCTATATTCTTTTACTTTGCTTTGATAGAAATATTTCCTCAGTCTACATCAGCATTTAGTGTCCTTTCTGATAGTATGATTTTGATATAGTCTCCCCCACTTCCCTCCACCAGGCTACTCCCTGAAACAAATTCAGCATGAATTTATATATTACTAAGCAAACTACTTATCCAGCCCTAAACATTTTCACATGCTATTTCTATAACTCTATTAAAATGACTTCTTCCTAAAATTTAGATACACCTCCTTAAAGTTTATTTATAACTAGGTACATGGCATTATCAACCCTATTAAATAGAATCCTTCCAATGTCTAATCCTTTATTGACTTTTGAGAGAAGTAAATTCAAATGTGATTCCCAAAAAATATATATGTGTGAATATAATGGTCTCCCCCAAATCTATTTTGTTGGGTCTGGTATTTCTTATGACAGGGCTCTGCTCTGACTATAGTCCTTTGTATGAATGCCTTTGCCCTTTTGTGAAATATTTTATGTTTGGAACTTTCTATACCCAGTGCTGTAGACCTAGGTATATAAGTGGGGCAAGAAGAAATTTCATGGCCAGTTACTGGAATTAGCCTGTAACATCAGAGATGGGAATTCACTCATGTTTGTCTGAATGCCAAAAGACAATGATCTTCTGTATTTCACCATTGCAACTGTAAATGGCCTACTTTGACATAGATAACTCCCCTAAATCTTACCCCAAAGAGCATCAGTCTATTTTCCTGCTTTTGGCCATTTCATCTGCTGGCCATAGTAAGGCAAAAAGTTGAGAAAATCACTCAGCCCTTGGGAGGCTCCTTCTTAAATCTCTGATATAAGAGTTACAAAGGATTTAGAGCTGGAAGTGACAAACATTCAAATGTTGATTAGTTATAATTTGCAAGGCCCTGTGATATGACACAGATAGATTTTTTGTTAATACTTACAATTCAACAGTTAGGGAAGCAGGGGGTAAGTATAGCAAGAATATGTACCCAAATCACTATGATACAAGGTAGAGTGCGTTATCAATGGAGAGTCAGATTCAAGTGCCAGCTTTGCCATTAACTATCTGTGTGTAATACTGGGAAAGTCACTTCCACTCTTTGGGCCTGGATTTCTTCATCATAATAAGAGTATTGGATGAGATGACTTTTTAGGTCCCTTCTTACTTTGAATCTTTATGTACAATTATAAGATATGGGAATCTGTCTTAAGGAAGTAAAGATTAAGTATGCATTTGTGTAATTCAGAAGGCAGTATTCTTAATACCTGGCACAAGATAGAAAATTTCTATCACAACATAAGATTAATAGAATTGTAGCTAATACCCACAGTGATAAAATGTAAACTGTAGACCAGATTAACCAGAGAACAGTAGTTCTAAAATGTAAACAGTTAATACCCCCTAATCTTTCTTTGAACTTTTCTCTATAGTAGGATTTTAGGTGAAAGTACCAAATTACAAGAAATCAGAATGTGATTAAAAGTGCAACTTTAAGACAGGTGGTCCTAAGGTTCAAATCTGGTCTGAGACAGTTCTCAGCTGTGTGACCCTGGGCAAGTCACTTAACACCGGTTACCTAGCTCTTACCACTCTTCTACCTTGGAACTAATATAGAAAATTGATTCTAAGAAGGAAAGTAAGGGTTTTAAAAGAAAAAGTGCAACTTTCAAGGGACAGCCTAACATACATTTAACTTAATCTCCTATATCTACAGTTTTTTACCATGTTTCTTTATATTCAAAATGATGAACCTGAGGTAAAATCCTCAATAGTATAATAGTACCTTACATTCATATATAGTTATCCTTTCCACATCTCAACTTTCCCTAAGTTGAATTTAAGAAATTTTCCCCATTTAAGAAATTAAATGGGAATTTTGGGGGAGTTTTGTGGAAGCTGCAGATGACATATGGACAGCAGATTTCACAGAAAAAAATTTAAAAATTCAGAAATGCATACTTAAATACCAAAATTTACAATAAGGGACTATAAACACCCCATAAAAAAAGGAAAAAAATTAGACTTCTCTGGTTCAAAGGGAGGACCAAACAATTTTACTTGCATTTTCCAGATCGCAGGGGTGCCTTGTCCCTAACTCGCTCAATGTGGAAGTGATAACTATGTATGTGTATGTATATGTATATGTTATATACATACACATATAAATTTTTCTTTTTTCAAAGCACTTTCTCAACACTCTAGCCCTTCTCCCAGATGAAATGTTAGGAGGAAATTGAGGAACTTTCTCAACTCTGATCAATATTTCCCCTATGGTTCTATTTATTATCGCTGTAATTCACCAGCCAAAAACTCTCTTCCTTGGGTGTCACTTCCCTATATGTGTTGTCTCCATCTATTAGAATGTTGTTGTTTTGTCCTTACTTTTCAAAGACACCAGTGACATCATAGGATTAGACCTTGACTTGCTGGAGAATTGTATTAAAGTGAGGCAGAGCTGCACAAAGTCATCAGCCTTACTTCCTCCTCCAGAGTCCTCCAAGTCAAGTGGTAACAGAAAATTCAGGACAGTTAGGGATGGCCCAGGAGGTCAGTGGATGACTGGCATATTTGGTTTGATCAAATTCTAAGCACTCAACAGCAATTGTTTCCACTGCCTTCGTGGCTATTGGAACAAATTCTTCTCATTCACCATTCTGCTAAGAGAAGTCTTCATATGTATGGGGTAGACACCCTTTAACTCATGAAGTCTGTCTGTTATCCTTGTGTGGGATGAGATTCAGTGTAATTCTCAGAATAGCATTTGGCTTGTAACCCCAATTTTCAAGACCCCTTAGGATTACTACTTCTTAGACTGAAACTACCCCCCACCCCATAAAATTTTTAGTTTTCCTTACCTATTTTAAAAAATCTTGAGAAGAGTTTATCTGTAGGAAACTTGCTAGCTAGTAAGAGGGGCAAGATAAGAAGGAACAGAGAGTTTCAATTTTATCTTTACTCTCCTAGGCTGAAAATCCCATGATAGTCACTGTTGTTTTTTTTTTTAATCACAGTGGTCTTTAGGGGTACATAATGTTGAAAATCACTTGATCAAATAATAGGGGAAAATATGTACACAAAAATATAGCTGCGCTCTTTGTAGTAGCAAAAAATTGGAAAATGAGGGGGTGTCCATTGATTGGGAAATGGCTGAAGAAATTGTGGTATCTGATGGAATACTATTATGTTGAAAGGAATAAAGAACTGGAGGAATTCCATGTGAACTAGAAAAACTTCCAGGATTTGATGCAGAGTGTAAACCTCAAATTTCCTTAGACTTATAAATGTTGGAAATTTCACCATTGGGATATTTCATACTTGGAAATTTTCTTACTGATAGTCTATTGGAATGGGAACCCCATTGGCATGGGAGGTTCCTTCTCTTCCCTTCTTAAGATTACTTTAGAACAGAAACCCTTTGCTGAACAATGGAAAGGACTTTGACCTATGCTTGAGCATAGAACAGGAATTTCTTTGAGTCTTGATTGATTTTAGAATTGATACAATGGAGATACTTGGAATAAATCTCCACCCTATTCAGTCCTAATAGGATTGAGTAAGGGCTGCAGCCTAGATCAAAATTTAATTATTCCAATCTCTACCATACTCAAGTTAACAGGATTTAGAAAGGGCTGTAACAAAAGAGTAAAGATTTAATCATTTGAAAAATATGACCTTCAACAGACATGTGCAAAAGCCAGAAACCTCTGGGCGGTCCTGGGTTAAGCGAGAGCCTCCATTGACAGGGAAATTGATGAAGAGTGATTGGTAGATGTGAGGACTGAGGGGAGGCAACTTGGATGGTGTCCTTAAAGATAGGAGGGTCTGGAGA
Organism: Monodelphis domestica; assembly: GCF_027887165.1. Classification (NCBI taxonomy): domain Eukaryota; kingdom Metazoa; phylum Chordata; class Mammalia; order Didelphimorphia; family Didelphidae; genus Monodelphis; species Monodelphis domestica. Next base: position 424,073,855 of record NC_077229.1, read on the forward strand.
CTCGGAGGGAGGATTGAGTTTTTGGTCGGTGTGGTTCCTGGGCTCTGAGGAAGCTTGCTCTGAAGGAAGCTGAAGGTGGGGGCCTCTGAGACTGTTTCTCCATTTTGGACACGTGAGTGAAAGGGACTGATCTCTTTTCTTTGCCCCAGCTATCTAAGGGCTTGGGCCTTTTGGCCCAGCCTAAACAGAAGGGGTATTTAAGCCCTATTCCCTTCTCTCCCCTTTCTCTCTCTCTATATATCTCTAATTCCTTTCTTGCTCCTATTGTAATTAAACTCCAAAAAAGGCTGACGGCTGACTTGAGTTTTTCATTTAGGAATTACATAGCTGATTCCTTGGCGACCTTAAATTAATATATATCAGTCTTTTAAAGTGATTCCCTTGTAACAAGAGTGAAAGCAGCAGAACCAGAATATTGTATTCAGAGTCTGATACACTGTGTCACAATCAAATATAACAGACTTTTCTACTAGCAGCAATGCAATGATCCAAGTTCTGAGGAACTTATAAGAAAGAAAGCTATCCACATCCAGAGAAAGAACTGTGGGAGTAGAAACACAGATGAAAAACATGATCAATCACATGATTTGATGGGGATATGAGTGGGGATGTTGACTTTAAATGATCGCTCTATTGCAAATATTAACAATATGGAAATAGGTTTTGAACAATAATACATGTAAAAACCAGTGGAATTGCTCTTCCGTTCCAGGAGGGGGAGGGAGGGCAGGAGGGAAAAAACATGAATCATGTAACCATTGAAAAATATTCTAAATTAATTAAATAATTTTTTTGAAGAATCACTCATTTAAGATTTGAAACATCACAACCTCCCTCCCTTCTCCTTGGGATACTCCTTTGAGTAGAGGGAAGGAGGAGAATTTTGTGTCAGAATTATTATAAAAGTCTGTGAGGACATTTTTGCTCTAAGAAAGCAGCTTGTATAGGCAGAATTTCTATTCCTTCCCTTCCCCTTCTCTTATCCCCACCTCTGCTTCCCTGCTGTCTGCTGTTTTCTCCAAATGAAGTCTATTTTTCCAGGCCAGCATCTTATCAAGTCTCCTGTCTGCTGTGGAAAGGAAACAAGACTGACAGTTTGTGACTGACAGGGACAAGACTGACAGGGAAGGGCCCTGGGAGTGGCAGTTGGGTCTTGTGACTAGCACTTCCTTCCTGCTGGGAGTGGGAGTGGGGTGTTGTGACTAGCACTTCCTTCCTGCAGGGTGGGACTTGCGTCCTGGTGTTGGAGGAGAGGGGAGCTTGTTCAGCCCAGTCTGGAGTGGCATGCTCTTCTTGGTTCAGCCCAAAGACACAGGCTTCTAAAGGTTAGAATTGTTCTTGTTTGCTTTCTGTCTATTGCTAAGATTCTGAATTAGAATAACGAGAGTAGAAGGAGTGGGACAAACCCTCCACCAGCCTCTAGGGCCTGGCCCTATACTCTGAAACTAAGGAAAAACTCCAATTCCAACTTGATTATTAAACTTTATATTATTTGAATTTGCAGTCAGATAAGTGGACTATCTTTTCTGGTCATAGAGGGAGCTGAAAATCAGTTCAGTCATCAAGGCAATAAAAGACCTTGTTGGACCCCTGCTGTTTCCTCTCAGCAGGGGGCATCTCCCTCCTTTGCCTCTCCAAGCTATATACCCTCTCTTCCCTTAACTCCTCATTACCCCATACAAACCTCCCTTTATCCCCTTGTTTTCCAAATCCTATTTTCCTTTCCCAATAAATATTACAGTGCTCATTACAGTGATTTCTGGGGGTATGAGTCCCACCTTCAAATTCCACTCTATATACCCTCAACTTGATTTGGCCAGTCTTTCCAGATAATTTTACCAAGGTGTGGCTGCTGGGCATGTTATAGCTTCTTGGAACCAAAAGTGAGAGTTGGATGAAAAGAGGGGGATCAGCTGCCCTGAAAAGGGTGCTGCAAGCCTTCAAGTCAGAGGCACTAGTCCTCTTCACACATACATTCTAATAGAATAAAAGCCCACGAAGGCAGGAAGCCTGATGGAAATTCAAATAATGCTGTCATTTTGTTATTTGGAATGATGGTAAAGGAGAATAGCCTCATTGAGACATCCAAATCTAGTCCTACATTAGTACTTATATAAGGAACTGTCTCCTGCTGAACAAAAAATCTGTGTCTGAGTTTTCTAGAGGGCTTTGCCACAAGTAGGTAATTTTTCTTTGATGCCCTTGGGGTTTTTCAAAATGGACCAAAATAATGCTCTTGTGAGCATCTTTAATTTTTGTTCTCTCTATTGTTGTTGTTTTAGATTCCATAATGTAAGGAAAGGAGAAAATATACTAAGGAACTTTTAGGGAGAAATTTTGGCAAGAGAACTTTAATGAACTCTTCTAGTGATGAGGTCTTTATTCTTTTGACCAGTACTTCAGGGTGATATTTTAGTTTATAAACTAATGAAAAATGAAGTGAGCAGAAGAAACAGCAATATTTTAAGGATGATCAACTGTGAAAGATTTAGCTATTCTAATCAAGAAAACGATCCAAGACAATTCCACAGGACCAATGACGAAAAATGCTATTCTCCAGAGAGAGAATTTAGAGACTAAATGCTGGTAGAAGCAGACTTTAAAAAACCCACTTTATGGCAGACTTCCGGGTAATCATGGCTACAGAGTAGACACTGCTTGCTTCCTCTCCTCAGACCCAATGACACAGACGACCGCAAAAGACCCTTCCAAAATAAAAGACAACCATCCTCATAAGAATGGATAGACCCCACAACAAGGTGAAGCTCTGAAGGTAGGTGGGATTCCAGAACCTCCATAATATAAGAGAATGAAAAGCTAACCCACCCTCCCCTCCCCCACCAAACAGCCGGAGCCAGAGTTAAAGTTAGCACTGGCCAGAATCAACAAGTCAGGGAGGGGCACCCCAAGACTGAACAATGGGCAGCCCCAGGTCTGGGGATCTGAATAAGATAAGGTCCTTCTCCTGAGAGTACTAACACCCGAAACCCTGGCAGGTGGGCTAGGGGAGCACAGATCTCAGGCACCCAGAACTAGCATGCTGTAATCACCAAGTGCGCGAAGGGATCCCCTGACGTGAGCAAGGGGCATCTACAGGTCTTGGGAGTTAGCTAAGACCACCAAAGACTTTCACCTGAGAGCACTAACTCCCAAAATGCTGGCAGGCAGGGAAGGGCAGTCCTTGGGTCCCCCCCCCCCCCAGGAAGACAGAGCAGCTACAGAGAACCTAGAATTAGCTTGAGACTAAAGCCTTGACCATTAGACCTTTATACTGAGGGTAAGTACTACTCATTCAGATTTCTGCCTGGAAAGGGGAGGAAGGAGGAAAAAAACAAACAAAACATAGAGATGGCAAACTGTACCCAAGAACCCCAACAACCCAACACCAAGAAAAGCAAGAAGAAGGGGGGTGACTTTGGATACATTTTAGGAGGGAAAACACACAAAAAAAACAGAGGAAATAGCAGAAGAGGAAGTGCAAACAAATGCTCCAAAACCTTCCAAAAGAAATGGAAATTGTCCCCAACTCTTGAAGAATTTAAATTGGAAGTTATCAAAAAGATGGAAGTCTTCTGGCAGAAAAAAATGGGAAATAATACAAAAAGAACTCAGCAATCAGAAGCATGAAAAAACACAACTACAGAACCCGCTCAAGGCCTCAAATAGCAGGATAGAACAAACTGAAAAGGAAAACCAGGCTTTAAATGTCAGAATCAGGCAACTGGAAGACAATGATCTTGCAAAAGAGCAAGAATTAATAAAGCAAAGCCAAAAGACTAAGAAATTAGAAGAGAACATAAAATATCTCACTGACAAGGTGACAGACCTGGAAAATAGAGGAAGGAGAGACAATCTGAGAATAATTGGCCTACCAGAAAAGCCAGAAATAAAATAGTAATGTCAACATCATAATACAAGATATCATCAAAGAAAACTGCCCAGAGATTCTAGAACAAGGGGGCAATACAGGCATTGAAAGAGTTCACAGAACACCCTCTACACTAAATCCCCAAAAGACAATTCCCAGGAATGTAATTGCCAAATTCCAAAGCTTTCAAGCAAAAGAAAAAATCTTACAAGAAGCCAGAAATAGACAATTTAGATATAAAGGAATGACAATCAGGGTCACACAAGACCTTGCAATTTCCACTCTGAACGACCATAAGGCATGGAACGTGATTTTCAGAAAGGCAAGAGAACTGGGTCTTCAACCAAGAATCAGCTATCAATCAAAACTGACTATATACTTCCAGGGGAAAGTATGGGCATTCAACAAAATAGAAGATTTCCAAGTTTTTGTAAAGAAAAGACCAGAGCTCTGTGGAAGTTCGACATCCAAACACAAAGAGCAGGGAAAACTTGAAAAGGTAAATATGAAGGAAAGGGAAAAGGAGAAAAATGTTATCTTTTTCTTTTATTCAAACTCTCTTCTATAAGGACTACATTTATATCAAATTTTATATATTAATATGTGGGGAAAATGTAACGTATAACTCTCAAAAATTGTATGCATCATTAGAGTAGTTAGAAGAATCATGCATAGGGAATGATTGGGGCATTAAGACAATATGGAGAAAAAGGTGGTGAAAGAAAGAAAAAGGGAGGAGGTGAATCGTTGATGGTACTAAGATATTCTTCAAGAAATAGAAAAAAACTAAATAGAATAATCTTTCTCACACAAAGATACACATGGGAAGGGGAGGAGAAGAAATTTCCTATAGGGAGGAGAGGAAGAAAGTGCTAATTGGTATTACTTAAACCTTACTCTCAATGAAATCAACTCTGAGAGCTTAGAACATCTAGATCCATTGGGAACTTGAACTTTATCTTATCCAACAGGGTAAGGGAGAAGGCGAAATTAAGGAGGGGTGGAGTGAGGGAGTATAAAAAGGGAGGGAAGGAGAGGGGGGAGGGGAAGGGAACAAAAAGGGAGGGGCTAGAAAGGGAAGCATATCAAGGGAGGGGACTAGGGGGACTAATCTAAAGTAAATCACTGGTTTAAAACATTATAGCTAAAGAAGAAAGATCAGAATTAGGGGAGGATATCAAAATGCCAGGGAATCCACAAGTGACAATCATAACTTTGAATGTGAATGGGATGAACTCACCCATAAAATGTAGACGAATAGCAGAATGGATTAGAATCCAAAACCCTACCATATGTTGTCTTCAAGAAACACATATGAGGTGGGTTGATACTCACAAGGTTAGTATTAAAGGACGGAGTAAGACCTTCGGGGCCGCAACTGATAGAAAGAAGGCAGGAGTTGCAATCATGATATCTGACAAAGTCAAAGCAAAAATAGACCAGATCAAAAGGGATAGGGAAGGTAAATATATTCTGTTAAAAGAGAGTATAGACAATGACGAATTATCACTAATCAACATGTATGCACCAAATAGTATAGCAAGTATAGTATATATAGCAAATATATTTCTAATGGAAAAACTAGAAGAATTGAAGGAGGAAATAGACAGTAAAACCATATTAGTGGGAGACTTGAACCAACCACTATCAAATTTAGATAAATCAAACCAAAAAATAAATAAGAAAGAGGTAAAAGATGTAAATGAAATCTTGGAAAAATTAGAGTTAATAGACATATGGAGAAAAATAAATAGGGACAAAAAGGAATACACCTTCTTCTCAGCACCACATGGCATGTTCAAAAGATAGATCATACACTAGGTCACAGAAACATGGCATACAAATGCAGAAAAGCAGAAATAATAAATGCAACCTTTTCAGATCATAAGGCAATAAAAATAATGATCAGTAAGGGTACATGGAGAGCCAAATCAAAAATTAATTGGAAATTAAATAATATGATACTCCAAAATCAGTTAGAGAAGAACTCATAGAAACAATTAATAATTTCATTGAGGAAAATGACACTGATGAGACATCCTTTCAAACCTTATGGGATGCAGCCAAAGCAGTACTCAGAGGAAAATTCATATCCTTGAGTGCATATATTAACAAATTATGGAGGGCAGAGATCAATGAATTGGAAATGCAAATCAAAAAAAATGAAAGTGAACAAATTAGAAACCCCCAGAAGAAAACCAAACTAGAGATCCTAAAAATTAAGGGAGAAATTAATAAGATCGAAAGTGATAGAACTCTTAAACTAATAAACAAGACTAGAAGCTGGTACTTTGAAAAAACAGACAAAATAGACAAAGTACTGGTCAATCTAATTTAAAAAAGGAAAGACGAAAGGCAAATTAACAGCATTAAAGATGAAAAGGGGGACATCACCTCCGCTGAAGAGGAAATTAAGGCAATCATTAAAAACTACTTTGCCCAACTATATGGCAATAAATATACCAACCTAGGTGATATGGATGAATATTTATAAAAATATAAATTGCCTAGACTAACAGAAGAAGAAATAGATTTCTTAAATAATCCCATATCAGAAAAAGAAATCCAACAGGCCATCAAAGAACTTCCTAAGAAAAAATCCCCAGGGCCTGATGGATTCACAAGTGAATTCTATCAAACATTCAGAGAACAGCTAACTCCAATACTATACAAACTATTTGACATAATAAGCAAAGAGGGAGTTCTACCAAATTCCTTTTATGACACAAACATGGTACTGATTCCAAAGCCAGGCAGGTCAAAAACGGAGAAAGAAAACTATAGGCCAATCTCCCTAATGAATATAGATGCAAAAATCTTAAATAGGATACTAGCAAAAAGACTCCAGCAAGTGACCAGAAGGGTCATCCACCATGATCAAATAGGATTTATACTAGGGAAGGAGGGCTGGTTCAATATTAGGAAAACTATCCACATAATTGACCACATCAACAAGCAAACCAACAAGAACCACATGATTATCTCAATAGATGCAGAAAAAGCCTTTGATAAAATATAACATCCATTCCTATTAAAAACACTAGAAAGCAGAGGAATAGAAGGGTCTTTCCTAAAAATAATAAACAGTATATACCTAAAACCATCAACTAACATCATCTGCAATGGGGATAAACTAGATGCATTCCCAATAAGGTCAGAAGTGAAACAAGGATGCCATTATCACCTCTATTATTTAACATTGTACTAGAAACACTAGCAGTAGCAATTAGAGAAGAAAAAGAAATTGAAGGCATCAAAATAGGCAAGGAGGAGACCAAGCTATCGCTCTTTGCGGATGATATGATGGTCTACTTAAGGAATCCTAGAGAATCAACCAAAAAGCTAGTCGAAATAATCAACAACTTTAGCAAAGTTGCAGGTTACAAAATAAACCCACAAAAGTCATCAGCATTTCTATATATCTCCAACACAGCTCAGCGGCAAGAATTAGAAAGAGAAATCCCATTCAAAATCACCTTAGACAAAATAAAATACCTAGGATTCTATCTCCCAAGACAAACACAGGAACTATATGAACACAACTACAAAACACTCTCCACGCAAATAAAACTAGACTTGAGCAATTAGAAAAATATTAACTGTTTATGGGTAGGACGAGCCAATATAATAAAAATGACCATCCTACCCAAGCTTATTTATCTATTTAATGCTATACCCATTGAATTTCCAAAAAATTTTTTTACTGACTTAGAAAAAAACATAACAAAGTTCATTTGGAAGAACAAAGGATCAAGGATATCCAGGGAAATAATGAAAAAAAAAATACAAAGGAAGGTGGCCTTGCAGTCCCAGATTTCAAACTATTATAAAGCAGTGGTCATCAAATCAATTTGGTACTGGCTAAGAGACAGAAAGGAGGATCAGTGGAATAGACTTGGGGTAAGTGATCCCAATAAGACAGTATATGACAAACCCAAAGAGCCCAGCTTCTTGGACAAAAACCCACTATTTGACAAAAACTGCTGGGAAAATTGGAAGACAGTGTGGGAGAGATTAGGTTTGGATCAACACCTCACACCCTACACCAAGATAAACTCAGAATGGGTGAATGACTTGAATATAAAGAAGGAAACTATAAGTAAATTAGGTGATCACAGAATAATATATATGTCAGACCTGTGGGAAGGAAAAGACTTTAAAACCAAGCAAGACATAGAAAGAGTCACAAAATGTAAAATAACCAATTTTGATTACATCAAATTAAAAAGTTTTTGTACAAACTAAACCAATGCAACCAAATTGAGAAGGGAAGCAACAAATTGGGAAACAATTTTCATAACAAAATCCTCTGACAAAGGTCTAATTATTTAAATTTATAAAGAGATAAATCAATTGTACCAAAAAATCAAGCCATTCTCCAATTGATAAATGGGCAAGGGACATGAACAGGCAGTTTTCAGCCAAAGAAATCAATACTATTAATAAGCACATGAAAAAGTGCTCTAAATCTCTTATAATCAGAGAGATGCCAATCAAAACAACTCTGAAGTATCACCTCACACCTAGCAGTTTGGCTAATACGACAGCAAAGGAAAGTAATGAATGCTGGAGGGGATGTGGCAAAGTGGGGACATTAATTCATTGCTGGTGGAGTTGTGAATTAATCCAACCATTCTGGAGGGCAATTTGGATCTATGCCCAAAGGGCGATAAAAGAATGTCTGCCCTATGATCCAGCCATAGTACTGCTGGGCTTGTACCCCAAAGAGATAATAAGGAAAAAGACTTGTACAAGAATATTCATAGCTGTGCTCTTGCTCTTTGTGGTGGCCAAAAATTGGAAAAAGAGAGGATGCCCTTCAACTGGGGAATGGCTGAACAAATTGTGGTATATGTTGGTGATGGAATACTATTGTGCTCAAAGGAATAATAAAGTGAAGGAATTCCATGGCGACTGGAACAACCTCCAGGAAGTGATGCAGAGCGAGAGTAGCAGAACCAGGAAAACATTGTACACAGAGACTGACACACTGTGGTACAAAAGAACGTAATGGACTTCTCCATTAGTGGCAATGCAATATCCCTGAACATTCTGCAGGGATCCAGGAGAAAAAAACACTATCCACAAGCAAAGGACAAACGGTGGGAGTAAAAACACCGAAGATAAGCAACTGCTTGACTATAGGGGTGGAAGGGACAGGAATGAGGAGAGACTCTAAATGAACACCCTAATACAAATACCAACAACATGGAAATGGGTTTGAAGCAAGGACACATGTGATATCCAGTGGAATTGTGTGTTGGCTAGGGGAGGGGTGGTGGGAGGGGGTGAGGATAAGAAAAGGATCTTTGTTTCCAAGGAATATTATTTGAAAATAACCAAATAAAATAATGTTTCAAAAAAAACTTTATTATTATTATTGGGGTGTTTTTTGTGTTTTCTTTGGCAACATAGCTAACATGGAGTTTTGTCTTGCATGATCATATATAATTGAAATAAAATTATTTGCTTTCTCAAGGGAGATAGGAGAGAGGGAATTTGGAATGCAATTTTTAAAAAATGTTTTACCTCTATTTTTAAATGAATAAAAATAATTTAAAACAAAGAACATGCAAATTACCAATTGTTTCCGAAGAGGGAATTCCTAGTTAGTTATAAGTGGAAGCTGATGGTCATTGAGATTCTTTCCAACAAGGTATGTTGGAGCCAGTTCTAACAAGGTACCACCAGAGCCCTAAAGTTTTCAGTGTGAGTATTTATAATTCAAAAAGCTATAGCTACAGATTAGTGCTTCATTTATTGTTTTGTTTCTTGTCTAGATATAAGAAGGTGTTAATAATGCAGATTGAATTTAAAAGTAGGTGTGTACACATTTTTTCTTTAACCCCTAGAGAGTCCAGTTGTTCAACATTTACCTGCACACCCTTATATTGCTCTGTAAACACAACTTGAGTTTATCAGAATTGCTGTAGAAGGCTCAAGGGAGTGAAGTCATCACCAGACTGGAGGTCTGATGAATGTTGGCATCATTAGCAACAGCAGCAGATATACTTGGCATTTATATAACCTTTTAAGATTTGCAAAGTGCTTTACAAATTTCTCTACTGGCTGTACTAATCTGAGACTTACTTTGACTTTTCCACAGGAAAGCTTATTTTGGAATAGCTTCACATCTTGTAAGATCTCATCAGCCTTGAGACTCTACCTCACCACTACCTTTTGTCTCTGGTTGGAGGGTTTGGACATCAATGTCAAACCTCCCTTAGGGAGAGACCTCCAGTCAGAACATTTCTCATCTGACAACTATTGGGACTTTTCTGACTTTTCAACCATGTCCAGAATGAAATTCCTTCTTCCGTCTTCTCCTACCACCCCCAAGCCTTTTTACTTTCCTTTTATCCCTTTCTCCACCTCCACACCCCAAATCCCTTAGAATGTAAGCTCCTTGAGGACTGGGACTGTCTTTTTTCATTGTATCCTCATTGCTTACAGCAGTGTACCTGGCAAACTGTAGGTCCTTAAACTATATTTATGGATCACTATCATCTCATTTGTGCCTCAGAACACCCTTGCTCCAAACTCCAAAATTTTCTGATTTGGGGAAATAAGTAATGTCCCTGAGGATGAAGTAGGGTCACAGTTTGGGGAGGAGGCTGAGGACTGATGAGTGATTATTGAAACTAATCTGGACTCAGATGCATTATGTTCCCAGGTCTATCAGGATTGGGTGAAGAGCAGAGATATATTGCTTGGTCTAGCACATGGGCAAATCACATGCCGACCCATGGGGGATTGTTCAAATAACACTATTTGTGCAGTGTCACAAATTTGGGAGGAAATGAGCTGCAAAGATCCAACTTCTTTTGCTGATGTGTACCTATCAGAAATATCTTTATCTCATTATGAAAACTATATTAAAAAGCTGGCCCACTCTGAAAAGATCATTAATTTTCAGTAAACACATAGCTACCTTGATGTATTTTTAACAAACTTGTTTTAATTTCTATATTGAATTTTCCCTCATTAATTAGGATAAATATCCAAAAAGTAAAGAATTTTTCCTTCAATAAGGTGATTAATAGGTTTGGGAAACACTGCCTAGTGCAGAGGGGACCAAAGGACAGGCAGCAATAGCAATAAGCATTATTTTTTTAACCCTTCCCTTCCCTCATAGCATCGATATGGTTCCAAGGCAGAATAGTAAAGGATAGGTAATTGGGGTCAAATGACTTCAAGGGTCACACAGCCAGGAAGTGTCTTGAGGCTAGATTTGGTCCCTAGGCCCATGGTCTCTTGACACGGGGCTTTTTCCATTGAATCACTTAGCAGGCTCCAGAAAGCATTTATTAATCATTCTATGCTAAGCAATGAGGTTACAAAGACAAAAGAGTTTTGTCAGAGCCTGCTCTCAAGGAGCTCTCCATCTAAGGGAGGAAACAATAAGCAAACACTGCAGCCAAACAAGATAATAATCATCTGAGAACTGGTATTGTAAAGGGATTCAGGAAAGGCTTCCCGTAGAAGGTGAGTGTAGCTGGGCCTTGCGGGAAGCCAGTGAGGACGTCCTGCACAAAGTCTCCATCTCCAGCAAACTATAAAACGCAATCCCGTTAGCTCTTTTCAAGTTCGCAGGAGTCAGAATGGGAAAAATAAACCTTGAGAGGCTCCAGAGGAGGAGGGGAAGTCATAGCTTCTGGTAAGACCGCCTCTCCTTCCCTCTCTCTTCCTGAGGCTGAGACTTCCCTAAGGAGGGCACGCGCAGAAGCGCGCGCTCCCGTCTATCCGCTCGCGCCTCTCGCGAGGTATTGTCTGCGCCTGCGCCCTGCGCGGTTGAGGGCGCGCAGTTTGAATTGGTCGTGCGCCGAGGCTCCCTTGCAGCTATTTTCAGTGCTGAGACTTCATGGCTCTACAGCCTGTTTCGCTCGAAGGAGAGTTAGTGGGCTCGTGCGTTTATGAGTCGACTCCGTAGGCTCCAGGAGTAGGGGTCGGGGTCGCAGGTGATTGGCTGGAATGTAGGCGGGTCTGCGCGGGGCGCGGGGGGCTGGGGTAGAGCGGTTTGTGGGCGAGTGACCGTTAGCTCGCGGTTCCTCTGGTTCGTCGGACCGAGCTCAGTTTTAGTTCCTCTGCCTTCGCGCAGCTGCTGGCCACGAGCCCCAGAGGTGGAGCCCCCGTGACCGGCGCGTGACCCTGCCCGAGGCCCTGAGCTTTGTAACCCGGGGTGGTTTGTGCCCCCTCATCCCCAAATCAAACCCGCTGGTCTCCCTGGGCCGAGTCGGAAGTGGAAACTGTGGATCCTGCTCCGGGAGGAGGAGAAAACGAGGAGGGGTCTGGCCTGGCCTTAGGAGAAGCTTGGAAAGGGCGGGGGCAGGGGTGGGGAAAAGCCGAGCAAAGAGGTTTGGTGACTTTCACCGACTAATTAATACCCTTAGCTTTTCTGCTCTTTGGCTGATCTTTGTGAACTGTTTGGAAAGAGTCACCTGTCGTTTGTGTGCCGATATCCAGATAGTAACATGTCAAATTTTAATTTCTTCTCTAGGGAAACACACATATATGTATATAGATCTAGATAGCATTTTCCCTAAAGGAAATAGAGGATGGCTGCTGCAGAGCTGGAAGACTTATGTTCTCATATCAATGAAAAAATCTCTTGTGTTAAGAAAATTCTGCAATTAAAAAACATAGGTAAGTTTATGGAACACTTTTTAATTTTCCTGGTACAAGGTGAGTCTGTTCTAAGAAGGCATTTGTATATTATGTATATTTATGTCGTAAATATCCTTAGAAAATATAATTCAGTTCAACCAGAAAATAATAGTATACAACGGATTATTTTTCCCCCTCAATATTTTAAAACTGAATCTAAGAAACCATGAATATCAATTAAGATGAATACTATTCTTATTATATTTACTTGCTTACCCTTTTCTCCAAAGGACACAAGTCATACTTCCAATAACTCTCAAATAGATTGCATTTCTTGTTCTAAAAAGTAATGGAAGTACAGAAAGTAAAAATTTCAGTTCAACAAACGTTTTAAAATTTATGTAAAAGAGGGTGGTAGTTGTTGAGACTACAGAGATAAAAAGTGTACTTTTCCTAATTCTCCTAATGGAGAGTTATCAGCGTGTGTGATTATTACATTACTTCTTTAAAATTATTATTCTGGAGTTTTCCAGTGTCTTACTTGCATTTTACCTTTATGTTCAACAGGACACGATCCAGCCTTAAAGACAGTATTTCGGAAAATTGGGCATGAAATAACTCTTCTAAATGACCTTTTAAACAAGTTGGAGTTGGAGGTTCAATATCAAGAACATGTCAGGAATTCACTTAGGGTAACCAAAATTTTTGTCCCTTGTGAAGATAAATTTTCAGTTAACACAGCCTAACCTTGTTTGGAAAGGCAGAAAACCCCTATGAAATTTACAATTTTAAGAGACCATAATTAGTTCAACTCACTCATTTTACCAGTGAGGAATCTGAGACCTAGAGTAATGTCATGACTATCCATAGTCACCTAGTCATCAAAGAGATCAATTTTCAATTTAATGACTTCTTTTCCATTTATCAGCACCTATACGTTACCTATCCTATCTCCATTCTACTTTTCTCCTTAAATGTCCATTAACCATTGTTCATGGTTGTCTGTCAGGGAAACATGGGAAAAGGCAAACAGGTTGAGGAGTAAAGAAAACCCGGTTTTTAAACAAAATCCCATGCTTCTCTTTTATTGCAACCTACCTGACAAAAGGATGTATCAAGGTTCAAGCCCACCACCCTCACTTAATATTGGGCTTCATTAAAGACTGATCTTATAGACCCTGCAGTAAATAAAGAATTCCATTTCCTATATCTAGAAATATATTCTATGCCCTAATGAAGAAAGCAAAAAAAGAAAAAGGAAAAAGATTACCTCTATTTTTGAATTCTATTTAAGGGGATGGGATCTGTACCTTTTCAATTTCTGTGGAAAGTGGTCTCTTTTTCTTTTGTTTGCTATCAGGACAGGTGATAGAACCTGAAAGCAGAGGGCAAAGGGCTTCTAAATTCTATTTCTTGTTCTGCTTATAGGTTAGAAAGCACTTATTTTTGATTTTGCACTTTTATATTTTGTGCTTTTAAGGACTTTCTGATTTTTCAAGTAAATTACTTCTATTTTAACTTTCTTTAAGGTAAAATAGTTTAAATAGATAAATTAGTACCTAGATAATGGAAAGAGTCAGGGACTTGGGAGAGAAAGCTTATATTCTCATTTCTCACTTACTGGCAGTGTCTTTTTCCTCATCAGGAAATAAATGGATTGGAATTAGATTGACTTAATTCAGCTAGGAAAAGTGTCTTTATGCACATTCTTAGAGTATGGAAACAGGAATAATAGTGCCTGCCTCATAGATTTGTTAATGAGATTAAATGAAGCATTTGTGAAGCTTATTGATCTCTTTAGGAGAAAACTATTGTGTACCTAATAGTACATTATACATAGTAAGTGGTTTGAAATAGCTGTCTGGGTTAGTAATCTTAATTTTTCTGACTGTAATAGTTTAAAGACACCTTGGGCCAATAATATGTAAGTTAAAATCTAGATTTTAGATGGGAAATGTTGAACTTGGCATTAAATATCTATGAAAATTCTGCCCTCATTATTGGGAGATAACATGAATCCAAAAAAGCCGTGTATTTCTTATATAAATGAACTTGAGGCCACAGTCAAAAGACTTTGAGCAAGTTAAGTAAACCTAAAAGAATGAATATAGTTAAGCAATTAAAATGGAAAATTAAAATAGCACTGGACATGTTATTAGGTTTTTAAGGGTTGAATCATTGTCCTATTATTTCTTTACTAGCTCTTTGACCAAGGGTAAGTCATTTAACTTAGTCTCATTTTCCTTATCTGTAAAACATGAGAAAAATACTTACACTTCTTATCTCAGCATTATTTTTAGAAAAGCACTTTGTGAACCTTCAATGTGAGTTTTAAACAATTTCTTTAACTCTTAAGATGCTAATGTGTTAGTACTATGATACTGGCAAATATGAGTAGTGTTGGCCAATGCTTGATGCCCAGATATATTTTTCTCTACTGATCAATTTTAAAAGTTTTAGGTTTGAAAAAATACTCAGTTTTTAAAATGATTTGTCATGTAATGACAGGGTATGTTTTATGAAAAATCCAGTGGGGAAAGATAAAGTGCAATCCTATAATTTTTTCAGAATGCAAAATAATCTCAGGTGGTCATATTTATTCAATATATTACTAATAATTCAGCTTCCTAAAAATTCAGGCCCCATGGTGATACATTAATATTATCTAACTACTGTAATATTTTTTAAATTGTAGCAAATACTTATAAAATATTGCTATAAAATAACTTTTTAAATACAAAGATGTAGAACTTGATTTGCTGTAGGAGTTACAAGAATCCCTTGATGGAAACTACAAAGAAATACATGACCTTAAAGAAAATATTCCTCCCCATTTGCCCAAAGTAATCCAAAGCTGGTAAGTACATTTCTACTTATTGAGAATTCTTATTAACTGGTATTTTAAAATGTAAAATAAGAAGAACTCTAAGAGCTTGGAGCTAATTCTTTGCCTGAATTTTCTCACTTCACTTCTTAAACTCTTCAATATAATTTTTTACCCAACCATCAAGTGAAATTGCTTTTGCCAACATCCCAAGAACTGCTTAATTGCAAAAGAAATGGATCTTTTCTAAATCCTTTACTTTCTTTATCTCTTTCTAGTGTTTGATGCTATTGATAACTCTTCCTGGATACATCTGTTTTTCATCTCTCTCTTGCATTCCTGAACCAATTATTGCCTGCTGGAAATTTCTTTTTGGTATCCCATTGGCATCTCAAATTTAACATATCCGAAACAGAATTTGTTATCTTCTTCTAAAACTCATCTCTCTTCATAACTTTCCTATCTGAGGGCACTACCATCCTCCTAACCTGAGTCATTCTCAACTTTCATTCTCCTTTTTTTCCTATTTTGTAATCAGTTATAAAATCTTGAAAATACCACCTTGACAATATCTCTCACCTCAATTCCTGTCTTTCCACTCATTATGATCACCACTCATGGTCAAACTTTTACCACCTTTTGCCTATGCTATTTCAACTATCTATTTGGTTTCCCTGCCTCTAGCCCCTACCCTTCCTAATTCACCCTCCAGATAGCTCGCAACTTGATATTCCTAAAGCACTTATCTGATGAAATCATATCCCTGTTTGGGAATCTTCAATAACTCTTTTGCCTCAGAGAAAAGGTAAAAATCACCTCTCTTTGTCATTTAAAGTGTTTCATGGGGCAAACTATGGGTGTCTCAGTGGATTGAGAGCCAGGCCTAGAGATGGAAGGTCCTAGGTTCAAATCTGGCCTCAGACACTTCCTAGCTATGAGGCCCTGGACAAGTTACCTGCCTAGGCTTTACTGCTCTTCTGCCTTGGAACCAATATTCAGTATTGATTCTAAGATGGAAGGTAAGGGTTAAAAAAAAAAGTCTTTCATGGTTTTTCCAATTATTCTACTTTATTCCCCTTCACACATACTGTGGTTCAGCCAAACTCATCTGCTTGCTTTGTTTATATGTAATATTTCACTTTCTGCCTCTTTGCCTTTGTACAGGCTGTCCCCACTTACTGAAACTTCCTTCTCAGTTCCACCTCCTGGAATCTCTAGTTGTATTAAACATCAGCTGAAATATCATTTTCTGTATGATTACTTTCTTGATTTCAGGAAAGCCATAGTAATAGAAAAGCATATGTGTAGCAATATTTTTGGATTTTGTTATGCAAAAAAGAATTCATTCCTATATCTGTGAGGATCTTTTGTAAACTTTATAGAATGCTGCTGATTTCTGATGATTTGTATATATGCCTTCTGCCTTCATTTGATAGTGTGGTGGAACCAAATGTTAATCCTGAAGAGCAAGTTAAAATTACAGCATCTGAACACTCAAAGAAACCCCCAAAAGAGCAAAAACCAATTAAAGAAATTTTACTAATAACATCTGATGAATTCAATAATGTGTCTGGGTAAGTATGTAAAATTTTTTACTTAATGTTTTCTTTAATAAAGGATTTATTTATAATTGACTTAGTTATAAATTTGATAATATTGAATGTAATGTTTGCTGGACTCACATTGCTTCAATAATTTTAACTTTTCTTTTTTATGAACTTGATTAACAAGAAAATCTGAAAAGAACAAAAAAGAGTATTATATATGAAAATGTGAATCTAGAGGTTTTTAAGTGTATATTAAATTTAATAAAGTTGTAACAAAATTTTTCCTATTTGCATCCCTTTCTAAACTTTTTCATTTTCCTGTGTGTTTAAAAAAAAGTTTTTTTTTTGTATCTCTAATACTTCCTACTAATAACCATCTCTCTCATATGGAAGCTTCTCCTTTTTACAAATGTATTTAGTGATGAAAAACACATCAACATAATTGGCCATGTCTGAAAGTATACTTCTAAGCCAGAGATTCTTAATTTTGGGAATGAGTTTCAAAAAAAAGAATTTTTCATCTTTTGTTATAATTGGTTCCTTTGTAATCCTCTATATTTTGCATGTAAAAATAAATTTGAGAAAAATTCATAGATTTTACCTATATCTTTCAAAAGATGGAAAGCATGATTTGTCCATAGCATTCTGGAATCTTTCCTTTATATTTTAGAGTAGCGCTCATAGATAATAAAAGAGTTGGGAAAAGCAATACTGGAGTATATAATCTCAAAAATGAAAGAATAATATGTGTTTGAATCTAAGACTAACTGTTCAGCATCACAGTAATACAAATCTGTGCTTTAGCCACTGATGCCAAGAGGCCAAAGTTGGATCAGTTCTATGAAAACCTACATCTTTTAGAAATCACAGTCTCTCTCTCTCTCTCTCTCTCTCTCTCTCTCTCTCTCTTTCTCTCTCTCTCTCTCTCTCTCTCTCTCTCTCTCTCTCTCTCTCTCTCTCTCTCTCTCTCTCTCTCATACATTGGAATACTAAAGTAGGAAATTAAAAGATAATTAGAATAACAGTCAAGTTTGGCCTTGGAGTACAAACTGAAGCAGGGTTTAGACTAATAGAGTTTTGTCAACATAACTCATTGGTTATAGCAAACACTTTTTTAGCAGCTCAAAAGATATGGACATCATTAGATGATCAGTATTGAAATCAGATTTATCATGTATTTTGCAGCTAAAGAAGCTCTATATAGCCAGTTAAAACAGTACCTGAAACTGACTATAGTTCTGGTTATGAGCTTATTACAAAAGGCTAGATATGTCATTCTTTATGAATATGACATGGAAATAGGAATAGAGTTAAGAGATCAGATCTGGTAGATAGAATGCCAGAAGAATAATAGACTGCGGTTCACAATATTGTTTAGGAGGGGGCAACAAAAACTTTCCAAAGAAAACAAAACACAAGAAAGCAAATTGGCTGACTGATGAGGCTTTACAAGTTGAAGAGAGAAAGAAAGCAAATGGGAAAGTTAAACTCAACTAAATGCAGAATTCAGAAAATATCAAGGGATAAGCATATTTATGCTTAATGAGCAATGAAAAGAAATAGAATAAAACAATGGAATGGGAAAGACAAGTTCTCTTCAAGAAAATTAAGGCATCAAGGGAACATTTCATGCAAAAATGACCATGATAAAGGAAAAATGGTAGGGACTTAATGAAAGTAGAAGATATTAAGAAGTGGTAAGAATTTACAGAGAAACTACATGGGAAAGCTCTTCATATCACTGATAACTATGATGGTGTAGTTACTGATCCAAAGTCAGACTCTGGAGAATGAAGTCAAGTAGACTTTAGATTGCTAACAATAAGGCCTAGCTGAGACAACAGAATTACAGTTGAACTATTTAAAATTCTAAAAGATTATGCAGAAACATAGCCTGTTGACAAAAATTTGTATAACCAAAGCTATGGTTTTTCCAGTAGCAATATATGTCTTATGAAAACTGAACTATAAGGAAAGCTGAGCACTGCAGAATCTACTCAAATTGTGCTGCTGGAGAATTTTGAGAGTCCCTTGGACAGAAAGGAAATCGAATCAATCAATATTTAGAAGTAATTCAGGCCACAGATCAAAAAGACAGGATTCGCTGGAAAAGACTTGATGTTGAAAAAGATTAAAGGAAAAAGAAAGGGGATGGCAGAGGTTGAAAAGGATAAATGGTGTCATAGAAGCAAGGAATATGGGCTTAAACAGACTTTGGGAGTTAATGGAAGACAGAAGGGCCTGGTATGGTATGGTTCATGGGATCACAAAGAGGTGGACATGACTGTATTACAAAAAAAAAAGTGTGGGCTTCCTCTAAATTGTTCTCCTTGGTTCTGCTCATTTCAATCCATCAGTTCATACAGGTCTTCCCAAGTTTTTCTAAATACTTCCTATTCTTCATTTCTTATGGCATAATAATGTTTCACAGCATCCTTTTAACACAGTTTGGACATTGTATCATTTCCCAAGGGACTGGGACTCATTTTACTTCCAGTTCATTTCTTCATTTAAAAAATAGCTTCATTTATTTAACCTCTTATGTTGGGACAATGGTGTCTTTTGAATTTTTAAAAAAAATTTGTTTTTACATCAAGATTTCCTCCTATTATTATTATTATTTTAAAAACCCTTACCTTCCATCTTGGGATAAATACTGTGTATTAGTTCCAAGGCAGAAGAGTGGTAAGGGCTAGGCAATGGGGGTTAAGTGACTTGCCCAGGGTCATACATCTGGGAAGTGTCTTGAGGCCAGATTTGAACCTAGGACCTCCCATCTCTAGGCCTGGCTCTCAATCCACTGAGCTACCCAGCTGCCCCTACTATTATTTTGTTTTATAAGCAATAGTAATAAGGCTTTAAATCTTCATTTTGAAAATGTGAAATGGTTGATTCTTTGAGTTTTATATTTTAAAAACCATATGTTTTTTATTTAAATAAGAAAGCCTATGTATACAGAAATTATAATATACCTCCTTTATGTGGACCAGATATCCTTGGGACCCCAATTTTGTTATCTTTCCATAAATTTAGTTCATTTATATTTTCAGAAGTGACCTCAGTTTTTCCATAATCTTGAGTCCTATAAACATTGTACTAAAAGGGGCCCAGGAGATTCTCTAGCTCAGGTTTCTTAACCTAGGTTCCATGAACTTACAAAAAAAATTGTTAATTGTATTTCAATATAATTTATTTTCTTTGTAGTTCTATACAATTCTACTTCATACATTTAAAAATGGTATTCTAAGAAAGGGGTTTTATAAGCTTCAGGAGATTGCCAAAGGGGGTCTACAACACAAAAACAGGCTAAGAACATTAGATCTAGTTCATTTACTTAATAATACAAAATAGGAATTGGAGGCCTAAGAAGGTCAAATGACTTGTTCAAGATCAGGTGGCTAATTAGTATCAGGATCTTTTCTAGAAGATAAATAATTTCATCACATTTAAAGAATAAAACTGAAACAGATATTTTATTTGTTTTTAGTTCCTTCACTTGTTTCCCCTTTTATAAAGCAAGCTGAGACAAAAGAGAGAAATCAAAAGAAGAACTTGTAGCATTTATGATATTTGGAAGATGTTGGGAATATTAAGAACAGCATTCATGGAAATTTAAAATAATTTAGCAGACAGGTAATAGTAGGTGTGTTCAGGGAATCTAGTTTCTATAATTTATCAGATGTAATGAAACATCTTTTGAAGAGAGAAATGAAGAGCAAGCCAGTAAATTGTTTTTATCATATTCACTAAGTAACATAAAGCATTCTTGTTTGGAACTATATAACAAGGTTTGATGGTTAGGAAAAGACTCATGAATAAGTCAGATTATGATTTAGGTTATGAGTAGAGGCTAAAATGAAAAAGATAAAAAGCAATGGAATGCTTAAAGGAATGGAGATCTATAGAGCAAAGTAGAGCCTTAATCTTTGATTCTTAGCTGCTCTCCTAATTCTATTTAATGGACACCATTAAACATCTTAAGTAATGTTCGCTCCTTTTTTGCACCATTCTTTCTTTTACCTTTATCTTCCTTTGCTGTCTGTATGTAGATGATGGGGTGCCTGTGGGTAGCAACCAACCATTTAGCAAGTGTTAGAAAGAAAGAAATTATTGTATTCAGGTTAATCTGCCCTTTAGAATAATCATATTTAAAATTAGCTTTGAACACAGGATCCTGTAAGTTAAGAGAACTATTTCTGTTTGGTGTAAAGAAACATTAAGTATAGGAACTCAGGTAACTGATAAACTATCAGCTTCATTTAATCTTAGAATGGCAGAGAATAGGGTTTGTTTTGAAAGAATTTGGGGAAGTGAGACTAATATGAAATGAGAAAATTGTCTGTTCTAATGCTATTAAACCCCAGTGGTCTAATGTAAAAGATTTTTCAAAGAAAACCAAATTTAAAAATGTTTTTCAATTGTTTATTTTAGCTACTTTTTATAAACTTTCTTAACTCTGTAATTGTTTTTAGGTATATGAAATCTCGCCTGACATACTGTCAAATTAATGATTTTATTAAAGAAATCAACAAGGCAGTTGCTAGTAAATATAGAATTCTAAATTTGCCCCCCAGATCTATGAATTCTTCTATCAGAAGTCTGTATTACAGATTCATTCAAGATGAAACAAAGGATACCAAAGGTAAGTGAGAAAACATATCTATTCTAGCTATTGTTAATATAACTTCTTAAGATATCTGTGATCCACATTGGGGTGGGTTTTTCTTCTAATGCATATCACAACTCTATCTTGTTTATATATATATATATAAACATATATGTATATTCATGAATTTCTGTGGACAAAAAATCACAACCAACCTATTGTGATAATAGACAATCTTTCATCCATACTCTGAGTCTTCTCAATATAATACAGTCTGTTAGAGCTTAAGTTCTACCCCTTTAGCCTTGTGGAGCACAGCACTATGAAGCATTGGAAGAGGATTTAAAGGATGAAATTTTTATAACTAAATATAAGAATCAATAATCTATAAACATTAAGCACATATCATATGCCCAAGGCACTGTAACCACTGAAGAGAAAAATACTATAGGAAAAATAATAGTCCCTGCTTTGAAGGAGCTTACGGTCTAATGGGGGAAGAAAACACACAAAGGAAACTGAAAAGTTGCAGGGGTCAAGAGGAGAGTAAAAGATAGCTGCTGACATAGAAGCCTGGTGGAGAAGTCAGAGAAGTTCTAAAGTAGTGCAGCCAAGTGAGAAAGGAGATGTTCTGGCTGAATTCCTTCCTTTAATGGAGAATTAGCCCCAATTTCCAGTCAGAGGAGCTGGGGGTTATGATAAGCTGGAGTACCAAGCTGATGGAATCTTGCAGGATGATTTTAGTTTTCTTGGCTTCCCAAGGGCATGGTGGAAAAGTCAGAAAATTCTTAAAAAGTAGTTCAACCAGGTGAGAAATTAGGAGGTAAAGTTTATTTTAGATTTGAGGACTCTTCTTAAATCTATTGTCTCTTAGTTTTCAAAATAGTGAATTATTCAGAGTACACTGATGGAAAGTTAAGACATTTATTAATGAATTGCCACATTAAATGTTGTGCAACTTTAGTAGATAAAAAATATTTTAACATTGCAGGAGTACTAATTGGATACCTTATATTAGAAAATGGTAATGTATACAGATGTACAATTTTATGTATCAGTAACTGTTACCTGTGAAGTTAATCTTTTATAAATTAATCTCTTTTCAGGCCAGTACTTTGTAGTAGAAGCTGATATAAAAGAGTTCACAAATTTGAAAGTTGACAAGCGATTTCATGTGATACTGAACATTTTAAGGCACTGCAGACGGCTCTCAGAGGTCCGTGGAGGAGGACTTGTCCGTTATGTTATAAATTGATAGTCTTTGCCATTTTCATTGACAATATTGTATAGACTGCTTTGTAATTCTTAGTTCATATCTTTTTGTTTTCATTAGCTTCTTTAATTTGTTTTGCACTTAGTAAAATGTGAATGTGCTGTTGGTTATAAGGGAGGCTAGCCCGGTAAAAAATAAATGCCATTACCACTACCTAAAAGCAATTTATTTAGTGATGTTATTTCCTTAGATGAGTATTAACCAGTACATTACTTGATGATCTGTCCAATGTCTCTTCTGCATGGGTCTTGAATTGTTATGATGTTGTAAGGATTAGAACTGTGGAACAAACTCTCCATAGAGCTTTTTGGTAGTGAAAAAGTTATGGATTTTATGAATTGGATGAGTTGGCTTATTCTACCTATTGAGCCTTTCTCTTGTTTTTGTTCTTTCCCAAATTTTAGGGTCAAATGTATTCATGTGTATCATTTATACCGTATTAATTTAGGCTGGTTTCTTTGTGCTTTTTTTCATATGTTTTGGTCTAGTCTCTTTGAAGGTGAGAAATATATACATATGTATGTGTGTGTATATGTAATATTAAACATTTCTTTAAAGTGCATTCTACAGTATTATGCACACAGTGGCTATTCAACAATTCTTATTGATTTCTGTGTAAACCTGAAACTGGGGAGTCTGGGTATATTGCCTTACAGGGCCATGCATTTGGAATATGGAGACCTCATTAAAACATCAAACTTATTCATTGATATTTATGCCTGTATGATTGGATTTCAGGAGAATGTAAGCTCCTTGAGGGCAGGGGCTATTTTGTTTTTTATGTATCTTTGTTTCCTTGGAGCTTTTTATAGTAGGTATTTAATAAACTTTTTAAAAAGTTGAACTGAATTTATACCATCAGAATAAATTTAGAAAGAAACTATTTAATACTGACCATAAAATAGACTGGGAACATAGTTAATGTTATTTTTATTACACTTTCCACTTGAAAGTTGGTTCATTAGAAGAGCAAAAAGGAAATGGGTTTTTGTGAATTATGTCAGTGAGAGTTGGGTTTTGGGACCATTGGCATGAGCAATCTTAAGTAGTATCAGAGGGCTTCAATTTCCTTGATAAATTTCTTATAAAGGCAAGAATTATAAATTCCTGTAATTCTTTGCTTATATTTTAATTTCTTCATGGAAGAGGGCATGAAGAAGCAGACTTATTTTGGTCCAAATTCTTAAAAATATTGAAGAACTAGTTTGTAAAGTCTAAGGAACAAGAATCCTAAAAGAAAATAACCATGTCTCTTCTATACAGGAAATTCTTGGTCTGATCACTTGTGTTTATAAAGTTAGAAAGGTTTGAAATTATGGCCTGAGGCTATAAAAGAAAGATTGAGAGGAATGGGGACCTTTGAAATTCTGTTAATACAAATGAATGCCTTTAATAAGAAAAAAGTGGAGAGAAAAGGGAAATCTAAATTTATTGATGAGGTTTTAAAGGGAATTCTGTGATTAAGCTAAATTAATTCTATAATAGAAGCATAGAACAAAGACTAATCATCTAGATATAATTTATAAGATGTAATTAAGCTCTGAAAATATTTCAGGTGGGATAAAGGAAACAAAAGTAATCAAATGAAGTAGTTCATTGAGTGAGCTCCAAAATATTAATTTTGGGGGTGGAGGGAGAATCTTCATTTGGCAAGGATTTTCCAGAAAAACTATAAGGCAGTTTGGCAGAAATTAGGTTTAGTTTCATGTTATACCATATAGTAAGGTACAAAATGAGGATTGAAGCTAATAAGTGAAATGTTAGTAATGCGAATACTTAAGTTATTCTTTTTGAATTTTTATTGATTAAGAAAAATTTTCCATGGTTCATGTTCTTTTTCTCCCCTCCTTCCCCCCTTCACCCCATAGCCAATGCATAATTCCGTTGGGTTAATACTTAGTTATTCTTAAGTGAGTTTAGAGCTCCTGGCCCAGATTAGTTATGTTCCAAGGATCTTAAGAAAACTTAGAGATGTGATAAATGATTCATTTTTATTGAGTTTTAGAAAATGAATATTTGAACCTCCAATTCAACAAGTTGGAGACAGGGGAATAAAATGAGGTTTCATAAAAGAAAGTAAGATTCAACATGGGTTCATAAAAATTTAGTTGTGGTGGAGACAGGTGGTTCAGTAGTTGAGAGCTAGGCCTTGAGACAGGAGGTCCTCAGTTCAAATACCGTCTCAAACACTTCCCAGTTGTGTAACCCTGGGCAAGTCACTTAACCCCCATTGCCCAGCCCTTACCACTCTTCTGCCTTGGGACCAATACATAGTATTGATTCTAATGTGGAAGGTAGAGGTTAAAAAGAAGAATCTGTTGTACCAGATTAACTCTTTTCTTTTTTTTAAATGGAGTTATAAGATTGGTGTTAGGTCTAGGGCTCTCCAGCTATACTAAGGATTGGATAGGGTTGAACTTCAGGCCTTAAATAAAGATGTAACCAAAGGCTGTCTGGAAAAAAATCACAAACTCGTCTACATCTTAAGAGGGTAACCCCTGTGTCGGAAGGATACAAAGCAAAGCTGGGGAAGAAGACACATGGTTCTGGTCTTCATGGGGCTTAGGGCATGGAGGAAGAATCAGGACCTACTTCAGGGAAGTCTTATGATTTCCTGCATTTCTGCTACAGTTAATTGTTTCTGGAAATTTGCGTGAGGCTGAGTTATCTATGCAGTTAAAACACCTCTACAATAATTGCCACCCTCTAGTGGTGAGGGATTTCTCCTTAAATCCTCTCTCACAGGCTATACCCATATGTCTACAGTGGTGACGTAAAGCACCTAGTGACTGAAGACTTAGCTGCAATTGGTAAATCAAGGAAATTGATTGGCATTCTCTCCATCATCTTGGTGGAGGAGATGAAATGTAGGCTTGATAATTATATGATTGGATTCAAAGCTTTGTAGTCAAGAATATTGTATAATGAGTCGGCTTCATTTTGGACAGAAGACTTGTTGGTCTGCCGAAAGTCCATGACCCTGTTCTTTTTAGTATTTTTATTAATTTTTTGAAGCTGTTCAGAAATCATGGAAAGATTGAGCCGGAGGAACTGTGGGAAATGAAGTCCAGTCAACTCTTTTTATAAAAGAGGGTGTTGAGGCCTAGAAATGGGCCTTCCTATAGTCACATAGTTATTAGAAAGGAATATTTACTAAGATCGTATAACTGGCACAAACATCCCCCCATAAAGTCTGACCCGCACCAGCTTATAGAAAGTCTAGGGAAAAGTGCCAAAGTGGAGAGAACACATGCGGCAAAGTGGTTACTCAGTTCCTGGAAGCCCTTTTGATGATGTTCTCATATCCTCTTAGATACATGGTGTAGCTTTTCTGCTGGCCTCTTTTTACAGTATTGAATCTGTTTTCCTCATCATATCTAGTCTATCCATGTTTCCCAACGCAAACATTGCTATCAGCCACTCAGAGGATGTTGCATAGCCCAGAGGAAAAAAAAAAAACCCAAACCTAAAATCTTCCAGATCCTTCAACGTTAACGAGACTTTCAGCCAGAGGCAGCAAGGTGGCTCAGAGGATAGAGAGCAAGGCCTGGAATCAGGAGGCCCTGGGTTCAAATGAGACTGCAGACATTTCCTTGCTTTGTGACCCTGGGCAAGTCACTTAACCCCCATTGCCCAGCCCTTACCACTCGCCTGCCTTGGAACTGATACTGAGTATCCATTCTAATATAGAAGGTGAGAGTTTAAAAAATAACTTTCAGTCATATTGGAGAGTTAGAATGAGAGAGGAGGAAAAGAAGATCCAGCTTGAGTCTCTGCTCTTCCTTTATGTCTCCAATTAGTTCCTTCTTGTGAATTTACTAGGAACATTCTTCCCACTTTCAACTAGCTAGCCAGTTTTCTCCAAGTCCCAGAGGATGGGCCCAACTCCACCAGCCAATTGTAAGAGCCTTCACGGGGCCCCTACAGAGGGGATCTGGGTCAAGACATCTGCTCACTCATTGTCTGCCTAGGAGGAAGGGAGGCTGCAAGCTCCATCTCTTACCCCAACCCCAGCAGGGCCGAGATCTCCCGGAGGGGATGAGGATGGGGTCTTTGCTCTTCCCCTCATCCTGGCACCACTTCCGCTTCCATGGATTCCAGCAGGAATTCTGGGCCCCGCTGCCTCAGCAGCCCTCTAGAAGGGAATGTGTATCGGCTTGGAGACGATCTTGTGAATTCCAATGAGTGGCGCTAGCTGGGGAAAGGAAGCTTCTTCAGTGGAGAAGACAAGTGCTGGGGAGGCCGGGCTCCTGGCTTACTTGGTAGAAAACATAAACTTTGAAGGAGTCTAAGCTCTGTATGCAAGTAACTGAATCAGGTGAAAGGTAAATGCCTTATCAGCACTCCCTTAGGCTGTTTCACATTCAGATGAAGCTCAGGCATCAGCAGATTGTTAGGAGAATTTATACACCGAGTTACTGAATCCTATTTTATTTTTTTAATAATACATAATAAGGTTTTTTTTTTTGGCATTTGGAAATTTTTATTTAATTAGTTCATTTAGAATATTTTTTCATGGTTACAAGAATCATATTCTTTCCCTCCCCTCCCCCTGGCCCACATAATTCCACTGGCTTTTACTTGTGTCGTTGAGCAAAACCTATTTCCATATTATTGATATTTGCACCCGGGTGATCATTTAGAGTCTATGTACTGAATTCTACTTTAAATACCTTTGTGTGCTATGTCTGGGTCTCTTAGATTTTTGTGCGTGTCTTTGTCAGAAATAAATTACCCTCCCCAATTCATATTATGCATTGAGTACCTTTCTAATCTCTCCCCTTTTGGAGGAAACCCTAGACAGGAGCAAAAACCTAAACTATGAATAATATGTCCATGAAACCTATGGATGGGGCTTAATGAGCTGAAAGGCCTGAGAACAGGAGGCCTAACTTGTTGCATTAGAGGTCTGGCGCCCCAGCACTGAGCCCCATCCAAGATTATGAGCTTGCATCTAGGGCATAGGAGTCCCTGAGGGAAAAGGGAGGATGCACAGCCTCCTGGGCCCCTGGATCCAGAAATGAGTTCTTATTGTTTGACAGAAATTCTCCAAGTGACAGGTATATCTCCTATCTGTGATCCAATCCAACCATTTTTTTTTACTGTTCTTTGTACACAAAGCTGTAGCTCCTAATTCTGTGCTTTATTCAGGCTACCTGATGATCTCACTGCCCATTCCTGGAATCTCCCTGTTCTTACTTATCTCTGCTTCTTAGAATCTCTTCTTTCCTTCAGAATTTAGCTCATGTCTCCTATGCGAAACCTTTTCTGATCTTCCCAGCAGAACCAGTACCCGTCTGAAAAAAATTATCCCAT
This sequence comes from Monodelphis domestica, assembly GCF_027887165.1. NCBI lineage: Eukaryota > Metazoa > Chordata > Mammalia > Didelphimorphia > Didelphidae > Monodelphis > Monodelphis domestica. The sequence goes on from NC_077229.1 coordinate 424,101,893, forward strand.
ATTTATAGTATATGTACTTCTTTGTGTTTATCTTGTTTCAACAGAATGTAAACTCTAAGCAGGATTGGTTTGGTTTTTGTCTTTGTATCTGCCCCACAGAACACAATGCCGGACACGTAGTAGGTGCTTAATAAACATTTATTGATTGATACAGGTATACCTTGCTTTATAAGGAAGATTGTATAACTTAATATAAATAGAATAATATTAATTATCTACTGAGAGTGCTCCGTTTATTTTTCTATATCAAATTTTTTTACAAAATTAAGATATCTTTTGTCATGCAATGTTTATTCTAATTAATCTGGTATACATCTATATTTTATTATAATATTTTGGTAACATTCTAGGCTAAAATACGGCCCTAAGAACCAAGAGAACACTGTACACTGAAAGTGAAACACCGTGGAACTGTCCAATGTAGTGGATTTTACTGAGGGACTTATGAGAAAGAACGCTATCCCCATTGAAAGAACTGTGGGAATAGAAACGCAAAAGAAAAATTTATGACAGGACTTATTTATATGGGTATATGATTTAGGATTTTGGCTTTAAAAGATTGCTCTATGGTAAAAATGAATATTGTGGAAACAGGTACCCAATGATAACATTTGTACAACCCAGTGGAATGGCTTGTTGGCTCTGGGAGGGGGGGAGGGAAGAGGGGAGAGAGAGAAAATGAATCATGTCATCATGGAAAAATATTTAATAAAAATGTTTAATGAAAAAATAAAATGGGGCCCTAGCTACTACTCAGGTTTCTTGATTTTTGATTTATACATAGGAGAATTATATCTGGATCTGGCAAGGATTATTCTCTTCTTTCTGGAACCAGTAGGAATTGGGAAAATAGATAGGTATTATCATGAGCTTTAATTGACCCCCACCTCCTTTTTTTCTACAACAGGGAAATGGAAAAGCTGCAATCCTGGGCCTTCATCACTTCTATCTTTTTCAGAATAGCTTTTTCTTATAGGTAGAAAAAGAAAAAATAGATCTGTTAAACCATCAGTCACAAAAGGCTAACCTGACATAGCCTTTACCTGTTGAAGAGCCCTGAAAAAGACAGAGCGTGCTTGTTCCTTTGCTCTGGTCTGTCTTTCCTCTTAGTTGGGCACAACCAATAAACTTGCTATACTTTTGTCTGTTAGGGTACCGATTATAGCAACAACTGCTGTTCTGCCGTATGTGTAGCCAGCAGCTGGCAATTCCTCCCTGCTGTTCCTTCTATCTTCTATAACATGAGAAAATAACTGCCTTGGATGGCAGTTAAAGGAAAAGTTAAAACAAGGTTGAAGTTAACCAGTAAAATTATTTAAATTAAAAAATAAATTAACCTTCTCCATATAATCATCTAATATTAGCTGTAAGATTTTTGTATGGAATATAGCCAGGCTATGTAGTTGCTTTTTAAAATGTCATCATCAGTTAGATTTATCATAGATTTTATCAGTTAGATAAAAAAACATAGACACACAACCTGTCTTTAATACTTATTCCACATATAAGCACATTAAAGGCAGAAGCCAAATGCCTTCTATATTTTAAAATCAACTTTAATTCGCTAAAATTTTTTGATGCAGCCATTAAAAAAAAGAGTTTGTATTTCCTTCTTTATCCTGTTAGACTATCTCTTTTTAAAGTAATTCCACGGATTTCAGGAAACTAGTATTAATTAAGATATTGGTAACTTAGGTAGTAGAGGAAGTCTTGACTTGCACAATTTATTCATTTATGGATTAGGCACCAACTTTATGAAAGCAACTACAAAGACAAAAAACAACCCCAGCCATCAAGAAGCTTATATTCTCCTGGGGAAATATACCAATATCATAGATTATACGTGATAGTTTTAATATAGAGAGTGTGTTAAAAATAGGAATCAGGAAAGGCTTATTGTAGCAGGTGGCTTGTGAGGTAAACCTTGGAATAATATAAACATTCTAGAAGGCAGAGGATCAAATGAGATGATATTTATAAAGTGCTTGGCACATAGTAGGTGCTTAATAAATTCTTGTTCCCTTCCCCACTTTGCATGGAGGAGGAGAAAGAGTTTTGTTTCCTAGTATCCAACATAGTGGCCTGAATATAATAGCATATAAGAGGTCACCATGTTAGATGCTATAATGACAAAATATAGTATAATATGTTGAATTAAAGTGAATGCAATAAAGTTGCCCTGTCCTCTACCATGAAGAACAGGGATAAGTACCAGATCTTCATTGGTAAAGGAAACCTTTACTAATGCATGTTGTCTCTTTCTTTGAAATTTATCATCTTAGTTGTCTAACAGTAGTGATGTTTAGTTGGGTATTTTTGTTTTATTTTAATTTTTAAAGGATTTGAATTTATTTAGTCAATTTAGAACATTATTCTTTGGTTACAAGAGTTACGTTATTTCCCTCCCTCCCCTTCCCCAACTCTTCCCTCAGCCGATGCGCAATTTCATTTGGTATTACTTGTGACCTTGATCAGAACCTATTTCCATGTTGTTGGTGTTTCCATTAGGATGTTCATTTAGAGTCTCCATCCCCAGCCATATCCTCTCGACCCATGTATTCAAGCAGTTGTTTTTCTTCTGTGTTTCTACTCCCACAGTTTTTTCTCTGGATGTGGATAGTGGTTTTTCTCATAGATTCCTCCAAGTTGTTCAGGATCATTGCATTGTCACTAATGGAGAAGTCCATTACATTCAATTATACCACAGTGTATCAGTCTCTGTGTACAGTATTCTACTGGTTCTGTTCCTCTCACTCTGCATCACTTCCTGGAGGTCATTCCAGTTCACATGGAATTCCTCCACTTTATTATTCCTTTGAGCACAATAGTATTCCATCACCAACAGATACCACAATTTGTTCAGCCATTCCCCAATTGAAGGGCATCCCCTCATTTTCCAATTTTTTGCCACCACAAAGAGCATAGTTATGAATATTTTTGTACAAGTCCTTTTCCTTATTATCTCTTTGGGGTACAAACCCAGCAGTGCTTTGGCTGGATCAAAGGGCAGGCAGTCTTTTAGTGCCCTTTGGGCATAATTCCAAAATGCCCTCCAGAATGGTTGGATCAATTCACAACTCCATCAGCAATTAGTTGTGTATTTTTAAATTATGCTTTTATTTAGTTTTTTAAAGTGATATGCATTTAGAGATATGTTTTCCTTTGACTACTGCTTTTTCTGTATCCCACAGGCTTTAGTATGTTGTCTCATTATTATCATTCTCTTCATTGAACTTATTTATTGCTTCTATGACATTGTTTAAACCATTTATTCTTTAAGATTGAGTTATTTAGTCTCTAATTAACTTTTAATTTGTGTTCTCAGGGTCCCTTATTATAAACAATTTTATTGCATTTGTGTTTTAAAAGGATGCATTTAATATTTCTACTTTTCTATATTTGACTATAATGTTTTTGTGCCCTAATATATAGTTAATTTTTGTAAAGGTACTATGTGAGAAGGTCAGCTTTGCTGGATACTACCCTTGGGTTCCTACACTAAGGCCCATGGCCCAGAATTCAGCCTTCAGGATTTTTGAGGTTTAGATTTCTTGAGTCTTTAGAGCTCTCTGTTATGTCTTCAGAATGCTAGGGGTCTTGGAACCCATGAGTCTGGACTTTTCCTATCCTAAGTGCTGCTACACCATGCTAATTACCCCTGATCTCCATCTTCCATTATCCTCATCCTCAAGGTTTTGGGTCATCCTCAACCCTTCTTGGAGAAGTTTTTGCTGTACCAGACAAAGAATCCTACAGGCTACTGGTACTTTTGATACATCCATTCATATTGAGTCTGCCAACAGGTTTGTCAGTCCTCCCTAGCTTTGACTTTGTTGGTGGCTGCCTTTCTTTGGGGGTTATCCAGGAGGTAATAATTGGATTTATTCTATTTTTACTTTGCTCTTAGGCAGTATAAGTATAGGATTTTTTGAAATCTAGTGAATAGAGTATATAGGCTTTTTAAGTCATGGTTTTCAGGGAGTTCAGGGATTTAATTATTCTCTTTGATTATTTTCCAGGTTAGTTGTTTGTGGTATTATATATCTTAAATTTTCTTCTGCCTTCATTGCTTTTCACCTTTCTCCTCTTATCTCCCCATTGGTCTTCTTATGATTATTTGGCCTCTCTAGTCCAGAAGTTGCTCTCCTTGGCAAAGAAAACAGAAGCAAAGTAAGTATTGAGGAGCTATGCCTTCTCTTGGTTATCATTTATTATCATCCCATCCATCTGAGCAATGGTCCTATCCTTTCTTTAATCATCTACTTTTTCTCAACATAGCAAAAAAATAAATAAAAAACCACTCATCTTTTTGCTTTGAAATTTGCTTTGAAATAACATGAAATTATTCTGAACCTTAGCACTCATGATATTACTTTTCCTTCACTCTTCTGCATCTTTAAATTTAATTTTTGTTGTTGTTCAGTACTTGAAAAAATCATCAAATATGATAGTTACCTTATCCACAGGACAGAAAAAAAAGTATTGTTCAGAAAACCCAGATCTTGTATGTAGATTATAAAGAATAGAATGGACAGAGCATCAGGCATGGGATCAGGAGGACCTGAATTAAAATCTGGCCTCAGATACTTACTAGCTGTATGACCCTAGGCAAATCACTTAACCCTGTTTGTCTCCATTTCTTATCTGTAAAATGAGCTGGAGAAGGAAATGGCAATCCACTCCCATATCTGGGCCAAGTAAATTCCATATGGGGTCTTAAAGGATCAGACATGATTAACAATAACAAATCATGTATTTCCTCAATTGCATGTAATAATAATTTTCAACTTACATTTTTACAAAATTATAAGACCCAAATTGTCTTCCTCCCTTCCCTCCCACCTCCCAGAAATGGTCAGCAATTTGATCTGGGTTATACATGTATTATCGTGCAAAACATACTTCCATATTGGTCATTGTTGTAAGAGAACTCTCATATAAAACCGAAACTTCCAAATAAAAACGCAAATAATCTGAAGTTGAAAATAGTATATTTTGATCTGCATTCCAACTCCAACAGTTCTTCCTCTGGAGGTGGAGAGCATTCTTTGTCATAAGTCCTTCAGAATTGTTCTGGGTCATTGTATTGCTGAGACGAGGCAAGTCTTTCACTCTCGATCATTGTACAATATTGCCATTTCTATATACACTGTTCTCCTGGTTCTGCCTATTTCACTTTCCATCAGTTTACATAGGTCTTTCCAGCCTTTTCTGAAATCATCCTGCTCATTGTTTCTTATATTGACAGTATTCCATCACCAACATATTACACAATTTGTGCAGCCATTCCTCAGTTGATGGACATCCTCCCAATTTCTAATTCTTTGCCACCACAAAAAGAGCTGCTATAAATATTTTTGTAATGTAGGTCCTTTCCCCTTTTTTTGGTAATCTCTTTGGTATACCCAAATAATGGTTCTATAGGATCAAAGGGTATGCACAGATTTATAGCCCTTTGGGCATAGTTCAAAGTTCCCTCCAAAATGGTTAAATTAGAGCAACAAACCTTCTGAAATATAAAATTATCATTAAGGTAAGTCTAGAAATTAATCCCTATTCCATTTTTGGCACAGAAGGCTTAAGCAGCTGTCCGAATAACTGAAGCTCCATCATTACTTCATCACCATTCCCTGTTATGCTGGACATCATCTTCCTAAACTCCTCATCTGTTGCTTTTTTATGTCCACATGACATGCTTTACTGCTTCTATTTCTACCTTCATCGATTTTTGCCCTAATGATCTCTCCTCCCACGCTTTCTTCTTGTTCCTGTACTTCTTCAGATGGCTAATATAACATAATAAAATATAATAATGCTATTACTGTCCATATGTTATACTTCTACTGGGCTATAAAATCCATGAGTGCAAGGAACACTTCTGGCATAAACTGTGTATTTCCTCCATCCCTAGCAAAGGTCTGCCCATAGTAAGCATTTCATAAATGTTTATTGTAATGAATTGAGACCTCATTTTACAGAAGAGAAAATAAGCTCCAAACTGAGAAGTGTCTTCCCCAAGATCCTTCAGCTCATAGTGGAATAAGAACTGCATTGAATCCAGTTCTCTTTCTATGACACCACAGAAATAAGGTGTAGATCTTCTTTAGATGAAAGAAAACCAAGACTCACAAGGTCTTTATAAATTTTTAAAAAATATTTAATTAAATTTGAATGTTTTTCCATGGTTACATGATTCATGTTCTCTCTTTCCCCTCCTCCCTTCCCCCTCCTGGAGCCAAAGAGCAATTCCATTGGGTTTTATATGTGTCATTGATCAAGACCTATTTCCATATTATTAATATTTATAATAAAGTGATCATTTAAAGTCAATATTCCCAATTATATACTCATGAAACCATGAACCACAAGGAATTTAAACAGAGTTGGCATCCTCTTGACTTATTATATTATGTTAAACATCTATGAGTATACAGAGACAGCTAGGTAACACAGTTGATAGAATGCCAGGCCTTGAGTCAGATGGACCTGGGTTCAAATCTGACTTCAGATACTTCCTAACTGTGTGATCCTGGGCAAGTTGCTTACCTGGATTGCTTGGCCCTTGTCACTCCTGTGTGTTGGAATTGATGCTAAGACAGGAGGTAAGAGGTTGTTTTTTTTTTTTAATCCAAGAGTTAGAATTATTTTGTGATGTATAATATTCTCTTTCTCTAGGAAGAATTGCCTCCTTACAGTTTGGTTAGGCATCCTCTTGACTGTGATTAAATACTGGAACAATCGGCATGTTAAATTATTGAACATCGAATCCCTGGATATCCTTAAAATAATATTAATAACTAGTAATTTATATGTTCATATACTTCATGGCAGGAGGCAGTGAGGAGTGTTGTTCTCAGAGCTGAGAAGACCTGGTCAAATCCTGCCCCTAACTTGAGCAAGCATTTTTCAGCACCTCAGACAACGCTCTAAGACTATACATTTCAGAGAAACTGACAACATATATTAGTAAAGGTTTTATTAAGGACATCCAAGTGGGTTCAGCGAGGGAAGCTTCTTTGCCTCTGATTTGTTCGCCATGATTGAACATCCAAGAAGTTGAAAGCCTTTGGAGGTTTTCCTCTGGCTATTTTGTGCCAGTCAACCAAGAGGTGTTGTCAATAGCTCAAGTGTTTAGCTTTCTGGGCCAATTCTCAAGGATTGTTTCAGTGCCTTTTAAGTAAATACCAGCCTAGTTTGAATGAAGTACAGAGTTTGGAAATTGCTTCCCCTCTAATATACATTAAACAAGGGCACAATTAATGCATTCATATTTTATGAAGATACCTGTACGATAAGAATAGCACTACAGCAGACTTAACCATGGGAATTATTTTAGGGATGTTCATTTCCTAATATTTAGCCCATTGGACATTCCATTCACTTGTTAAAAAAAAAATTATCATCAATCCTTCATCCTTCCCAACTCTGATCATTTCATACTGTGAGATTTAAAATGGTTGAGATCTTAAACTGTAGTGATTAAAATAGTGGAAGATATAAATTGTGATAGATATAAGAGAGGGTGAGTAAATTTGACTGCAGAAATATGTTTCACTACAGTGTCTTGGGTTTTAAAATCAAATATAAGGTGGTCGCCAGGGAAATATTCCCAATTATTCAAATACCCAAGTCAATTGGGTTTTATAGAGATTTTAATTAATAATACAATGAGTAATCAAAGAAAGAGAGAGAGAGTAAGAAAGGAATAAGTATGAAGGGCCTCAAGCCAATATGGCCTAGACCTGAGTCTTAAGAGAGAAATCAGTCAGTTTTTTAACACTCACCATAAGGTCTGACTAAACAAGGATTTTAGTGACACCAGGCCAGCGTCCTTCCTCAAAGAGTCTTCCAGCCAGAGATTGTTTCAAAGGGCCTCTCTCAAGAGCCTCCAGAGCTCCTACCCCAGAGGGACAGAGCCCCTCAGAGGAGCTCCTCAAGGAACTCTCCTTCAGAATGAGAGTCAGAAATCGAGATCCTCAGAATGAGTCTTCTCAAAATGAGCTCCCTCAGAATCAGCTCCAGCTCTTCTCTGAGCTCTTATTTTTAATGGCAAAATCTCCTATGTCACCTCCCCTAAGTCCTTACATCTACCAATCACTGTAGATGTTTCTAAAGGACCGCCCATTTTGAATTCACAGCTGAGTAGTTTTAATCTCTTTAGTAAGAGAGAAAAAAAATGCTGCTTTGTTGACTAATTTCATTAAGAGAAAACCTCTGAGTAAGTTTTCACCTTTTAGGTCTAAGTAGTTTACAAGTTGCCCCACCTTTATAGGCACTTAGCATCCCATTGTATCAATTCTAAAATAGTCATGACTCAAAGAACTTCCTGTCCTTTCCATAAGCATGGGTCAAAGCACTTTTCATTGTTCTCAAGGAGCTCTCTGTCCTAAAGCAGTCCTAAGTAGGGTGGAGTAGGGATATTCCCAAGGCAAGGAGCTTCAAGTAGAATTCTCACTATCTGCTAGGGAATTTTTTTAAGTAGAAGATTCCCCAATGGGGGAAACCCCTAACATTCATAAGTCTGAGAAAATTTGAGGTTTACAATACTGAAGTGGATAGCTGAAGTTAGATGGTATATTTTATGTTCATGGGTTAGATGCAGTGGTTTGGAGCTTTCTATTCCTTGAACTGGGCTAGTAGTTGAACTTTCACCAATAGAATGTCATATACTTCAGGACAGGGATTATTTTGTCTTTGAAGTTCTAGCACCTAACACAGTACCTTGTATAAAAAAGAACTTTAAAAAAATTAAAACCCTTACCTTCTGTCTTAGAATCAGAATCAACACATTGTTGATTCTAAGACAGAACAGTGGTAAGGGCTAGGCAATGGAGGTCAAGTGACTTGCCCAGGGTCACACAGCTGGGAAGTGTCTGAGGTCAGATTTGAATCAGAACCTCCTGTCTCTAGACCTGGCTCTCAATCAACTGAGCTACCCAGTTTCCCCCAAAAAAGGAACTTCTGATTCCTATTAGTTTGAATTTCACCCAAGTAACATGTTTTATTATTAAATCTTTAGTGAAATAATCTTCATTATGCTGCTTATTGGGTATGCAAAAATGCCTGAATTTTAAAATAGATCATGTTCAAATAAGCTAAAAGGGAAACAAATTCTTAAAGTAATCAGTGTAGACATTTTCATGTCTATTCTGGTCTGAATCATTATTGTGAATGGATTTTTCTTTTATCTTTTTTTGAATAGCAGTAGTACAATTAGAGAATAATATTTTAAATTTGGAATCAGTGCAGTAGCTCAAAGACCTCAATAATTAAATTTCCCTTCCATCCAATGGGCCAAATAAAAGTCAAATACATTCTGTCATAAATACAAGCTGTTCTGGTTAGGGAGATTTGTTGGCTTAGTGATTGCTAGCTATACACTATTAAAAACACAGTCCTTTTTTTTATTAATAGTTTAGTGTGGAGGAAGTAATTACTTGGAAATGAGCTTCCATCTTTTTTTTTCTTAACCAAAATTTCTCATTTGTGACAGTAAGACAAGATAGGAATCTATAAACTTAACTTCCAGTCTTTCCTTTGCCACTAACTCACAATAGAACCTCAGGCACGTCTATTTCATCTTGGGAACTTAATATCCTTATCTGTAAAATGAAGGGATTGCACTACATTATAGGGGATATTAAAGATTAGCCGGAACAACTTACTTACTTTGCAAATAAGTGACCAATACCATAGAACTGGAGGCAAATGTTTCAGTATTCAAAATGGATAAGAATATGGATTCTTCAAATTATGGATCACTGAATTTGATTTAATTTACTGGAAAAATTCTAGAAAGCAATTACTCTCCCTTGATCCATTCATATCTTTCTTTTATGACTAAACTCCTTGAGAATGTCATCTCTAATAGGTACCTCTTCTTCCTTTCCCCTTACTCTCTTCGTAACTCTATATTTTGGCTTGTGACATCAACATTCTACCAAAACTACTCTTTCCAAAGTTACTAATGATTTCTTGATTTCTTGGGTATGTATGTATAGAGGACTAACAAATCTGGTGTAAGGGCTTGCTGAACTCTTTTCAGGGCTGCTTATCCATCTTTGGTGACCACCTTTCACCCAACTCTCCTCCGTGGCTCTAAGAAGCTGTAGCATGTGGAACAGCCACTCCCTAGTAAAGCCATCTTGGTACATGGGTTAAACCAGGTGAAGGTAACAGATAGGCATCAAACCCATCAGTGATTTAGCAGGGATGTTTACCCAAGCATGCGAAGACTTCAATTGGCAGAATGGGTGGATCAGAACAATTTGTTTCAATGGCCATGAAGGAGGCTGTGGCAGGAGCTGTGGAGTGCTAGAAGTTGGTCAGACATCCAAAGCCTCCAGGTCATCCACTGTACCCAGGCCATCACCACTCATTCTGACTTTTGTCTTGTCACTGGGTTTGGGTGACTGGAAGAGAGAATGAAGCTGACGAATGAGGAACGCTGCCTTACTAAAATCCAGTTCTTGAGCAAGTCAAGATATCACCTCATGATGCCATTGGTTCTCTTAAAAAACAAAAGACAAACAGCAATGACAACAATAACAATGACCTCTTAATTTCCAGATTTAATGATTTTTTTCCCCAATTTGATTTCCCTGAAGCCACTGAGACCATTGATCACTTCCTTCTTGTTCTCTTCTCTCTAAATTTCTGCAACAGTAGAGGAAGAGAATAAGCATGTATTAAATGTCAACTTATCATTAGCCAGGCACTGTGCTATGTGCTTTGTAAATATTATCTGATCACTTTTCTTTCCTGGTTCTCTTCCTTCTTATCTCATCATTCTTTCTTAGACTCCTTATTTGATCCTCCCTGAAGAAATTTTTTTTTTTAGGCAAACAAGTTGTATACATTTATTAACTATAGTGCCAAGATGCAGGAATATTGCTTTTCTCCATTATAGTAAATGACTTTCACTAACAGTTGTAGATATTTCACACACATCTAAATACACAAGGGCAATTAATTTTAGCTCATCTGCTACTTACATATTTTAGTCCAAGTGGTGTGACAATGAGCTTTCTGTGACACTCCATAAAAATAAGTTGTCAACCCTATGCAGGTAGCAGGAAGCAGTTATAGTCCTTCATTAAAGATATTAAATAAACTGACAAATGTTGTTGAAAGCAGCTTTACTCCCCTTGCTACATTCTCCTTTACAAAACGACATGCATGTAAACTGGTTGGAGGTGTTTTTATGATTAACAGTGATAGATGAAGTGTGCTTACAGCTAAAATTTTAATCAAGTATTTTAGTGAAGTAATTACTTTTCCACTTGAAACATAACAAATCAGTTGACTACAGACAACCCAAAAGGTGCAAGGGAGTGCAAAATGAGTTTTAATGCTCCAAAGTTCTAGGATGATATAGTTTCTAACAATGTATCAGAAGAGGATTCCTGCTAACCGTAGGTCTGTCATCTGGGGCTCTGTTCTGAGCACTCTTTCCTTCTCTTATGTTGCTTAATCTTATGAGCTGTCATAGATTTAATTAAGATATCTATTCTAATTAACTTATAATTATTATGATTATTAAATGTTGATGATGATGATGATTCTCAAATCCGCCTGTCCAGCCCCAATCTCTCTGACCTCCAAGCTTGCATTTCCAACTGCCTTCCAGACATCTCGATACGTACAAAACACACTCATAATCTTTTCCCCAAAGCCTTTTCTCATTGAAACATTTATAATTCTTTTTGAGGGCACCAATATCTCCAGTCCTTCAGGCTTACCACTTAGGTGTGGCCCCCAACTACTCACCATTGTTGCTTATCCCCTATATTTAATCTGTTGTCAAAGCCTGTCCATTTTACTCTTTTAAAATCTCTCACATGTGCCCCCTTCTCTTCTTTGACACTGCCACCACCCTAGTAGGAGCCCTTCTCATTTCATACTTGGACTCTTGCAATAGTTTGCTGGTTAATGCCCCAACCACAAGTCTCTCCTCACTCCAGTATGTCCTCCACTCAGCTGTTAATGTGGTCTTGAAGCACAAGTCTGAGCCCTCGCCTCCCTCCTGTGACAAGGAAATCACTTTAAAAGAGTGATATATATTAATTTAAGGTCACCAAGGAATTCAGCTATGTAATTCCTAAATGAAAACTCAAGTCAGTCGTCAACCTTTTATAGAGTTTAATTACAAACAGGAGGAAGAAAGGAATTAGAGAGAGAGAGAGAGAGAGAGAGAGAGAGAGAGAAAGGGAAAGGGGAGAGAAAGGAATAGGGCTTAAATACCCCTTCTATTTAGGCTGGGCCAAAAGGCCCAAGCCCTTAGATAGCTGGGGCAAAGAAAGGAGATCAGTCCCTATTACTCACGTGACCAAAATGGAGAAACAGTCTCCGGGGCCTTCATCTCCAGCTCCCTTCAGAGCAGCACAATCTCTCAGAGCCAAAAAACTCTCCAACCAACCAGAGCCAAAACTCTCCAACCCCCCTTCAGTCCTCAGACCCCTCTATCTTTAAGGAAACCATCCAAGTTCCCTCCCCTCAGTTCTCACATCTACCAATCACCTGTCCATCATTTTCCCTGTGCCCTAGCTTAACCCAGGACTGCCCAGAGGTCTGTGGCTTTGCACATGTCTGTTGGAGGTCATATTCTCAAATAATTAAATCTTGATCTTTTGCTACAATCCTTCCTAAATCCTGTTACCCTGAGTAGGGTAGAGATTGGAATAATTAAATTGTGATCTATGCTGCAGTCCTTCCTAAATCCTGTTAGGACTGAGTAGGGTGGAGATTGCAATTTCCAAGTCTTGGTTCTGTCATTCCAAGTATCTCCATTGTATCAATTCTAAAATCAATCATGACTCAAAGAAATTCCTGTTCTATGCTTAAGCATAGGTCAAAGTCCTTTCCATTGTTCAGCAAAAGGTTTCTGTCCTAAAGTAATCTTAAGAAGGGAGGAGGAGGAACCTCCCATGCCAATGGGGTTCACATTCCAATAGCCAAGACCCACTATCAATAGGAAATTTTTCAAGTATGAAATTTCCCAATGGTGAAATTTCCAACATTTATAAGTCTAAGAAATTTTAAGGTTTACACTCCTCAGTAAACTTCAGTGACTATCCCCTTCGGCATCCTCTGCCATGAAAAGCCTGTTTGTACACAGTTGTTTGCAGGTTATCTCTTCCATTAAACTGAGCTCTTTGAGAGCCAGGACTGTCTTTTCCCTTTCTTTGTGTGGTGAAGCTTCAAATGTTGTGAGGTTTGTCTCATGTAACACATGTAACATAGGAGATATCATAGTGTGGTTCAAAGGGAGGAAGAAAAAATATGTATGTATGTGCTAGACAATACAAAGTGAAGGGGCTCTCCCATTGAAAGCAAGGTAACTTGGCTCAACTAAGAGGCCAGGATCTCACCCAAGGAGAAATTTCCCAAAGTCTCTAGTGCAACAAGCTTGGGATAGGGACATGACAGAGACTGCCGGCTCCTCTAATGTTGATTTCTTCTCATTCTTCTCTTTCAGCAACATGACGTGGGGTTGACATTTTCCATCTTCTCTCTCAAAGCTGGAAGCCAGAAATACCCAAAGTGCAAAGACACTCAGTGACTTGAAAAAAACTTAAAGAAGGCTCAGTGAAAACTAGAAGCAACTTAGAGCTATCTTGCTCTCTCAAGCTCTGACCCACTCTTCATAAGGTGCAAGACATTGGTCTCCACCAATAAGAAGTCCATTTCCAGTGGTTTGGGGACTAGACTTCCTTTTGTATCATTAGTACTTAGCACAGTGCCTGCCACCTCTGAGCCTGGATCTCAATTCACTGAGCCAGCTAGCTACCCTTAGTTCTAGTTGTTAAATTTATATTTATGGTTGGTTTGGATATTATAATAGGTGGTCGCCAAGGATTTAATTTCTAAATCCCAAAGTGAATTACTAAAGTAAATGGAATTTATGGTAGTTTATTTATAATAGAGGGAAGATATTAAGGAAGAGATAAAAGGGTGAGAGAGAGAGAGAGAGAGAGCTCAGCTTCCTCTGAACCAGTTAGAAATTCTAAGGCACCAGTCAGGGGAAAAGAGTCTCAAGCAGATGGGCCTTTCTCAGAGGTTCACACCTCCAGAAAGGCAAGGATACTAAGTCAGTCTTTCACTCACCACAGTGACCATCTAAAAGGAAAACAGTCTGAGGTCTCCTGCATGAGCTTTTCCAGGAGTCCAGTTCCACAGCCAAGTATCTTCACTCCAAGTCTGTGTGTCTATCTTCCAGTTTCTCCTCTGAGTGACTCTTCTTCACTCCAAACTCAAGTGACTGAATCTCTTCCAGTCCAACTTGGAGTGACTGAATATAACAATAGAATCTTGTGTGCCTCTGTTTCCTCTATTTAAAGTCCTTTTTCCCTTGTGTCACCTCCCCTAAATTTTATGTCTACCAATCACAGCAGAAGCTCCTCTCCAGGACTGCCCACTCAATGTATGAAATGGGTGTTTACACCTTTTGTAGTTAGCTAACACCTTTTGTGGTTAACACTTTTTTGTTGTTAGATCTACTTTAAATACTTGGGGTTAAAATCTAAAAATAGACAAGGGATTACAATTTAATCTTCCCAATAAAGGAAGAGTTAAGTACTTTCATTGTTACAATCAAGGGAGAGCTAAATCCAATCTTCACACAATTTACTATGATTTCTATTATTTTATTTAAATGCAGTAATGACAAAGTTCATGTTATTAAACCCAATACTAAAACTGCTTAAATTGCATAATCCTTAGATCAATAATAAGTAAAATCACCTCTGAACCAAACAGACCCAAATGTTTTATAGTAACAAATGCATAGGTTGAACTACTTGTCACTTAATGGGGAAAGTGTTGGCTTTTTCATCAGAAGACATGGACTGGAGTCCTGAATCTGACATTTCCTGTTTGTGTGACTTTGACTAAGTCTCCCTTTCACTCAGAACCTCATATTTTTCATTTGTAAAATGCAGATAAATAATAGTTATCCTGCTTTCTTGGCTGAGTTGTTGCTATAAGTTTCAAAAGATATAGTATGAATGAAAGAACTTTGTATCTGTGAAAAGTTAAATAAGTGTTAGTTGTTATTCTTAGCCAAGGAAGTAAATAATATCATATTAAACATTAAGAAATACTGCAAATCTAAATTTCTAATTAAAGGAAAGAACAAAGTAATGAGTGTACCAGTGGCCTTTGTATAAAATTTCAGCAATAGGCTTGGGTTTTCTAATTTATTTAGCTTATTAAGTATTGTTAAGGAGATTTCAACAACTTATAAATCCATTATTTTTAATAAAAAATGAAAGAACTCTAATGCAGTGATCAAAGGATAATGAATTGTTGTAACTAACTTTCATTCTGTCAAACATAGAAATAAGGATATTTTTATATTATATTTGAAGCATTACCATTTGCTTCACAGATGTATAATTACCAGATGTAAAATCATGTTATGTTGCAAAGGAAAACTGGTTAAAAACTAGAAAAATAAGTAAATGGAATTGACTAGTTAAGCAAAACCTAGAAGCAAATTAACATAGTTACCTCATGTTCAATAAACCCAAAGATACATATTCTTAAGGGAGAGACTTTTTACTGTTTTTTTTTTCCCTACATCTGGTTTATTTTTAGAAAGAACTAGATATTTTTTTTGGAACTATGCACAAAGGACTTTATTTTTTTTCCATTTGAATTAGTTTACAAAGGACTTTATTTTTTTTTCCATTTGAATTAGTTTATTTAGTCAATTTAGAACATTATTCCTTGGTTACAAGAATCACATTCTTTCCCTCCCTTCCCTCCCCCCACCTTTCCCATAGCTGATGCACAATTCCACTGGGTATTACATATGTCCTTGATCAGAACCTATTTCCATGTTATTCGTGTTTGCACTAGGATGTTCATTTAGAGTCTACATCCCCAGCCATATCCCATCAATCCATGTATTCAAGCAGTTGTTTTTCTTCAGTGTTTTTACTCTCATAGTGAAAGAAGTAGGTTTTGAAGGAGGGGAAAGACGATGGAATGTAAAGTAGAAAACAAATGAAAATATACATGGTTTTGTTAACAACAAACTAGTTCATAGGATATCTTGTACAATAACAACCCAACTCAATTAATGAATGAATGGATATAAGAATATTTCGCCTTCTCTCTTCTTAAGTCATCAGTAGCAATTATTGGTCTCAGTGGACTGAAAATAAATGAACCCAGAGCAGCTAGTTGACTCAGTGGACAGAGAACCAGCCCTGGTGACTAGGAGTTCTGGATTCAAATCTGTCCTTAGATACTTCATAGCTGTATGACCTGGGGCAAGTTGCTTGACCCCAATTGCCTCATCTTTACCTTTCTTCTGCTTTGGAACAATATTTAGTATTGATTCTAAGAAAGAAGGTAAAGGTTTAAAAAAAAGAAAAAGAAATAATCCTGTTCCTTTTGACTATTGGAGGTAGTGGGAATGGTTTGGTTTTCTTCAAACTTTATTTTTTTTAATTAATAAAAAAATCTGCTTTCTTTTCCGTGACCTCCCCATCCCTCATCAAAAATAAAATTCAAACTTCCCGTTAAGATGGCGGCTTAGAGAAAGCTAAAGTTCAGATCTCTGGAAAACCCTTCCCGACCGATCTCAAACTATAAGCTCCTAAGGTGCCGAAATTCAAAACGATCAACAGCACAGACCCTGGGAACCCTCCTCCTGGACCTGGACCCGGTTCAAAAGGTACGGCTCCCCTCAAAAGCCAGAACCCGAGATCACTAGGACTTCAGGGGTAGGAGCGCAGAGTCCAAGGCTCCCGGAAGCCGCAGCCCGGCCGGGCTCAGAGAGCAGGGTCCTCGGAACAACAACCCTCAGGGCCTTCTACCCGAGTCCCAGTGAAAGTTACTGCCTGGGGATCCCGCTGCAGAGAGCTGGTCGAAACAACAGCAACCCTCAGGGAGGGCAAGACAGCTTCACGGGCTGGATCCTGCTATCCAAGTCTCAGTGAAAGTTCTTGCCCTCGGAGCTTGGGGAAGCTGCAGCCCATCCCCCCGCAGGCCTACGAAACAGCCTCACGGCCAGCTATTCTGAAGGCAACTTCCGGAAAACGAGCCGGGGGGAGAGTGTGGCCTCGTGGTCCGACCCTTCCATTCCAGTTCCAGTGAGGCATATTCAGTTTAACCCAGGGAAAGCTCATAGAACCAACATCTGCCCAGGACTAAAGCCTCTGAACACCAGACAGAGATAAGAAAAGCTAATCCTCCACATTCAGAGATGGCAAACTCCACAGAAGCACAGAAGCCCCAAAATACCAAGAAAAATAAGAAGAAAGGGGCGACTTTGGACACATTCTATGGAGCCAAAATACAAAATACAGAGCAGATAGAAGATATACAAGAAAATGCTCCAAAATCTTCCAAAGGAAATAGAAACTCTCCACAAACCCATGAAGAATTTGAGTCAGAAATGACCAAAAAGATGGAAGCCCTCTGGGAGGAAAAGTGGGAAATAATGCAAAAGAAATTCACGCATCTACAAAACCAGTTTGACCAAACTGTAAAAGAAAACCAGGCTTTAAAGCAAGAACTAATAAAGCAAAGCCAAAACACCAAGAAATTAGAAGAGAACATAAAATATCTCACCGACAAGGTGATAGATCTGGAAAATAGAGGGAGAAGAGAGAATTTAAGAATAATTGGACTCCCAGAAAAGCCAGAAATAAACACCAAACTGGACATGGTGATACAAGATATAATCAAAGAAAATTGCCCAGAGATTCTAGAACAAAGGGGCAATACAGCCACTGACAGAGCTCACAGAACACCTTCTACACTAAACCCCCAAAAGACAACTCCCAGGAATGTAATTGCCAAATTCCAAAGCTATCAAACAAAAGAAAAAATCCTACAGGAAGCCAGAAAAAGACAATTTAGATATAAAGGAATGCCAATCAGGGTCACACAAGACCTTGCAAGTTCTACTCTGAATGATCTTAAGGCATGGAACATGATCTTCAGAAAGGCAAGAGAGCTGGGTCTCCAACCAAGAATCAGCTACCCAGCAAAACTGACTATATACTTCCAAGGGAAAGTATGGGCATTCAACAAAATAGAAGACTTCCAACTTTTTGCAAAGAAAAGACCAGAGCTCTGTGGAAAGTTTGATACCGAAAATCAAAGAGCAAGGAATACCTCAAAAGGTAAATATTAAGGAAAGGGGAAAAATGTTATCTTCTTCTTTTACTCAAACTCTCTTCTATAAGGACTACATTTATATCAATCTATGTATACTAACATGTGGGGAAAATGTAATGTATAAATAGGGGGTAAAGAAAGACCAAATAGAATAATGGTTCTCACACAAAGATTCACATGGGAAGGGGAGGGGAAGAAAACTCCTATAAGAAGGAGAGGAAGAGGGGGGGGGGTTTACTTAAACCTCAATCTCAGGGAAATCAACTCTGAGAGGGAAAAACATCCAGATCCATTGGGATCTTGAATTCTATCTTACCCAACAAGGGTAAGGAGAAGGGAAAACCAAGGGGGGGAGGGGGAGAGGGAGAACAAAAAGGGAGGGAAAGAGAGGGGGGAGGGGGAGGGAAGAAAAAGGGAGGGACTAAAAAGGGAAACATCAAGGGAGGGGACAAGGGGGACTGATTCAAAGTAAATCACTGGACTAAAAGGTAGAGCCGAAGAAGAAAAGGTTAGAATTAGGGAAGGCAATCAAAATGCCAGGGAGTCCACAAATGACAATCATAACTTTGAATGTGAATGGGATGAACTCACCCATAAAACGTAGACGAATAGCAGAATGGATTAGAATCCAAAACCCTACCATATGTTGTCTTCAAGAAACACACATGAGGAGGGTTGACACCCACAAGGTCAGAATTAAAGGATGGAGTAAGACCTTCTGGGCCTCAACTGATAGAAAGAAGGCAGGAGTGGTAATCATGATATCTGATAAAGCCAATGCAAAAATAGACCTGATCAAAAGGGATAGGGAAGGTAATTATATTTTGTTAAAAGGGACTCTAGACAACGAGGAAATATCATTAATCAACATGTATGCACCAAATAATATAGCACCCAAATTTCTAATGGAGAAACTAGGAGAATTGAAGGAAGAAATAGACAATAAAACCATACTAGTGGGAGACTTAAACCAACCATTATCAAATTTAGATAAATCAAATCAAAAAATAAATAAGAAAGAGGTAAAAGAAGGGAATGAAATCTTAGAAAAATTAGAATTAATAGACATATGGAGAAAAATAAATAGGGATAAAAAGGAATACACCTTCTTCTCAGCACCACATGGCACATTCACAAAAATTGACCATACATTAGGTCACAGAAACATAGCACACAAATGCAAAAAAGCAGAAATAATGAATGCAGCCTTCTCAGATCACAAGGCAATAAAAATAATGATTAGTAATGGTACATGGAAAACCAAATCTAAAACCAATTGGAAATTAAACAATATGATACTCCAAAACCGTTTAGTTAAAGAAGAAATCATAGAAACAATAATTTCATCGAGGAAAATGACAATGGCGAAACATCCTTTCAAACCTTTTGGGATGCAGCCAAAGCAGTAATCAGAGGCAAATTCATATCCCTGAAAGCTTATATTAACAAACAAGGGAGAGCAGAGATCAATCAATTGGAAATGCAATTGAAAAAACTCGAAAGCGATCAAATTAAAAACCCCCAGCAGAAAACCAAATTAGAAATCCTAAAAATTAAGGGAGAAATTAATAAAATCTAAAGTGATAGAACTATTGATTTAATAAATAAGATAAGAAGCTGGTACTTTGAAAAAACAAACAAAATAGACAAAGTACTGGTCAATCTAATTTAAAAAAGGAAGGAAGAAAAGCAAATTCACAGCATTAAAGATGAAAAGGGGGACAGCACCTCCAATGAGGAGGAAATTAAGGCAATCATTAGAAATTACTTTGCCCAATTATATGGCAATAAATACACCAATTTAGGAGAAATGGATGAATA
Source organism: Monodelphis domestica (assembly GCF_027887165.1). Classification (NCBI taxonomy): domain Eukaryota; kingdom Metazoa; phylum Chordata; class Mammalia; order Didelphimorphia; family Didelphidae; genus Monodelphis; species Monodelphis domestica. The sequence goes on from NC_077229.1 coordinate 424,121,849, forward strand.
TATACAAAAATACAAACTGCCTAGACTAACAGAAGAGGAAATAGAATTCTTAAATAATCCCATATCAGAAATTGAAATCCATCAAGCCATCAAAGAACTTCCTAAGAAAAAATCCCCAGGGCCTGATGGATTCACCTGTGAATTCTATCAAACATTCAGAGAACAGTTAATCCCAATACTATACAAACTATTTGACATAATAAGCAAAGAGGGAGTTCTACCAAACTCCTTTTACGACACAAACATGGTACTGATTCCAAAACCAGGCAGGTCAAAAACGGAGAAAGAAAACTATAGGCCAATCTCCCTAATGAATATAGATGCAAAAATCTTAAATAGGATACTAGCAAAAAGACTCCAGCAAGTGATCAGAAGGATCATTCACCATGATCAAGTAGGATTCATACCAGGGATGCAGGGCTGGTTCAACATTAGGAAAACCATCCACATAATTGACCACATCAACAAGCAAACTAGCAAGAACCACATGATTATCTCAATAGATGCAGAAAAAGCCTTTGATAAAATACAACACCCATTCCTATTAAAAACACTAGAAAGCATAGGAATAGAAGGGTCATTCCTAAAAATAATAAACAGTATATATCTAAAACCAACAGCTAATATCATCTGCAATGGGGATAAACTAGATGCATTCCCAATAAGATCAGGAGTGAAACAAGGATGCCCATTATCACCTCTACTATTTGACATTGTACTAGAAACACTAGCAGTAGCAATTAGAGAAGATAAAGGAATTGAAGGCATCAAAATAGGCAAGGAGGAGACCAAGTTATCACTCTTTGCAGATGACATGATGGTCTACTTAAAGAATCCTAGAGATTCAACCAAAAAGCTAATTGAAATAATCAACAACTTTGGCAAAGTTGCAGGATACAAAATAAACCCACATAAATCATCAGCTTTTCTATATATCTCCAACACAGCTCAGCAGCAAGAACTAGAAAGAGAAATCCCATTCAAAATCACCTTAGACAGAATAAAATACCTAGGAATCTACCTCCCGAGACAAACACAGGAACTATATGAACACAACTACAAAACACTCGCCACACAACTAAAACTAGACTTGAACAAATGGAAAATCATTAACTGCTCATGCATAGGATGAGCCAATATAATAAAAATGACCATCCTACCCAAAATTATTTATCTATTTAGTGCCATACCCATTGAACTACCAAAATACTTCTTCACTGATTTAGAAAAAAACATAAAGTTCATTTGGAAGAACAAAAGATCAAGGATATCCAGGGAAATAATGAAAAAAAAACACATATGATGGGGGCCTTGCAGTCCCTGACCTAAAACTATATTACAAAGCAGCAGTCATCAAAACAATTTGGTACTGGCTAAGAAACAGAAAGGAAGATCAGTGGAATAGACTGGGGGAAAGCGACCTCAGCAAGACAGTATACGATAAACCCAAAGATCCCAGCTTTTGGGACAAAAATCCACTATTCGATAAAAACTGCTGGGAAAATTGGAAGACAGTGTGGGAGAGACTAGGAATAGATCAACACCTCACACCCTACACCAAGATAAATTCAAAATGGGTGAGTGACTTAAACATAAAGAAGGAAACCATAAGTAAATTGGGTAAACACAGAATAGTATACATGTCAGACCTTTGGGAGGGGAAAGGCTTTAAAACCAAGCAAGATACAGAAAGAATCCCAAAATGTAAAATAAATAATTTTGACTACATCAAACTAAAAAGCTTTTGTACAAACAAAACCAATATAACTAAAATCAGAAGGGAAACAACAAATTGGGAAAAAATCTTCATAGAAACCTCTGACAAAGGTTTAATTACTCATATTTATAATGAGCTAAATCAATTGTACAAAAAATCAAGCCATTCTCCAATTGATAAATGGGCAAGGGAAATGGATAGGCAGTTCTCAGATAAAGAAATCAAAACTATTAACAAGCACATGAAGAAGTGTTCTACATCTCTTATAATCAGAGAGATGCAAATCAAAACAACTCTGAGGTATCACCTCACACCTAGCAGATTGGCTAACATTACAGCAAAGGAAAGTAATGAATGCTGGAGGGGATGTGGCAAAGCAGGGACATTAATTCATTGCTGGTGGAGCTGTGAATTGATCCAACCATTCTGGAGGGCAATTTGGAACTATGCCCAAAGGACGACAAAAGAATATCTACCCTTTGACCCAGCCATAGCACTGCTGGGTCTGTACCCCAAAGAGATAATGGACACAAAGACTTGTACAAGAATATTCATAGCTGCGCTCTTTGTGGTGGCCCAAAACTGGAAAATGAGGGGATGCCCATCAATTGGGGAATGGCTGAACAAACTGTGGTATATGTTGGTGATGGAGTACTATTGTGCTAAAAGGAATAATAAAGTGGAGAAGTTCCATGGAGACTGGAACAACCTCCAGGAAGTGATGCAGAGCGAGAGGAGCAGAACCAGGAGAACATTGTACACAGAGACTAATACACTGTGGTATAATCGAACGTAATGGACTTCTCCATTAGTGGCGGTGTAATGTCCCTGAACAACTTGCAGGGATCCAGGAGAAAAAAACACCATTCATAAGCAAAGGATAAACTATGGGAGTGGAAACACCGAGGAAAAGCAACTGCCTGAATACAGAGGTTGAGGGGACATGACAGAGGATAGACTCTAAATGAACACTCTAATGCAAATACTATCAACAAAGCAATGGGTTCAAATCAAGAAAACATCTAATGCCCAGTGGACTTACGCGTCGGCTATGGGGGGTGGGGGGGAGGAAAAGAAAATGATCTATGTCTTTAACGAATAATGCTTGGAAATGATCAAATAAAATATATTTAAAAAAAAATAAAAAAAAAATAAAATTCAACCTTTTAGCAAATGTGCATAATCACACAAAACAAATTCCCACACTGACCTTGTAAAAACCCATTATGTTTCCTTCTGTAGCCTGAGTTTATCACTTCCCTGTGAGAAGGTAGGTAACAGGCTTCTTCATCCTTTCTCTGGAGTTGTGTTTGGTTATTCCTTTGTTCAGACATGAAGACCTTCACAGTTGTCTGGATTTACAATGTTGTTGGTATTGGGTAAATTGTCCCCTCTTTAATATATCCATGGAATTTAGCCTCAGCAGCCAAGGAAACGACTTTTTGTCACAACATTGGAGGAACTGCTGATTAATCATGGCTAAAAGGAAACAGAAGATATCTGCTCATGTTGAAGTAGGGGAATGACTCCTCCTTAACTTATCCCCAGAGCGATCCCCAAGATGGGAATCAGAGAGGCATTAGATAAGCACAAACCTATTCATAAATCTAGAGCTAAAAGGGATGTCAGAAACTAGTCCAACTCCCTCATTTTAAACAAAAGGAAACTGAGGTACAAGGAAATTAAGTGACTTACTCCAGCTCTCACAGGTAGTAAGCTTAAGGTGGGTGGAATTTGAACCCAGGAACTCTTATTACAGAGCCAGTGCTCTTTCCATTATACCAAAAGGGGTTTTGTTGGTACAATATTGCAAACTCCATAAAGTGCCCATCAGCACTGAGTTTTACTGACCTCAGCAGGCAGGGCCCTCAAGTTAGCCTTCTTCTATGTAGCAAACCAGTATTTTAAATAAGCAGGCTTAGATATAAATGTTTGATGTGTGTAGCTACTTTATGGGAAACCAGATCCTGACTGGAATAAATATGAACAGAAAGATAAAATTCTATTTCTCTGCTTATCCAAGGGAGACATTTTTCTTTGAAAGCCAACCTAGAGAAAATTGAACTACCAAGAAACCTGGATTACATTCTTTTCTTTCAGGGAAACCTTAAGGGGTGTATTAATGGCTGGCTTTCATAAGGGCTTAGAATGGTATACTTTGCTCATCCCCCTACTCCTACCCTCTGGTAAAACAATCTTCTTCTACATGATCATAATTTAACTCAATTTAACAAGTGTTTAGTCTGGTAGTAGGTACTGTGGCCTTTAATGCACAAAGGCATATGTGACTTTTGAGTTGGTAGGAGCAACTTAACTATAGGGGAGTCATGTGCTTCTTCTCACTGAGTACTTAGAATCACAATAGCTAGCATTTATATAACACTTCAAGGCTTGCAAAGCATTTAAAGATACTATCTCACTTTATCTTTATAACTCTGTGAGATTGGTGCTATCATTATCCCCATTTTACAGAGGAGGAAACTGAGGCAGTAGTTCATAGACTTGCCCAGGTTCTCACAACTATTAAGTGACTGAGGTAGGATTCTAATTTAGGTCATCCAGACCTCACCTAAAGCCTAAGCTTCTTCCCTGGTAACCTGAGTGATGCCCTCTCTGAATGACTTTCAAGACAAGTCAAGTCAACAAGTATTAAGTGTGTCAGACATTGTGATAAGTCCTGGGGATACACAGAAAGGCAAAAATTATCCCTGTCTTCAAGGACCCCACAGTCTAATGGAGGAGAGAACATGTAAACAACTATGGACAAATCAGATAAATTAGGGATAATCCTATGGGCAAGGCATTAGGATTCAGGAAGATCAGGAAAGGTTTCTTCCAAAAGGCGGGATACTAGCTACTCCTTGAAGGAAGCCAGGAAGGCACATATGAAGAGGAAGAGCATTCTGGGTAAAGAAGATAGCCAATGGAAATGCACTGAGTTAGGAGATGGACTGGCTTGTGTGAGGAATGGCAAGGAGACCAATGCCACTTTATCACAGACTGCTTGGAGCAGAGTAAAGTATATTAAGTCTGGAAAGGTAGGAAGGGGGCAGGTTATAAAAGACTTTAGCAGCCAAACAAGATTTTATATTTAATCCTGGAGGCAATAGGGAACCCCTGAAGTTTATTGAATAGGAAGGCAACATGATCAGAACTGAACTTAAAGATGGTCATGTTGAGGAATGAATGGATGATGGCTTGCAATGGGAAGAGACTTTAGGCAGAAAGACCAACTATTGCAACAGTCTAAGAATGAGGTGATAGCAGGTGGTGCTGGTGGTGGTGATGGTAAATTCAGAGGAGTGAAAGGGGCTGTTGTGAGTCTTGAGTGGGAGGTCTGGTGGTGCCCTTAACAATAAAAGGGAAGTTGGGAAGAGAGGATGGATTTGGGGACTCATTTGGGGACACTTTGGGTCTCATTGAATTTAACCACCTATAAGACATGTAGTTCATAATTTTTAATAGGTAGTTGGAGATGTGAGACTAGAATTTATTGACTTTTTGAGCTATAAGCATATTAATGGGTTCACAGAACGAAAGATATAAGCAATCTAGTAACTTCTCTTAAGTAATTGCAAATTGTTTTCCCTAATAGTTGAAGCAGTTTGCAAGTTTACTAGCAATGAATAAGTATGTCCATCTCTTCATAGTCCTCTTGTTACTGAGTTTTTCCATCTTTTATCATCTTTGTCAGTTTGAAGGATATGAATAAAATTTAAAAATTATTTGCATTTCTTTCTTTTGATAGCACTGTCAGTGGATTAGGGAGCTGGTCCCTAAGTTGGGATGATATGGGTTCAATTTTTACCTCTTACAAATATATTCCTTATCTGTGACATTCCATCTCACGTCTATCTTCATGTATAGGAATGGACAATAAATGAAATAGAGGATTTTCAAGCATTCTTGATGGAAAGAGCAGAGCTGAATAGAAAAATTTTCATTCAAACACAAGACTCAAGAGAAACATGAAAAGGTAAACATGAAAGAGAAATCATAAAGCACTTAATAAGGTCAAACTATTATTATTGCTATATGGGAAGATAATATATGTAACTTCTAAGAATTTGATCATTAGTAGGGCACTTAGGAGTCTACAGAGACAGAAGGCACATATATGAGTCAATTTTATTGGGATGATCTCAAAAAAAATGAAGAGATGAGAAAGAGATGCATTAGGAGAAGGAGAAGGGAAAGGAAGAAAATTATCTTACATAAAAGAAATATACAAGAAAGAATTTTTATACTGAGGGAAAAATAGTGGGGAAGATTATAAAAATTACTTCTTCGTTGATTATATATTAATTTCCTGGTCCCATGCATCTTGGGTAAATATAATTAAAAGTCATGGATATTAGATCCATATAATTATAAATATGATACATCATTTAAAGTTCTATCGTTACTCAATTGGGTATAGAAATCTATCTTTCACAACAGGAAGAAAAAAAGGATAAGAGAAAGGGAGATGATAAAAGGAAGGGCAGATTAAGTAAGGGAGGCAGTGGTCAGAAGCAAAACAGACTTGAGGAGAGACAGTTTAAAAAGAGGGAGGGATAGAAGAAAATGGGATGGAAGGAAATACCCTGTGTTAATAATTATATTTATGAATGTGAGTGGGATGAACTCACCCATAAAGTATAAGTGGATAGCAGAATGAATTAGAAAGTAGAATCCAACAAATACTTTTTAATGGAAAACATACTTGAAATAGAAACATACAGAATTAAAATAAAGGGTTGAAACAAAATCTATTCTGCTTCAGCTGAAGTAAAAAAATGGGGGGAGATGGTAATTATGATCTCAGATAAAGAATAGCAAAATTAGGCCTAATTAAAATTGGTTATCAGGGAAACTACATTTTTCCAAACAGTACCATAGACAATGAAGACTATTAACATTAAATGTATATGTACCAAATGGCTGAGCATCCACATTCTTAAAGTTACAACCAAAACAAATGAAGCCAAAATTAGAAGGAAAGCTGGAAACTTGGAGGAGGGGGGAATTATAGCAAGTTTCAATGATAAAAGCCTTATTTCTTAAATATATAAGGAACTAAGTAAAATTTATAAAAAATAAGAACCATTTCCCAATAATCAATAAATCTTTAAAGGATATGACTAGGCAGTTTTCAGAAGAAAACAAGGCTTCTTATATCCATATAAAAAAGGCTCTAAATTACTCTGATTAGAGAAATGCAAATTAAAATAACTCTGAAGTCCAACCACAAACCTATTAGATTGGCTAACATGACATGACAAATACTGGTGAAGATGTGGAAAAATATCAACACTAATGCATTATTGGTGGAGTTTTGAACTGGTCCAACCATTCTGAAGAACATTTTGTGAGTAATGTAGGTAGCACAGTTGATAGAGTGCCAGACTTGGAGTTGAGAGTACCTGGGTTCAAATCTGGCCTCAGATACTTTTTGGCTTTGAAACCCTAGGCAAGTCACTCAATCTCAATTGCCCAGCCCTTATCACTGTTCTGCTTTTGAACCAATACTTAGTATTACTTCTAAGACAAAAGATAAGAGTTTTTTGGGGGCTATTAAGGGCTATAAAACTGTGCACATCCTTTGACCCAGCAATACTACTGCTACAAGGTCTTTGTTACAGAGTTCAAAGAAAAAGGAAAAGGACCTAGATGTACAAAAATATTTATTTGCACAGTGGCAAAGAATTGAAGATTCAGGAGATGTCCACCAATTGAAGAATGACTGAATAAGTTGTGATATGACTGTGAGGGAATACTATTGTGATATAACAAATGAACAAGATGATTTCAGAAAAACCTGGGAAAACATATGAAATGATACAAAATGAAATGAGCAGAACCAGAGATCATTATGCACCATAACAGCAATATTGTAATGATGATCTACTGTGAAATTCTTAGCCACCTTGATTAATACAGCGATCCAAGACAATTCAAAAGAAATCATGATGAAAACTGTTATCCATTTCCAAAGAGAGAACTGATGAATTTTGAATGCAAACTGAAGGTACAATTTTTTCATTTTGTTTTTCTTTCCCTTTAAAATTTGCAACATGGCTAATATGGAAATATGTTTTACATGATTTCACATGTATGCTTGATATATTGTTTCTGTTCTCAATAAGTGTTGGAGGTACTTGAAGGAGAGAGAGAATTCGGAACTCAAAAGCATTTTTAAAATGAATGTTAAAAATAAATTAATAATTTTTTTAAAACTGCTGGGTTTTTGTTTTGGGGAGTATTTTGGTACTATTGAAAGTGCAGAATGGTTTCCCATTGTAATCCAGACCACTTTTTTTCTTCAGTTTAGTTCTGGACCTAGCTCACTGTCCATTTTTAGCATCTGTCCATAAGCTATAGTCTAAGTATTGCAAAATAGTTTTTTTATAGCTATTATGGACTTCTATGGTCTTCTAAATTTCTTATTTAAAACTTGTGACCCTTCTAGATTAGCAATAAAATTATAATTTTAATTCTATACTCTGGAATATATATTTACTGTATATGATCTCTGAATAATCAATCAACTTTAATTATAACTTTTGGAACTACCATGAAGAGATACTATAGTCTTTTTCCTCAAACTAGAGTTAGGATCTACCAGTCCAGAAAACTACAGCAGGCGAAATACTAGAGAGTTTTACTTTTATAATTGTATGAAATTATCTGAAGGAAAATTGTAAGATGGGAAAGAAGCATAATAGAGTTTTGTCATCATCCTTTTTGTTGAAGTTTTCAATTTAGATTTTTTAAATTACTTCATCACTGGTTATATACTCATTTCCTGGGGTCCCATATATCTTGGGTAAACATAATTAAAAGTCATGGATATTAGATTCACATAATTATAAATATGATGCATCATTAAAAGTTCTTTCATTATATAACATGAGGGGTAATTAAAAGAAAATTGCTTTTCAAAATTTGTAATCTAATTCTGTAGATATCTAATATACTTCACGGGCAGTTGTGAATTAGGGAAATGGAACCTCTACACCAAGAACAGTCTTGGTTCTTTTAGCATTTTGTAGTTTAAAACACACATACAACAAACCATCATAAATTATATAACAATGTATAACCCAGATTGAATTGCTTGTCAGCTCTGGGAGTGGGGAGGGAGACAATTTAGATCATATAACTTTGGAAAACTTATGTGGAAATTTATTACATGGAATTGGTAAAATATGAATAAAAATACATTATGTAAAAATAGCCTAATCTTTATACATAATTAAAATAGCCATGACTGAGTGATGCTTTGCTTATAATCTTATTTTGTAATGGGCATATCATAAAAATATTCATTTTTATTACGACTCCAAATTTATCACTGTGTTTGAATGGAGTTGTCTCATTAGGTTAGAGTATTTGTGTTAGGTGCTTAAGCAGCTTAAATAGTTTTAATATATTCCCTTCTGAGAAACAAACGATTTTAAATAAGTTATTCAAATGAAATTACTCACCAAGATTTTGGTCCTGTACTGAAAAGAATATTTTGGATTTCTCTTTTTGTCTTTTCATTTGGTTTATTCTTTGGTGTCTCTTTTCCTTAGATATTACTTTGTAAATCATAAATTTAGAAAAGGAAGGAATCTTAGAGGATATCTAAACCACCACCCCAGCCCTTTTTTTAAATTAATGAGGGAACTGAAACTCAGGGAACTGAAGGGATTTGCACATGGTCAGTATGAACCAAAGTTCTTCAATTCTAGATCCAAAGCTTCTTTCACGGTACTAACCAAGGATTTAGGTCTTTATTACTTGTACTGTTATTAAGATGCTTTGGTTAATAACACAGGTTTGTGGATTTCTAATGTTCTCAGCCGATACATGAAAACATATGTGTTTGATATACTTGATATAGAATTTTGAGGCAAAACAGCCAAATGTTATTGTTTTCTCTGATGTCATTAATTTGGTTTTTGATTGAAGTTTTCTTCAACCCTGGAGACCTAAATATCACATTAAAAATAACTACTAATATTATGACATTAGTAAATTAAAAGGTCAATATTAATTCCCAGCAAAACTACTATTAGGTTTATTTTCTAGGGTGATCAGGGAAAAAGGAAAGGAATTTATGTTTTAAAATATTTATAACAACTTTTTCTGGTGACAAAGAATGAAAAATTATGGGGTTGCCCTTCAATTGGGAAATGGCTAAACAAGTGTTTAAATAAAATATAATTATGATGAAATACCACTTTATAATAAGAAAGGATGATCAGAGAGGCAGGTAGGGGGCACAGTAGATAGAGAGCCAGGCTTAGAGTCAGGAGGACCTGGGTTCAAAACTGGCCTCAGATATTTTCTAGTTACATGACCCTGGGAAAGTCACTTAATTCCGTTTGCTTATCCCCTTGTCCTTCTGTCTTGAAGTTTTTACTAAGACAGAAAATAATAATTACTTAGAAAGGAAAAGAAATGATAAGCAGGATAATTTAAAAAAAGGAAAGATCTACATAAAATTATGAAGAATGAAATGAACAGAACCAAAAGAACACTGTATACAGCAACAGAAATATTGTTTGAAGAATGATTTGTGTGTGTCCACCACCAAAGAAAGAACTGATAAATACAAACAAGCAGGGCATAGTTTTATATACACAGATATCTTTTTTGTCAAATGATGCTGTCTGTAGTACGGGGAGGGGATAGAGAGAAGGAAATACCTGGGAATTTTAATGTAAAAAACAGATATATATTTACATTTTTTTCAATAACTGGGCAATTTTAGATATGAATCTTTATAGCAGATCATGGTGAAAATGGAAAGCACATTGACCAAACAATTAGGAGACCCAGCTTTTAGTCTGGCATGAAGCCCCTCTGGGTCTTATTCTTGGAATCAGTAAAATGAGGGCATTAGATTAAATCATCTCCAAGGAGATCTCCAGCTTTAGGACTGTAAAATGCTAACAGCCAAATATGTCCTTGACCACTAACCCCTTAGGGAACCTTTCCTCACCTTTAATTGGATCCAAATTTCCATTGCTGGAGTATTGATTCCCTCCTCCAGGGCCAGCCTTTACCTTCAGGACCAGGGAGAGTAGACTAGACAGCAGCTTACTTGGTATGATTTATAGGATACAAGAATTTCTCCTGTTACTCTTTCAATCAGGCAGTTTGGTTGTTCATTGAATGCTTGTTTTGAGATTTGCTAGTATATCTAGAAAGCTCCTATCAGTGTATAAATCCTGGTTGGGGCAGATGGGGAAGAATTATTAATACATTAGTAGAATGGCTTATCAAGTTAGCAGATATTCAGCAAATGGTTGAATAAAATACTTCCGTGGTTGCATGTGTCATTGAATCTTATATTATCTTAATAAATGCATGGAAAACCTGCTGTTGGAGAAGAACCTTTAAGAATATTGTCTTACTGCATAGAGTACTTTCAGAAATCAACAAACAGGGCCAATTAGGTAACATGGCGGATAGAGTGCCAGGCCTGGTAGGAGGACTTGGGTTCAAATCTGGCCTCAGATATTTCTTAGTTGTGTGATCCAGGTCTCTTAACCCTAATTGCCTAGCCCTTACCATTTTGCATAGGAACTAATGCTCAGTATTGATTCTAAGACAGAAGATAAAGGTTTAAAAAAAACAAAACCAAGAGAGATACAGAGTTCCATATTCTAACATCTCTTGGTCAGTTATGTGACTGTGAAGATACCAGAAAAAAAAAAAACTGCAAAGGTCTGCATCTTTCTTTCTCATATTTTCATTAAATATATGATCCATGCATGGATCAAACTATTAGAATTTTATAGAAATAAGAAAGTAGTTATATGGGCAAGGTAGAGGGGACCAACTCAAAATGAGCTGATTGTTAAACTTTTCAAGACCAACATTTACACCTTGAAAACTGGCAAACATTAGAAATTGGATCTTTATTCTTTTGTTGATTGCCTAGACTTAAGTAAGTGACAAAAACTGCTGGGAAAACTGGAAAACAGTATGGCTGAAACTAAGTATAGACCAATATCTCACTTCTTATATACCAATAAAGTTAAAAATGGATATATGATTTAGACATAAAGGTTGATACCATAAGTAAATTAGGGGAACATATAATAGTTTACCTGGCAAATCTATGGAGAAGGAAAGAACTTGTGACTATACAAGAGATAGAGATCATTATAAAATGTAAAATGAATAATTTTGGATATTAAAGTAAAAAGTTTTTGTACAAACAGAACCAATGTAACCAAGATTAGAAGAAGAAACAACAAACTGGGGGGAAAATTTAACAGAAAATTCCTTTGATAAAGGTCTAAACTCTCAAATGTATAGAGAATTAAGTCAAATTTACAAGAATACAAGTCATTCCCCAATTTACAAATGGTCAAAGGATATGAACAAGAAGTTTTCAGATAAAGAAACCAAAGCTCTCAAGAAAAAATGTTCTAAATTACTCTTGATTAGAGAAATGCAAATTCAAACAATGCTGTGTTACTACTTCACATCTATCTATGAATTTCAAAACTACTCAACCCTATTTAGACCATTCTTTAGAAGATGGGATTTAGCTATTTCCTGATCAATAACAATAGAGATACTTGGAATAACAGAATCAGGTCTTGGAAACTACAATCTCCACCCTACTCAGGGTAACAAGATTAGGAAGGGCTGCAGCAAAGCTCAAGATTTAATTATTTGAGAATATGGCCTTCAACAGACATGTGCAAAAAGGACAGACCTCTGGGCAGTCCTAGGTCAAGCTAGAGCCACCATTGGCACATGTGAGACACAGGAAGTGAGGTAGAGGACAGCTCAGGAGTTCTCGTGACTTCCTGTGAGGAGGGAGAGAGGGAGTTGGAGCTGGTGCTTGGAGTTGGAGGAGCCCACAGACTGTTTTCTCCATTTTGGTCATGTGAATGATAGGGACTGATCTCTTTCTTTCCCTTGGCTATCCAGGGCCTTGGGCCCCCTAGGCTCAGCCCAAGCAGAGTGGGTATTTAAGCCCTATTTCCTTCTCTCTCCTTTCTCTCTCCCTCTCCCTCTAATACTTCCTTCCTCCTGTTTGTAATTAAAACACCATAAAAAAGGTTGGCAGCTGACTTGAGTTTTCATTTAGGAATTACATAGCTGAATTCCTTGGCGACCTTAATATATATCAGTCTTTTAAAGTGATTTCCCTATCAAATATCAGAATGGCCAATATGATTGTAAAGAAAAGTGATAAATGTTGGGGGTGATATGGCAAAATTGGGAAATTAATGCAATGCTGGTAGAATTGGAAACTAATCAAATCATCTGGAGGACAATTTAGAACTATGCCCAAAAGGCTATAAAACTGTACATACTCTTTGATCCTATAGTAACACTTGTTAAAATTAAATCTCTAAAAGAAATATTATATTTTATGAGGTTTATTAAATAAATGATTATTAGAAATGAGAGGGTACAAAATAAAAACCATGTACCCATGGCTGGTTAGCCATTTTTAAAATCCCCACTCACCACCATCACTGCTGATTCTACATCAGAGAGGAGGAGCCTCAAATCCCACTCCCTTTATCCTCTGTCTATAGGAAGTACATAATGGCAGGAAGTCAGTGGGCTCTCGGGATATGTAGTTCTTTTTTAGGGTAACAGATTTTCAATTATACACACTATTGGGTTGGTATACCAAAGAGATTATTTAAAGAAAAGGAAAGAAAAAATAAAAAACCAAAAATATTTATAGTAGTTCTTTTTGTGGTGGAAAAGAATTGGAAATTGAAGAAATGTATATCAACTGGGGAATGGCTGAGCAAGTTTTGGCATATGATGGTGGTGGAATACTATTGTGCTATAAGAAACAATGAGCAGAGAGATTTCAGAAAAAAGCTGGAATGACCTACATGAACTGATACAGAGTGAAATAAGCAGAACTGGGAGAGCATTGTACACAGTAAAGGCACTATTGGATGATGATCAATTGTAGAAGATGGTACTCTCAGCATTACAATGATCCAGGACAATTCTGACAGAACTATGAAAAAGAATACTATCCACCCCAGAGAAAGAACTTCTAGAGTTGGACACAGATCAAAGTATACTATTTTTCACATTAGATTACTTATGTTTTTATTTTGAGATTTTGGTATTAAATAAATATTCTCTTATAAGAATTACCAATATGGAATTATGTTTTGCATGATAATACATGTATAGCCCTGATCAAATTGCTTGTCATTTCTGTTAGAGGGAAGGGAGACAATTTGGATCTTATGATTTCAGAAAATGTATGTTGAAAATTGTTTTTACATGTAATTGGGAAGATAAAGTATCTTTGAATAAAAAAGACTTAAGAAAGTCATGGGACAATGTTAATGCAATTTAAAAGTGTATCTTGGGGCAACTAGGTAACACAGTGTCCTGGGCCTGGAATCAGGAATAATTGAGTTCAAATACAGCCTCAGACATTTACTAGCTATGTGGCTCTGGGAAAGTCACTTCAACCCTGTTTGCCTAAAAAAAAATGTCTTAATTTTAAAATGTGTTTTGAGTATCCCCCACCTCAAGAGAGCTGTGGTTATTAAGCATTTACCTGCAGGTGTATCATTAGTTGTGTTATTGTGGGAAACTTCCTCTTCCTATTAACAGTTGCTAACATATAGATTATATAACTTAATTTTGTTCTTGTTTAAAATTACTGTCCTTGTAGAAACACAGAAGAAAAACAACTGCTTGATCACATGGGTTGATGGGGATACAATTGGGGATATAGACTCTAGATGATCACCCTAGTGCAAATATGGAAATAAGTCTTGATCAATGACACATGTAAAACCAGTGAAATTTCACATTGACTACAGGAGGGGGGTGGGAGGAAGGGAGGGGAAGAACATGATTCTTATAAGTATGGGAAAATTAAAAAAAATAAAATTACTGCTTTTGATGTTTTATATTGTATATCTTTTCCTTTTTGAGATACTTTAAAAATCAATTTAATTTTAATTAATTTAATTTATTTCAGTTAATTAATTAACTTAAATTAAAAATAATTTTAAAATCAATAGGGGGTAGCTGGATGGTTCAGTGGATAGAAAGCCAGACCTAGAGATGGGAGATCTTAAGGTCAAATCTGACTTCAGGCAGTTCCCAGCTATGTGACCCTGGGCAAGTCACTTAATCCCCCTTGCCTGGCCCTTGCCACTCTTCTGCCTTGGAATTAATACACAGTATTGATTCTAAATTGGATGGTAAGGATTTAAAAAAAAATTTTTTTAATCAATCACTAAATGTCTTTTCAACTGTGTCTTCCTGAGAACCCCCCCACCTCCCCACCCCAACCCCCCAGTATATATTTGCTTGAGTTTGGCTGTTCTTCCCAATTTCATCTTATTCAGTGTGAGCCTACTGATACCAAAAAATGAGTCAGCTGTTCCCTGGAGGCCTTGGGACACACAACTGCCTGTAAATATTAATTTTCCTTTGAATTATCTGGGTAACTTCAAGGGAATCCTCAATGCTATTGTTAGAAAAGGCTGAGAGCTAGACATGAGCCCCTAAGTTTCTCAAATCCATGTGGAAATATCAAGAAATAAACTGAACTGGCAAAAGGAAAGATTGATTCAGAAGGAGGGAATTGGTGTTGAGAGTAAGAATATGAGTGAGAAAGTAACAGCATGAATGAGTTTATTCATTCAAGAGTTTGGAGTCCTGATGTGATATTGTGTCTGAGAAAGAATGAGAGTGTCTAAGATCTTGGTGTTCTAGCTAGAGGTGAGTGTGTATTAGAAATAAATCTATTGGGAGGGGCTGGGTGGCTCAGTGGAAAGCAGTTAAGCCTAAAGAAATGTCCTGGGTTCAAATTTATCCTTGCACATTTCCTAGCTTTGTCACCACGAGCAAGGCACTTGACCCCCATTGCCCAACCACTACCTCTCTTCTGATATAAAGAATTTTTTCACAGCTATATGTCTCAAGTAAACCCATATGTTTTAAGTGTTAAGATAGGGGTTTTGACAAAATAAGAGAACAGCTTTTAATAATTTAAGTTTTAATGAGAATATAGTAGAGTTGTAAATT
Organism: Monodelphis domestica; assembly: GCF_027887165.1. NCBI lineage: Eukaryota > Metazoa > Chordata > Mammalia > Didelphimorphia > Didelphidae > Monodelphis > Monodelphis domestica. Next base: position 424,137,591 of record NC_077229.1, read on the forward strand.
AATATTATCCCTTTAAGTCAGAGAAAAGAAAACTTCTAGCAACTTTTAACAATTAACAATTTAGTTTAATTTAAAAGAATATATGTAGTAAAGAAGGGAAAGATAGAAAAGAGGAAAGAGAGATTATTAATTGTATACCCTATAAATATACCTAAAATTCTTAATAACTACCTATAACTGTCTTCTGAGGACAGCTTCATCTTGCCTGGCAAACACCAGGTCTATCTAACCTACATTATCTATAAATGATTCACTAACTACCTGACTCCCTAAAATAATAGAAAGCTACCACTCACTCACTCCTTCAATCAGTTTTCTATAACAGCCCAACTGTGAGTAGCGAACTGACAGCAGATCCTTGCCTATGAGACAGAACTCCTACTCTCTAGAGATCCAAGAGGTAAAAAACCCTTTAAAGGCAAAAGCCAGAAGTCCTCTCAGTAAGCTCAGGACCACCTTTATATTCCAGCAACTAAATGCCACCAACAACCAATCCCCAATGACCAACTCCCACCCAGAAGCCAACTTTCCCACAACTGCCATCCCTGTCAGCAACTCACCAACCAACTGTCAGCAACTGACTATTCTCCTGACAGCAACTGACAGCCTGCAACTAATGCAGGGGGCTCCACAGGTCCTGCATCCTGCCCCGGTGGGCTGGTTAATCCCTACACATCTCTATGGTTAAGAGGACCTCCAGGTCCCCCATTAAATTAAAGAAATTAAAGAATTCCTTTTTACAATGTCTTATCTGGAAACTGGCTCCATTCTGATTTGTGTACAGACACTTGAGGAGAGTAGGAAATCTCTTCTTCTGAATTCAGAGAAAATTGTACCTGTTCACTCTCCCCCTCCCAACTTGAAAAGTCCCTAAACCTTTCCTCCAATTAGAAATCAGATTACTTAATGTTGTATTGTTTCCTTTTATTTAATTGGTCTTATATGATTCATTGTTTTTAATATTGAAAACATCTGTCTCCCTTGGATTCAGAATCTGTCCCTAAACTGAGGAAGGGGCATGGTCCCAATTTGCCAGACAGTTTGGTATGGATTGCTTAATAAATTGATATGTTTGTAATAGTGAATCTGTTTCCTTAGTTGTTTCATCTTTCACCTGTACATAATCTAAACATTAAAGTTAAATGACATTTGAAAATACTTTTTTCTATTCTAAGCATTTTCACTGGCTACCCACATACCTAGAATGTTTTCTTTCCTCATATCTCCACCTCTTGGAACAACTTGCTGGCTTTCTTCAAATCTCAATTAAATTTCTACTTTTGGCATTGTAAATAAAGCTATTGTAAACATTTTTTTTTTTGCTTAGGATTCTATTGGTGCTGTTGCTAGCTTCTAGAATATAGCTCAGCAGTAGGATCTCTGGTTCAAAGAATAGGAACAATTTAGCAACACTTTTTGCATAATTCCAAATTGTTTCGCAAATGGTTGGGCCAGACTAGAGCCTCATCAAGAAGTAAATTAGTGTTCCTGGTCTTCCCAACAGCCTCCAATAATGTAATACAAGATAATGACACTGAATTCTTCTCATTTGCACTTCTCTGATTATTAGTTATTTAAAATATTCAATTCAATTCAACCATGTTGGAAGGCAATTTGGAATTATTCCCAATGGGCTTTAGAAGACTTCCTGCTATTTGATCCAGCCATAGCATTTCTGGTTTTGTACCCCAAAGAGATAATATAGGAAATGACTTGTAAAAAAAACAATTATAATTGCACTATTTGTGGTGGAAAATTTTGGAAAAGGAATGGATACCCATTGATTGTAGAATGACTGAACAAATCCTGGTATCTGATGCTGATGGAATGCTATTGTGCTGAAAGGAATAATGAACTGGAGGAATTCCATTGGAAATGGAATGACCTCCAGGAATTGATGCAGAGTAAAATGAGCAGAACCAGGAGAACATTGTACACAGACTGGTACACTGTGGCACAATCAAATGTAATAGACTTTTCTACCAGCAATGCAATGACCCAGGACAATTCTGAGGGACTTATGAGAAAGAATGCTATCTACATCCAGAGAAAGAACTGCGAGAATAGAAAAGCAGAAGAAAAAAATATGATTGATTACATGGTTCATTGGGGATGTGATTAGGGATATAGACTCTAAACAATCACCCTAGTGCAAATGTTGATAATATGGAAATAGATTTTGATAAATGATACATGTAAAATCCAGTGGAAATGCTCGTTGGCTATGGCGATGGGGGAGAGGGACAAGAAGGGAAGGAAAAGAACATGAATCATGTGACCATGGAAAAATATTCTAAATTAATTAATTAAATAAATGAATTCATTTTAGAAAATAAAATAAAATATTCAATTCAGGAAGTATTAATTCAGTTTCTACTGGAGGCAGAGTCAAGATGGGGGCTTAGAGACAGCAACAGCTCAGACCTCCATAAACCCTTCCTTACCAATCAAAAACACAATGCTTCGAGGGGACTGAAAACCAAATCTAACAGGACAGAGCTGGGGAACCCTCCTCTTGGACCCAACTTAAAAGGTACACCCCCAAAAGGCCTGAACTCTGGAACACGCAGGTTTAAGGGGAAGGAAGAAGGAAGGTCTCAGGAACCCTCCCCCACCTACAGTGCTGAGCCCCCCCAGTGGTGGCTGGAATCTCTGGGTGGGCAAGGGCACTAGTCCGGAGAGAGTACCTTCCTGGCAAAGCTGTGCCAGGCTCAGGGTGTAGAACACAGGTGGTATAGAGGCAGCTGGAGGAGAAGCACAGAACAGGCATCCCAGTTGCAGCCCAGTTGCTCCATCTTGCTCTGCTTCCTTTCTGGAGGTTTTGGCCTTGGGGCATATCTAGCTTTGCAGATCAATTCCTCCACCCTAGCTCAATCTCATCAATAGGGCAGATAAGAAGCCTTCAGAGGTCAGGGAAGCTCAAGCTCCAACACCCCTCCCCCACAGACTGATCTGAGAGACTTGCTGACTAAGCCTCAAGGGCAAAAGCTGCAACAAACACCTTGACAACAGGGCGGGAAGCCCAAATCCTTTTCAGCTTCTGCTGTCACCAGGGGAAGATCTGACTAATCTGATCAATCAGCAGAACAGAGAAAAAGCCCCTTCAGGAAAGAACAGCCCAAACCCACAGATCCACCCCATAATGAGAGGAGCTAGACTACAGGCAACTTCAGGGGGCAAGGGGGAAATATGAGTAAACAACAGAAAGAGAAAAAAGAAATTAAAATCGACAGCTTCTATCCAGGCAAAGAACAAAGAGCAAATGAAACAGAGGAGAATGAAGGAACACCAGGCAAAAACAGAGAAACTCAAGCAAATTGGACACAAGCTTTGGAAGAACCCAAAATATAATTCAAAAAACAATTAGGAGAGGCTAAAGACAAATGGGAAAAGAACTTAAAAAGCAAAATAAATAATCTGGAAACTGAAAATAGTGTCTCGAAGCCAAAATTAATAAGTTTGAAAATGAGGAAAAGGAGATGAAAGATCAGAAGGAGAAGGATGATCAAAGAGCTAGGGATGAAATTCAGACTTTAAAAACTAGAATCCAACAACTAGAAGCAAAAGACAAGGCAGTAGGAAACTATAAAACAAAATCAAAAGAATGATAAAAATTGGGGAAAATAGGAAACACCTCATCCACAAAACAGAAGATTCATAAAACAGGTCAAGGAGAGACAACTAAAGAATCATTGGACCACCAGAAGATCATGATAAAATAAAAAGCCTGGACATCATTCTACAGGAAATTATCCAAGAAAACTGCCCCAACATTCTAGAGCAAGAGAGAAAAGTGGAGATTGAAAGAATCCACAGATCATCTCCTGTACTTAATCCCCAACTGACAACACCCAGGAATGTTATAGCCAAATTTAAGAACTACCAGACCAAGGAAAAAATATTACAAGCTTCTAAGAAGAAGTCATTCAGATACCATGGGTCTACAGTTAGGATAACACAGGATCTGGCTACATCTACACTGAAGGACCAAAAGGCATGGAATATGATATTCTGGAAAGCAAGGGAACTAGGTCTACAACCAAAAATCAACTACCCAGCAAAACTGACTATATTCTTGCAGGAGAAAGTATGATCATTTAATAAAATAGAAGACTTCCAAGCATTCATAAAGAAAAAGCCAGACTTGAAAAGAAAATCTGATGTCTAAACACAGAACTCAAGAGAATCACCAAAAAAAAATTAAGAAAGGGGAAAAAAAAACAAAAAAAACTTTTTTAAGGAACCTAATAAGTTAAAATGATATGTATCCCTCCAAGAAAAGAGGCTATTGGTAGCTCTTAAAAATTGTTATTATCACTTGGGTAACTAGAAGAATTATATTTAGAGGGAACAGTGACAAACTGTATACAATGAAATGCCAAGATATAAATATATATAACTAGCATTTAAAAAACGAGGTTATTAGGTTAATACTAAGAGAAATGGGAAAAGAAACAAAATGGGGTAAATTTATATGTCATAAAGAAGCTCATGGTGGGAATGGGGGAGAACACCAATACAATGGAAGGGTAAAGAGGTTGGAGACAGGAAATATGTAATTCTTACATGCATTGAAATTGACTCAAAGAGGGAAGAACAATCAAATCCATCGGGGGCAGATAATTGATTCTCACCCTATAGAGAAGTATAGAGAAGTAAAAGGGTAACAAGCAGACTGGTGGGGAAAGAAGCAATACAAGGGAGGGAGAAGGTTGGGGGGGTAGTTTAAAAAGACCATAAAGAAAATAAGAGGGGAACAAGAAGGGAATTAAAAAGGGAAGTAAAATAAGGGTGGGGATTAGGGGGACTGATTAAAAACAAAACACTGGTGTAGAAGGAAATAGTGAAAGAAGAAAGGGCAGGACTAGGAGTGGAAATCAAAATGTTGGGAAATACACAGCTGGTAATCATAACTCTGAATGTGAATGGAATGAACCCACCCATAAAATGCAAGCAAATAGCAGAGTGGATTAGAAATCAAAATCCTACCATATGCTGTCTACAAGAAACACATATGAGGAAGGTAAACACACATAGGGTAAAGGTATGTGGATGAAGTCAAATCTATTGGGCATCAACTGAGAAAAAGAAGGCAGGAGTCACAATCATGATATCTGACAAAGCCAAAGTAAAAATAGATCTAGTTAAAAGAGATAGAGAAGGTAATTACATCCTAATAAAAGACAGTATAGACAATGAGGAAATATCAGTACTCAACATGTATGCTCCAAATGGCATAGCATCTAAATTTCTAAAGGAGAAACTAGTGGAGCTCAAGGATGAAATAGATAGAAAAACTATATTAATTGGAGACCTGAACCATCCTCTATCAAAACTAGATAAATCAAACCAAAAAATAAATTAACAAGAGGTAAGAGAAGTGAATGAAATCTTAGAAAAATTAGAGTTAGTAGATATGTGGAGAAAAATAAATAGGGACAAAAAGGAATGCACCTTCTTTCCAGCAGCACATGGTACATTCACAAAGACTGACAATGACTAGGGCATAAATATATTGCAAACAAGTGCAAAAGAGCAGAAATAATAAATGCAACCTCAGATCACAGTGCAATTAAATAATAATTAGTAAGGGTACATGGAGAGGCAAATAAAAAATTAATTGGAAATTCAATAATATAATTCTTCAAAACCTCTAAATTAAAGAACAAATCATAGAAACAATAATTTCATTGAAGAAAGTAACAATGATGAGACATCCTTTCAAAAATCTATAGGATGCAGCCAAAGCAGTACTTAGGGGGAAATTTATATCCTTGAGTTCATATATTAACAAATTAGGGAGGGCAGAGATCAATGAATTGGGCATGCAAATTAAAAAACTAGAAAGTGAACAAATTAAAAATCCTTAGATTAAAACTAAATTAGAGACTCTAAAAATTAAAGGAGAAATTAATAAAATTAAAGTCAAAGAACTGTTGATTTAATAAATAAGACTGGAATCTGGTATTTTGAAAAAAAAAACAAATAAAATAGACAATGTACTAGTCAATCTAATTTTAAAAAAAGGAAAGAAGAAAACTAAATTAAAAGTATCAAAGATGAAAAGGGAGACTTCACCTCTAATGAAGAGGAAATTAAGGCAATCATTAAAAACTATTATGCCCAATTTTATGGCGATCTAGGTGATATGGATGAATATTTACAAAAATATAAATTGCCTAGATTAACAGAAGAAGAAATAGAATACCTAAACAACCCCATATCAGAAAAATAAATTGAACAAGCCATCAAAGAACTCCCTAAGGAAAAATCCCTAGGAGCTGATGGATTCACAAATGAATTCTATCAAACATTCAAAGAACAACTAATCCCAATATTATACAAACCATTTGACAGAATAAGATGGAGTTCTACCAAATTCTCTTTATTAGACAAATATGGTAATGATTCCAATGCCAGGCAGGTCAAAAACAGAGAAAGAAAACTATAGACCAATCTCCTTAATGAACATAGAAACAAAAATCTTAAATAGAATACTAGCAAAAAGAGTCGGGCAAAATGATCATGAGGATTATTCATTATGATTAGGTGGGATTTATACCAGGAATGCAAGGATGGTTCAATATTAGAAAAACCATCCACATAATTGACCATATCAACAAGCAAACCCACAAAAATCACATGATTATCTCAACAGATGCAGAAAAAGCCTTTGACAAAATATAATAATCATTCCTATTGAAAACACTAGAAAGTATGGGAATAGAAGGGCCTTTCCTAAAAATAATAAACAGTATATATCTAAAAACATCATCTGCAATGGAGATAAACTAGAAGCCTTTCCAATAAGATCAGGAGTGAAACAAGGATGCCCATTATCACCTCCATTATTTAACATTGTACTAGAAACACTAGCAGTAGCAATTAGAGAAGAAAAAGAAATTGAAGGTATTAAGATAGGCAATGAAGAGATCAAGCTATCACTCTTTGCAGATGTTATGATGGTCTACTTAAAGAATCCTAGAGAATCAACTAAAAAGCTAGTAGAAATAACGAGCAACTTTAGCAGTTGCAGGATACAAAATAAACCCACATAAATCATCAGCACTTCTATATATTTCCAACACATCTCAGCAGCAAGAATTAGAAAGAGAAATTCCATTTAAAATTACCCTGGACAATATAAAATACTTAGGAATCTATCTGCCAAGACAAACACAGGTACTATGTGAGCAGAACTATAAAACACTCTCTACACAATTAAAACTAGATCTAAATAATTGGAAAAACATTAATTGTTCATGTGTAGGATAAGCTAACATAATAAAAATGAAAGTCCTATCCAAACTAATTTACTTATTTAGTGCTATACCCATTGAACTACCAAAAAACTTTTTTACTGAATTAGAAAAAAACATAACAAAGTTAATTTGGAAGAACAAAAGATCAAGGAAATACAGGGAAATAATGAAAAAAAATGTGAAGGAAGGTGACATTGCAGTACTAGAATTGAAACTATACTATAAAGCAGTGGTCATCAAAACAATTTGGTACTGGCTAAGAGACAGAAAGGAGGATCAGTGGAATAGACTTGGGGTAAGTAAACTCATCAAGACAGTCTATGATAAGCCCAAAGATACCAGCTTTTGGGACCAAAACCCACCATTTGATAAAAACTGCTGGGAAAATTGTAAGACAGTATGGGAGACATTAAGTTTGTATCAACATCTCACACCCTACACCAAGATAAACTCAGAATGGGTGAATGACTTGAATATAAAGAAGGAAACTATAAGCAAATTGGGTGGATACAGAATAGTATACATGTCAGATCTTTGGGAAAGGAAAGATGTTAAGCCAAGCAAGAGTTAGAAAAAATCACAAAATGCAAAATCAATAATTTTGATTACATCAAATTAAAAAGGTTTTGAACATACAAAATCAATGCAACCAAAATTAGAAGGGAAGCAACAAATTGGGAAACAATCTTCATAACAAAAACCTCTGACAAAGGTCTAATTACTCAAATTTATAAAAAGCTAAACCAATTGTACCAAAAAATCAAGCCATTCTCCAATTGATAAATGGGCAAGGGACATGAATAGGAAATTTTCAGTTATAGAAATCAAAACTATTAAAAAGCACATGAAAAAGTGCTCTAAATCTCTTATAATCAGAGAAATGCAAATCAAAAGAACTCTGAGGTATCACCTCACACTTAGCAGATTGGCTAACATGATAGCAAAGGAAAATAATGTATGCTGGAGGGGATGTGGCAAAGTTTGGACATTAATGCTTTGCTGGTAGAATTGTGAATTGATCCAACCATTCTGGATTTGGAACTATGCCCAAAGGGTAATAAAAGACTGTCTGCCCTTTGATCCAGCCATAGCACTGCTGGGTTTGTACCCCCAAAAGATAATAAGGAAAAAGACATGTACAAGAATATTCATACCTGTGCTTTTTGTGGTGGTAAAATATTGGAAAATGAGGGGATGCCCTTCATTTGGGGAATGGCTGAACAAATCTGTTGGTGACGTAATACTATTGTGCTCAAAGGAATAATAAAGTGGAGGAATTCCATGGGGACTGGAACAACCTCCAGGAATTGATGCAGAGTGAAAGGAGCAGAACCAGGAGAACATTGTACACAGAGACTGATACACTGTGGTACAATTGAACGTAATGGACTTCTCCATTAGAGGCAAGGCAGTCATCCTGAACAACTCAGAGGGATCTATGAGAAAGAACATGATCCATGTTCAGAGGAAAAACTGTGGGAGTAGAAACACAGAAGAAAAACAATTGCTTGATCACATGGGTCGATGAGATATAGCTGGGGATGTAGACTCTAAATGATTACCCTAGTGCAAACATCAACAACATGGAAATAGGTCTTGACCTAGGATACATGTAATACTCAGTGGAATTGTCAGTTGGCTAGAGGAAGGGTTGGGGAAGGGGAGGGAGGGAAAGAACATGATTCTTGTAAGCAAGGGAAAATGTTCTAAATCGACTAATTAAATAAAAAAAATTTTTTTAATTTAGTTCCTACTATGGAGAAGAGAGTTAGTATGCTATTATGGACAATAGGATTGGGCTTGGAGTCAGAAGGTCCCAGATTTGAATCCTGTTTCTGAAATTCATTAGGTTTGAGATGCAGTCTGAATTTCTTTGCTTCTCAGGGTTTATCTAGTATGATGCTGATGAATTATCATTTGTACTGGTGGAGGAGTTCCCATATCAGGTTTTCTTTGTACTATTGAAATCACAAAGGGCGGCTTGGTGGCTCAGTGGATAAAGATCCAGGTCTAGAGACTGGAGGACCAGGGTTATGATCTGGCCTCAGACATTTCCTAAAGGTGTAACCCTGAGCAAGTCATTTAACCCCATTGCCTAGTCCTTACCATCCTTCTCCCTTGGAACCAATACTTAGTAGTGACTCTAAGACAGAAGGTAAGGATTAAAAAAAAGAAAAAGAAAATCACCCATCATTCTATATCCATGTACTATGGAGAAAGAACTGTTCTAGAATAATATTTATAGATAAATAGTTTCCATTCTTGGGGAGCTTCCAGGAAGCAAATACACAAATATTTTTAATACTAAATTAGAAGATATTAAGTGCCACATATGACAGTGTGAGTGAATGTGTGAAGAGGCAGCTTGGGATAGTAAAAACTACACTGGAGTTTGGGAGTTGGAGGAATTAAGTTCTAATCTAATCTAATTTTATCACCTGTGTCATCTTGGGTAAGTTATTTCCACTGAAAATCTGTGTCTCTTTTTCCTTCTCTAGAAAATTACTAAATTGGGGGGTAGCTAGGTGACTCAGTAGTTTAAGAGCTAGACCTAGAGATGGATAAACCTACCTTCAGATACTTCCTAGTTGAGTGACCCTGGGCAAGTCACTTAACTCCCATTTCCAAGCCCTTGCTGTTCTTCTGTCTTAGGATCAATGCACAGTATTGATTCTAAGACAAAAGGTAAGGGTTTAAAAAAAAAGAAAATTATTCAAATGGAGGAAATTATCTTTGATCCAGGTCTAAGTGAAGCTGTAAGCCTCACTGTTCTATACCTAGAAACTGATTCATGACTCAGTTGTAAAGATATTTCTCACAGAGATTTTTTTTTTCATGGAAATTACTCTGCTGTGTCACCTTGATGACCATCTTTGAGGTCAGGTGAATCTCTTGTGTCTTTTTCGGCTTCTGGCTTACAAGATGAGCAAACAGGAGAGGAATAACGGGTGTGCCAAGAAGGGCTGAGGTCATGACTGTGACCATTGTGTGCCCAAGGACCAGTCTGCAACATCATGGAGGCTGTGGCCTTGAGGGACATCTCAGAAGCCAGAGTCTTTGATGCCTACATGCTGTCCAAACTGTAATGTGAAACTACATTACTGTGTGAGCTGCAGGATCCACAGCAAATCCCATGAGGCAAGAAAGGATGGGACACCCTCACCCCCCTTCGGTCCTGCGGATGCTGCCCCCAGACCTCCTCCAAAGCCTATGTAAAGAGTTATCTGCCCATCAAGATCCCAGTACCACTCAGAGGAAAATGAAATGGTTGGTTTATCTTTAAAAAAAAAAAGAGATGAATCTCTCGTAACTCAGAGAATATTGCACCAAGAGAGACACTAGACTTTGAGGGGTGCCCCCAAAAGGGCTCTGCAAAGCACGAATAAGTTAAGCCTTCGAATTTGCAGAGCTGTAAGTCAAAATCTGGTACCTGGGAAAAATTCACCTGAACTCAGGGTACAGAGTGGATGGGAAGGGTGGTTCTAAGACTCGTCCTGTGAAGTGTTCGCGTGGACTAGACAGGCAGCAATGGAAGTCAGAACGCAGAAGAATTGAAATCACATGTATTCCTGGAGAAGGGGGTCAGAAATAAGGTAGAAGGGGCTCTAAGCTGGGTGCTGGATCATTGCAAAGGGTGGAGAGTGACCTGAAGCTTGGACAATAAAGACCTGAAAATTGAAGGCTTGTAAATAATCACAACAAGGACTTGGAAAAAGCAGAGTGAATTGGAAAGGAGGAGAGGTAATTTCTGAGTGATGGTGGCAAAGAAAGGAGACTTTTTCAGTTTCCCCCTCTATAATGGCATTTAAGGACGAATTTAAAACTCAATGAAGGGGCAGCTAAGTGTCTCAGGGGATAGATGGCCAGAAATGAAGACAGGAGTTCTTGGGTTCAAATCTGGCCTCAGTAACTTCCTAGCTCTGTGACCCTGGGCAAGTCACTTAACCCCCATTGCCCAGCCCTTAGCACTTTTCTGCCTTGGAACCAATATGCGGAATGGATTCTAAGATATAAGTAGGGGTCTTTAAAAAAATTACTCAGAGTATAGGACAGACGATTCACTCATTTCTAGTTGTTATTTGTTCTATCTAACACCAGAGGGCACAAGCTCTCTGTGACTCTCAGAGATCTGGGCTCTCTGTCCCCTTTCACCTTTCTTGGTTTTCTTTAAAAGATAGCTGTTTCAAACCTCGCTTCACAGGATTACTACTTGTGTGACCCTGAGCAAGTCACTTAACCCTGTTGACCTAAAAAAAATTAAAAGGCAGTTATATAGGAATTTTTATTTGAAGAGGAACCTTTAATAATAGTACTTATTCAGAGATTTGGAGTTTTTTAAATTATAAGAAAACCATGTTCTCTTACCCAACAATCCCAATGCTAGGCCTGTTAAATGCCAAGAAAGTTAAGAATGAAAATAAAATTCTAATAAGTAACAAGTAGTAGCAACATTCTTTGGGGTGGCAAAGAGCTGGCAACAAAATGATTACCCTTCAATTACTCTGTAGTAAGAAACGATGAATATGAGGAATTCAAAGAAACATGGAGAGATTTATAGGAACTTGGGCTGGGGAAAAAGCTGATCTGCGAGAACAAACAGTGATTACATCTAAGGTAACCTTATCCATTTTTGAATAATTATTAGGAAATTCTTTCTTATGCTGTACTGAAATTGGCTCACCATTTATACCACTTGGTCTTAGTGTTGCCCTTTGTAGCCAAGCAAAACTAAACTTAATCCCTCTTTCATGTGACAATCCTTAACACAACTGAATACAGTTATCCTAAGAAGTAGCTTAGTTGGCATGGTGGAAAGAGTCCCAATTGGAACTAGAGTTGGGAGGACGTGAGTTCAAATTTGACTTCAGACACTTCCTAACTCTGTGACCTTGGGCAAGTCACTTAACCGCAAATGCCCAGCCCTTGTGGCTTTTCTGCCTTAGAATAAACTTTGATACTAAAATAGAAGGTAAAAGTGGAATTGCGTGCCAGCTACAAGGGGGAGGGACATGATCATGTAACCATGGAAAAATATTCTAAATTTAATAAAAAATTTCAATTAAAAAAATTAAACTGAGAGGGAAGTAAAAAAAAAAGGTAAAGGTTTAAAAAAAAAAAACCAAAACAAGAGTATGATATCCTCTCCTTCTGGATAGCCTTTCTTCTCTAGATTTTCATGTTGCTGCTTTCTCCTTCTTTTCCTCCTACCTGACTGGTTTTTTTCCTTCTAAGTTTTATTTTCTGGATCTTTATCTGGGTCAGGTCTGTTAACTATGGGTGTGCCTCAAGGCTCTGTCTTTTTTTTTTTTTTTAATCTATACTTCTTTCTGCTGAGACACAGACATACATCTCCAGTTGCCTCTTGGACATCTTCAACTTTATGTCCTAGGCATCTCAAATTCAACATGTCCAAAAGAGGGCTTATTATCTCCCTTAGGGGGAGAAACCTCCTCTGAGAACATCTTTTTATTTAAAAGGGCAACATTGATGGCAACCACTAGTTGAAGAACTCTCAATTTTTTAAAGATAGCCTAGATAAATATTTTTTTAAGCCATGTTTCTCCTGCAAAGACTTTTCACCGACCCCACCCACCCACAACCCTCAAAAACTCTGAAAGAACTCCAAACTCTCTTTGGAGCTACTTCTTTTTTCTTTCCCTACTTTTTTCCCAGTTGCTCTCCCTACTGACCTGGCTATTTTTAGCCAGGGGACTCTTGGTGAAGAAGAGATAAGCCGCTTCTCTCGCCCATCTGCTTGAGCCCATGTTCCTCAGTTTCTCGCTGCTGATCTCTGGCCCCAGCTGTTCCTGTTCCTGAATCCTCCTGATCTCCAGCCCCAGCCCCAGTCCCAGTCGCAGACTGCTGGTAGTTGCTGCTGTGTCTTTGGAACTCACAAACTTAGAGCTGCTCTCTGGGCAACTGGTAAATATGGGGGTGTATTTTCCTTCGGCAATCATTAGCCTCCTAACTCCCTCTCCATGTGGCTTGGGAAATAAACTGTTCCCTAGCATTTTACCTCAGGGGGGAAGGGGAGAAGGAAGCTACTCTTCCAAACAGGAAGTAAATTACAAGCATGGTGCACTGTTCGAAAGAGCAGTGAATTACCTATTTCAAACAGCTTCCAGCTTTCGGATATATTTTTCATGAGTGCACGGATCCTTTTATTTATCTCGCCTGAGATTCAGGGGAGAAATTCATCTCCTTACAACCCTTTTCCATTTGGGCCTGCCCAATCTCTAAGATTCATCCAGTTTGGGATTCCTCAAAACCATGTTCTCCCTCACTATGGGAGATTCCAGAAATGTGAAAAAAGTAATCCAAACAGATAGAGAAAGGAACTTTAAAGAGACTGGATGTGAAGATTTTAATCAATTGTTTTATGAAAATCTCTGTATTTTGTTGTATTTTGCTGATTGTGTTAAGATTTAATTTTGTTGTTTTAAGTTCATATATTAATGTATTCAATACTATTCTGTTACACTAAATCAGTTTCATCTACTGTGTCTTAACTATTATATATATTCTGTTACCTTTCCCCTATGACTACTGAACAAAATATTATAAAATATTGTAAAAGCCTGGGAAGATTTTTCTTTATTTTTTTTATTTTGCAGTAATATAAGTTTAAATACATTTGTTCTAATATTAATGCATATCCAAAAAGCTTTAGACTATAAAAAATGATTCCATTGATTGTTTAAAAAAATTATGGGACTCTGCTTAATGATTTTGTCTGATTCTAGGAGAAGGGAATACAAAAAGAACCATTGTACAGTGCCAAAGAAGCACAAAGCTTAACTGCATAGTGCCAATTGAGCACCAGGTCAAAGAGACCAACTAATCCCAATGGGATTGATGAAATTTTGAGCCAAGACAAGAGAAGTTGAGTTTGTTTGGGGTTCGAGGTTGCAGCTGTTTTGACATATGTCAAAGACAGGTCTTCCTTGTCCCGCATTCTGCCATGTATCTCAAATTTGGCTCCTGCCTGTCTCCTATTTCTAGTTCCTATTCTGTCTTTCATCGAGTGGCAAAACTTTCTGTAGTCCTGGCTGCTAATTGGGGATATGCATAATTTGCTTTACAAATATTACCTCATTTAATCCTCACAGTAATACTAAGAAAGAAGTGCCTTCAATATCCTTATTTTATTATGAGGAAACTGAGGTGTGCAAAGATAAAGTAAGTTGCTTAGAATAACAAAGCTAGTAAATATCTGAGATCAGATTTGAACTCGTTTTCCTGACTCTTTGTTCTCTGAGTCACCTAGCTTTCTCTGCCTCCACCTCTCATCTACTCTGTTGAGAGGACCTGAGTTCAAATCTGACCTCAGATACTTCTTAGATATGTACATATTTTTTCCCCATTAGAATGTAAACTCTTTACTAGCTGATTCTTTTTTTTTTTTTGCTTTTCTTTGTATCCTGTGTGTCAGTCAAATAGGTGATGCAGTGGATATTGAGCCTGGAGTCAGGAAGACCTGAGTTTAAATCTAGTCTGACACCTCCTTAGCTGTGTGACCATGTCACTTAACCTTCTTTGCCTAAATTTCCTCATCTGTAAAATTAGCTAGATAAGAAAGTGGGAAATCTTTCAATATCTCTGAGAAGACCCCTTCTTCCTAAAAGAAAAGAAAAGCTCAAATGGTATGATGAAGTGTTGGACATGACTGAATAACAACAAAAAATATTTTAAGCAATTAATACATGGTATTCAGCACATAGTAGCTGCCTAATAATGCTAGTTCATTCTTTGACTTGAATTATCTGTATCATATCTGATTCATATTATACATTGATTACCTCTTTTGATTTATCCTTTAGAGTGTGAAAGAGAATTCTTTACTCTATTATCTATCCTGAGTTAACACTAACTTAAGTACCTCTACTTAGTACCTCACTAGACTGAAGACAGCATTAACTCTCCCTTGAATTGAATCAACAAAAGATTAAACACCCTACTTAGTATTAGGTTAGAAGATAGCAATTCAATCAAATCAGGAAACTATGAACCTTTTTGAGGAGAACTTAATCTTTAGAAAGTGAGAAGTGATCCGGGGCAGTGTCTAGACAATTTGGAAACTGTGATTGGCTCCTGTGAAAAGGGAAAGGGACAAGAAGATACCATAAAAAGCAAGCCCTGAACTCCTTCAGGGTAGATTGTCTTTGAGAAGATAGTCTGAAGAGATGATCTTCTGGAGATAGTCTTTGAGGGAGCTTTGCTGGAGACTATAACTTGGATCATGGGCTCGGAGCTCAGCTTCTACTTGGATGCTGACTCTTGGATAACTTCATTGGGTGAGTAAAAGGCTGGCCCCTTTCCTAGCTTCTGGAGAGACTGGCTTCCATCTTGGAGGACACTGTGTGGTTACTCACTACCAGCCTTCCTGGTTGAGAGTTAACTAATCTCTGCCTGGATTGAGTAGACCCAGAGAAAAACATTCAGGTTGATAGGATAGATAATTTCTCTATTCCCCTCATATTTCTATTCTTTACTGTTTTCTCTCTATTTGTAAATATTTGTAAATAAATTTCTGACTCAAGATATAATAAACACTGGTGATTACATAAATTCATATAATCATCATTCAACCATTAATTTTAACCTTTATGAGAGAGTCAGGTATAAGCCATAACATTTATTGTTATTAGCATGGTCCCCAGAACATCAAGTAGGAGTTCATAATGGAGAAAATAATTATGGAAAAGAGGAACCTAATTACCCTATTTGGAGAAAAACTCCAAACCACCCAAAACTACATGGCAAGGCACAGGTCAGGAAGAGACTAGTAACCTAATCTCTGTGCTCCTAGGAATGTTTTTTTAATACTTAAAAAAAAAAGTCATCACTGAAATATGGCTTGCATGATAGGAAGCAGGTTGCCTCCTTGATGATGGACATTTTGTCCTAGCTTCTCTTCTTCCAGAAGCTATCTGATTTCCCTCTTTACAATCCACTAATCTCTTTTCTTCTTCCTGCTAATGCTGCTAGCATGGCCCAAGTGAATTCTTGCCCCCTTAGATATGCCAAGGAGAAGGTGATGGGACAGAGCAATGGGGTAGGGGAAGTATATAATGAGGGCATTGGATTATATCTTCTCTAAGGTCCTACAGGTCCAAGTTCTATGATCATGTGATCTGAGAACTTTAGTCATTGGTATCCAGCTCTGTAAAAGTTAAAGTCTAAAAATGAATGCCAGCCCTTTTCCTTGAACCAAAATCTCATTACTTCCTTCATTTTTTTCTGCAAATGAAATGGTTTTGAGTCTTCTTAGCATCTTGGTCACTCCCTTCTAAACACATAGTTATTGTTCAGTAGTTTTTCAGTTGTGTTTGACTATTTGTGACCCCATTTGAAATTTTCTTTGCAAAGATTCTCGAGTGGTTTGTTGTTTCCTTTTCCAACTCATTTTACAGTTGAGAAAACTGAGGCAAACAATGTTAAATGACTCTTCTAGCTAGCAAGTGTCTGAGATGAGATTTGAAATCAGGAAGAGGAGTCCTCCTGGCTCCAGGCTCAATGCTCTATCCACTATACCATCTAGCTGTTAGTTAATGTTAAAATAGGTAGTTGGTGGCACAGCTAGGGTTGGAATCCAGTTCTCTTCACTCCTCTCCTAGAGTTCTTTCCTATTTTAAGTTATTCTGGACTCTGTTCAATCCATATTTTTCTTTTCGACTTTGAGTGTGTTTCCTCTGCTTTCACTTTCCCCTTTTGTGTCTGGACCTTGCTCTTTGTCTTCATAAAAATTCTTTAGGGTTAGGTGCTTTTTTTGTTGTTTGCTCATTTTTCCTATCTAATTATTGGTAGGCATGGGGGGATAATGTGTTGGTTTGAGGGCTGAGAGCTCAGAAAGCCCCTCCCCCTGCTGATTCAATTGGCCCTTGTGATGCTGAAAGCTTTTGATCTCACTCTGATTTTGATCAGGTCAGAGACTGAATAAATTCTAGCCTCAGGTTTCTGGTCTCCCTGTGTGCTTGATCCAATCAGGCACACCTTTAATTGTCCTGTCTTGGAGCTCCACCCTGAGCTTTAGGCAAAAAGATCAGTACTTAGTACTATCATTCACCCCAAGGTGTAAATTAATTCCTTGTACCAAGACTAGAATTCCCTGGACTGAGGTTCTGGGCTTCTCTACAGGCTTGAAATGTCAAGGGGTATGGGTTAGCTTTTATCTGTATTTGCTCAGGCAGGATATCAGGGTCTGGATGTTGGCTCAAGCATAGGTTCCCAAATCTCAGACAGTAGATGTGGGGTGAGTGGGATATGGCTCGCTCTTGGCTTGCTCTTCCCTCCTTGCTATAGCTTCTTGCTGGGTCTGCTCTCCTCTCATTACAGTGCCCTAGATGTTCACTGCCTACCTTTTGGGTTTTTCTTTTCTTAAAAGTTGTTTCACTCTGCCTCCTTGTTGATTCTTTCACTCCTGTATTCATTTTGTGGCAATATTTTAATTTTGGTTGGGGAGGATTCTCATGGTGGTACAGAGCTGCTGAGGATTACTCTGCCATCTTGGATCCACCCCTGGAAGTCCTCTTTCTTGTTTTAAATGAAAAGCAATTATATTTCTGACCACAACAAAAAGATATCTTTGACCATGATCCCCAAAGCAAACTTAATTGGGTATTAACTACCTTTTCTGAATCCAAATTACATTCATATATGGCTTTCTGTCAATTACCTATAGGTATTAAAAAATCTATTGCATTTAGAAGGAAGCAAAGGCAAGCAGAGCAGTTTTGAAAGTAAACCTTGTGATTTATCATCATTATGTTGTTTGTCTTTTCAAGGAGCAAGAGAGGGAGAGAATTTGGAGCTCAAAAACATTTTTTAATGTTAAAAATCATTTAAAATGTAATTGGGAAATATTTAATGAAATAAAATATTTTTAAAGGGAAGTAATAAAGATATATTTGTGTATGTTTTAAAGCAAGTAGGATGAAATGAAGATTCAGAACTACAAAGAGAATTTTCTTTTGTTTTCTGCTCTGTGTGAAAATATTCTCATTTTTTTGTTTTTAAGTTCAAAATTTTTCAAAAAGAAAACATCTATTGCAAAGGAGATCTGTTTTTTTTTTTTTTAAAGTTTTTCAAAAGTTGTTCAAACATCTTGAAATTACAATATTAAGTCTTGGTATTGACCAGGCAGCTGACAATGGAAACATCATCAGTGAGGATCTGTTCTGGTCTTTATATAAATCTTTCCTTTGTCTTAGATCAGTCCTGTAGCAAAAGAGCCAATGCTGGACCTGGACTGTAGGTGTCTGTTCTGTCTATTCTACACTTTCTTCAGAAGTGAAAACGGAGTGATTTTTAATCATTTCCCAATTCTTTGTGAGATGAGACCATGTAAGTCTTAATTGAGAGCTGAGCCGACATAAAGTTGGTTATTGAACAGACTGCTTCCATTTATGCTCCCCACTCCTTCCCCGAAATGATAGGAAATGAATTTAAGGAATTTTAAATATGCCTCTTTTTTTTGTGATTTACAGGAAAATTCACGGGCTTGAGTACAATGTTAAATATTGTAAAAAACAAAAGATTTCTGTGCTAGTTACATCTTGCAAATACTAGCTGGATGTCTTAATGAACATTTTTGCTATCTAATTAGAGAGAATTACACAGAATTCAATTTGTACTGAACTGCTCAGAGAGAGAATATGCCTAGATTATTAGCATTCCTATTGGACAGGACCAGTGTTTCCTGACCTCTCTTTTCCATTCGGCTGGTCCTGATAGTTTAACTAATGGATATTTGGCAAGCATTTGACTTCTTTTAAAAAAATCTATTCCATTTTACGAGGAGATGTCTATAGGTTAAGTGAATGAGTATCACAGAATCTTCAGTATCCTATGAATGAACAAGCCCTTTGAGTCCTTTTACAAGCCTGAATGATTAACTGGTGGGTTTGTTCTGCTATGTAAAGATGGAATACAAAAATAGTTATATGCCTCATTTTGGGGGCTGACATTTAAATAGGCTTTCCAGGGGCAAAAAGATCTCCATAAGAACAATCATGTTGAGATGGGAGTCTTCTTTATTGTTGAAGAAATCCCATGGCAACATCTCAGGCATGTGTGGGTGGATATGAATGTGCATATATCAGTACATTAGATTATGTACTGTTGTGCATAGTATATATGAAGCTTTGCATTTTCCCCTGTACTTTCCCTCTTATCTCTTCTCACATTTATTTACATATTTTCATATAACTCTACCTTTAAATTAACATGTAAGCACAGAAAAAAGTGAAAAAACAAATATATTGGAGGAGGACAGGGAAACAATCTGTGCTGAAGTCTGAGATGTACAAAAGTGGCACAAGAACAAAACTGGGCTTTTTAGCTTAACAAACTCTAGAGATGGGATTTCTAGAGAGCTGAGGAGAATAGTGATAGTGATAACAAGCCAGAATTTTGAAAAGAGAGAGCTCTATTCCTTTTTGCAGGTAGAATGACATCTAAATATATTTTTTCATCTCACAAATAAGTGATTCTATTCAGAATGGATTAGGAGAGCATGCTAATTACCTAAAGTTGCTGCTGAGTAGCAGCATTAATAGCTGTAGTAGGTGTACTTTTAGGAATTATGGGGAAGAAATCATTTTTACTTTGTTCTTCTACATTATGACTTCAGACTCCATGTCCTTATGGAGTATCCATAGCCTCTGTGGAAGTGTGTGTGTGTGTGTGTGTGAGAGAGAGAGAGAGAGAGAGAGACAGACAGACAGACAGACAGACAGACAGAGAGACAGAAGGAGAGAGACAGAGACAGAGATAGACAGAGGCAGAAAGAGAGACAGAGAAGAAAAGAGAGAGAATTATGAAGTTAATTAAGGAATATGAAAAGATTATCATGCAGCTATAGGATCCCAGTTGAGATTAGAAAACATGATTTTAGGGGGCAGCTGGGTAGCTCAGTGGATTGAGAGCCAGGCCTAGAGATGGGAGGTCGTGGGTTCAAATCTGGCCTCAGACACTTCCCAGCTGTGTGACCCTGGGCAAGTCACTTGACCCCCATTGCCTAACCCTTACCACTCTCCTGCCTTGGAGCCAATACACAGTATTGACTCCAAGACAGAAGGTAAGGGTTTAAAAAAAAAAAAGAAAGAAAGCATGAGTTTATAGTGGCCTCAGATTGAACAATTTGTAACTTTCAGAAAAATTTGGCAGTTTGGGAAGTGGATGATGGAGTCATCCAGGGTTGAGGACTGGCAAGGTATGAATCATGAAAAGCTTAAGGGACAAATTGTGTAAGAGAAGAAAACAATGGCGGATCATTGAACTGTATAGCTTGATAAGTGTGTGTGTGTGTGTTTATATGTATGTGTGTGTGTGTATATATAAAGAGAAACAGTTATACATATAGTTATATATATAGCCATTTTATGTATATGTAAACACAAATATATCATTACAAATACTGGTATATATTCATATATAGATATAGATATGTATGTGTGAAGAATGGATACATATATGGAATACTCAAGAAGAGATGGATGTATTTAGTTTTCAAAGGAGGGAAAAATTCTTGTATGGATCTTACTTAATATATATTTCTCAGAACCTTGACTGGAATGGGTATTTCCCAAAAAGGAATTTCTCAACCCCATGCTAAGCCCTAGGGAATACAATCACCCCAGTTTATTAGTGCCATGGAGCTAAAATTTGTTTTTCCATCTAATTACAGTTTTGGTTCCAAGGCAGAAGAACAGTCAGGGCTAGGCAATTGGGATTAAATACTTGGCCAAGATCACACAACTGCCAAGGGTCTATGGTCAGATTTGAACTCTTCCAGACTCCAGGACCAGTCCTCTATCCCCTGTACCACCTCTTAGCCAACTTTTAAGGTGTCCATTTTAAAGACCCCTCCTCTCCCCCATGAACTTTTCCATAATCTCAGCCCACTATGACCCTGCCCTTCCTCCACCTGGCATAATATTCAGCCCACAACTAGCACTCTACAGGGATTCCATGGTAATAAACCTATGGCACGCATGCCAGAGGGGGCACTCAGAGTCCTCTCTATGGGAAATATGCCGTCTCCCCAGCACAGAGTTCATTACTAGAAAGCCAGAGGAACATGGGGCCAGGCTGCTCCCCCCCCACCTCCATGTCCTCCCGAGGACATCACCTGTCCCTCTAAAAGGTTGGCCATCACCGGGTTAGGTGATAAAGGTCTGCCCTGAGAGAAGACAGAAGAAGGCTGAGCGGCATTTTGAGATGAAAGAACGGCAGGCTTTGGTAACAGGAAAACAGCTGAGAGAATGGAAAAGTAAACTACCCTGCTGGCACCTGAAAAGCAGATATTCTCAGAGAGGGTGAATGTAAAGATTTATCCCCAGGAAGTGCAGGATTTTATATTTCAATTTAGCTGCATTATGCTGAGAACCACCTTCAATGACAAGCTCTCCATTTATGATCATTCTCCACAAAGGGGAGCTTTGGCCTTTGTTCAACTATTGCATTTGTGCCTGTCCTGTGCTTTATCCACCACGCTCAGAGTTTGGGTGGCCTCTCGGGCTGCCCCAGGCCGGTTTCAGAGCACTTACTTTGCAGCTGGCTTTGGGCCCGTGTCATGAGTTCTTGCTAAAAGAGGTCCACGCGGGGGTCACCCGAGTTGCCTGTAGGAGTTCTGGGCTAATCGGCCCCAGAAATGGTTGGGGGTTGGGAGGAGAGCCCGCAGCGTGTAGGGGGCAGGGGAGTGATTTCCAGCAAGCTCTCCAACCAGAGCAGCGCCCACCGAAGAGCCCACATGAGCCTCCAGGGGTGGGGGCTTTGGGATTAGAGGCCACATTAAAGCTGGCCTGCTAAGAGTCTAGCTTGTTTGGGCCTGCAGCTGGGCTGTTCACAGCCAAGTGGCACAGTATTCCATAGCAGGGGGAAGAGAGGAGAAGGGTTCTTTCTGAATCCTGCCCTGGAAGCAGGAAACATTAAAAGAAGAGCTTCTTTAGGCTCCCTGCTTCAAAAACATTTCCCCTTTAAAGTGGCTTTGGTTTTCATTCACTTCTGCAGGTGCTGACAAAGCTGGGGATCCCCCGAAGGGAAATGGGGCTCTGCTAGCCAGGGGCCAAGGCTGGGGGCAAGAGGCAGCTAGGAGAGAGGGGCTCCTTTCCAAAGCCTTTTCCAGACGACAAATCATCACTTATTCATGCTTCATAAACAGAGAGGCAGACACTCTGGTCTCCAAAGCACTGATGGGGCTTTAAAGGCAACACTTCAATTAACAACAGACTGGTTCCATTTGTAGCCTGGATTCTATAAGTGTGTGTGCGTGTGTGTGTGTGCGTGTGTGCGTACACGTGTGTGTATGTGTGTGTGCAAGGAGGCAGCTGTTCAGCGTAATGTCAGCCTGGGCTGATTTAAGTGTAGAAATGATTCTCCTCCCTAGTCAAAGGGAAATGAGTTTTGTTACTCCATTCACTCCAACACACGTTTTATGCCTCTTGGACCTGCGAAAATCAATAGATTAGAAGTATTAGAGGCATTTATAAAGTGTAGGAAGGACAAATAAGCTAGCTATTTCCTTCCTGGCATTAAGCAAGCTCTGGTAGGGGCATCTTGTGAGTGCCAGACGTGACTGAACCACAACAGTGACTCTGATAGGTGGTGATGAATGAAGCTAATCAGTTAACCAATAAATATTTATTGAATGCCTACTGTGTGCCAGGGGAGGGAGAAAGATTCCATGAATTGTAACGTAAGCTTTAGGTGACTCCTTTAAGGTTTTTCTTCCCCCCCCCCCCTTTTGGGGTTTTCTTGGCAGAGACAATGTAGTAGTTTGCCATTTCCTTCTCCAGATCATTTTACAGATGAGGAAACTGAGGCAACAGGGTTAAAGTGACTTGCTCAGGGTCACACAGATAGTGTCTGAGGTCAGGCCAAGCTTGGCGCTCTATCCACTAGCTGTGCCTATCGGAGTTACACCTGACTTTTTAGTTCAGGCAATCAATCAGCAAATATTTATTAAGTGCCTTCTGCTTGTACGTGTGAGACACTGCTCTAGGCTCCTGAAGAGACTGAAAAAAGAGCCTGTCCTCAAGGAGTCGGCATTCTATCCATGAAAACTATATACGTGTAAATATATACATATACATGTATGTTGTAAAGAGTAAAATTTAGGGGAGAGGGGGAGACTGAGGCAGGTAGAAATTAGTTTCTCTCTGCAAGGAATATATATATTTTTAGAGGTTTATTAAAGGTTAAAGATTAAGAATATACAAGTAAGAAACATGTGCCTAGGCCAGAGGCCTAGACAAAATAACCTCACATCAAGCAAGAGACGCCTCTGCTCCAAAAACGGAAGTCCAAAAAGGCCGAGCCCTTCAAAAGCCTTTGCTTAAATATCTTCTCGATCTCGGCCCAGGTGAGATTACAAGGCATTCTGGGGAAGTGGAGCAAAGGCTCATGGGGATTGTAGTCCTGTATTCGAGTCTATTTTTTACATCCCCCCGTGTGATCATTTGTGGAAAAATTAATTTTTCCCCAAAAGGATCATAAAAACATAATAAACTTAAAAGATTACAATAGTGTGAGGATAAGAGAAAAAAGAATAAAACCAATAATTTCTGAACACATTGACAAAAAGCCGTTAGGGGGCAGTCCCCTTTGGCATAAAAGTATACATACAAATAAATGTTCAATCAACCACACCCAAAGTTCAATTTTGTGCAACTTGTGGTCTGGAGGCTTCTTCATGGTGGCTTCTCCAACAGTTCAGTTTCTGAATTCAGGGAAGTAGCATCTTCTTTACCTAAAATTCTTCTCAAAAAGAATTTAAACTTTGCAATTTAAATAATGATATTTTTTTACATTCCCCCGTGTTGTGGGTGATTGAAAGATTCAGAATCAGTTAGGGATGCATGGCTGAGGTATGAGGTATATGAATCAATTGGCAAGAGATATTAAAAAGACATCAGAAAATCCAAAAGAAAAGAAAAATTTCTGGATGAAAATATAGACTATCAAAGTCTTATGTGTAAAAATTCCAAGTAGAAGAAAAATAAGTCTATAACAGGTCCTTCAATCAGGGCCCAATCAAAATGATCTAAGTAATGATGCATTTACCCAGTCAGTGCCAGGACTACAGAAAGGTACCACACTATGAGAGGCAGAAAAGAAAGGGACCAGATTATAGAAGCCAAGTAGGAGCCAAGGTTTCGGGGATACTCATTTGTGAGTATTTTCAGAGTGAGTGTAGATACAAGGAAAGCCTATGTCTTAACACACGTTAAACATAGTAACCTCGAGTCTTCACACTAGGTTCAAAACCTTTGTATTGGCCTGGAAGTGCATCAATCCATCCTAGATTGGCCTTTCTTTGGCCCTATGAAATGGCTCTTGTGTGTAGCTCTTGTCCTGGAATCAGACAGAATCATTAAGCAAAGTCCCATAATTTATTTAAATAATTAGTGGCATCAGTTTCATAGTCACAAGCTTTTTAGGGCATGCAGTAGAAAATGTATCTTAAACTTGTAGCACTGAAAATCAAAAGGTTAAAGAAAATCTTAATACTGGTGACATGTGCTTCAAATATAAAAAGGAAAGAAAAAATAATTAAAAAACTGAAAAAGTATATTGCACATGCAAGAAAAATATAATAAAAGAGCTTTAAAAAATTCAAAAATATAGCTTATAATCATTGACACTCTGTGTCAGCTAAGAAAATATAAAATACAAGGCTTTCTCACCAAAAAATGAGATCCATTTCCTCCTTGTATCTGGCCATGATCACTGTGAGTAGAAGGCAAATGAATTGAACAAGGTTAACAATTTTTTCATCTTTAAAAATACAGTAGTACAAATATGTAGATATCAAAATCCCCAAAATTCTCAATAGCCCAATTAATTACAATAGCAAACAAACACACTTTCATATTTCACATAAGTTGCTGTATGACATTAAAAAAACCTATGAATTGATGGACATTTGTCACAATTTTTACAAACATAGCAATCTTTAAACCTCGGTAATAAACATATATATATATATATATATATTTTTTTTTTTAAACAAAGTAAAACTCATCTTGGGTTAAGAACATAATCAAGAAATCTATATATCATCCTGGTAGAAGTAAAGTAGTGAGCTGAAGAGCATAAATAAAGGGGTGCTCCTTGTTCTTGGAGGCTTTTCCCAAGGGTACAAATGCCCTGAAATTAACTGCCCAACTTCCATTCACATGTGGGAAGGTTGGGGGTTATAAAATACATTTCACTTCAGCTACTGGGCCTTACCTCGTGGTAGGGGCAGGCAAAAATACCCAGATCGTTAAAAAAAATTCCAAAAATCATATTTAAAAAACCCTTAATATCAAATCATTTGAGGTATTTAGCACATTAAAATTCCAAAGGTTGTTAATACAATTATAACCAGTTCTGAAGTCCATCTATCCTCAGCAAAATAAAAAAAGGCTGTTTTTTCATATATGGGCTTATTCACAATCATATTTGTTCAACACAGTTATAGGGGGAAAACAACAGAATTTTAAAACTCAGTACATTCAAAATAAATTCAATCAACCTTCAGTTCACAGAATAATATTCAATCCAGTAATATATGAACTTAAAATCACAAAGTTAAACCTTAAACAAAACAATGCAATAGAATACAGAGATTTTTTTTTATAAACCATTGGAGTTTGAAATGCCTTAGAATGTAGCCTTTAGTCTCTTCAAAGTTCCTTGGGTTGTTTTTTCTTGTTTGTTTGTTTTTAATTATCCATTTAAATGTCTATTGTCCGAAGGTAGAGTAGTAAAGGCTAGGCTAAGGGGTTCAAGGGATCCGTCCAGGGCCCCATAGCTGGGAAGCATCGGAGGCCAGATTTTAGCTAGAGACCTCCGGTCTCTGGGCCTGGCTTCCAGTTCGCTGGGCCACCCATTTTCCTCCCCAAAGTTAAAGTTGAATCTTTGGGCTGAGTCTGCTCCCAGACAGGCAGGCAAAATCAATGAAATTGCCAGAAGAGTCAAAAATCCTTTTAAACAGCCCATTGCTTTTTAGGTTTCTGTTTGAAAAGTCTGTTTCTTCTCTCCAGTCTTTTCTCTCTTTCCCCTCTCTGATACCCCTGTGGCCAATACCCCCAGCCACGTGGAGACTTAGCCTAAGGGAAAATCTCCTTTCCCTCTGGTCTCTCCCCTCCGCCCACATGGCCAATACTGTTACCAGCTGGTCGCAATGAGTCCTGAGCGATCTGCTCCAAGGATCTGGGTGATGAGCCGGCTGGGTCGGGCTCCTGGGTCTGGGGCACAGAAATAGGCAGGCAGCGGGCCGGTGAGAGGCCAGGAGCAGGAGCGGCTGCGGGGGTGGGCAAGGCCGGGACCAGGTACCAGGTGAGGATGATCAGGGCTGCAGGCTGCAGGCAGGAAGCGGCGGGGCCGCTTTCTAGGTACTAGCTATTAAAACTGAATTTAAGATCAGAAAAGAAATCAGAAGACTGAAAGTTCTTTTTCCCGTAGTGGTTAGCCAAACTGTAAAGAGTAAAATTTAGGGGAGAGGGGGAGACTGAGGCAGGTAGAAATTAGTTTCTCTCTGCAAGGAATATATATATTTTTAGAGGTTTATTAAAGGTTAAAGATTAAGAATATACAAGTAAGAAACATGTGCCTAGGCCAGAGGCCTAGACAAATAACCTCATATCATGGAAGAGACGCCTCTGCTCCAAAAACGGAAGTCCAAAAGGGGCCGAGCCCTTCAAAAGCCTTTGCTTAAATATCTTCTCGATCTCGGCCCAGGTGAGATTACAAGGCATTCTGGGGAAGTGGAGCAAAGGCTCATGGGGATTGTAGTCCTGTATTCGAGTCTATTTTTTACAATGTGTGTGTGCGTGTGCGTATGTGTAGACAGCCAAACATGTCTGAAATAACCAAACAGTACATATATATATATATATTCACACACACGTATATGTTTATATTAAATATACAAATAAGAGATGGGGATAGGGATAGAACATGTGGTTTGATCAGTATAGAAAACTCCCAGGCGAGGAAATCCCTGTACCAGCGCAGGCTGGCACCTTCTCTATGGCTCATAGCCTTAGAGAATCACCTAGAGCACTCACAGGTTCAGGGATTTGCCCAGGACCATGCAACAAGGATGTGCCTGAAGCAGGACTTGAACCCAGTTCTGAGGGATGGAACTATGCCATAATGGATAGAGAGCTGGCCTTGAAGTACTTTTTAAATACAATACAAAATAAATGCAAATGTATAAATTAATAAATTTAAAATAAAAAATAAACTTAAAGGATGAAAATATAAAACAAACATAAATAAATATGAGGTCATTTCAGAGAGAGGCACTAGCCACTGGGATTTTTTTGTGAGGGAAAGTTTCATATATGAGATGTTTGTGTGGCCCTTTGAAAGAAACCAGGGAATCCAAGGCAGAGGTGAACAAGGAGTACTTTTTAGCAATGGGTGACTACCTATGAAAAGACATTAAGATAAATAAAGTTTCTTCTGTTAGGAAAAATCAAACAAACCAGTGTTCCAGGACATAGGACAGAAAAAAGGTGTAATGGATAATAAACCTAGAGGGTGATAGGGAGCCACTGAAGTTTAT
Organism: Monodelphis domestica; assembly: GCF_027887165.1. Classification (NCBI taxonomy): domain Eukaryota; kingdom Metazoa; phylum Chordata; class Mammalia; order Didelphimorphia; family Didelphidae; genus Monodelphis; species Monodelphis domestica. The sequence goes on from NC_077229.1 coordinate 424,165,413, forward strand.
TGAGCAAAGTGACATGGTTAGAAAGGCATCAGATTACAGGTAAAGGGACACTGGCAAAAGTATATCTATATCTACATCCAAATATTTGAGCATTTTCATTCTATCTATTCTTCAAAATGAAAAATTGGTCAGAAAAACCTGCTGGGCCAATTCTCTGAGATTTGAGATCTCACTCTATTTTCAAGTGTGTTTTCCCTCACTAGAAAGGTTTTCAAGCAAAGGCTAGCTGACTGCCTGTTGTATATGTTGTAGAAGGAATTCTTGCCCAGCTACAGGTTGGACTAGATGATTTCTAAGCTCTCACCCAGAAAGTATTCCAGGATTCTATAATCTGACAACAGACCTCTCAGTTGTACCATAACTCAACATATGCTTTCCTAAAATCCACTGTGTTATACAAAATTGCTCAGTAAAAATCACAAGACTTATGGGGAAATTTTTGTGGCACAACATTCAAAAACAAAAAAGAGATAGAAGATAGGGTTTTCTTGTCTATCACAGTTTTATTCAAAAAAGGGTTAAGAAATACCGACTACTACAATGAATGATGGCAGCATCTGTGGCTTTGGGGTACTGCCCAGCCCTTACCTGGTTCCCATGGGGCCTGGATTGGCAATGTTAAACTTGGACTGCAACTCCAGGACCTAGTTAACTTGGGATTTTGAATGACTATTTTGTTTTTTAATGTGAAAAAGTTCAGGACTATGAAAAGATATCAAAACACAACCTTGAATAAGAATACACACTGACAGAGACCTAAGGGAACTGCTAGATATTCAGAGTATTTATGTGTGTATATTTTGTGTATGGTATTTTCCTGTGTATTTCAATTCAGCTTGGTACAGTTTTTTACATTGTCATCATTTCTTGTGGACAAAATCATACATAAACAAATCCAAAATTCACTCACTCAAATTTTTCCATAATATATCACTTGTGTTGGAACAAATTTGATTTTTTCAAAACAAGTTTTGTAGTAGAACTGGCATGTATGTGTGTGTGTGTGTGTGTGTGTGTGTGTGTGTGTGTGTGTGTGTGTGTTGTAAAGGGTAGAAATGTAAGGGGTTTTTATATAAAAGGTTGGACTGGATTATTCAAGAGTAGGGTCGCCAGGAATTTAATTAATTCCAAATTTGTGAAAGTAAGAAAATCAGAGAGAGGGTAGGGTAAGATATCTAGCCTAAGCACTAAGTATTTTGCTCCAGCCCCTGGCTCAATCAAGGCAGAGCTAATTACTCCTAAGCCAGAGGGGCCTCAACTTTGAGGTGAGGACCTGGGGATGCAGGAAGCCTCTCCCAAGAAAGTAGGCTTGTCTAGTCCCTTTAGAAAATCCAGGAAAGGAGTCAGCTATTTTTCACTCATCACGTGTCAGTCCAAAGGACAGTCTCACCAAGTCCAGGATCTCAGGTCCAGTCAGCAGATTCTTCACCAGCCTCCAACTTGAACTCAGAAGAATGTGAGAACTCCCACAGGAAGTTGTAACTCCTTTAAAGACATTTCTTTATAGCACTTCCTGTGCCTTCCTCTACTTTTTACATGGACAAATTATATTCTATAGTTTTGCTTAGGATTGCCCAGGGGGAAGTCAGTCGATTCTGATTCTTCACCCACTATCACACACATGGGTCACAGACCTCCCCCACTTAAAGATTAAGAGGGATATGTACATTTTTGGTGATTAAATCTAAAAATGGGCAGGGCAGTTAATTTAATCTTCAAAATCAGGGGAGAGTTAATTTCACTTTCACAATGAGGGGAGAGTTAATTTAATCTTCACTATATATATATGAAGTTGGTTGGTAAAATCTTAGAAAGTTCTAAAAATATTGTTTGGCCCAAATATATTTAACTTTTATGATCTGGGGGGGAAAAAAGAGTGAATTATTAATTACATTTACAGGTATTTCAGGCATCAATGACGATTCAAAAAGAACACCCTGAGAGTTGGATAAGGTACAAAAAAGGAAATGATCCTTGAAAGCCCAATCCCACAAATTAACATGGATTTCTAGACCTGAAGTTGCAGGTAGGAGAGCCTTTTTTAAAAAAAAAATTAATTTATTTAGTCAATTTAGAACATTATTCCTTGGTTACAAGAATCATATTATTTCCCTCCCTCCCCTACCCTCACCTTCCTGCAGCCTACTCACAATTTCATTGGGTATTACATGTGTCCTTGATCAGAACCTATTTCCATGTTGTTGCTGTTTGCATTAGGATGTTCATTTAGTGTCTATATCCCCAGCCATATCCCTTCAACCCATGTGTTCAAGCAGTTGTTTTTCTTCCGTGTTTCTACTTCCACAATTTTTCCTCTGAATCTGGATAATGGTTTTTATCGTAGATTCCTCCAAGTTGTTCAGGATCACTGCATTGCCACTAATGGAGAAGTCCATTATATTTGACAGTACCACAGTGTATCAGTCTCTGTGTACAATGTTCTCCTGGTTCTGCTTCTTTCGCTCTGCATCACTTCCTGGAGGTCATTCCAGTTCACATGGAATTCCTCCAGTTTATTATTCCTTTGAGCACAATAGTATTCCATCGCCAACATATACCACAATTTATTAAGCCATTCCCCAATTGAAGGGCATCCCCTCATTTTCCAATTTTTTGCCATCACAAAGAGTGCAGCTATGAATACTTTCATACATGTCTTTTTCCTTATTATCTAGGAAAGCATTTTTAATAAACATGAGAAATCACTTCCTTTCTACACTCTTTCTTTGGTTGTTCCATGGCAGGAGCTATATATTCACTAATAAAGATACTGAGAAGTATGGAATCAATTGATGAAAATTTTAGGATTGAGAACCTCTTTGTAGGTCAATTGGCAGAGAAAAGGAAGTAGCGACATGAATAATATTATAAGTTCAGAGAATGTTAAAACTGGAAAGAATCCTAGAGGTCTTTTGGCTTAATATTTCACAAATGAGGAAATGGAAGAACAGTAAGTTCAACTGTAGAGGCATTGGGATCCAACCCCCTTACTTTGCAAATAAAGAAACTGAGGCCCAGAGAAGTTAAGAGACTTGTTCAGTGTCACATAGTAAGTGATTGAAGTGGGATTTGAATCCAAGTCTTTCTGACTCCAAATCTAGCACTCTATCCTAGCTGCCAAGTCTATTGCCCAGAGGAACATAGGTAGAGGTAGACTGAAGAGCTGGAATTTGAAGAGCTGGTCATATATCTATAGAGGTAAAATTTGGTGGAATGGTAATATTAGCCACTTAGGATAAAATACTGTAAGTTGGGAGGATTATATAGAAACCTGTAGGAATAGGAGGAGAATATGTTTTTGGACCCCAGAATTTTTACCAGTGTCTCACACTGAACTCAATTAACATAGTAATTTTTGAGTCCAGAAATGAATTTAGTGAACATCTACTCCAACTTTTTTATTATTTACATGAAAAATCAAAGAGTAGAGAAAGGAAATGACCTCTCCAAGGTCACAGAAGTAGGGCCAGAATGAGGATTCATTCAAGTACTGCCCCATATTCACATTCTACTGCTCATTCCACCAAACCATGCTGTCCCCAACCCCCCAATATATTGCCTTCATTTTTATAAACATATACAACTGTCTTGAGCAAGTTTTTTCCCTCTACCCTTTATTTTGCCTTTTCTCCTCCAATTTTTTTTTAAACCCTTACCTTCCGTCTTGGAGTCAATACTGTGTATTGGCTCCAAGGCAGAAGAGTGGTAAGGGCTAGGCAATGGGGGTCAAGTGACTTGCCCAGGGTCACACAGCTGGGAAGTGTCTGAGGCCAGATTTGAAACTAGGATCTCCCATCTCTAGGCCTAGCTCTCAATCCACTGAGCTACCCAGTGGCCCCCTTCTCCTCTAATTTTTAATGACTTTTAGATGCAGGCAATTTTTAATGTACCACAATATTTCATGAGCTGCTTTAGGGGATTGAAATTTGGTGTTCTATAATAATATTGTTTTCTTTTTATGGTAAGTAATGCCAGTTTCTTTTTGCCTAGAGGACAGATGCTAGATTCTTTTTTATGCCACATTCTTCGGGGGAAATGGGAGGAATAAATTGATTTAGAACCAACATGTTCATTTGCAAGAGAAAGAACTATATAGAGTTAGATTTATTCAACACACTTTATGCTTGTTTTCCTGGGGCAATAAGAACTCTGCTCATTCAATCTCCAAACTCGCTGTTGTCTTCAGTTGAGTCATCATTTCTGACTCTTCATGACCCCTTTTTGGATTTACTTGACAAAGATACTTCTAGTGGTTTGCCATTTCCTTCTCCAGTTCATTTTACAAATGAGGAAACTGAAGCCAACAATGTTAAATGACTTGCCCAGGGTCCCACAGCTAGGAAGTGTCTGAGACCAGATTTCATTTCAGGTAAATGAGTCCTCCCTACTCCAGGCCCAATACTATATCTACTGCACTAGCTAGTCCCCAGCCTATTTGATTCTGACCCTAGAGTTACAAATAGAAGAACACAAGGAACATTCTCTGACTTATTTCTTCTGTGTTGGTGATGGGCTATTCGAAATTCTGCTTACCCTTTTCTCCAACCCCTTTATGAAGGTTAGTAGGCATTTAGAAGAAGTCTTCCTTTGGCCATGTAACAGATTTTACATGCGGAAAATGAACTCCCAATTTCTGGTAATTAGTACTTGTGCTAAAGAGTACCAAGTTCTTACTACCTGGGTACACTGAGCAGGATAGACTTGGTGTGCAACCAGCATGCTGTAAGCTGAAAGCGCAATTCTAAATTAACTGAACACTGAAGTTCTTACTTCATAAACTGATCTCTGCGGTGATACTAACACTTCACATCCAAGCTTCCCCACATCCTAAATATCGGTTGTTGTAGCTCCCAATTTTAGCATGTCTTTAAAGGTAATGGTAACATGGAATCTAGAAACCCCCAAACTGGTAGTCATGTGGGATCTGAAAGCATCCTCAAATTCAGTTAGCTTGAAGGTGAAGACCTCAAGGTTGACCTGGGCATATGAGAATTTCTCCCAAGGGAGAGCCCAACCTCAGATAAACAATAGACCTTAAAGCAGTTAAGGTGAAGTTAGCTAATCCAATCAAGTGTTAAGTACCAACCCTGATAGTTTCTCCCTTTGTATCAAAGTCCTTTTCTAAGGTAGCCCAGTCCCTTGGCTGGATCTTTCCCTTTTGTGTTCATTGTAAAGCACCAGACTTTCCCTGATAATTCTGTTTTGGACTCTTCATCTTCTTTGTAGCCACTGTAAAGCCAATCAACTATACTCTCCCATCCTCAGTTACTCAATTCCCACCAAAAGTATATATATATGTGTGTGTGTGTGTGTGTGTGTGTTTTCCAAATTCTTTTATTCTTTGGAACTGTCAGTCTAGTGCAGTTGGCACTCCCAGGGGTCTGTAGCCTGAGTGGCCCGAGTCTTGGGGCTCTGTGTGGGTTTGGAGCATGCAACTCTGTGTGGAGGCCTTATGCAAAGTGCCAAACCCCTCTCCTTGATTAAAGACATGGTTTTTCTGACTATTTAATAGTTCTGGTTTTTTTTCTTTCCAGTTTAACAGTAAGTACCCTGAATTTGTCTTCTCACCCCAAAAAACCCCCAAATGAGCTTCATTCACAAGCCATGTAAGAAATGTTATATTGGATAACAGAATTAACAGAATGAGCATTCCTTCTTATTTCACCATCATAAAACATGACTGGTTTTAAAGATAGGGACAAATGGCTATCTTGTGTGTAAGTGTAAGTGATTCTTTTTCAGATAGACATGTTTTTAAAAGGCTCTCTTTTATTTTGTATTTTTTAAATTTTATTTATTTAGAATATTTTTCCATGGTTACATGATTCATGATTTTCCCCCACCCCTTTCCACTTCCCCCTCCCAGAACTGACAAGCAGTTCCTTTGGGTTACACATATATTATTGTTCAAAACCTGTTTCCATGTTATTCATGTTTGCAGTAATCTTTTAAAGCCACAACCCCAATTATATATATCCCCATTGAACCACATGATCGATCATGTTTTACTTCTGTGCTTCTGCTGCCAAAGTTCTTTGCCTGGATGTGGATAGAGTTCTTTCTCATAGGTCCCTCAGGATTGTCCTGGGTCATTGCATTGCTGCTAGTAGAGAAGTCCATTACATTCGATTGTACCGCAGTGTATTAGTCTCTGTGTACAATGTTCTCCTGGTTCTGCTCCTCTCTCTCTGCATCACTTCCTGGAGGTTGTTCCAGTCTCCATGGAATTCCTCCACTTTATTGTTCCTTTGAGCACAATAGTATTCCATCACCCACAGATGCCACAATTTGTTCAGCCATTCCTCAATTGAAGGGCAGCCCCTCATTTTCCAGTTTTTTTGTAAAAGGCACTCTTTTAGGTATTCCTTTTACCTTGGAGTGAATGAATGGATATCTTATAGGCAAAATCCTCTGACCAGAGAGAGGATTCAATGACCTTCCCAAGGTGACAGCAGTTAGCATCAAGGTTAAAACAAAAATCAGTCACTTCTCATGAAGGGAATGGGGGTCAAGGTATTTCTGGAGGGTCAGCCACTATTGACCTCCAGGTTTTTGGAATCTGTGCCTTATTCTCTTCTTAGACAAGCTGGGTCTCAATTGCTAAGGAAGGGATGAGAGAGACCCCAAGGTCCTTGATAATTAATCAATATACATTTATCAAATATTTGCTAGGGGCATGTTCATCATGCTAATATTGTAGGAGATCTTTGAGGTAAAACCCTTGGGTCAGACAGGGTGCCCTTTATAAGAATGCAAGACACCAAAACTTATCTTGAAAGTAAAAAGAGAGAAATTTATTCATTTGGAAGCAATGTTGAATGACTGGGAGACAGGTGTAAGAGTAGACACTGCTGCCCTGAAGGGATGGGGTCTGGGGTTTTTATGCCCCTTTGCCAATAGGGGTCATAGGATAAAGGGGGGGATGGGAGGAATCAGGAATGAGGTAATTCCTTGGGTTGGGGGGTATAAGGGATGATCTGTGGAATTCAAGGGATGATTAGATGAGGTATGGTAAAAGTTAAATTTAGCCTCTACTGATAAAAATATTATAATTTATGAGGTTTATTAAGATTATTAGAAATCAAGGAAATAAGAAAATACAACATAAGAAAAGCACGTGCCTAGGGCTGATTAGCCCCTTCACAATTCACTTACATCTTGTTGTAATCTCTGAATAGAGGAAGAGAGCTCTTGAGAGGCAGAGAGCCCTTTAAATAATAAATGGTGATCTCATCCAGGTGGAGACTCAGGTGAGATTATAGGGAATTCTGGGAAGTACCAAGGACTTCTGGGGATTGAAGTCTGGGGTTCAAATCCCCATTTTTACATCACCCCCTTTGATCATTATTGGGAAACCAGTTTCCCCAAAAGGATCATGAAAACATAATCAACTTAAAGATTACAATAATTTGAGGATAAGAGGAAAAAAGAACAAAACCAATAATTGCTAGATGCATTGACAAAAAACCAGTTAGGGGCAGTCCCCTTTGGCATGAAAGTATACATGCAAATAAATGTTCAATCAACCACACCCAAAGTCCATTCTTGATCTTCTCGTGCAGCTTGTGGTCTGGAAGCATCTTCATGGTGTCTTCTCCAAACAGTTCAGTTTCTGGATTAAGTGAGGTAGCATGTTTCTTAACCTAAAATTCTTCTCAAAAGGAATTTAAACTTTGCAATTTAAAATAATAATATTTTTACATTTCCCCCCCTTGAAGAGGGTGATTGAAAAACACAGGGATCACTTAGGGATGCATGGCTGAGTTATGAGGTATATGAATCAATTGGTAAGAGAAATCAAAAAGACATCAGAAAAATCCAAATAAAAAAAGATAATTTCTGGATGAAAATATAGACTATCAAAGTCTTATGTATAAAAATTCCAAGTAAAGGAAAATAAATCTATAACAGGTCCTTGAATCAGGGCCCAATTAAAATGACATAAGCAAGTAAGCATTTATCCAGTCAGTAGCCAGGACTACAGAAAATTGCCACACTATAAAAGACAGAAAAGGGACTAGATTATAGGAGCCAGGTAGGTGCCAAATTTGAGATACTTGTCTGTATTTTCACAAAGAGTGTGGATACAAGAAAGGCCTACGTCTTAACGTATGTTAAGTGTCGCAACCTCGAGTCTTCACACTAGGTTCAAGTCCTTTGTATTGACTTAGAAGTGCATCAATCCTTCTTGGATTGGTTTCTTTCTTTCTTTCTTTCTTTCTTTCTTTCTTTCTTTCTTTCTTTCTTTCTTTCTTTCTTTCTTTCTTTCTTTCTTTCTTTCTTTCTTTCTTTCTTTCTTTCTTTCTTTCTTTCTTTCTTTCTTTCTTTCTGCCTGTGTTCTCTTTTGGCACAATTCATTGACCCTGTGCAATGGCTCTTTTTGTATTATCTTGTCCTGGAATCAGACAGAATCATTAAGAAAAGTCCCATAATTTTTTAAAAAGAATTAATGGCATCATTTTTATAGTCTCAAGCTTTAGGGGCATGCATTGACATTATAGCAAATGTATTTTAAACTTATATTACCGAAGAATCAAAAAAGTTAAAAAAATCAATACTGGTGACATGTGCTTCAAATATAAAAAGGAAAGAAAAAATAAAAGACTGAAATAGTATATTGCACATGCAAGAAAAATACAATAATAAAAGAGTTTTAAAAATAAAAATATAGCTTATAATCATTGACACACTGTGTTAGCTAAGAAAATATAGAATACAAGGCTTTCTCGCCAAAAATTAGATCCATTTCCTCTTCATACCTGGCCATAATCCACTGTGAGTACAAGCAAATGAATTTTACAAGGTAACAGTTTTTTTTTTTACAAAGAACAATAGTACAAATATGTAGGTATCAATATCCCAAAAATTCTCAATAGCCCAATTAATTACAATAGCAAACAAACCCATTATCATATTTCACATGAGTTACTGTATGGCATTTTTAAAGAAAATGGATACTTGTCACAAGTTTTTACAGACATAGCAAATTATTCAACCTTGGTAAACAAATTAAAACTCATTTGGGTCTAGAACATGATAAAGAAATCTAGAGATCATTCTGGTGGAAGTAAAGTGAGCTGAAGAGTTATAAATGAGAGATTCTTCTCTTTGGGGAGCCATCCAGAGGGGTACAATGGGATTAACTTCCCAGCTCCTTGGTATGAGACTGTGATGCCCCGTCCATTCACATTTTTATATGTGGGAGGTGGGGATTAAATTTGTATTTCACTTCAGCTACTAAAATGGATCTTACCTCCTATTAGGGGCAGGCAAAATGATCAGAGATTATTAAAAATAAATTCTAAAAATCATGTCTAATGACCCCTTAAAATCAACTTGAGATATTTAGCTCATTAAATCTTCCAAAGGTGGTTATACAATTGTAGCAATGTTCTGATGAAGTCCATCAATCCTCTATGTGACAATTTACAAAGTCAAAAATAGAAAAATTGTTTTTATATGGGCTTTTTCAATAATATTTTTTCAGTGTAGTTATAGGGGAAAAGCAACAGAATATAACAGTAGTTAAAACCCAGTACATTAAAATGATTCAGTGTAACAGAATAGTATTGAATACATTAATATATGAACTTAAAACCAACAAAATTAAATCTTAATCAGTAAAATGCAGTAGAATACAGAGATTTTAATAAAATATTGGAGTCTGAAATGCCTTAAAATATAACCTCCAGTCTCTTTAAATTTCCTTGGTTTTTTTGTTGTTGTTTTTTTAATTATCCATTTAGATGCCTATTGTCAGAAGCCAGAAAATTGGTAAGGGATAGGCAATGGGGGTTAAATGACCAGCCCAGGGCCACACCACCAGGAAGTGTCTGAATTCAGATTAGAACCCAGGACCTCCATCTCTAGACCTGACTCTCAATCCACTGAGCCACTGAGTTGCCTCCCCATAATGAGGGTGGGTTTTTGGAATCTCAAATTGGGCCAAAGAATTGCAAGGAGTTGAATTTTTCCCCTGAATCTCAGGTGATATAAATAAAAGTACCAGTGCACTCAAAAGATATCCTCTAAAATAAGCCAGTCTTATAACTTCCTGTTTGGAAAAGTCTCTTCTTTTTCCTCTTTCTCCCCTCCCCCACTGGTCTCCTGCCCCCTGCCACGTGGAGGGTAATTGTAGCTTAAGGAAAAATCACCCCTGTTTTTACCAGCTGGTTTTTGATTCTGAAGAAATTGGGGTAGCTACCATCAGTGATCTGGGTTAGAGGCCAGAGTTTCTGGGGCTGGGCCAGGGCTGGACCAGGTGAGCATGATGGCTGGAGGCCAGCCAGAGCCAGAGCCCGGGTGGGCAGGGCCAGGACCAGGTGAGCGATCTGAGTCATGAAAGTCTGAAATGGATGGCTGCAGGCAGGAGCACAGGCAAGCAGGCAAGCAGGCTCTGCTAAAAAGCCTTGGAGAAATGTGACTTAGAAATCATTATCTAGGCTATGTTTTTTTTTTTTAATTTTGAGATGTTCTTATCCAATCTAGTGATCACCAGACTGTAAAAGTTAAATTTAGTCTCTACTGATAAAAATATTATAATTTATGAGGTTTATTAAGATTATTAGAAATCAAGGAAATAAGAAAATACAACATAAGAAAAGCAGGTGCTAGGGCTGATTAGCCCCTTCACAATTCACTTACATCTTACTGCAGTCTCTGAGTAGAGGAAGAGAGCTCTTGAGAGGCAGAGAGCCCTTTAATAAATTATGATCTCGTCCAGGTGGAGACTCAGGTGAGATTATAGGGAATTCTGGGAAGTACCAAGGACTTCTGGGGATTCAAGTCTGGGGTTCAAATCTCCATTTTTACAGTACCACCCAATGCTTATGGGATGGATGTGGGAGGTGCATGCCTATGTTATTTGAAGGTCTAGGGGACGTCCAAGGAGGGTGTGTGTTTCTCTCAGGGAGCAGAAAGGAATTTCCCATGTCCTCTTTAACCTAGAACCCTTCTGGAGTTTGGGGTGTCCAGAGGGAAACCCTGGGTCCCATGCCCCTAAGAACTGTTGGGTTATAAAAGGGGAGGAGGCCAAGGTACCTCCAAAAAGTTGCATTCCAAGTGGGAAGAAAAGGCAAAAGTACATAAAAAGATAGTTATTGCTTGATGGTCTATACTAAGTGCCAAATGAGCAGTTCTAGAAACACTGTTCTTTGACTTGAAGGTTTCAGAGGCTGTGGAAGCTGCTATTTTTGGTGGCAGCAAGTGGGAGTAGGGCTCTCTCCTTGGTCCGACACCTAGCTGGTGGTGGAGGCAGCTCCGCATATACCAGATGATAGGGAGGCAAAGCCAGGTGCCTGGGCAGGAGGAGACAGCCACCCATTAGAATGGCATGTTCTGGCTGTAGTGGGAAGAGGACAGCAGGAGTAGGTGGACTGTGTCAGAGCTTCTGTCATAAGGGAACATTCAAGTGGTTCCCTTTTCACGTATCAATTAAAAACCCTACATGTGCTCACACATCCGCCTTCTTCACAGTAGAGGAGGCCCTGCCTGAAGAACTGGCATGCCAGGGGAGGCTTTGTGAGCTAGCTGGGGTAGCTTGGTGGGAAGTTCTGTGGGGGTTCCTTTTGGTGACTTCCCAGCAGCCAACGCACCTGCTGCTGGGGAGCTTCATTTGTGAGAAATGACAAAAGAAGGAAGAAGGGACCAGGCAGGCAGAACTATCAACTAGCTTTCCAAACCTCAGGCACCAATGAAGGAAGCCCTGGGGGGCTTTGGTGACAAAGCAGAGGAACAGACAGCTGATGACTCCGGACACAGAGACCCTGGCTCTATAAACAGGGCTTCTGAATCCATAAAGATCACTGAGCTTCTTTATGAGAATTCGTCTTTTGAGGTAGCCTGATTTTCAGTGGCTCTGGAACTTCTAAAGACAGGCATGACTGAGTTCAACAGAACCATGGAGTGAGGGGCAGGAGGAAAAATGTTTGTGGAGTTGAATTGGTGGAGTGAGTTTTTTTGTTTTAAAGCTCCAGGAAGAGGAAGGAAGGTAGAGGGGTGGCTCAGTGGATAGAGAGTCAGTCCTGGGGTTCAAATCTAGTCTTAGACACGACTGAGCTATGTGACCCTGAACAAGTCACTTAACCCCCAATGTCTATATATCCCCTACTGTTCTGCCTTAGAACCAAAGTGTAGTGTTGATTCTCAAATGGAAGGTAAGGTTTAAAAAAAAAAAAGGATGAGCTGGTTTGAATGGATCTTCTTTACTCCATGGCTGTCGGCTATTTCTTTCTACAGGAAGGACCTGGAAACACCCTCTTTTCCATACTGTCTGGTTCCTCTAAAGCTAGACTAGCTTTGGTCTGTTGGGAAAAAAACAGGCTTGGAAAGAAGCCGGAATCCTTAGAGAGCATAACATAAGCCCTGAGGGGACAACAAAGCCAGCTGGCCCCAGCCCCACCCATTCCTTTCTGGCTCAAGAGATTAAAAAATCCTTTGTGAGAGGATGATCTGAGTGGTTCCAAAGTAGCTTCATGAGTTTCACTCTTTCCTTTCCCTATTCCTGAACCAATTTTTCTAAACAAAGCACAAAGAAATCCCATTTTTTTTTACTCTTATTGCTATATAACCCAGTTGTATCATCTCTCATCCTGCCCAGTCTTCTTTAAATAGTGGAATTTAGCTGAATTAGGACAAATCATTTTAGTATCAATTGCCAACTGCATCTACACTGCTGGGTGGGCTGCTAAGGGACATAGCTGACAGAGTGCCTGACCTACAGTCAGGAAAATTCTACTAGTCAGGTCTTCCTGAGATCAAATTTGGCCTCAGACACTTACTAGCCATATGACCCTGGGAAAATCAACAAACTCTGTTTGCCTCAGTTTCCTTCCTGAGTTCAAATTCAGCCTTAGAATTACTAGCTTTAAGATCCTGGGACAGTCACTTAATTATGCTTGCCTCAGTTTCCTCATCTGTAAAATGAGTGGCAGAAGGAAATGCAAACCACTGATATCTTTGCCAAGCAAACCTCAAGGGTCAAGGAGAATTAGACATGACTGGATCATGGGTCAGAAAATCTGACAGTGACTAATTATGTATAGCAAATGCCCTTCCTCTTAGAATGGCACTCTATAAAAACCAAATCTTGAAGCTTTCATCAATATGTTTCATTTATTAGTCCAACTAAAAGCAGTAAATCTAGGGGCAAATAGAGAGAATATATAACTGGGCATGAGAAGGGAATTCCTTTCCCTTTGTTTTGATGTAATCAATCATCCACCTATTGAAATGTGCTGACATAGACAGGCCCTCAGAGAAAGGAAGTTGAAGCCAAAGAGAAGTGAAACTGATTCCACAGACACTGCCCCCCTTGGTGGTGCCAGGCAAATTAAGGAACTATGATTGGTTCCTAACATGTGACATGGGAGAGCTAGTGGGTAGAGAAAACTACTTATAAAGGCAAGACCAAGGCTCTGCTAAGACACACTCTCACACCCTTTTGACTGGAGTTTGGACCTGAAGGAGCATTTGTCTGTGGGGAGCTTCAATGCATCAGAACAGCAGTCAGGGGATTTAGCTAGGCAATTCTCTTACCTTTTTCCTAAATTTCTCTCTCTTTTCTATTACTACTTTGATGTAATAAAGCTACTAAATCTACTAGCAGCCTCATAATTTAATTTTAACTATTACACTAGGCATATCAATGGTTGGAGCAACTAGTGCCTCTGGCAATGATAATTCTACTGCTTTCTGCAAGGCATGTGGCTTGTCTCTGTTTTTGCCCAGTATGGAGTGTGTAGGGAGGACTATCTCTTCTGGTGTAAGGGATTGCTGGGCTACTCATGTTCCTTTGAGGTCTACCTGTCACCCAGCTCTCACCTTCAGCTCCAAGAAGCTGGAGCCTGTGTGTTGGCCACACCTTGATAAAACTGACTGGGCAGATGGGCTAAACCATGGTGAGGATACCCAACAAGCCTCACATTTGTCAGAGAGTTAGGGGGATGTTTGTCCTAAGTATGTGAGGATTTCCCTAGGCAGAATGAGCAAATGGGAATGATTTGTTGCAATGGCTGTGGAAGTGGCAGAAGCAGGTGCTATGGAGCACTTCAAGCTTGGTTAGACATTAGAAACCCCCAAGGTCATCTACTGCATTATGAGTCATCTCCAGTCATCTTGACTTTCGTCTTGCCACTGGATTTGGATGACTCTGGAAGACTTTATGCAACTCTGCCTCACTTAAAATCCAATTCACACACAATTTGAGATATCACCCATGATGTCATTGGTCCTTTTCAAAACAAAGGATGTCCTGATATCCTTGAACAAGAGGGAAAAACAGAAATTGAAAAAATCCACCAATCACCTCCTGAAAGATACCCTAAAATAAAATACTTCAAGACTATTCTAGCCAAATTCCAGAACTCTCAGGTTAAGGGAAAAGTACTATGATCAAGAAAAAGGAAACAATTTAAATATCATGGAGCCACAGTCAGGACTACACAGGACCTACCAGTTTCTACATTAAAAGAATGGAAAGCATGGAATATGATCTTCCAAAAGGCAAAGGATCTAGAACTACAACTAAGAATGACATACCTAGCAAAACTGAGTCTAATACTCTAGGGGGGGAAAATCGATATTTAATGAAATAGGGAACCTTCAAACTTTCTTGACCAAAAAGCTAGAGCAAATTCAACACTCTAGAGAAGAATAAAAGGTAAAGTTTTAACTTACAGATTTTAGTAAAGTTGAATTGAATACATTCATACCTTGGAAGGTAATGATATGTGAGATATTTAAGACACTTAAAAGTACTCAAGATATCTGAGGTACTTAAGATACTTAAGAACTTTATCACTATGAGGGCAATGAGAAGTATACATAGAAAAAAGGGAGTAAGATGATAGAATGAGCTGATATCCAAAAAAGGAGAAAATATTAAGAGATGGGAAAGAGGAACACATGGGGAGAAAAGAAAAAGAAAAATAGAAGGGGATAAATTATCTGTCATGAAGAGGTACATAAGAGTTAATACAGTGGAAGAGAAGATAGGGGGAACTGGGCAGTGCCTGAAACTTATTTTCATTGGAATTAGCTCAAAGTGGAAATAATACCCATACCCAATAAGCGATAGAAATTTACCTTACCCTATAGGGAAGTAGGAGGGAAGGAGTAATAAGAGAAAGGAGGAAGAGATGGACAAAAAAGAGGGCAAATTGGGAGGAGTCAGGTGTTGAAAACATAACATCTTTGAACAGGGAAAGGCTAAAAGGAAAGAGAGAGAGAGAGAGAGAAACTGGGGGAAATAAGATGGAGGGAAACACAAAATTAGTAATCATCACTGTGAATGTGAATGGGGTAAACTCACCCATAAAAACAAAAGGATAGCAGGGTGAATCAAAAGCCAGAATCCTACAATAAGCTGTCTTTAAGAAACACATTTAGGGCACAAAAACCAAAACAAAGGATGAACAATACCAACATTCTCTGCTGCCTTCTATTCCTTGGTTAAGATATAAAAGTCTTTTACTGAGTTGCTTTCAATACTTTCTGATAAGCAGCTCATTAATTGAGCTGCTGCTACAGGCTTAAATTTGAATATCCTAGACCCTGAG
This sequence comes from Monodelphis domestica, assembly GCF_027887165.1. Taxonomy (NCBI): domain Eukaryota; kingdom Metazoa; phylum Chordata; class Mammalia; order Didelphimorphia; family Didelphidae; genus Monodelphis; species Monodelphis domestica. Next base: position 424,180,970 of record NC_077229.1, read on the forward strand.
TTGAGACATAGTTAGCTGTAACCAGACAGTTAGTTAGAAAAGCCATTAAGCATGTATGTCTATTGAATTGCCCTTTCCCCTCTTGCTGCTCAGATCCTTTAGGTCCAAATTCTTATCTGAATTAGGTTCAGAAAGTCTTATAAACTCTTATCATACTACTGAGTCACTGCTCTGGTTCCCTTTTAAATCATCCTGGGAACTCCACTACAAAGGAGATGGACAAAGCTAGGGGGTGGAGGCAGGAGAGATTCTTTCAAATCAGCTTGGGAGCAAAACTAAAAAGGATTGGATAAATTTGTTGATTTTTTTTTAAATTCAAAATATTTTTTAAAAATTTTACCTTTGGTCTTAGAATTAATACTAAGTATGGGTTCCAAGGCAGAAGAGAAGAGGGTCTAGGCAGCAAAGTTTAAATGACTTGCCTAGGATCATGCAACTAGGAAGTATCTGAGGCCAAATTTGGACCTAGGATCCTCCCATCTGTAAGCCTGGTTCTCTATCCACCGAGCCACTTAGCTACTCCTAAATTAGTCCAACTCATTTTGTCCAAGTCTTGCTACCTTCAGCAATCAATATCATTGTACTCCCTATATGTAACTTTAGGCAAATAATTCCTCTGCTTTTGGCTTCATTTTCCTCATCTGTGAGTAAGATTAGATGAATGTGAACATTCCTTCCAGCTTGAAGATTTATGATTCTAAGTGAAAAAGTAAGCACTATAATAGTCTAAATGAGTCTGGACCTCTTATGCTTGCTGCTCTTTTGCCAAATAATAAGCCTGACTCTTCAAATACAAAGAAAGGAAATGAGGAAAAATCCAGTCCAGCTCTTTTTCAGAAAGGGCTACTTTCAGAACACTAGCTAGATGCTTGCGTTCATTCCCTTCCCCACTCTGCAGTAGTATCAATAATATATGAGGGCATTCAGCATTGGAGGCATATCCCCAGGTCCCTGCTCTGTACTGTATGAAAGGATGGGAGGGTCTCTGCCAAAAGAACCTGTTTGACTTTCCTGCTGCAATACAGGAAAACCAGATTTTGCAAAGCATTTTTTCTCTTCCTAAAGCACCTGATCAATAATGAGATATTCCACTTCCAATCCTTGGTTTATTATCCATGCTTTACCAGTAAGAAAACTATGATGGAGAGAAGAGAAGCAAAGCCAAGGCTAATATGAGTCAAGAAGTGAGTCAGGGATTCAAATCCACAATTGTTCCCAGGGATATGCTTTAATCATTTAAGTAAAATATAATTCAAGAGTTATTTATTAAAGCACTCAACTACGCACGAGGGGGGCACTGGGCTCAGTATTAGTTAAAGCTCTTCCCCCCACTCTCCCTCCCCCCAAATCCAATAGAAAGATCTCCCCTTTTAAGTTTCTTCTCCCTAGTAAGTCATGAGAATCCTCCTGAATTATAGTTATTGTTACTATGTACACAATTGTTAAATATTGCTCCAACTATTAGCCCTTTTTGGTTACTTTCACATATTGCTATCTCTTGATTCTTACAGCAGTCTGATATAGTCCATGTATGCTGGTCTGAGAAAACCATCAATGAATCATCTTTGTAAGCTATGACAATTCAATACATATATATATATATATATTTTTTTTTTTTTAAAGAAAACAGTCTTTTGAAATAGGCAAGTCATGTATCAGTACTTCAAGCAGCAGCTTCATAAGTCTTAGGGTCAATTCTCAGCTCCTGCTCCTCTTTGAGACACCCTGGATCAGTCAGGCACATGGCAACAGCTCATATTCCTGAATTCTGGCAGCTGTTCCTGGAAACATGCACATAGGAGAGTAGGGCCTGCCTACACACATGGTGCAGAGCTGTAAAAGCCAGCAGAGTGAGTACCATTTTCCACTGGTTGTCGTCTCTATATTTCTAGCTCCCTAATTCACAGAGTTTTTCCAGTTATAAGACTGATGATCCTGAATTGCTCTGGGCTGCAATACAGAAGTCTAATGAGAAATGACATCCAGATTGATGATTGAGACTGAGAGAACCAAAGTCCTAGCTTACATGGAAATATGGGAAGAATGATGGAGGCTGGGTTGGGAGGACAACAGGTATTGTGTTCAATACTTCTGAAATAAATGATTTTATCCTCATTTTACAAATGAGGAAACAGCCCCAGAAATGTGGAAGTGACTTACCCAAGACCACACAACTACTTAGCAGCTGAGTTATGACTGAAACCCAGTTCTCCTGATCTTTTATTCTATTATCATCCTTTTCTAATTCTTCTACTACTAACAATGAATTCAATTCTTCCCTGTTCACAGGAAAATGCTTGTTATTCAGAAGCCAAGGGGAGAAGTGTGAAGAGCACTAATGAAAATTAATTCTTTCACAGCATGTTATAGAATGAAATCCTCTGACTGAAAGCCTCATCAGTTACCCTCTGTTGCTCCTTTTCTGAAGGTCAGGCACTGAGTGATGCTTTAAAAATGCTGTGGATGAATTATTTTTCCCTTCACACATAAGCTTCCCAGGCAAAGATTTCCCTTATGTGGACTGCTGTGCCAGAGGAACCTTCATAGAAAATCTATTTTAATGGGCTCTCATTCAGTTTGTATCTTTGCTGGCTGCCTGCAGTTGCGCAATTCCTAGGGTTCACACCATGCTCTAGGTCAAAATTGTACAAATTAGCAGGTGGAATGAGATTTGTGTCTGAGGGAATACATTTCACTTGCCCAGAGATTACTTTGCACCCTCTCTCTGCCTTTTGGAATCCCTGGTTTCTTCTGAAAGTTAAGGAACTCCTATTACATGAAGTCTTTCCTGATCCTGACCCTCCATCCAAAACACCTTCATTTCATTTTGTTTATATTTTTCATATATAGGTGAGTGGGGCAAACTTCTCCACCCCCCTCCAACAGCCCGCCCTGGCCAATCCTTCCAAGCTCTCTCTTCCTAGTCTGGGGATATTTTACTTCCTTTACTAGTACACATGGAATGGGTAGTTATGTTGCTACAACTTACTCTTAGGATTCTAGGAAGTAACTCTAGAGGGGAGAAAATGTACACTTATTACTCACTGCTGTAGTATTTGAGCCCCCAATAGTAGGCTTCTTATTTTGAAAAATTCAGTCAATATTTGTTGAGGCAAAGAAGTGGAAATCTAGAAGTCCTCCATCAGTTGGTGAATGATTGAACAAGTTGTGGCATATGATTGTGATAGAATACTATTGTGTTATAAGAAATGACCAGTAGAATGATTTCAGAAAAATTTGGACTTATGTGAACTGATGCAAAGTGAAGTGGGCAGAACAAAAAATATTGTACATAATGACAGCAATATTTTTTGATGAACAACTCTGAATGACCTAGTTATTCTCAGCAATATCATGATCTAAGACAATCACAGAGACTCATGATGAAAGATGCTATTTGCCTTTGGAGAAGTCTGAATGAGACTTGAAACATACTATATTTCACTTTCTTTCTTCCTTTTAAAAATTTGAGATCTTTTCCACAAATGATTAATATAGAAAAATGATTTACAAGATTATACATATAAAATCTCTATCAGATTGGAGAGAGTGAAGAGGGGAGGAAAGGAAGGAGGGAGAGAATTTGGAACTCAAATTTAAAAAAAAATTAAATATTTTTTAAAAAATCAACCAATAACATTAACTCAAAAACAAAAACAAAAACAAACAACCTTTCTTTCCTAGTAATAACTCTAAGACAGAAGAAAAGGGAGATTGTGCCATAGAGGATAAATTTCTTCCCTCCCTCCCTCCATTTCCCTTCCTTCCTTCCTTCCTTCCTTCCTTCCTTCCTTCCTTCCTTCCTTCCTTCCTTCCTTCCTTCCTTCCTTCCTTCCTTCCTTCCTTCCTTCCTTCCTTCCTTCCTTCCTTCCTTCTCCATTCCTCTCTTACTCCCTCCCTTTCTTCCTTTCCAATTGACCAAAATTTATTTTCTCTCCTTCTCTCCCACATCTTCCCCAGATAAAAAACAAAACAAAACAAAAAACCCTTATAACAATATACAGCCATACAAAACAAATTGTCTTATTGTCCATGCCAGAAAGTCCCTACCCATCTTTTAAGACTTAGAGATTTTATTAACTCCATTCCAAAGTGAGGTACTGGAATAAAACCTGTCTTGTCTACCTCAGGGAATCATTGAGAAGATCAAATGAGAGAATGCTAGCTGTAAAGTGCTAGGCAAATGTAAGTTTTTATCATCATGGGGACAGTATTTCTTTTGGTCTGGACCTATGACTTTATTAGTGTAGAACAAGAGTTTTTAACCTATTGTGTGTGTGTGTCTTGAATCTCTTTGACAATCTGGTGAAGCCTATAGACCTCTTCTCTGACTGTGTTTAAATTCATTAAATAAAATACAGATTACAAAAGAAACCAATTATATTGAAATACAATTCTCTGTGTGTGTGTGTGTCTATATATTAAAAACTCTAATCTTCCATCTTAGAATCAATACCAACAATATTGGTTTCTAGGCAATGGGGGTTAAGTGACTTACCCAGGGACACACAGCTAGGCAGTGTGTGAGTTGAGATTTGAATTTATGACCTCCCATCTCCAGGCCTGGCTCTCTATCAAAATATTTTTTTACAAGTTCTTTGATAGTAGGGTAAGCAGATTAATTACCTGGGCTGGGGATTCCTGATGAAAAATCTTTGTATACCAACATAGATCAGTTGGTCAACAAACATTTTTCAAGAGCTTTCTATGTGCCAGCAACTATTCTGCAAGCTATGGTCTTAAAGAATTACCTGATGTCATTGAGAGATTAAATGACTTGCCCAGAGTCACATAGCCAATTTTAAAACTGATTATGTCACATTATTAGTAACAGCTTTGGCCATTGCACTGACTCCATCAGAAATGTTCATTTTGTTTATTGACAATAAGTTTTCTTTATAACTGGGCCTGTTACCAAGTTCCTGAACATGTTTATACAGTGAATATGGAGTTAACTAACCCTGTTACGGTCCTTCCCATCTTGCTTTTCACACTCTTCCCTTCATCCTCCCACCACCATCAGCCAAGAGATTGACTCAGTTGATGGTGGGATTTGTACCAGGCCCTGGGTTTGTCATCTATCACTCCTCTGTACCCATTCCCACCCACTTGTATGAGAGGACCCCTTCTGGTAGGGAAGATTTGATGAGGTCATGTTGCTTTTTCCCCCTTAATATTGCCAGCAGACTAATTCTATCTTTAACAGTATGGTAGGAGGCTTCATATGCTGCATGATTCAAGGGGTGCCCCTCGGTCTTGCTTTTCTATCCTGATGTCCAAGACTTCCACAATTAGATCATTGCTTTGAGTTAAATTGTCAAATTCAAAAAGAAATGTGCCTTAAAGAATAGTCCTCTCCAAGTGACAAATCAGCCCTGAATAATTTATCAAGACCAGGTGTCAGTGACCAATTGACAAGGGACAAATACAGCCGGCAGTCTCTTTTTGTCGGCCCTGGTGCTAAGAATGGGCTTTTATCTTTTTAGATACAATAAAACCTTATTTTAAAAATGTAAAAATCATTCAGTTTGCTGGCCTCTGATCTAGAAGTAGTAGTTGTCACTTAGAAAGTAGAGTGCTGCATAGACTCCCAGCAGAAGGCCTGGGAAGGTAGAGGAGGGGTTCTGGTTCTGGGTTAATGAAGTAGACTTACCTTGAAACTATGTGTCCCACCCTTCCTCCCTCTCTCCCTTCCTTCCTTTCTCTCTCTCTCTCTCTCTCTCTCTCTCTCTCTCTCTCTCTCTCTCTTTCCTTCCTTCCTTCCTTCCTTCCTTCCTTCCTTCCTTCCTTCCTTCCTTCCTTCCTTCCTTCCTTCCTTCCTTCCTTTCTTTCTTCCTTTCTTTCTTTCTTTCTTTCTTTCTTTCTTTCTTTCTTTCTTTCTTTCTTTCTTTCTTTCTTTCTTTCTTTCTTTCTTTCTTTCTTTCTTTCTTTCTTTCTTTCTTTCTTTCTTTCTTTCTTTCTTTCTTTCTTTCTTTCTTTCTTTCTTTCTTTCTTTCTTTCTTTCTTTCTTTCTTTCTTTCTTGTTTATCCTTGTCTTATCCTTGTCTAGCTAGCTAGTTATCCATCTGTCAATCTAGCTGTCTATTTAAATCCCTTACCTTCTGTCTTAGAATCAATACTGTGTATTGGTTTTAAGTCAGAAGAGTGGTAAGGGCTAGGCAATGGGGGTTAAGTGACTTGCCCAGGGTCACACATCAAGGAAGTATCTGAGCTTAGTTTTAAACCCAGGACCTTCTGTCTCTAGGCCTGCCTCTCCATCCACCGAGACACCCAGCTGCCCCCTAGTCCTACTTCCTAAAATGAGAATTCTTAACTTTTTTTGTGTATCATGGACTTCTCTGGCAGTCTGGTGAAGTCTGTGGGTTCATTTTTAGAATAATGGTTTAAAATGTATTAAATAAAATATATAAGATTAAAAAATAAACCAATTATATTAAAATACATTTTCCAAAATATGTATCTATTTTTTTAAGTTCACTAGCCTCAGCTTGAAAAATGCTTAGAAGAGGAAAGAGAGGATGATTAGGGGTGAGGCTTCTAGAGGATAGTTAGTGGAAAATGCCATCTTTTCTATTCTTTAAGTTAAACATCTTCAGGTTCTTTCAACTGATATGGTTTTTCCACCCTGCTTGCCTTATTCTGGATATGCTTGTTAATGAGTGCCCCAAAATGTTATAGCCAGAACAGAACAAATCATTAATTGGATCCTTGATGGAGTTCCTCTTTTAGGTGACTTTAGTCTAAATCTCCCTGTCTATTGCTAATTCTCTCAGCAGCACAAGATTATTTATAAGTAGATCTTGTCTTAAGCAAACCTGATATATGAAAATTTAGGTGGGCTTGGAAGTTAAATTGGAGATTAAGTATTCTGTGCACACACTATACACACAAAGATTTACCATGAAATGTTTCTAAATAGCCATCTTCACTGGTGCATTTAACATACAATGTCCATTCTCTACTAGCAGCAATGCAATGATCCAGGAAAATTCTGAGGGACTTATGAGAAAGAACACTATCCACATCCAGAGAAAGAATTTGGGAGTAGAAATGCAGAAGAAAAACAATTACTTGATCACATGGTTTGATGAGGATATGATTGGGGATGTAGACTCTAAATGATCACCCTAGTGCAAATATCAATAATATGGAAATAGGTTCTGATCAATGACACATGTAAAACCCAGTGGAATTGTGCATCAGTTATGGGAGGGGTTGGGGGAAGGGGAGGGAAAGAACAGGAATCTTGTAACCATGGAAAAATATTTTAAATTAATTAATTAAATAAAAATTTCCAAAACTTAAAAAAAAGATGAATAGGAGAGATTTAATAATGTAGTTATCAAACCAAATAATTATTTTAGTTACATTGATTATAAGCACAATATTTTATTTATACTTTCAATCACTTCTGTTAAAATTAAACTCAAAAATTATTTTCCTATTCAAAATCATTTCAAAATCAATCCATATGTCTTTATTAAGCAACTATCATGTGATAAGTTATCACAAGCACTGAGAATTAAGATAAAAATGAAACTACCCTCACCTGAAGTTCAGATCTATGGGTAAGCCTTTTATCAAAGCATAAATGATATCAGTGGCTGTTACTGATAATCATACTGTCCAGAGAGAATTATCTGTAAAATATTAAAAAGAAATAAGAGAAAAATTGCTTCAATTGAGAATACAGGAAAACGTGATGTAAATAATAATTATTAAATTGACTATTATAATTTAAAAAAATACAATGTCCAAGGGCAGTAGGTGGCTCAGTGGATAGAGAGTGAGACCTGGAAATGTGAGGTCCTAGGTTTAAATATGACCTCAGACAACTCCTGGCTATGTGACCCTGGGCAAGTCACTTAACTCCTCTTGTGTAGCCCTTACTGATCATTTGCCTAGAAACTAATACATATAGTATTGATTCTAAGATAGAAGATAGGGGTTTTTAAAAGATACAATGTTTAAAATCAATTAGCACTTAACACATTGCTTGGTGCAATGTAGGGGAAAAGCTTCTTAATTGTTTTTGGCCTGCATTAAACTACCCATTCTTGTGAAAAGTTTGTCCTACTTGGAATCAGGAGGCAAGGGATTCACTCCTAGCTTCTGGGGGCATGTTTACTCCTTGGACCAGTCATTTCAACTACCGGAGCCCCACTTTCCTCATCCATAAAATAGGGACAATAATCCTACTGCACTTTCCAGTTCCCAAAGTGGTAATGAGAACAAGGAAGATGAAGTTAAAACAATTATTAGGAGTGACTTTGCCCTAAGTATATGCCTAATAAAAACAGGAACTCTAAATTGATGAATATTTATAAAAATATAAATTTCCTGATTAACAGGACAGGAAATAGAATACTTGAACAATCCTGTCTTAGAAAAAGAGATAGAACAGGACATTAATGAGCTCCCCAGGAAAAAATAACCCTAGGACCAGATGAATTTAGAAGTGAATTCTCCCAAACATTTGAAGAACAATCGATTTCAGTTCTTCATAAGCTATTTGAAAAAAATAGGTAAAGAAGGAGCCCTCCCAAGCTGGTTGTGAGAATCCAGTGCCAGACTGTGCCTAGATTGCACAGAGCACTGCCTTTTCCAGAATGTATGTTTTGATCTGAAATGTGGTTCGCTCAAGCATAAGATACTTTCTTGAGTTCCGTTCTGGGTGAGACTGTTGTGAGAGTAAATGGACATGTAGTGCTTGATCAGGGCCTGGGCTCAGTCTGTTTAAACAGCTGATCAACCCTTGGATGAATTTCATTTTACATTTTTTATTTCTGACTTCACTGTGAAAACAAGATCATTCACACACAACTAATGAACCACTGCTGAGGAAGTGGCTGTTGTGTCACTGGCTCTGGGCTGTTTCTTGAGTGAATGAGATATACTTTGTGTGATCTACCTTAAGGACGAGCCAACTGGACCCATGGCCATGCCTGAGCAGCTGGGGAAGAAGCTGGGAGCTAGCACGCATGTCAGAATAGTGTCTCAGGAGGGAAGTCTTTGTGGCTCATCTGGTGATTCAGGTTTAAGGGTTGGCTACTTGTGGATGGCAAAAAGCAATGAATAAGAAACCTTTACAAGTAAATACATAAAAAGAATCGACTTCAGGAAAGGATTTAAAATCTATTTCTTTTCACCTCTGTAGTTCCCAAGTCAGAAACTCAGGAAAAAGTTTGCCATAGGCTATCACTGCTCTGGTGTGTCCTGATATGATTAATCCCACTGCTGGGCTTCATATATTTCTTTTATTTCAATTAAAATTATCTCAAGAGACAGATTTTTGGGTAAGAATGTAAATTTATTGATTATATCAAGGTTGTTGGTTAGGCCAGCATCATGGCCAATAAAGTGATATAGGCCTCTATGACTCTCTTAGGACCAGAGATAGCCTAAGCTGGGTCAGGCAGTCTAGTAAATTGACTTCAAGGAGCTCATTATTCAACCCCTCCCTTGACCATCCCAAGACATTTTTAATTGGTGCCAGCTAATTAAGAGGTATTCAATCAATCTATTCACTGCTCCCTACTTCTACTGGCAGATAGGTCACAAGTCTGCAGGGGAAAAAATAAAATCCTTGTCTCCATTTATAAACCAAATTCTGTTTTTTTTTTTTTTTGTTTTTTAAAGGAAGACATTCTTTGGAATTCCTAAGGACAAAGAAAATGCAAAAATGTAGCTAAATGGATTGTATCTCTGAACCAGATCCCAGGTACAGGAATACACAGTAATTCTCCCTAATATATAGGAATTGATACAGTATATTAAAAATAACTTAACACTTATTTTAACCCTTACCTTCCATCTTAGAATCAATACTGTGTATTTGTTCCATGGCAGAAGAGCAATAAGGGCTAGGCAATGTGGGTTAAGTGACTTGCCTAGGATCACAGAGGTAGGAAGTGTCTGAGGCCAAATTTGAACCCAGGAACCTCCAATCTCTAAGCCATAAATCCACTGAACCATCTAGCCACCCCAGGATGCATATATTTCAAGTGGCAAAAAAACCAAATGCCCACATCCCTTTAAAGGATCAGCCCAATTCACTGACTGCTGGGGCCATTTCCCAGGACAAAGGATGTTGAATGGGCTTACCCATTTTAAAAAAAGAAGGAAAAAAAAGAATGAAGAGTGAGTTGGCAATGATGAAAGGTAAAGGAAAGAAAAGAGGTCTGGGTCACAACCTAGTGGTAACACAATCCCTATCCCACTCTTATTAGTGTATAAGCATAAATAGTATGGTCAAATCTTCAAAATGATATTCTGTGAACCTTAAAAAATTCTCAGACCCTACTTCATAAGGTTGGGTTAAGACCATTCCCCATTTTAAACCATGAAGGAACTTAGATCAGGAATGTGAAGACCGCTACTCCACCCCTACTTAAGCATACTTTAGGGGAAGAAACTCCTTGCTGAACAATGAAAGATACTTAAACCCATACTTATAGTAAGGCAAAAGTTCTTAAGCTGTGCCTATTTTTAGATCTAATACAAAAAGGGTGCTAAGTACCTATAAAGGTCAGGCAACTTGTGAATTTACAAGGAACAAAGAGGTGAGAACTTACTCAGAGGTTTTCTGGTGTGAACTTAATCAAAAATTTAAGCCTTCTTAGGTGTGAACCAAGAATGGTCTGTCCTTTGAAAAACGTCTACTGTGATTGGTAGATGTAAGAACTTAGGGGAGGTGACATAGTAGAAAATTCACTTTAAAAGGGAGCTCAGATAGAGCTGGAGTCATTCAGATTCAGATTTCAGATTCAGGATTGAGCTGGTGGAGTCAGCTGAGATGGAGCTGGCCTGGTGTCTCTGAATACTAGAATCCTTGCTTGGACAAATCTTGTGGTGAGTGATTAAAGACTGACTGATCTCTCTCTTAAGACTCAGGTCTAGGCCATGTTGGTTAAGGCCCTTCATACTTATTCCTCTCGTATTCTCTCTCACTTTCATTAATTCCTTAATTTGTATTAATTAATTAAAATCTCTATAAAACCCAGCTGACTTGGGTATATTTAATTATTGGGAATTTTTCCCTGGTGACCCCCTTATATTTGATTTTAAAAACAAGACACTGTCTTGAAACCATATTTTCTGCGGTCACAATTTAAGGCTCCAACTCTTGTATCACTACAGTTTATGTCTTCCACTATTTTAATTATTACAATTCTCTGGGCATCCCATTTGCCTCCCGTGTAAATCAGCACAGCTCCGATTGCAGTGTAAGACAAAATATTATCTTTCAACTTCTTATGCTCTTTTCTTTGTAATATTTCCTGTGTTCCTTTGCTCTGAAATCTTCTCTGCATTCCAGTCTGCCTGGCCTTTTTTGCGTTTCCTCTTCATCTTGGTGCCTTTGTACAGGCTGCCCCCTGTTTCTGGAATGCTCTCTTTCTCTTTTTTTCTTCATGAAAAACAAAATAAAACAATTTTTATCTTTGTTTTTTAAAGTTTGAGCCCTTCTTCCCTTCTTGCCTCCCTGAATCAGCAAGCAATTGGATATAGATTTTACATGTACAGTAATGTAAAACATGAAAGAAAATGAAATATAGTACATCTTGCTCTGCATTCAGGTCCATTCTTTCTCTGGAGGCAGATAGTATTTTGTGTCATGAGTGTTTAGGGATTATCTTGGATCACTGTATGGCTAAGAATAGCAAAGATTCACAACTGTTCATCCTATATTGCTGTTACTGTGTATAATGTTCTCCTGGTTCTGCTCACTTCACTCTGTGTCAGTTCACGTAGATCTTTGCAGTTTTTTTGTGAAAGCCTCTTTCTTATCATTTCTTATAGTGTAATGTTATAGAATACTCTCTGCTTCCACCTTTGAACATTTCTGGTTTCTTTTAAGGTTCAGATTGGAGCCTCTTTCTGTATGAGCCCTGTCTTGCTCTCCCTGGCTACTAGGGCCTCCCTCACCCATTAAATTATATTAACTTTATATGTATTTCTAGGAATATATATGGTTTCTCTTGATATAAAGTAAACTTTCAGAGGCCAGAGTCTGTTTCATTTTTGTTTCTGTGTTCCTAGTACTAGAACAGTAGCTAATACATTGTAAATGCTTAATCAATGTTTGTTGATGGATTCCCTGGCTGTAATCCCCCTCTACCCTACCCTTGCGTTATTTTAGGACCATTGCTTCACCCTTGCTTTTATGATGGTTGCCAAGCCCTCTGGATCTATTAATACTTTCAGGTCATAGAACAGAATACTCTTTTCTGTCACAAATAGGTTTCTCCTTCACATATTGATTGTCCCTATTCTCCATCAACCTGGTACAAGGCAGGGACCCCACAGAGCAGACATCCTAAAACTGACTTTGTTAAAGATTCACAGGCATGTTGTTGCTAGCACAGAGTCCTGGCTATTGGTCAACTCCTCAAGGGGTTGTAGTAGATTACTTTGTCACCTCTGTTGGTAACTGGAGAGGCTCACTTTGAGTATATGCTGCAGATTAAAATAGCCTTCCTACCCAAGGTGGATTATCCTGGAGGTAAGACCTGCCAGATAATTTAATATATTGTGGAGAAAAGGACATTTCAACTTATGGCACAGTTTGTTTGACTTCCCAAACCAAGACACCTTCTTTGAGCTGCCATTACCCTACATTCATTGCCTTCTCCTATTGGGGGAGAGCTGATCCACGGGTTGGCCATGGGAGGGGGAGGTGACCAGTGGGAGGTGCGCACCAGGATGTTGGGCCCCATGGGGCTCCTGCAGGGGCAAGGTTGAGGAGTGCTTGTGGGGAAGGAATGTGCTTGGGCAGACAGGCTGGATGGCAGCAGTCACTGCTCTTGCAGCTCCCCAGGGCTAGCTGGCTGGGGAGGGGAGGGTCATGGCTAGGCCAGTGGAAGGCTGGGTGGAGCTCCAGCCCACATGCAATGCAGGAGTGTCTAGAACCTATTACCAGACACCTTTAGTACCCTGAAAAATAAAGCAATGGCTTTACTCACAATTTTTCCCTCTACATACTTTTGTGAGACCTTCTTCTCTGCATTAAATAATATCAAACCAACAAAAGAAACAGATTGACAGATGAAGTTAGTAGCACTTGCTTGGGCTTGAAGTGTACAAAATACCAACCTTCAATTGAAGATTTAGCCAATGAAATTCATCAAAAAAAAATGTCACTAATAGGCAGGTTAGTTAAAGAATTTCCCTTCCTCCTCACTTATCTTAGTTCACAGCACTCCACACAAGTTAAATAATATTGAGACCAACAAAAGAAACAGACTGACAGATGAACAAAGAAGTAACTAAGCAGGTAAGTTAAATAGTTAGTTTTTGGTTTATTGAATAATTAGTTTTTGGTTTATTAAAATATAGTTATATATTATAATTATACATTTTTGTCATTTAAACTATAAATATAATGAAATTATGGTTTTTTTCTTGAAGTGACACACCACCCACCTGAATTATGTTTGTTTTTTTGGTGAATTTTGACACACCAAGCTCAAAAGGTTGCCCATCACTACTCTAGATGGTAGTAGCCTAGATCCTTCTATAGGGATTAAATTTATGGTTGGACTAAATATAAAAGAATATAGTCACCAATTAAAAAATAATACTGCTCAAGTTAAAATGACTTTTTAGCAGATTTATTTACAAAAAAGAGAGGATGAGTGAAAGTAGGGAAATGTGAAAGAGGGTAGAGTACAATATCTAACCTAACACACTAAATATTTGCTCCAGCCCCTGGCTCAACCCAGGCAGGGCTAATTAGCCCTCAGCTGGAGGACCCTCAGCCAAGGGCCCAGAGGTGAATATAACAAGGGTTCCACTCCAAGATGGGGAGGCCTCTCTGGAGAATCTCTCCAGAAGCCAGGAAAGGAGTCAGCTTTTCATTTACCCAAGTCATAGCTTCATGTTGCCGGCCCAGACCAAGATCCTTTAGGAGCTCAAAGATCTTGCAAAGACTTCCTCACAGGAAATTTAGGCCATTTTAAAATACCTTTTTATATCACTTCCTGGCCCTTCCTCCACTTTATGGGGATCAATTTAAGTCTTTAAATTTGCTTAACACTGCCTATGGGGGCAGTCAGTTGCTTCTGGAGATGTAAACCACTTTAGTAAGTGGTTTGTGAGCCTCCCCTACTTAACATTAAGTAGGGGTGTCTTGCTTTTGGTTGATTAAATTTAAAAGTAGGCAAGGGGAGAGTTAATCCTATCTTCACACTTCCAAAAGACTTTCATTTACTCTAACACTGTAATTTTCAAAGTAAGCTAAAAATATTCTTTAGGCATCACATCATTAAGATTCACTCAAATCCCTAGAAATTTCAATATTTCTTAGAAGAGATGATGTAATTTTGAAAGCCCCAAATATGTAGTGAAAACCTTTGATCTGGGAGCATTAGTGAACAGTACCAGAATTCACTTAACCTTAATACTTTATCTGACTTTTACTATTGGGTTTTGTGAAGTGTAATTTAATTCATTTGTGGAAAATATCTCTGGGAAACTGAAGATTGTGTAAGGTTCTGAATCTCAAGGGGTCTTTTCCTAAAGGGTTTCTTTATATCTCTTACTTTTACTTTTAAACCCTTACATTCTGTCCTAGTAAAACTCTAAGAGAGAAGGGAAACAGCAAGGCAAATGAGATTAAGCGATTTGCCCCATTACATAAGTAGAAGTGTCTGAGGCCAGATTTGAACCCAGGTTCTCCTAACTCCAGGCTGGTACCCTATCCACTGTGCCACCTAGCTGCCCTTCTTTTTCTCTTTCTTACTGCCACCAGTTTTCATTAGTTAAACTGATGTAAGCTGGTTGGTGCATTGGATAGAAAGCCAGACATTTGCCTCAATTTCCTCATCTGTAAATTAAGCTGGAAAAGGAAATGGCAAACCACTCCAGTATCTTTGCCAAGAAAACCTCAAATGGGGTCACAAAGAGTCAGACACAACTACACCTTTACAATGACTCAGCACCAACAAAAGACCTACATTCAAATGATATTTAACTGTATGAATCTGGACAACTTATTTACCTTCTCTTAGCCTCAGTGTCATCTTTTAAATGGGGATAATAGTAACACCTACTTCATAGGGTTGTCATGAACATCAAATGTGATAATATACAAACAGTTTTGTAAGTCTTAAAGTGCTATTTAGATATTTGCTATTGTCATCACCATCATTATTATTTTTAAAAACTTGCAAGGGGATTTGTATGAGCAGCCCCCTCTGGCACACTGGGGTATGCATGCCACATCTTTGCCAACACAGCAGAGGATGTATGAGATTATGACTGTTTTGTTCGACTGTTATGACAATGAAGAAAGTATAGGATGTTGAATCTATCTTCTCTTTAACTTTTATGACCTACGAAGAAGGCACAAGATTTCAATACCTAAAAGAATGATTTCCCCATCACTCTGATATAATTTTGCCTATAAAAAAGCTTTGTTAAACTCCTACTCAGATGTTCTCTGAGGCTCAAACCCGAGTTTGAGCATAAAAACAAAGCCCAAGTATTTCCCCTCTGCTTTCTGCATTGTGCTAAATATATATTTGGCAATGCAGGTAGTTGGCTCAATACTTTGAGAACCAAGTCTAGGGACAAGAGGTGCTGGGTTCAAATCCAGCGTCAGATACTTGTTAGCTGTGTGATCCTGGGCAAGTTACTTGCCTCTACTGCTCTTCTGTCTTCAATATTTAGTATTGATTCTAAGACAAAAGGTAAAGTGTTATATATAAATTACACATACATATATGTAGCTATATCTGTAGATAGCAATGTATACATATGTATACTTATAAACTATGTATGTATATAGCAAGAGTTCTCTACCATGTGAACTCAGAGAAGAGGTATTTCTCCTATAACATAGTCTTTGAGAATTGTCTCAATTGTCAGTGGCATCAAACTCAAATAGAATCAACATCCCTAAACCATACATACGGTTCTCTGCCACTTCTATTAACTTAGAAAACAATATATTAACATTATCTATGTTCTATTGTATTTTTATTTATTGCACTAAATATTTCCCAAATACATTTTACTCTGGTTCAGGACAAGTGATTGAACCCTCTGGCCTAGAGCACTGAGAAGATAAGTGAGCTGCCCAGAGTCACTAAGTCAGTATGTGCCAATGTAGACCTAAACTCAAGTCTTTCTGGCTCTGAGGGGTTCTTAATATTCATCACAGCATGATGCCTTAATGAGAAAGCAATTAAGCAATAATATAAAGAAAGAAATAATATAAAGAAGCACAGTATTGACAAAATACAAAGACTTTGAAAACTTTTCTGCATTAACTCTTTCTAGGGAACACCACTTCTAAATTCATCCTTACCAATCATTGGTAGAAGTCAGTCAATAAAAGTTTATTAAGCGCCTCCCACATGCCAGGCACTGTGCTAAGCACTGGGGGTACAAAAAGAGGGGAAAAATCCTCCAGAAGCTCACAATCTAATGGGGGTGGCAACAAGCAAATGTATAGAAATATGTTGAATGCAGGATAAATAGGAAATGATTAAGAAGGAGAAGGCACTTCTTGTAGAAGATGAGAGTTGAATTGGAACTTGAAGGAAACCAATGAAATCAGAAGGTAAAGATGAGGAGGGAAAACATTCCAGGCAAGGGCAATAGCCAGAGAAGATCCCTGGAGCCAAGAGATGGAGTGTCTTGTTCATGAAACAATAAGGAGGCTGGGGTGATTGGATCAAAGAGTATGTGGTATGGCGTGAGGTATAAGAAGACTGGAAAAGTCTGAGGGGGCTGGGTTATAAAAAGCTTTGAATGCCAAAGAGGGAAGTTTAAAGCCTGTCAACCTCCTGCCATTCCCACTCCCAACCTTCTGGGTGCAAAGAAGAACGCGTATTGGGTCATATCTGAATCTCCCTGTCTGTTGGAAAGGTCAATGGATAGTTAAATTGTTACTGGAAGAACCTCATGCCAAGAAAGATTAACCTTGCCTGAGGACAAAGGAGAATTGCCCAAACAAAATTCAACAAACACTTCATATTGAACAGTTCTCTATTCCCCAGGTTCTTCTTGCCATCTCCCACCTTTTGACATTAATCCAGGCTTTATTGAATACCTGAAAGACCCTCCCTGTTTCTCTCTACCTATTGAAATCTTTCTTTGCTTTCAAGGCTTAGCTCAGGGACCACCTCTTCCATGAAGTCTTCCTTAACCCCTCCAGGTGAAATAGTCCTCTCTCATTCCTTAGAGTTTCCTGAATAACGGTACCCCATCACTCCTTACCTTGAATTACACTTAGCTGTGTACATGTGATATACATCCGTAGTGGATATCCTGTTATAGGTAAGGGAGGGTTAGAGCAGGAGAGGAAGGTTTGCAAAGGAGAGTGGCATGAGATCAGCAGGAAAGGATTCTGGAATCTTGAAAAAAAGGGGGTTGAGTGGAAAAACTCAGCAGGAGGGAGTCTCTCTGGGGTTTTGCTGCCTGCAAGCATCTAGGAGGTTTTGCTGCCAAGCCACCTGGTGGATTGCCTTTACCTGTCCATTGCTCTTAAGAGCTGGGCTTCCTGTGAAGAAGATCCTTGAACTCCAGCTAGCCTGACTCAACATCCTGTCAAGTGCAGCTGTTGTGAATGAGATCTGAGTCCATCCTGGCTTGGGATCTTCCACTTGGCCCTGCTAATTTTGCCACAGACCATTAGCCTTCAATACTTACTTGTGTGTGTGGGGGGGGGGGGGGAGGTGTTAGGGCCGGATTAGCTAGAGCAGGGACTGGAAATTTTAGATAATTGAGGTGAGGTGTAGTGTAGACCAACTCTGTGAAGAGACTGGGGACTTTCGTTAGAGAAATTAAGTATTAGGGTTACCCAATTCCCTTTTCAGTCTGCCCCTACTTAATTAAACTACTTTTCTTGTTTCTGAGTTTTTTTTTAAATATATTTTATTTTATCATTTCCAAGCATTATTCGTTAAAGACATAGATCATTTTCTTTTCCTCCCCCCCACCCCCCATAGCCGACGCGTAAGTCCACTGGGCATTAGATGTTTTCTTGATTTGAACCCATTGCTTTGTTGATAGTATTTGCATTAGAGTGTTCATTTAGAGTCTATCCTCTGTCATGTCCCCTCAACCTCTGTATTCAGGCAGTTGCTTTTTCTCCGTGTTTCCACTCCCATAGTTTATCCTTTGCTTATGAATGGTGTTTTTTTCTCCTAGATCCCTGTAAGTTGTTCAGGGACATTACACCGCCATTAATGGAGACGTCCATTACGTTCGATTATACCACAGTGTATTAGTCTCTGTGTACAATGTTCTCCTGGTTCTGCTCCTCTCGCTCTGCATCACTTCCTGGAGGTTGTTCCAGTCTCCATGGAACTTCTCCACTTTATTATTCCTTTTAGCACAATAGTACTCCATCACCAACATATACCACAGTTTGTTCAGCCATTCCCCAATTGATGGGCATCCCCTCATTTTCCAGTTTTGGGCCACCACAAAGAGCGCAGCTATGAATATTTTTGTACAAGTCTTTGTGTCCATTATCTCTTTGGGGTACAGACCCAGCAGTGCTATGGCTGGGTCAAAGGGTAGATATTCTTTTAGCACCCTTTGGGCATAGTTCCAAATTGCCCTCCAGAATGGTTGGATCAGTTCACAGCTCCACCAGCAATGAATTAATGTCCCTATTTTGCCACACCCCCTCCAGCATTCATTACTTTCCTTTGCTGTTATGTTAGCCAATCTGCTAGGTGTGAGGTGATACCTCAGAGTTGTTTTGATTTGCATCTCTCTGATTATAAGAGATGTAGAACACTTCTTCATGTGCTTGTTAATAGTTTTGATTTCTTTATCTGAGAACTGCCTATCCATTTCCCTTGCCCATTTATCAATTGGAGAATGGCTTGATTTTTTGTACAATTGATTTAGCTCATTATAAATATGAGTAATTAAACCTTTGTCAGAGGTTTCTATGAAGATTTTTTCCCAATTTGTTGTTTCCCTTCTGATTTTAGTTATATTGGTTTTGTTTGTACAAAAGCTTTTTAGTTTGATGTAGTCAAAATTATTTATTTTACATTTTGTGATTCTTTCTATATCTTGCTTGGTTTTAAAGCCTTTCCCCTCCCAAAGGTCTGACATGTATACTATTCTGTGTTTACCCAATTTACTTATGGTTTCCTTCTTTATGTTTAAGTCACTCACCCATTTTGAATTTATCTTGGTGTAGGGTGTGAGGTGTTGATCTATTCCTAGTCTCTCCCACACTGTCTTCCAATTTTCCCAGCAGTTTTTATCGAATAGTGGATTTTTGTCCCAAAAGCTGGGATCTTTGGGTTTATCATATACTGTCTTGCTGAGGTCGCTTTCCCCCAGTCTATTCCACTGATCTTCCTTTCTGTTTCTTAGCCAGTACCAAATTGTTTTGATGACTGCTGCTTCTGCTGCTTTGTAATATAGTTTTAGGTCAGGGACTGCAAGGCCCCCCATCATATGTGTTTTTTTTCATTATTTCCCTGGATATCCTTGATCTTTTGTTCTTCCAAATGAACTTTGTTATGGTTTTTTCTAAATCAGTGAAGAAGTATTTTGGTAGTTCAATGGGTATGGCACTAAATAGATAAATAAGTTTGGGTAGGATGGTCATTTTTAATATATTGGCTTGTCCTATCCATGAGCAGTTAATGTTTTTCCATTTGTTCAAGTCTAGTTTTAGTTGTGTGGCGAGTGTTTTGTAGTTGTGTTCATATAGTTCCTGTGTTTGTCTTGGGAGGTAGATTCCTAGGTATTTTATTTTGTCTAAGGTGATTTTGAATGGGATTTCTCTTTCTAGTTCTTGCTGCTGAGCTGTGTTGGAGATATATAGAAAAGCTGATGATTTATGTGGGTTTATTTTGTATCCTGCAACTTTGCTAAAGTTGTTGATTATTTCAATTAGCTTTTTGGTTGAATCTCTAGGATTCTTTAAGTAGACCATCATGTCATCCGCAAAGAGTGATAACTTGGTCTCCTCCTTGCCTATTTTGATGCCTTCAATTCCTTTATCTTCTCTAATTGCTACTGCTAGTGTTTCTAGTACAATGTCAAATAGTAGAGGTGATAATGGGCATCCTTGTTTCACTCCTGATCTTATTGGGAATGCATCTAGTTTATCCCCATTGCAGATGATATTAGCTGTTGGTTTTAGATATATACTGTTTATCATTTTTAGGAATGACCCTTCTATTCCTATGCTTTCTAGTGTTTTTAATAGGAATGGGTGTTGTATTTTATCAAAGGCTTTTTCTGCATCTATTGAAATAATCATGTGATTCTTGCTAGTTTGCTTGTTGATGTGGTCAATTATGTGGATGGTTTTCCTAATGTTGAACCAGCCCTGCATCCCTGGTATGAATCCTACTTGATCATGGTGAATGATCCTTCTGATCACTTGCTGGAGTCTTTTTGCTAGTATCCTATTTAAGATTTTTGCATCTATATTCATTAGGGAGATTGGCCTATAGTTTTCTTTCTCTGTTTTTGACCTGCCTGGTTTTGGAATCAGTACCATGTTTGTGTCGTAAAAGGAGTTTGGTAGAACTCCCTCTTTGCTTATTATGTCAAATAGTTTGTATAGTATTGGGATTAACTGTTCTCTGAATGTTTGATAGAATTCACAGGTGAATCCATCAGGCCCTGGGGACTTTTTCCTTAGGAAGTTCTTTGATGGCTTGTTGGATTTCAATTTCTGATATGGGATTATTTAGGAATTCTATTTCCTCTTCTGTTAGTCTAGGCAGTTTGTATTTTTGTATATATTCATCCATTTCTCCTAAATTGGTGTATTTATTGCCATATAATTGGGCAAAGTAATTTCTAATGATTGCCTTAATTTCCTCCTCATTGGAGGTGCTGTCCCCCTTTTCATCTTTAATGCTGTGAATTTGCTTTTCTTCCTTCCTTTTTTTAACTAGATTGACCAGTACCTTGTCTATTTTGTTTGTTTTTTCAAAGTACCAGCTTCTTGTCTCATTTATTAAATCAATAGTTCTATCACTTTCGATTTTATTAATTTCTCCCTTAATTTTTAGGATTTCTAATTTGGTTTTCTGCTGGGGGTTTTTAATTTGATCGCTTTCCAGTTTTTTCATTTGCATTTCCAATTGATTGATCTCTGCTCTCCCTTGTTTGTTAATATAAGCATTCAGGGATATGAATTTACCTCTGATTACCGCTTTGGCTGCATCCCAAAAGGTTTGAAAGGATGTTTCGCCATTGTCATTTTCCTCGATGAAATTATTAATTGTTTCTATGATTTCTTCTTTAACTAAACGGTTTTGGAGTATCATATTGTTTAATTTCCAATTGGTTTTAGATTTGGTTTTCCATGTACCATTACTAATCATTATTTTTATTGCCTTGTGATCTGAGAAGGCTGCATTCATTATTTCTGCTTTTCTGCATTTGTGTGCTATGTTTCTGTGACCTAATGTATGGTCAATTTTTGTGAATGTGCCATGTGGTGCTGAGAAGAAGGTGTATTCCTTTTTATCCCTATTTATTTTTCTCCATATGTCTATTAATTCTAATTTTTCTAAGATTTCATTCACTTCTTTTACCTCTTTCTTATTTATTTTTTGATTTGATTTATCTAAATTTGATAATGGTTGGTTTAAGTCTCCCACTAGTATGGTTTTATTGTCTATTTCTTCCTTCAATTCTCCTAGTTTCTCCATTAGAAATTTGGGTGCTATATTATTTGGTGCATACATATTGATTAATGATATTTCCTCATTGTCTATAGTCCCTTTTAACAAAATATAATTACCTTCCCTATCCCTTTTGATCAGGTCTATTTTTGCATTGGCTTTATCAGATATCATGATTACCACTCCTGCCTTCTTTCTATCAGTTGAAGCCCAGAAGGTCTTACTCCATCCTTTAATTCTGACCTTGTGGGTGTCAACCCGCCTCATGTGTGTTTCTTGAAGACAACATATGGTAGGGTTTTGGATTCTAATCCATTCTGCTATTCGTCTACGTTTTATGGGTGAGTTCATCCCATTCACGTTCAAAGTTATGATTGTCATTTGTGGACTCCCTGGCATTTTGATTGCCTTCCCTAATTCTAACCTTTTCTTCTTCGGCTCTACCTTTTAGTCCAGTGATTTACTTTGAATCAGTGCCCCTTGTCCCCTCCCTTGATGTTTCCCTTTTTAGTCCCTCCCTTTTTCTTCCCTCCCCCTCCCCCCTCTCTTTCCCTCCCTTTTTGTTCTCCCTCTCCCCCTCCCCCCCTTGGTTTTCCCTTCTCCTTACCCTTGTTGGGTAAGATAGAATTCAAGATCCCAATGGATCTGGATGTTTTTCCCTCTCAGAGCTGATTTCCCTGAGATTGAGGTTTAAGTAACCCCCCCCCCCTCTCTTCCTCTCCTTCTTATAGGAGTTTTCTTCCCCTCCCCTTCCCATGTGAATCTTTGTGTGAGAATGATTATTCTATTTGGTCTTTCTTTACCCCCTATTTATACATTACATTTTCCCCACATGTTAGTATACATAGGTTGATATAAATGTAGTCCTTATAGAAGAGAGTTTGAGTAAAAGAAGAAGATAACATTTTCCCCTTTCCTTAATATTTACCTTTTCAGGTATTCCTTGCTCTTTGATTTTCGGTATCAAACTTTCCACAGAGCTCTGGTCTTTTCTTTGCAAAAAGTTGGAAGTCTTCTATTTTGTTGAATGCCCATACTTTCCCTTGGAAGTATATAGTCAGTTTTGCTGGGTAGCTGATTCTTGGTTGGAGACCCAGCTCTCTTGCCTTTCTGAAGATCATGTTCCATGCCTTACGATCATTCAGAGTAGAACTTGCAAGGTCTTGGGTGACCCTGATTGGCATTCCTTTATATCTAAATTGTCTTTTTCTGGCTTCCTGTAGGATTTTTTCTTTTGTTTGATAGCTTTGGAATTTGGCAATTACATTCCTGGGAGTTGTCTTTTGGGGGTTTAGTGTAGAAGGTGTTCTGTGAGCTCTGTCAGTGGCTGTATTGCCCCCTTGTTCTAGAATCTCTGGGCAATTTTCTTTGATTATATCTTGTATCACCATGTCCAGTTTGGTGTTTATTTCTGGCTTTTCTGGGAGTCCAATTATTCTTAAATTATCCCTTCTCCCCCTATTTTCCAGATCTATCACCTTGTCGGTGAGATATTTTATGTTCTCTTCTAATTTCTTGGTATTTTGGCTTTGCTTTATTGATTCTTGCTCTTTTACACGATCGTTGTCTTCCAGCTGCCTGATTCTGGCCTTTAAAGCCTGGTTTTCTTTTACAGTTTGGTCAAACTGGTTTTGTAGATGCGTGAATTTCTTTTGCATTATTTCCAACTTTTCCTCCCAGAAGGCTTCCATCTTTTTGGTCATTTCTGATTCAAATTCTTCATAGGTTTGTGGAGAGTTTCCATTTCCTTTGGAAGGTTTTGGAGCATTTTCTTTTATATTATCTTCTGTCTGCTCTGTATTTTGTATTTTGGCTCCATAGAATGTGTCCAAAGTCGCCCCTTTCTTCTTATTTTTCTTGGTATTTTGGGGCTTCTGTGGTTCTGTGGAGTTTGCCATTTCTGAATGTGGAGGATTAGTTTTTCTTGTCTCTGTCTGGTGTTCAGAGGCTTTAGTCCTGGGCAGATGGTTCTATGAGCTTTCCCTGGGTTAAACTGAATATGCCTCACTGGAACTGGAATGGAAGGGTCGGACCACGAGGCCACACTCTTCCCCCCCCCCCCCCCCCCCCCCCCCCCCCCCCCCCCCGGCTCGCTTTCCGGAAGTTGCCTTCAGAATAGCTGGCCGTGAGGCTGTTTCGTAGGCCTGCGGGGGGATGGGCTGCAGCTAGCCCAAGCTCCGAGGGCGAGGACTTTCACTGAGACTTGGATAGCAGGATCCAGCCTGTGAGGCTGTCTTGCCCGCCCTGAGGGTTGCTGTTGTTTCGACCAGCTCTCTGCAGCGGAAGCCCCAGGCAGTAACTTTCACCGGGACTGTAGAAGGCCCTGAGGGTTCTGCTCTCTGAGCCCGGCCGGGCTGCGGCTTCCGGGAGCCTTGGACTCTGCGCTCCTACCCCTGAGGTCCGAGGGATCTCGGGTTCTGGCTTTTAAGGGGAGCCGTACCTTTTGATCCGGGTCCAGGTCCAGGAGGAGAGTTCCCAGGGTCTGTGCTGTTGATCGTTTTGAATTTCGGCGCCTTAGGAGCTTATCGTTTGAGATCGGTCGGGGAGGGTTTTCAGGAGATCTGAGCTTTAGCTTTCTCTAAGCCGCCATCTTAACCGGAAGTCCATTGATCGCTATATTTATATTTTAAATCCTTACCTTTCATCTTAGAATCAATGCTGTGTATTCATTCCAAGGAAGAAGAGCAGTAAGGGCTGGGCAATGGGTGTTAAATGGTTTAACCAAGGTCACACAGCCCAGAAGTATCTGAGACCATATTGGAACCCAGGGTATGTCTCATCTCTAGTCCTGGCTCTCAATCCACTGAGCCACCCAGCTGCCCACTAAGGTATATTTAATAGTATCTGTTTCTTGCTTAGAGATCTCTCCATCCCATAGGCTACGTACACATGGGCATATTTACCAGTGGGAGAAGAGTAGAGTTTTATCCTCTCTTTATAGATGAGTGAACTTGAGGTATGAAAAGACTGAACATCTAGACAGGAGGATCCCAGAATTCAATAGCTGAGTCTGAGCTCTGATTACACTCTTGTGCTTAAGAGGGATTTAGTCACTCCTATGGAAAAAAAAAGTCCACTAACAGATCATTACGATTTTGATAAGCTGCTACATAGTCCAAATAATACGGCTTAAGTTCTTGGTGTGATCTGTGCAGCTAGAAAGAAATACTTCTTCCTATTCCTTCCACCACCTCCTCCCATTTCCCATATCCTTTCTGTTTTTCTGCTTCTAATTCTCTTTGATCCTTATTTCCAAATTGTTAAAGCCCCAACTTGCAGGAGATTTTGCCACATAGAGTGGAAAATGACCCACATGATCTTTTGTTTTTCTTTCTCAAGCCATTTTACTCATTTTTATCACTAACATTGAACCCCTCCTCTCATGAACTATTGACTTTAGCTGGAAATAAAAGTAATTCATTAAAATAATTTTCATCTAGTGCTTAATTGATTAACTTGGGTTTTTAGCTAAATTGCCATAGCAACATCTATCAACCTATGACTTTTATAAATTACCTGAGAATGAAAAGTCTTCAAAAAAGTGTTTTATCAAAGAATCTATATTTCTTATCCAGAGAACTCTGAAAAAAACATTTAAAGAAGGTTATTAAGAGGCAAGTAAGGGGGCAGCTGGGTGGGTCATTGAATTGAGAGTCAGGCCTAGAGACGGAAGGTCCTAGATTAAAATCTGGCCTCAGACACTTCCCGGCTGTGTGACCCTGGGCAAGTCACTTAACCCCCATTGCCTAGCCCTTACCACTCTTTTGCCTTGGAGCCAATACATAGTATTGACTCCAAGACAGAAGGTAAGGGTTTAAAAAAAAAAAGAGGCAAGTAGGTGACTCAGTGGATTGAGAGCAAGGCCTAGAGATGGGAGATCTTGGGTTCAAATATGACCTCAGACTTCCTAGTTGTATGACCTTGGACAAGTCACTTAACCCCCATTGCTATGCCTTACTCTATTCAGTCTTGGGATAATATACAGTAATGATTCTAAGATGGAAGGTAAAAGCTGATTTTTTTTTTAAATTTATTAGAAGAGCCTAGCTACATTTAGGGAGACTTCACACTTTTCTAACTCATTATTCCCACACAAATAATTTGAAAAATTTCTGTCTGACACAAGCAAGTAGGTTTTTTTTTTTTTTTACCAATTTACCTTGCAAACATCTGATCCAGTAGGCTTAAAGAATAAACAATTTTATTTCTAAGAAAGAATCATATGTAGGTAGATAAGAATATCCTTGGTAAATAATTATTTTCCAGAAGCCTCATAGCTTATCCACATATAGTGTACAATGGATAGAACTCCCAGTTACCTCATCCATGCATGTCCTCAGTAGATCTTTTCTATAATCTATCTTCCAGCAATGGAATAGTACCATATGATTCAAACTGCACTTCTCAGTTCCTAACAGATGGTGCCCAGATGGTGTCCAGAGTCTACATTTGTAGTTTTTAACTAAAGGATCCATTTTAGCACTCTGATGTTTTTCCACTATTATCCCTTACCTTTCTCCATTGGCAGATTCCCCATCTAGTCAGCCTATAGGTGATTCTTTCCCATTGACATGTCTGCTGCCTTCTCACTTTTCAGGAATGAGTCTAGCCTTCAGGGTGACTCTTTCAGGACCATCTTAATTTCTCTCATTGGCACTTGGGATCCTTCTCTAACAATTTCAGACTCCTTCTGTTTCTTCTAGTCATTCTGGAGCATCTTACAGAACTTCTGATGAGTTCTTTGTGGGACCTCCATTTTGAGGAAGAACCCAGGCCAGTCATCCTTCATTCCTCTTCTGCCTCTGCTGATAACTTTCTGGACAGCCATTATGTCTCACTTGACTTCTTTTAAATTAGAAGTTCCAGCCCAAAGGGCAATAAAAGACTGTCTGCTCTATGATCCAGCCATAGCACTGATGGGTTTGTATCCAAAGAGATAATAAGGAAAAAGACTTGTACAAGAATATTCATAGTTGTGCTCTTTGTGGTGGCCAAAAATTGGAAAATGAGGGGATGCCCTTCAATTGGGGAATGGCTGAACAAATTGTGGTATATGTTGGTGATGGATTACTATTGTGCTCAAAGGAATAATAAAGTGGAGGAATTCCATGGAGACTGGAACAACCTCCAGGAAGTGATGCAGAGAGAGAGGAGCAGAACCAGGAGAACATTGTACACAGAGACTAATACACTGTGGTATAATCGAACGTAATGGACTTCTCCATTAGTGGTGGTGTAATGTCCCTGAACAACTTGCAGGGATCCAGGAGAAAAAAACACCATTCATAAGCAAAGGATAAACTATGGGAGTGGAAACACCGAGGAAAAGCAACTGCCTGAATACAGAGGTTGAGGGGACATGACAGAGGATAGACTCTAAATGAACACTCTAATGCAAATATCAACAAAGCATGATTACCCCCCCTTCATCCTTTTTAGCTCCATTTTATATTCTTGTCTTTCCCCATTAGAAAATAAACTCCTTAAGGGCAAAGACTGTCCTTATTTCCACTTGTATTTATATCACTGGTGCTTATTCCAGTGTCTAGCACATAGTAGGTGTTTAATAAACCTGCTGACTGGACTTAACCTTCTGGATTAGGGTTGGAGGAAGGAAAGCCCAAACACCCTTGAGTAAATACGTATCATACCTAAAATTTCAAATGGGAAGGAAAAGCACATTCATCTAGGCCAAGATCTCATTTCATTCTCCCCTGCATTAAAAAATGTATATTCCTTACAAATTATGTCAGAGAGCTCTATCTGTCTGTCTGCCTGTCTATCTCTATATGTCTATCATCTTTCATCCCTCTGTCTGTCTATCTACCTCTCTATATAAGACTGACATATATAGTATAACTTGTATATAATATCCACTATTATAACGGTCAAACAGAATTGATTATTATACAATAGAATGGATATACATTATAGTAGCTAGATGTTCTCCTCCCCAGAGGGCAGTATGTTGCTCTTCATGAACCTCTATCTATATGCTATGGGGATGATATCCTCGGTCCTTATTGTAGAGCAGCATGCTTCAGCCTAGCCAAGGACTAAAGTCTAGGCCCCTCTGTTTTACCTTTCTGCCATTTTTGAACATTTTGTCCCTGTATCCTCTGAGGAAGGGGACAAGGAGCCATCTTCAGGCACACTGATTATTGATCTAAATTCAATGTGTGTTAAAAACGGAGTGCTCTCAGGACTAATTGCTGACCACATGTAATATATTGTTCATTTGTTTCAGCTGTGTCTGACTTCTCATAATCCCATTTGGGGTTTTCTTGGCATAGATACTGGAGTGGTTTGCTATTTCCTTCTCCAGCTAACTTTACAGATGAGGAGACTGAGGCAAACAGGATTGAGTAGCTTGCCCAAAGTAACACAGCTAGTGTCTGAGGTCAGATTTGAGCTCAGGAAGATGAATCTTCCGGACTCCAGAGCCATCTTCTGTGCCATCTTGCTGCCCTCTAAAACTTTCAAGGACAGGTTACTAGAAAGAAAAAGGCGACCACTCAATTTGGCTACTCACTCCTTCATTAGCATAAATCCCTTTTAGGTTGCGGTGGATCTTGTTGATCATCCTCTGGACTCAGTTGTCCTGCCTTTAGTGATGGGCTAGTCTTTTTTGGGTGCTAATTCTTCAACTTTCTTGTGAGGTTATAATTAATTTACTTCCTACTAGTTCTAGTTACCTTTTGGGAAATAAGGCATTGCTTTTTGTGTGAAGCATTGCTTTTGGAGGGCCATGGAAATTGTAAGCAGGTACACTACCTGGTCTCTCAAATACTTAGTCCTCCATTGATCTTGCGTTCCCCAAAGAAAGACTTTGTAGCAGGAATCTTTTTTTTTTGACTGGAGTCCTTGACATTGAACTTGAATTCCATACTGCAATTTCTTTTTTTATTAACCACCAAACAAAAGCTGTGACTAGACAAAGAGTCTAAATTACCTCATCTCCCAGTTGGGTGACAAATTGACCGTGGGCTTTTCAGTCTTTTTCCATTCCCTGACATTTTAATTCATATATTAAAAGGTGGTTGAGGATCTCATCTAATATCAACCTAAAAGGAACTGTCTTGTCACCCCTGGTGGTATTTAAAGTGTACATTAGATTGCTGCACATATTATTACCACTAATAAGTTATATAATAAGAGAGATGCTAATTGTAATAATAAGAAAAATGCAAATTAAAATACCTGAGGTTTTGCCTCGCACCCAGCAAACTAGCAAAATGCTAAAAGATGGAAATAGTCAATGTTACAAGGTCTGTGGCAAGTCATTGGTAGAGCTGTGAATTGGTCCAAATGTTCTGGAAAACAATAAGGAATCATGCAGAAAAAGTTAGTAAATTTATCACACCTTTAGAGTCACAGATGCCACTACTGAGCACATACTCCAAAATCTTCAAAGACCAAAAGAAAGATTGGACCCACTTGTGCCCCCAAATTTGCAGCAGAATCTTTGTGATAGCAAAACAAAATGGGTACTCATAGGTTGGGGATGGTTTAATGGATTGTGGAATTTGAAGGTAAAGGACTATCATGGCCCCTCAAGAAACAATGAACATGAGGAATCCAGAGAAATACTGGAAGATTTTTACCAATGGTGGAGGCTGAATAAAGAAAGAAGAACCAAGAGAACAATGTATACACATATAATAATAAAAATGTAAGTAACAATAATAGGTATCTAAATGCAGATTAAATGTAATGATTAGTTTAGGTCCAGGAGGAGGGGTGATGAAACAAACTCCCCTCCTTTTAGTAGAAAGGCAAGGAATGATGGGTATGGAATATGGTATACACTAATAGATGTGGTTGGTTTCATTTAGTTGCTTTTCATTGTTTAAAAATGCTAGAGTGATCATTTGAAGGCTAGCCTGCGTCCTTGGGCAGGTTTGTATAATCCACCTCCAGCAGAAAGCTTTTGATTTCTTTCCTTCTCCAAGGTGACTCACTGCTTTTCACACATGGGAATGTGGCTGGAGAGAGCAGTACCTGATGCCTTGTCCCTTGGCATTTTCACTGCCTGTCCAATCTGTCTGCTGGCTAATTATCCCAGCTGTTCCCTCTATGTGCCCTGTTTGCTGTCTCTGTCTCTGTCACTTTGGGTCAGCAGTGTACAAATAGAATGACAGCCTCTTCCTTTCTTCCCAGTGTTCTTTTTTAAATACCTTAACCACAGGATTTTCTATCTTTGGATGAACATTCTTGCCTATTTCTCCTGATTCAGAAGGAAGGTGAGTAGAAACTTAATTGGAATACATGGCATGACAGGAAAACCACAGGCTCTAGCATCAGAGGGCCTGAATTCAAATTCCAGTTTTTTTTTTTTTTTATTATTTGTGTGTACACAAAGTCAGTTAACCTTGCCTCATCTTTTGGGTGATGGAATTCATCTAGGCAGCTTGGTTTCATGAAAACACATGAAATGTAGACACAGTGGTGAAATAGATGAAACTTGTTTGGGATGTCCTAAGAGCCCTTTGCCCTTGAAGTATGTCCTCTATTGCCCTATCCTCCCCTAGCCAAAATAGGCTCTATGAAAAGAATCTATTATTTGCCTCTTAAGCCTCAGTGTCCCTTTGTGTTCAGGGAAAGCCAGAGGATAAATTTTGTTTCTCATGGTGGAATAAATGACTTTATTTCTAATTAAGGAATTTCTGTCTTCAGCAATCTTCACAGGATCCTAGATCTAGAGCTGGAGGAGACCTAAGAGATGATCTAGTCCAACTCTTTCATTTTACATATAAAAAAATTAAAGCTCAGGAAAGTTAAATGAATTGTCCAGGGCTACATGGATAGTGAGTGTCAGAAGCAGGATTTGAACATAAGTCCTCTGAGCCTAGGTCTGAGAGAGAGAGAGAGAGAGAGAGAGAGAGAGAGAGAGAGAGAGAGAGAGAGAGAGGAAGGAAGGAAGGAAAGAAGGAAGAAAGAGAGAGACAGGGAATAGGTGGGAGAGAGGAAGAAATAAAAAGGAAGGAAAGAAGGAAAGAGGATGGGAGAGAGAAAGAAAGAAAGAAAGAAAGAAAGAAAGAAAGAAAGAAAGAAAGAAAGAAAGAAAGAAAGAAAGAAAGAAAGAAAGAAAGAAAGAAAGAAAGAAAGAAAGAAAGAAAGAAAGAAAGAAAGAAAGAAAGAAAGAAAGAAAGAAAGAAAGAAAGAAAGAAAGAAAGGAAGGAAGGAAGGAAGGAAGGAAGGAAGAAAGGAAGAAAGGAAGAAAGGAAGAAAGGAAGAAAGGAAGAAAGGAAGAAAGGAAGAAAGAAAGGAAGAAGGGAGGGAGGGAGGGAGGGAGGAAGGAAGGAAGGAAGGAAGGAAGGAAGGAAGGAAGGAAGAAGGAAGGAAGGAAGGAAGGAAGGAAGGAAGGAAAAAAGAAAGAATCCTGAAGTGTCTGAAATCAGTGTGTGATGGAGACCAGGATTCTGATTTACCAGGGTGACCTTGGACAAGTCATCTAGTTTCTCTTGGCCTCAGTTTTCTCATCTATAAAATAAAGGACTTGGATTAGATGGTTTCTGGGGTCCATTCAAAAACTAGCATTTTCAAATTCAGGTTCCATTTGGCTGATTCTTCCTACAGTTATGGTAAACCATGATGGGTATCCTTGTCAAACCAAATAAAGGTGATAGATTCAATCTCTCTTTTCCCTTAGTGTCATCATTCCCTAAGAGAGAGGATAGAAAACCTGCATCTGGGGAATATGTACTGGCCAATATGGAGAGGAAAATCTATATGAATGCTTTAACCGCAACCAGCATTCACTGACAATCCCTTACATTAGGTTAACACTTTTTAACCTTTCAAAGTGATTTGTCAAGTTAACTCATTTATCCTGACATTTATATTACAGAATCATAGAAAAAAGACCTTAATGTCCCCAACTTTAGGCTAGCTCATAGCTGATTAAGCACCTCCTTTCTATCACATATGACAAGAGATCATTGAGACGTTGACTAAAGGCCTTCATTGAGGGGGAAATCAACTCCTTCCTGAGTTAGCCCTTTACAATTTGAGATAGTTCTTATTATTACAATGTCTTTTCAGTATAGGGGATCATAGCTATAAACATGGAAGTAGAT
Source organism: Monodelphis domestica (assembly GCF_027887165.1). Taxonomy (NCBI): domain Eukaryota; kingdom Metazoa; phylum Chordata; class Mammalia; order Didelphimorphia; family Didelphidae; genus Monodelphis; species Monodelphis domestica. The sequence goes on from NC_077229.1 coordinate 424,212,675, forward strand.
GTGTACTGGTAAGCTTTAAAAAAATTATTTTAATATATTTCCAGCTCTGGATTATCTCTCTTCTTTCTTCCCATCCTTTATCCATTGAGAAGGCAAAACCCCCAAACCATTACAAATATGCATGATCATGCAAAACAAATTTGTGCATTAGCAATGTCCAAAAAAGAAAGAAAAGAAAATATGCTTCAGTCTTTACTCTGAATCCATTATCTCTCCATCTGGAAGTGGAAAGCATATTTCATCATGAGCCCTTCAGAGCCATGGTTGGTCATAGTGTTGATCAGAGTTCCTAAGTCTTTCAGAATTGATTATTTTTATAATATTGTAGTTATTCTATAATTTTTTTTCCTTCTGCTCAATTTGTACTGGTAAAATTTTTTTTACCTTTACATTCCACCTTAGAATCAATACTATGTATTGGTTCCAAGGCATAAAAGCAGTAAGGGCTAGTCAATGGGGGTTAAGTGACTTGCCCAAGGTCACACAACTGGGAAGTGTCTGAGGTTGGATTTGAACCTAGGACCTCTGACTTCTACATACTGAACCACCTAGCTGCCCCCTGGTCAATGTTAAGCAACCAGTTCTCTGAAGACAAAAATACATGACATACTTTAAAATTTAATTTGCATTATTAACATTTCATCTATGTTTCTTAAGTCCAGATAATCAACAAAACAATGTCAATTTCCAAGGTATAAATGCTCACACTGAAAATTTAATACTTGGTTCGTGAAGGGAGCTCAGAGGTCATGTAGTCCATCTGCTGCATTTTAAGGATGAGGAAATGAAATTCCAGAGACATTAAATGATTTCCCCAAAGTCACATGGTTAGTAAGAGTCAGAAGCAGGATTTGAACCCATATCTTCTGATTATGAGGACAGTATTCCTTCCTATATACCTTGTTACCTCCAATAATAGCCCACATTTCTATTTATTTTATTTTTTACATACACTTTCTTCACAATTGTTCTCCAGTGTAGGTAAGGGAAGTATCATGCTCAGGGAGGTAATATGATCTGCCCAAAGTTATGTAGGTGAATGTTATGACCTCCCATTTCCAGGCCTGGTTCTCAATCCACTGAACCACCCAGTTGCCCCCTTGAATTCATCAAATTATAACTTTATCTTGCCCAGATCTCTCCATCTTTTTGGCAAGAAAAAGAGAAAAGACTTTGTGAAATGCTTTGCTAAAATCTGAGAAAATTATGTCCCTAGAATTCTCTGACCTACCCAGCTAACACAGAGTACAGCATTCTGCGAGCATTTGTCTTCTCCACAGTCAAGACTACGTCATGTTATCCCTTTTATCAAATGAGGAAATGGAAGCTCTCAGAGAGAGTTAAGTGACTCGTTCATGGTGACACAGCTAGAGAGCTTGAGAGACTGTTTCAGCCTAACTTTTTCTATGATGACGATTATTTACAATTTATGCTGTCTTTATCTTGTTTGTTTTTGTACACAAATGTTTATTAAGTGTCTCTCCATTAGACTGTGAGCTCCTTGAGAGCAGGGACTGTCTTTTGCATTTTGTTGTATACTTAGTATTTAATAAAATGCTTACTGGCCACTATGTTACTCTGTGAGTTAATTAGGGTTAGTATTTGTATTTGCATTATACAGATAGGGCAGCCAGGTGGTACAGTAGATAGAGACTGAGTTCAAATTCAGCTTCAGACATTTATAAGCTGTGTGAGTCTGGGCTAGTCACTTAACCCTACTTGCCTCAGTTTCCTCATCTGTAAAATAAGCTGGAGAAGGAAATGGCAAACCAGTATCTTAGCCAAGGAAACTCCAAATGGGGTCAGGAAGAATTGGACAGGACTGAAAACTGAACAACAACAAATTATATGGATTGGTGAGCTAAAGCCCATGGAAGGTTAAATGACTTGTCTGACACAACAAAACTAGTCTGAGCCAAAGCTGAAACCAGAATCCAAGTTTGTTGACTACTAAACCTTTCTTTTCTTTGTTAGACCATGGTGGTTCAGCTCCCTGACTTCATACTCTAATTTTATCAAGAAGAGCTAATGTTCAGAGATAACATTAATCAAATCTTCTTATGTAATAAACATGATCTTTATTTTCTCTTTCCGTATTCTCTTAGGATAAATGCATTTTCATGGAAACAGAAGCTTGAGGCCCAAAGCTTTCATCTTTCCCTGGTTCTCCTTCCTTTTCTTAAATTGTAATTCTTGGGGCAGGTCCTTGTTAATCTGATCACATACCTCCATCTTTGTGTGACTTGGAGAAGTTGAAATGCCTGAGATAAAACAAAGATGAGTAAAAAAAGAAAGAACATTCTGGTTATTGTTCTCATTCTCCTCATCCCTCTCTTATTTTAACTTCAGACTCAGTCCCAGAACCATTCTGGCTTTCTTTGATAAGTGAGTTTACATCTTAGCTTGCCTAGAACTTGTTCCATGTGACGTGCCAGTATATATTTCCCAACTGTACTTCCTCACCTATTTCCCAAATCTTTCCCCTTTCTAGGTCTCCTTTATGTTGGATTTTTCTCCATTAGAATGCAGGATCCTTGAGGATTTTGCCTTACATTCATATATGTATATCTCTGAGGTATTGTACAGCTCCTTACATACAGTAAGAGATTAATAAATGATTTATCATTCATTCATTCATCATTATTTTTTTCTGAAATTCAACCCAATAAGCATTTATTGAGCACCAGCATATCCAAGGTATTGGGGGATTACGAACAAGAACAAATGTTTGAGTTAAAAGGTGCAATGATAACAGATGCCAAGAACAGGAAATTACTTTGTAACCTTAAGATTCATTGTAATTGCATTTATTGTTATTACTTAACAAGCATTTACTATTACTTTACTCCTGCTTTACTTCCATTTTCTGTCAAAGAGGATGGTTTTCAACCTCGAAGAGAAAGAAAACTCAAGGTAAACAAAGAACACTCATCAGTCAGCTAATCAATCAGCCAATCAGCCCTAATTTCAGCAAAAGAAAGCCTATCCTATTTGCAAACTCTATGCAGTAATAGACCCTCTTTAATCATGAGGATCTGAAAGCATCAGCTGTTATTCAGTTGTGTTCAACACTTCATGACCCTGTTTGGGTTTTTTGTTTGTTTGTTTGTTTTTGGCAAAGATACTGCTATTTTCTTCATTTTGCAGATAAGGAAACTGAGACTAACAGGGTTAAGTGACTTGCCCAGGGTCCAGTAGCTGGTAAGTGTCTGAGGTCAGATTTGAACTCAGGAAGATGAATCTTCCTGACTCCATGCTCAGCACTCTATCCACTGTTGCACTGTGCCCAGGAACTCTCTCTCTCTCCTCTGAAAGCTAGTCCAAGTTAAAGGTGTTTTGGGTCAACATCCATTCAAAGCCATGACTCTTGAATCTCTACTGGTCTTTTTTCCAGGCCTTTAAGAAAACACCTAAGTTCAGAGCAAGACATTTAATTAAAGAGCATAATGAAATAGATGGCAAAAGACAATCTCTCTTTCCCATTTACTCATGGGTGTAGGGCTCATTCTACCACAGATTCTTGTCCCATTGGTGGGAAAAGGAACATCTGTGACCAGGGAGCACACAAAGGAAAAATATGTGCCCAGGGCATCTCATGCTTCTAAGGCTTTGTCCAAGATAGAAAGCTTATCCGCTTCTGGTATTGCTACTTACTGCTCTGCTACAAAGCCAGTGATGTCATTCGCTGTTCTGAGAATGGTGATGGGTTTGTGCTGTGAGGCAGTCTTGTTCACAACTGATTTAGTCTCTGCTGCATTAAGACTTTCTACCTCATTGTCCTCTGCTGGTGTTTACATTTGGCTGCTTTCTTCAGGTCTTTCTGCTCTCTGCTGCCATCTCCTGTGTTGCTACTGAATTATGGGTGCAAATATATATATATATATATCCTCTCCCCTAAAAAAAGGAATCTTTTTGTCACTTTTAGCTATATTCTCAGGGTCTATTTCAGCTCTTTTTGTGAAGGTGACTCATAGTCACCCAAAAGAAGCCAGGAAAAAGCAATGAAATCCTTCAATCCTTCAGACTTAGATTGTCTGAGCTCCTTTGTTTCCACCTCAGAATCTTGTTCTTTGAACTTAATTTCTTTTTTGGGTGGAGATTAGACACTTTTTTTTTTTGCAAGTAGAGTTATATTTCTGTGACTACCCTAGCCCATGCAAATAACCTTCATGAGAGTCACATAATATGACCGTGCAGGAATGATAGTGTTGCATCCCTGCCAGCAACAAGACCCTTCCCCAATATTAAAAATAATTGCTGATCTCTGAGGAAGGACTGGTTACTATAAGCCAATAGAGGTTCATAAGAACATTTAAGTCATGCCAGACTAAGTTTATTTTTTACTCTGACATTTTATTTTTTCCCTGACATTTTAAATGTAGACTAAATTAGGAAAATGGTATAGACATAATATTTCTGAGTTTCATAGAGACAAAAGAAAATTTTTTCTTGTGGACAAGTTGGATTGAAGATCATCCAGTTAGGCAAACCATAAACTGATTGTATGTATCCAAAATATATTGATTAATGAATCAAAAGCAATCAGGATATGGTTGGTCCTATAATGTAATATTACAAAGCTTTATCATTGGCCATATTTTAGTCAATATTTTTATCAATTACTTCAATGACAAAATGGGTTAAAAACAATGGTATGATATTGGATTTGGAAAGATGATAAGTAACTGACACAAATGCAACGTAAAAAGATCTAGACAAATGAAATAGTGGTTGAAATCTAACAATGTGAAATTTATTTGATCTATAAGCCCTATTTTATATTTTTGAAGGTATTCCATTATTTCTTTTGTGTTTTCAGTTTTGTTAGCATATTACTGTATATAATACATTTGTATCATTCTTTTTATTCTAGTTTTGTTGTGATTTCACAATGCTTATTTGCTATTTTGTTGATTTGATTTTCTGCTCTCTTTTTAATTGGTTTGTCTAAAGGTTTATCAATCTTATCAGTCTTTTCAAAGAATCAACTTTTAGTTCTATTTACCATTTCTATAATTTCTTTTTGACTTTTGGTTTGTTTCTCCTCTAGTTTTTAATATCTCCTCTTTCATGCTTATTTTAGGTTTCCTAACTTGTTGACATTCTATTTTTTAAATATATATTCAGCTAATTAGTCAATTCTTTTAAAATTTCATCAATGTATATTTGTAGTAACATGATTTTTCCTCTAAGCACTGCTTTATCTGTATCTCAGAAATTTTGGTATGTTGTTTCTTCACTATAATTTTCTTTCACATCATTTAAATTATTTCTATGATTCATCCTTTGACATTCTCATAATTTAGGATTTCATTAGTCAGTGTGCATTTAGGTATCTGTGTTTTGATTATACTCCCTGAACTAATTACTATTTACATTGTGTTATGTTCTTTAAAGGATATATTTATGATTTCTGCCTTTTTACATTTGTTTGCAACATCTCTGTGCTCTAATACATAGTCAATATTTACAAAAGATTCATATGATTCTAAGAAATACATATATTCTTTAGTAGTTCCAATCAGATATATCTTTTAGTTTTAGTTTCTCCAACAATTTGTTCAGTTCTATAGTTTTCTTTTTGTTTATCTTTCTGTTATCTTTCTTCAAAACTAAGAGACATTGAAATCTCCTGTTTTTTTGGGTTACTTTCTGTTTTCTTGTAGATCAGTTAATGTTTCCATTATGTATTTAGATGCTAAGGTATTTGGAACATACATGTTTAATGTTGATATTATTTCCCTGTTCATGTTTCCTTTTGACATAATATAGTTTCCTTGTTTATCCTTTTATTTATTATTTGAGTGTTTTCAATTTGTCTGAAAGCACAATTATAATTCCTGCTTTTAGGGGATTCATTAGATACAGAGTAAAATTTTTATAGCCTTTTCTTTTTATTCTAAGTAATTTTTAAATGTCTTTTTTGTAATCAAGATATTGTGCAGTTTTGTTTGCTTATTCAATCTTCCTTATTTTTTGTTTTATTGGGTTTTTAATCTATTCACATTTAAAGTTTTGAGAGTTAAGGTTATATTTAATTTCATTTCTCTCTCTCTCTTTTTTTTTTGGCCAAATTAGGAATTTCCTCCCACTTCCTCTGAAAATATAATAATATATTTAATCTATTGAAAAAAAAAAAGAAAACCCTACCTTCTGTCTTAGAATTGATACTGAGTATTGGTTCCAAGACAGAAGAGTGGTATGGGATAGGCAATTGTGTTTAAGTGACTTTCCCAGGATGATATAGCTAGGAGGTGTTTGAGGCCACATTTGAACCCAGGATTTTTAATCTCTAGACTTGACTCTCAATTCATTGAGCCATCTAGCTGTCTAGTTTAATCTATTTTAAGGCAAACGTATTCCCATCCCTTATTCTATTTTGTTATACTATTCTCTAGTTTCAGAGTTTTGTTTCTTAGTTTCTTTTTTGTCTTGATTTTATCTAGTTACTTATTTCTTACCCTCTTCTTTGCCTTTCAGTTAAGTAATCATGTAGACTTTCCTTTCCTCCTCTTCAATTTTTTGTGTTAATTTTAAACTTTCATTTTCTGTTTTTTTTCCTAAAAAAATTCTTTCCCTCATTCTCTTCATTATTTATTTTGCCTTTCTTTGATCTACTCTACACTTTTATTGTTTGATTGATAATGTTTATTTAATTCTTCATTTTCTGGAACCATAATAGAATTCCAAGTTTTGAGGTACTTATGCTGAGTTTCTTCTTTTAAACAGTTTCTGTTATTGTTTTACAAAGCGTACCTCTCCTTCCTCTTTTTTGGTTATGCCTCACTCAGAAATACTAATTCCTACAGATGATAAAGAAGATATTGACCTATAGTAGGAATCATTGATCGTGCCATTCATTATTGAAATTATTTATCTCTTTTTACCTATTTATCTTAAAATCACATCCCTTTCATGTTTCTAGATGTCAGTTGACCCAGGAGCTCTGATTCTCCTCCTGAAAGAGGATAAGTGATCTCTGTAAACACAAAATCCTTGCAGATAATATACAATGTATTCTTCTTCTCTCTTTATATTTATATTGAATCTTCTCCCTTTATATTTTCTCCAGTAGAAACATTCATCAATGGTCCCCTCTCCCACAACTGAAACAAATTTCTCCCTTTCTTTCCCCTCTTTTCAATCTTCTATTTGCCACCTTGTCTTTTCTGTTATAGGCTCTCTACTTCCTAAAAGACCACAGGAATTATTTTTCTTTAATTATTAGCCTTTGATTAGATTAGGGTATGAAATGTATTTCTGACTATCTTATTCCGCCTTTTCCCCTTTTTCATGTACCCTTTCATTTCATAATTTATTCCTACCAAAAACATTGATTCATCCCATGACAAATCATAAACTAACCCTCTCAATACTCCATCCTGTAGGAGGGATTAGTCTATGATGTCTCAGGTTTCTCTACAATCACTTTTACTTTGTTTGCTCATTTACATTTAGAAAGAAATCTCTTAATGATCTCTCTCTGTTGCTATTTTGCTGTTTTGGGTTGCAGCATTTGTTGACCCTCTTGTACTTCTCTTATCTGACATGTTTGAAAAGCAAACAATTTCTTCTGTTTTGGTTTTCTTTCTGAGGATATTTTGAACACCTTTTATTTTATTTTTTAAAAATCTATTTATTTAGGATATTTTCCCATAGTTACATGTTTCATGTTCTCTCCCTCCCCTCTTCTAATCCCACTCCTGGAGGTGACAAGCAATTCCACTGGGTTATACATGTATTATTGCTCAAAACCTTTTCCCATATTATTCATATTTGTAATAGAATGATATTTTAAAACCAAAACCCCCCAAACATGTATCCATCGAACCACATGATCAATCAGGGCTAATTAGTCCTTGGCCAGAAAGGCCTTAGCCTTGAGCTGAGGACCTGGGGAGAAGGGAGCCTCTTTCAAGAGGACAGGCCTCTCCTGAGGCTAGTTCCTTCAGAAAATCCAGGAAAGGACTCAGCCTTTTTCACTCACCCCACGTGTAGTTTTAAGAAAAGTAGAAACAGTCTGACATCCTCTGTCAAAGCTCCTCCAAAGTCAAGTTGCAGACCAAAGACCAAAGACCTCACTCACAGGAAGTTCTTGGCATTTTAAAAGACCGTTTCTTTTCGTCACTTCCTGTGACTAAAGAGTGATTTTCAACAGAGCTGCTGCTGGCGATTTTCTACTGGAACTTCTCCAGACCCATCATCAAAGAGGATTCCAGTTTGTGAGACTACTTTGGCCCTTGTCCTTGCTCCTACCAGCCCCTTCCTTAATCTTAAATAGTTATTAAGGAATTAATTAGATTAGTATAGAAAGGTGTTAGTGGGTTAGAATACTGATGTTTAGGGTTTAAGTTTAGATCTCCTCAATTCCCTTCCTTCCCTTAGCTTAATAAATAGTTAATTAGTTATAATTACTTGTTCTACCTAGTATTTTAATTATAGTTATTTCAAAAGGGAGGATCATTGAACATTTATCACAGTCATGCTTCAAATACTCTCTAAGGACCCTTCCAATTTTAATACTTAGATTCTATCCAAGGGATAACAAGACAGGCAAGCTGCATTATTTTCTGCCTCTACACAAGAGTTACATTCTAGTTGTGGCAATAAAATATGAATTCAAATAATGATACTGAAAAACATTGTGTGGAATATACATGAGAGGTGAAAATAAGTACATTGACGGCAAAGAGTGAGGTTTTCTTAGAAAATGTGACACATGTTAAAGTTTGGTGGCAAAGGTTTTGAGGGAAGAGAGAATAGTAGCGGGTTTTGGGGAGGTAGGATCAGATGGGAGATCAATGAATTACTTTGGGCCAATATCAGGGTTTCCAACTGTGGGTTGAAGGGCCTAACAGTTAGCCCTGACCGGGTCAGAGCCTGATCTAGGACCAGCACAGAGATTTACTCAGTCACAGTAAATGGAAGGTGTAATTTATTTCCAGACAGAGAGAGACAGAGAGAGAGAGAGAGAGAGAGAGAGAGACAGACAGACAGACAGACAGACAGACAGACAGACAGACAGACAGACAGACAGAGGGAGAGAGGGTTGAAAGGCAAAGGGTATCTCTGTCATTAATCCACTCATATACAAACGTCCTTGCAGAGGGTCTTCATAGATTTAATAGACTACACTTAGCACCCTCTCCTCTCTAATCTTTAAACCCAGTCCCTGTTCTAAATAACCTGCACTAAACCCCTCTCTTGGTTATTACTAGAGGCGATGGCCTGTGACAGATTTGACAGGGCCCCGGGTAGGTCTGAGGTCCAAATGGACCCAGACCTCGGCTTACTGACAGAGCAGGATCACAGAGTTCTTCTCCCAAGGAAACACAGCAATGGGATAATAACACCAACAGCAAGCAGGATAGGAAAGCAGGATAGGATCAGCAACCTCAGGACAGACAGCCGCACTCCCCAGGTTGCATCCAGAGAGACACAGCCAACCCCCCTGAGTTCCAGCATCACCCTTCCTTGCAGCATTCCAGAATCTTTCTCAGCAGGTCTCGTGCATCTTTCCTCTGCAAGCTTCATTCTCCTACTAAACTTATCTTTTCCTCATAACAAGAGAAGCTGGTTTGTTTAATCAAGATAGAGCGAATAGGTGGAATTTTATTTTATTTTATTTAGTAGCTCATGCCTTTTGGGACTTTTCAAAGGCTTTTCTGAGACCATGAATTAATTGAAGAGGTTAAACAGATACTTAATTTCTGAGTATGCAAAAATAGTAGCAAAAATGGATACTCAATGCTGGTGGAAGGGTTTGAGGAGACACACTGAGAGAACTGTCCAGTTCTTCTTTTGAATGAAACCAGGACCTTTGTGAGGTTGCTACTGGAATATCAGGACTTCCCATGATTAATGAATGCCTGAAATGAGTGGGTGAATAATTTTCAGACACGTCTTTCTGACCACACTTCTCAAAACTCTTGGTAGTTTCCTAAATCAAGGACTATTACTTCTATTAATATTAACAATCAATGTTTAATAAATCATAGAATAATTATTTGTATAACCAGTGTCTAACATATTATTGATCAAGATTAATAATGCAATATTTATATGTAATTATATATAATAATCAATACAACGATTTATTAATTATACTATACATCTAACAGCAAGACGGCTTCTTTACAATAACCCAGTGAAAGGGATGGTTCAAGTACAATTCCCCCCATTTTACACATGTGGAAACAGGTTCCTAGAGATCAAGTGGCTGAGTGAGGATCAAAGAACTTATGCTGAACCTTGGTCTGGAATCCAAATCTTTTGATTTGTTCCATTTGTTCCATTACACCACATCTCAGGAAACTACAAAACAGAGGAAGGTGGGTTGACAATGAGCCATCACATTTAGAAAGACTATTTTCATGCCCCCAGGATGGGGTCTTAGTTTTCTAAAACAAGAAGCTATGGCCGTAAGCACCATGGCTAGTCCATGGGGTTCAGTAAAGTCCACAAAAGTACTGCTTTCACAAATGCCATCTTATTTTAGGTTTCTTTGTTTTTTTCAAAGGCTCATCAGCCAATTGGGCCCATGGTCACAGTGCCCTGATGTTCTCATGCCTAATCCAATAGAGTTTCTAACCATCATCAGTGTACCAGGTGCGGTGAGGGATAGGGGAGGAGAAGGCACTGCTGGGCTTGGCCTTAGGAATACCAGTGGGAGAATCTTGCCACCCTGCTACTGCAGTTTGTCTTAGCCTCCAGATCTGGACCTCCAGTGACCCTGAAGGTGAGGAGAGGGAGTGAAAGCAGTTGAATCTACTCAGTGTGGGGCTTTGGCCCAGGGCACAGCAGCTTGGGATTGGTGAGCCAGTCCTGACCCTAGCCTTCTGTCAGTCTTAAACCTCCAGATCTGTGTAGGCATCTTGCCATCTTCCATGCCACAGAGTTTCTAATCCCTTCAGCATACCTCCATCCACCCCCGATTTTCACCTCTTGCTCAGTGAACAGTAATCCAACAATATTAGTAGCATTGATATTAGGGAGAAAACAACATGACAATCTACTGTCCTAATGTTCCATTCCAAATCACAGTGATTGCCTAGAACAAAGTTCCCTTCCCTTACCATAACTCTCTTATAAATGGGAAAGAAGGGTTTCATTTTTTCATTTGTATCTCTAATCCCTAGTATAATGCCTGGCATATAGTGAGGGCTAATTAAGTGCTTGTCCCTCCCACCCCTTTTTTTTACTCCATGTTTATTTATCTATTACGTTAAAGTTCCCAGGAATCTCTCCCCTTCCCATCTCTGCACTACAGAAGATATTATTTGATAGTAATAATAAAAAAACATATGTATACATAAAACTATGTTTTGCTTGTATCTTTTTATCTGTTCTTCTTTAGAGGTCAATGTGAACAAGTCATTCTTCAAACAATATTTCTGTTGTGTATAGTTGGAAAATCTTGAACCTTTGAATTCTGTTCCCCAGAATAAGTTTTGAATCTCCCCTTCCCTGTGTCCTCATATTTGTGTGGTTATGTGATTGGTTATAAGTTTGCTGTAACTCCTCCCTCTTTCTTTTTCTTTCTTGTGGCTTAAGTGAGTCAGCTCCCTTTTTAACTCTAGTTTTTTATTTTAATAAATCTTATAAACATAATAATTGAATTATTGTATATTAATTTTAATTATCACACTCCTTGATTTTTTTTGCATATCATGTCATTCTTATCAGCTTACTTTCATAACCTCTGTCTAGGTATATTCCTTCTAACTGCTCTACAACTGATAAAAAAAATTTTAAGAATTACATATATCTTCTTTCCACATAGAAATACATGTAGTTTGACCTTACTGAATCCCTTACTTTTAAAAAAAAATTACCTTTTTTAGGTTTCTCTTCAGTGTTGCATCTGGACATCAAATTTTCTCTTTAGTTCTACTCCATCAGGAATATTTAGAAATCTTCTATTTTATTAAATGACCATTTCTCTTCCCTTGAAAGAATAAGCTCAGTTTTGCTGGATAGGTGATTCCAGGTTGTAAACCTAGATCTTTCAACTTCTGGAATATCTTTTCCACATCTTCCAATCCTTTAATGTGGAGACTGCTAAGTCCTATGTAATCCCAACTGCTGGCTGCATTTGAATTTGAATTGGTTTCTTTCAAATTGTTTGCAATATTTTCTCCTTGGCATGGTGGACCTTTGAATTTATCTATAATATTCCTTCAAACTGTCATTTGAGAATTTCTTTCTGGAAGTGACCTGTGGATTCTTTCAATTTCTATTTTACTCTTTTGTTCAAGCATATAAGTTCCCTTTTCTTTGATAATTTCTTGTATTATGATGTATAGGCTTTTTTCTTTTTTCTTTTGATCATGGCTGTCAGGTAGTCCAGTAATTCCTGAATTGCTTTCCTACATCTATTTTCCAGGTCAGTTTTTTTTTTTCAATGTGATCTTTCACATTTTCTTCTTTTTTTAATTTCATTCTTTTGATTTTGTTTTATTGTTCCTTGGTGTTTCACGAAGTTTCTAGTTGCCTATTTCTAATTTTTCACTCTCCCCTGTTGCTTCTGTATTTTGCTCTTTTTCTCCATAGAAATTATCCAGGGCAAGAGCTTTTTTTGCTTTTGCTTATTCTTTTTGCCACTAGTAGATTGGGGTTCCTGAATGTTGGTAGTCATTGCTTTCTTAGCTTCTGTCTCACAGGCTTTGCCTTGGCAGTATTTTTCTTTCCTTGTCAGAAGCCTGAGTGAGGGCAGGTTGATCTGTGATGTTCTTTGTGTAGCACACACTTTAAAGCATTTTTCCCTGAGGCATCTTTCTAGCCCCTGCTGCCTCAGCTATGGTCAGCCATGTTTCTGCCCAAGCTCCCTTCTCTGTTGCCCAAGCTCCACACTCTTCAGCCTCAAGTCTTGCTGCCAAGGCCTTGCACTGCCCTCAGTGGTAAGTCTGTGGTGCTTTTAGCAAGTCATTGAGAATTTAGAGATTGCCTTGGCCCTTGCTCCAACTTTGGCATATAAAGTGGAGTGAGGGAGGGGTGATCATCTTGTGCTTTAAGGGGGGCAATTTTGCCCCCTTATAGCATGGGAATCCCCAGTCACTGCCTACCTTTAACACCCTGTTTAGTGGGAGAACCCCTTTTCTTGTCCAATTTTGATTTCTGTCTTTTTGAGATGCTTTCTAATGATTGGTTACAAGGTGATTCTAGTAGAAGTAGAAGTAGAAGAAAAGACTCTTTCTACTATGCCACCATCTTGGCTCTGCCTCACCTATTTCTAATTTTTAAGGAATGATTTTTTTCCATGAGCTTTTGAGTCTCCTTTTACATTTAGCCCATTTCTTCTTGGATTGCTTTCATTTCTCTTCCTCATTTTCCCTCTGCCTCTCTTAATTGACTTTTGAAATCCTTTTTGAACTCTTTCAGAATCTGAGACTAATTCATATTTTTCTTTGAACCTTTGTGTTTGTCTGCTGTGCTTTCACTGTCCCCTTCTGGGTCTGTGCCTTGCTTTTTGTCACCATAAAAATTTTCTATGGTTAGATCTTTTTTATGTTTTCTTATTTTCTTTTTCTTGACTTTTATTTTTATTTTAAATATGGTCCCTATACTCAGGGAGAAGAGGACACTCTCTTAAACTTCAGTTTTTCTTTGATGCTATTATTTCTGGGTTTCTGTAAGTTTCAGTTCTTCCAAGGTTGTGTTAGGAACTCTGAAAACTATCTCCCACTGCTGATTTGATCATCCCCTGAGACTTCTGATGGCTCAAATTCTAGTCTCAGGCTTGGGGGAGGGGAATTTTGGCCTTACTCTGGGCTTCAGCAGGTCAGGAACACTATGGATTATCTTGTCCTAGGGCTCTCCTTTCCACTTTGGTAAAGGTTAGCTAAGTCTAGACTCCCATAGACAAGCACCCTGGAGGCTGTTTTCACTGAGGATGGGGAATGGAGGCTAGTTCTGGATTTATATCCACAAGGAGTGCTGGGTAGACTGTCTCAAGATGGGAGTCAAACTTGGATTTATGTCCTAACTACAAGCTTGGGCTGGGACTCCTGGCCTCACTTTGGGCTTATGCAGGTCAGGCATTGATACCTTGAGCTGAGAGTCTGGACTTTACTACAGATTTTTTTTTTTTATAAAAACCCTTACCTTCTGTCTTGGAGTCAATACTGTGTATTATATAAGGGCTAGGCAATGGGGGTCAAGTGACTTGCCCAGGGTCACACAGCTGGGAAGTGTCTGAGGCCAGATTTGAACCCAGCACCTCCCATCTCTAGGCCTGGCTCTCAATCCACTGAGCTACCCCGCTGCCCCCCTTTACTACAGATTTACTTGGAAGTTTATGGGGTGTGTGTTGGTTTGCACTGCTGTTGGCTCAGGCAGGGATTCAGTATCTGGGTGTTGACTTAAGCCCATGTTCAGAACCTGGAACAGTAAATGCAGGGCGGGAGGGCTTGCTGTCAGTTTGCTGGCTGTGCTCCCCTCTCACTCCAGTGAACCAGATGCTTTCTGCCGACCTTTCAAATTGTTTTCTGCATGAAAGTTGTTTTACTCCATCTCCTTGTTGACTCTTTCACTCCAGTATTCATTTTGTACTGTTATTTTAATGTTGGTTGGAAAGGATTCTCGTGGTGGTTTGAGCTTTCCTTGCTTCTATTCCTTTTAGCCTCTACCTCAGAGTCTGACTTTCTTCAGTGATATTTTCACTTATGTTGTTATAGTTATTATGTATGTTTTTCTTGTGAATCTACTTTTTTTTTTTACTGTGAATCAGTTCATATAAGCCATCACATTATCTGAATTCTTTATCAATTGTCTTCTCATTTTCAGTATCCAAGGGAAGCTTTTTCCCCTTTGTATGTGAGGTTTGTTTTGTAGTTTTTAATATATTTTCTTTTGAATTACTTGCTTTGAGATTGACTATCCCAGTTCCACAGAGGCTAGACGAGCACCAGTCATTTATAGTGTAATAGTAAAAGGAATTGTTGAGGATTGAAGAGGTACAGGGGATAAGGAAGGTTTTATAACAGGGAATGGAGGAGTTGAAGGGACAGAGGAAATATGGATGCTGGTGAGGTAAAAGAAGAGAGATACTCCCTTCTGAGAGGCTATCTTTGAAAAATGGGGTTCCCAAGAAATGGGCCAACTTTGATAGTCTGAAGGGATGTCTTCTCTATTGATTGATGTTGAAGATACCCCAGAGCAGGTAAGGACGGACTCTCCTGTGAGACAAGCCTTCCCCCAAGACCAAAGTCACCTGTCAGGGGTCCAATAAGGACTGTTTATGGTTGAGTAGCTGTCCTTAGGTTCTGCTCCCTCTCTGGTCCCCTGAAATGATAGTTTTCTTCTTATCTGACTGCAGGTTATTTAACTCAAGATGAATTTAGTAACAAGTTTGGATTGGGATGGTATCAGGGTAGAGAGAAAAGGGGTTCCCTATACTTTTTCCCAGATTGGGTTTGAGTCTCTTTCAGCTTTTGAGCTGAGGCCAAGCCTTGCAGGCTGGTGGAGGGTTTCTTTTATTCCTGTCTATGCTAATATATGCTAGCTTTCCTAAATTCAAAATCTTTAGCAGTAGACATCAAGAGGAAGAAAGATTCTGACCTTCAGAGCTTGTTGGACCTGTCTCTTCAGGCTAACACCTTAAAGACTGGCCTTACAGTTCAAACTGCTCCCCTTAAATTTTTTTGTTTGATGACACAATCACAGGAATCCAGGTAGAGCACACAGTTGGGAAATATCCAGGAATAAAGGTACTTCTATCCCTAGACAGGGAGAGAGAGCTCCTTCCAGTATGAGGGCCAGGAAAGAGAGTCCTCAAGAGCAAGTGTCACTCTCCAAGATGCCCCTCCCAATACCAACTGTCATCATTGTCCATCTATCTCCACTCTAACATTTCAACTGATGTCTGTTTCACTTAAGTGGCAGAAAATCCCAAGGCTTGATTCAGTTTTCCTTTCAACAATAGGCCCTCTCCCAAAGCTGATCAGTTCAGAAGCTCTACCCTGATATTTCCTACCTGTACTGGTGTAGGACTTCAGCAGTTTGGTGGCTCTCTGGTCCTGAAGACTCATTGACTTGACATTGGACTTAGTACAGATCCCTATAGGACTTTAGCAGGACTGCAGTTCAGTACTGCTAAACTCAGGTAATCTGTTAGAAGCAGGGATTATAGACATGTACCATCATGCTCTACCTCTTTTTGGTATATGGCCAATTGTCCTTTCCTCAAGAATCTAATACTAATCACAGCAGCTAGGGTTGATTAGAGCAAACTGCAGCTTCAGAGAACACTGAGGGAGTGGATATTTGACTGAATTTAGATTCACTATCTTCTTGTTTCTCTTTCTTTGTGTTTGAGGAGATATATTGAACACCTCAGATATTTTCATTCACAAATCTTTACTGCTTGTTGCTGAGTTGAAAAGTTCCAAGAAGAGTAAGAGAATAAAATGGAGCATTCTGAGACATATCAACTTGCCTGAAAGAGAAAATTCTGTCAATGTAAAGAAATTGTGTTTATACATTAGCCCATGCCAGATAATTATGTAATGTCCCACCACTTAATCGTCAAGGAATATATAAGAAACATCTATGTGGTGCAATTTTAGGCACTACATAAAGAAGACAGGACACTGGTTTTGCCTTTGGGAAGTTCATAATTGAGATATTCTTATAGTTTATATGACACACATAAAAGGCTGTTGTTCTTTGTCCTTCATTTTGAAGTAGACCAATGGCATCACCGGGTGATGTCTTGACTTGTTGTGTGAATTGGGTTTAAATGATGTAAAAGTTTGAACAAAGTTGTCAGCCTCACTCTCTCTTCCAGAGTCCAGTGGTAGGACAAAATTCAGGATAACTGGTGATGGCCCAGGGTATGTAAAATTGAAAATCTGTTACCCTAAGAAAGAACTACATTTCCCGGGAGCCCATTGACTTCCTGTCATTATGTACTTCCTGTAGACAGGTGATATTAGGCGAGGACTTGGAGAGTTCCCGTCTCTTTACTTCCTGTCCCAAGCTTGGTGGTGATAAGGCAGGCATTTAAACTGGCTGATCAGTAATGATGTAAACCTTAAAATTTCTTAGACTTATAAATGTTGGAAATTTCACCATTGGGAAATTTCATACTTGGAAAATTTCTTAGTGATAGTCTATT
This sequence comes from Monodelphis domestica, assembly GCF_027887165.1. Classification (NCBI taxonomy): domain Eukaryota; kingdom Metazoa; phylum Chordata; class Mammalia; order Didelphimorphia; family Didelphidae; genus Monodelphis; species Monodelphis domestica. The sequence goes on from NC_077229.1 coordinate 424,229,791, forward strand.
GGAATGTGAACCCCATTGGCATGGGAGGTTCCTCCTCCTCCCTTCTTAAGATTACTTTAGGACAGAAACCTTTTGCTGAACAATGGAAAGGGCTTTGACCTATGCTTAAGCACAGAACAGGAATTTCTTTGAGTCATGATTGATTTTAGAATTGATACAATAGAGATACTTGGAATGACAGAACCAGGTCTTGGAAAATACAATTTCCACCCCACTCAGTCCTAACAGGATTTAGGAAGGGCTGCAGCATAGATCAAAATTTAATTATTCTAATCTCTACCCTACTCAGGGTAACAGGATTTAGGAAGGGCTGTAGCAAAGGATCAAAGATTTAATTATTTGAGAATATGACCTTCAACAGACATGTGCAAAGCCACAGACCTCTGGGCGGTCCTGGGTTAAGCTAGAGCCACCATTGGCACAGGGAAGACATGGACAGTGATTGGTAGATGTGAGAACTGAGGGGAGGGAACTTGGATGGTTTCCTTAAAGATAGAGGGGTCTGAGGACTGGGGAGTTGGTTGGAGAGTTTTTTGGCTCTGAGAGGTTGTGCTGCTCTGAAGGAAGTTGGAGGTGGAGGCCCCTGAGACTGTTTCTCCATTTTGGTCACGTGAGTAATAGGGATTGATCTCCTTTCTTTGCCTCAGCTATCTAAGGGCTTGGGCCTTTTGGCCCAACCTAAACAGAAGGGGTATTTAAGCCCTACTCCCTTCTCTCCCCTTTCTCTCTCCCTCTCTCTCTCTCTCTCTAATTCCTTTCTTCCTCCTGTTTGTAATTAAACTCTATAAAAGGTTGACTGCTGACTTGAGTTTTCATTTAGGAATTACATAGCTGAATTCCTTGGCGACCTTAAATTAATATATATCAGTCTTTTAAAGTGATTTCCTTGTCACAATGGGCACATAGTCTTTATTTTGTATCCTCTATTCCTTTATTTCTAATGATCATTAATAAGTCCTTTAAAATATAATATTTTCATTATTGAGATTTAATTTTCATTGTTACAGGTGTAGTGGAAGATCTTGGAGTTTTCCATGTCTGACCAAGCGCTAAGCATGCCACAGCCCCTGCTTCAGCTATCTCATGACTCTTGGAACAAATTTTTTCTTGAGAAAAAGTCTTCACATGCTTGGGGTAGACATTCTCCTAATTCATCAATGGACTTAAGGCCCATGAGTTACCCTCGATCTGGTTTAGACTGTCTGCCAATTTGGTTTTACTGGTATGTTTTCACTGTGCATGCTATAGCTACTTGGACCCCTAGGTGAGAGTTAGATGACAGGAAGACACCAAAGAAAGATGAGCAGCCCTGAAAGGGGCTCAGCGAGTCCTTACACCTGAGGTGCTAGTCCTCCATGAGCACTCCATAAAGTTATCTGGCAATGGGAAGCATAGATAAGATTTATATAGGATGAGAGTACTTAGATATGTGGTGCTCCAGGGAGAACCTGGTGAAGTAGTGAAGTTGTTTTTTTTTAACCCTTATGTTCCATCTTGGAATTTATACTAAGGTTCCAAGGCAGAAGAATGGTAAGGACCAGGACTTGCCCAGGATCACACCCTCAGAAGTTCCTGAGGCAAGATTTGAATTCAGGATCTCCCGTCTAAGTTTTTTTTTTTACTTTACATTTATTAGTTTGCTTTTTGGTTACATTAAAATACCCACTTAACTCCCTACCCTCCTCTCTCCCATTAAAAAGGACATCATTTGACAAAAAGATTTATTATATTTAAATCTGTTATGCTTATTTCTATTTATCAATCCTTTTTCTGGAAGTGGATATATACATTCTTCAGACAATATTCCTGTTGCTGTATATAATGTTCTCTTGAAGTTTTGAAAGATGAGTGAACTCATAAAAGGCAACCCTTTATGTGCCTATCACAGGGAAAAGTAATTAATTAAAATATAACATCCTGCTAGGGAAATGCTATTCCCCACACTTATACATAGTTAGGCCCCTCTCGGTCCATTTGCCTTTACGCAGGGTTATGATCAAAATACCTGAGCTCTCTGCTAGCTCTTCTTGCTGGTGTGACCAATTCTCTTCTACGGTATCAGTTAATGATTGCATTGCCCTTTACTCCCCATAGGAATGGTCACAGACTAGAAATCCTTCCTAGGAGAACAACTTATAGAATTTTTCCTTTAAAGAAAAGTGAAAAATCACTACTCTACTTTGTAAGGTTCCTCTACCTAAGATAGCACAGATATAGCTATACAGAGAGACAGACAGACAGACAGACAGACAGAGACAGAGACAGAGAGACACAGAGAGAGAGAGAAAAGAGAGAGAGGAGAGACAGTGAGAGAGAGAGAGAGAGGGGAGAGAGAGGAGAGAGAGAAGAGAGAGAGGAGAGAGTAAGAGAGAAAGAGAGAGAAGAGAAAGAGAAAAGAGAGAAAGAAGAGAGAGAGGAGAGAGAAGAGAGAGAGAGGAGAGAGAAGAGAGAGAGGAGAGACAGACAGACGGACAGGCAGAGACAGAGACAGAGAGACAGAGGCAGAGAGACAGAGAGAGAGAGAGAGAGAGAGAGAGAGAGAGAGAGAGAGAGAGAGAGAAAAGAGAGAGAGGAGAGAGAGTGAGAGAGAGAGAGGAGAGAGAGAGAGAGGAAGGGAGAGAGAGAGAGAGGAAGGGAAAGAGAGAGAGAGAGAGAGAGAGAGAGAGAGAGAGAGAGACAGAGAGAGAGAGAGAGAGAAGAGAGAGAGGAGAGAGAATGAGAGAGAGAGAGGAGAGAGAAGAGAGAGAGAAGAGAGAGAGGAAAGAGTAAGAGAGAGAGAGAAGAGAGAGAGGAAAGAGTAAAAGAGAGAGAGAGAAGAGAGAGAGAAGAGAGAGAGGAGAGGGAAGAGAGGAGAGAGAGAGAGAGAGAGAGAGAGAGAGAGAGAGAGAGAGAGAGAGAGAGAGAGAGAAGATAGGAATGGTAGGTAGAGTAGGAAAACTTCCATAAGGCTGGGATGGGAATATTTATTTAATGCCAGGCCATTCTGCCAGGGCCTGGGTAGCAGCTCATTGTTCTTTCTCTAATAGGGCAGTTTGCTAGTGTAGCATATAGAGTGCTGGGCCTGGAATTAGGAAGAACCGAATTCAAATCCAGCCTCAGACACTCATTAGCTAGGTGACCTTTGTCGAGTCATTTATCCTCTATGTGTCTAAGTTTCCTCAACAATAAAATGAAGATAATAATTGTTTCTACCTTCCAGAATTGTTGTGAGGATCAAATGAGATAATTGCATAGTGCCTGGCTCATAGTAGGAGCTAATTCTTTTTTTTTTTTTTAATTAAAACTGTTGAGCTGAAAGAGACCGGAGAAAGTATCTAATCAAACCTACTTATTTTATAGATTGGGAAATTAATGCCTACAAAGGTTGAATCACTTCCCCAAGGTCACATAATGATTTAATATTAGAAGCAACCTAGATCCTTGTGTTGCCCAAGTCCATGACTTCCATGACTTCATGGTTCTTCCTCCTGCCTCTTTCTCTCACTCTCTTTCCCCCTTTCCTCTTCTCCATAGTTTCCTGGGCAAACCCCTGGTCTTCTGGAGAATAACAGTCACAAAAATTCAGAAGGAAATGGAAACAAAAAAGGAAATGACAAGGAAGGAAGGAAGGAAGGAAGGAAGGAAGGAAGGAAGGAAGGAACGAAGGAAGGAAGGAAGCAAGGAAGCAAGGAAGCAAGGAAGCAAGCTGATTTATCTACAGACCTCATCCTTCCAAGTCTATTAAAGGGAAGGGGTTTATCTCAGGCTTAAAAGAAGTTGGATGGCCTTCTGTGGATCTTATCACCCCTTCCCCATATCTCTCAGTTTTAAACTCTTCTGATCAATCTTTCTCATCTCTTATTCCTTTGGGATAGTAAGGGGAAAGGAAGAAAGAAATAAGCTTAAAAATCTGGGGGAAAGTGGGGGAAATTCCCAACATTGATATCTCAACCGTGAGAATACTTTCTCTTAAAATGCTAGAATCTTTCAAGGAATTCCTTTGGAAAGCCAGCCCTGATTTTCAGAATATTCACACAATTCTCCTGATAGTCACCAAAAATTTAACCTGAATTTGCATGTCAAAGTCAGAGGCCCTGGGCAGTAACTATGTTTTGAAAATGGAAATGCTGAAGGATTAGGGAGGCAGAATGATATACAAGCAACCTCACTTGGCTACATTTATCAAAATATTTTACATTCTCCTAGAGCACAATTTGCTCCTTCTAACCTCCCACCCAATGTAATCCACTTTCTTTTCTATACTCTGTTGTCTGTTTTTTAACCCATTATCTACTTAGAATCAATATCAGTTCCAAGGCAGAAAAGCAGTAAGAGCTTGGCTACTAGGGTAAATGACTTGCCCTGGGTCATTCAGCTAGGAAGTGTCTGAGGTCAGATTTGAATCTGGGATCTCCTGTCTCCAGGTGTGGATCTCTATACATTGAGCCACCCAGCTACTCCTTTATGCTCTTTTGTTGCAAGAAATGAGATGAGGGAAAAGGGAGATACAGAACACAGGGAAGGCTCTAAGGATTCAGGGAAAACTGAAAGAACCAGGCAGATTGTTTTATAGGCTTAAAAAAAATTAATATAGACTTTTTACATTTGTATATTTTTATCATCTGTTTACATAGCCTTTGCGTGTATGTGTATATATATATATATAGGTGTAATATAAAATTTAATCATATAAGCATTCAAACATGTTTAGATGGGAAAACTGATATTCAGATTCTACAAGGTTCAACAGAATATGGTACTGAAAGGGATGATACATCTGGTACAAAATTGGCAGTGGTGTCATTTAAAACCATAGTGAAATGAGGACATTTTTTGTAGAGGAGAAGTTAAAATAATTCAAATCTTTGAGAAGCCAATTTAAAATATTGAGAAATACTACCTTCATTGGAAAATGAAAACAACCTGGGGGGAGGGGGGGTAAAAAAAGAGAAAAAGAAAATTCTACATTTGTTCAGGCATAAACAAGAATTGTCCAAGGGAGGGCATAATTATTATTCAACCACAAACCCTGCAAACACAAAGTCAAACCCAAATTACTGGTCACATCATACAAAATGTACGTGTAACAAAGGCAAGGCAATATACTCAGTTATGACCTTTCAAATATTTATTCCACCAATATTATCTACAGAAGCACTTGGCTCTGTTATACACAACTATTTCTTCTGCACACTGAAAGGGTTTCAGTAAAAATGACACTATATACAAATCTATACACGGATCCAAGAGAGTAATTGTACATCTACTATGGGAGTTATCAACTTAAAGCAGGAAAGCCGAGGTTTCACAATATCTTTAGTTGCCTTATCACAATCCCAAATAGACATTTCAGGATTGGCTTATTTGATTTTTTGTTTGTTCATTTCTTTGTTTGTTTTTTATATGAATTAGTTTATTTAGTCAATTTAGAACATTATTCCTTGGTTACAATAATCACATTTTTTCCCTCACTCCCCTCCACCCACCCTTCCCACAGCCGACATGCAATTTCATTGGGTATTACTGGTGTCCTATTTCCATGTTGATGTTTGCACTAGGATGTTCATTTAGAATCTACATCCCCCGCCATAACCCTTCCATCCATGTATTCAAGCAGTTGTTTTCCTTCCATGTTTTTACTCCCACAGTGTTTCCTCTGAATGTAGATAGTGGTTTTTTCTTGTAGGTTCCTCCAAGTTGTTCAGAATCACTGCATTGCCACTAATGGAGAAGTCCATCACCTTCGATTGTACCACAGTGTATTAGTCTCTGTGTACAATGTTCACCTGGTTCTGCTCCTCTCGCTCTGCATCACTTCCTGGAGGCCGTTCCAGTCCCCATGGAATTCCTCTACTTTATTATTCCTTTTAGCACAATAGTATTCCATCACCAACATATACCACAATTTGTTCAGCCATTCCCCAACTGATGGGCATCCCCTCATTTTCCAATTTGTTGCCACCACAAAGAGTTCAGCTATGAATATTCTTGTACAAGTCTTTTTCCTTATTATCTCTTTGGGGTACAAACCAAACAGTGCTATGGCTGGATCAAAGGGTAGACATTCTTTTATCACCCTTTGGGCATAATTCCAAATTGCCCTCCAGAATGGTTGGATCAATTCACAATTCCACCAGCAATGCATTAATATCCTGACTTTGCCACACCCCCTCCAGCATTCATTACTTTCCTTTGCTGTCATATTAGCCCATCTGCTAGGTGTGGGGTGATACCTCAGAGTTATTTTGATTTGCATTTCTCAGATTATAAGAGATTTAGAACACTTTTTCATGTGCTTTTTAATAGTTTTGATTTCTTTAACTGAAAAATTGCCCATTCATGTCCCTTGCCCCAATTGGAGAATGGCTTGATTTTTTATACAATCGGTTTAACTCTTTATAAATTTGAGTAATTAGACCTTTGTCAGAGGTTTTTGTAATGAAGACTGTTTCCCAATTTGTTGCTTCCCTTCTAATTTTGGATGCTTTTGTTTTGTTTGTACAAAACCTTTTTAATTTGATGTAATCAAAATTATTGATTTTACATTTTGTGACTTTTTCTAGCTCTTGCTTGGTTTTAAAATACTATTCTGTGTTTGCCTAATTTGCTTATAGTTTCCTTCTTTATATTCAGGTCATTCACCCATTCTGAGTTTATCTTGGTGTAGGGTGTAAGATATTGATACAAACTTAATCTCTCCCATACTGTCTTCCAATTTTCCCAATCAAGATTGGGTTTTGGTCCCCAAAACTGGTATCTTTGGGTTTATCATAGACTGTCTTGCTGAGGTCATTTACCCCAACTCTATTCCACTGATCCTCCTTTCTGTCTCTTAGCCAGTACTAAATTGTTTTGATGACCACTGCTTTATAGTATAGTTTGAGATCTGGGACTGCAAGTCCTCCTTCCTTTGCATTTTTTTTTTCATGATTTTCCTGGATATCCTTGATCTTTTGTTCTTCCAAATGAACTTTGTTATGTTTTTTTCTAATTCAGTAAAAAAGTTTTTTGGTAGTTCAATGGGTATGGCACTAAATAAGTAAATTGATTTGGGTAGTATTGTCATTTTTATTAAGTTAGCTCATCCCACCCATGAGCAATCAATGTTTTTCCAATTGTTTAGATCTAGTTTTGTGTGGAGAGTGTTTTGTAGTTGTGTTCATATAGTTCCTGTGTTTGTCTTGGCAGATAGATTCCTAAGTATTTTATATTTTCTAGGGTGATTTTAAATGGCATTTCTCTTTCTAATTCTTGCTTCTGAAATGGGTTAGAGATATATAGAAATGCTGATGACTTATGTGGGTTTATTTTGTATCCTGCAGGATTCTTTAAGTAGACCATCATATCATTCTCAAAGAGTGACAGCTTGGTCTCCTCATTGCCTATTTTAATACCTTCAATTTCATTTTCTTCTCTAATTGCTACCACTAGTGTTTCTAGTACAATGTTAAATAATAGAGGTGATAATGGGCATCCCTGTTTCACTCCTGATCTTATTGGGAAGGCTTCTAGTTTATCCCCATTGTAGATGATGTTTGCTGATGGTTTTAGATATATATTGTTTATTGTTTTTAGGAAAGGCCTTCTATGCCTATGCTTTCTAGTGTTTTCAATAGGAATGGGTGTTGTATTTTATCAAAGGCTTTTTCTGCATCTGTTGAGATAATCATGTGATTTTTGTCGGTTTGCTTGTTAATATGGTCATTTATGTGGATGGTTTTCCAAATGTTGAACCATCCTTGCATTCCTGGTATGAATACTACCTGGTCATAGTGAATATCCCTTATGATGACTTGCTGGAGTCTTTTTACTAGTATCCTATTTAGGATTTTTGCATCTATATTCATTTAGGAGCTTGGTCTACAGTTTTTTTTCCTCTGTTTTTGACCTGCCTGTCTTTGGGATCAGTACCATATTTGTGTCGTAAATGGTTTGTTTCTGTGTTTTTTTTTTATCTACACTATGGTTAGACTAAAAATCAGCAACAACAATAATAATAATAAAACAAAACTAGCTTTAAGTAGCTGATACACCAACCCAACTGGGAGACTTCATCTTGCTGTGCTATACTGAGGAATGTTTGTTCTGTGGACAGTTTTCTGGCCATGGGGGGGTGATCTCTGCAGTCACATACCTTTCCCAGGGTCTTGTTGATGTTTTTAATTGAAAAGAAAGAAGAAAAGAAAAAAAGTTAAAAAAATGTTTTAGTGAGATGAAGGTCCTCCAACAGTCAGTGAATATCTCTAAAGTCTCTGTACAAGCTGAGACATCATGGTTTCTGAGATCCCAGGACAGTCTTCTGCCAAATAAATCTCACTTCTCAGTTCTTCTATGGATCCCATGTTGCCTCCACTAACCTGGCTTTTCTCTTTCAACTCTGCACCAGAGGCAAAATAACTGTAGATAAGCATTGAGACAAAGGTCTCTTTGGCATATCTTTCACCTCATTTCTTTCCTGTTCCTGTGGTTGAACCCTATTCCCCAGGTTCTTGGGATCTTTTTCTCTGATTGTGAAGATGCAGTCTCCCAAGACACTGCTCCCTGATGCCTGACCATCTGTTTCTGTGTCCAAGTCATCTGAATGAGAGCTGTCTTGACTCTGTTCAGTGTTCCATCTCCTGTCCTGATATCTTGACCTTTACTTGTCCTGATAGCTCTCTAAATTGTTTTCCCTCGAACTTGAGGAGATGATTCATGGAAAGAATGACAGAACAATTTTTCATGATGCTAATATGCGTACTAGTGGAGGATCAGGAACAAAAGCTTGAAAGGTCTTAGAGAGGGAGGGAACAGATAAATAGAAGCATCATTTCCTTCCCCAGGTAGAGCTGCCCAAGAGAAGGTGAGCTTGGATCAATGTCCAGAGCTGAAAGGTAAAGAGGAAACCCCCTTCAATCTCTGGTTTCTGTTCTCTTCCCTAGATGGATATTATCTTGACCCCCTTAGTACATTTGAAGAATGAGATGTTCAATTCTTCTAAATTAATAAGGTCTATTTATTGTTTGGGGATTCAGGAATGGTAGGTTTAGGGAAGAGGGAAGGTCCCTATTTCTATTTCAACCTAATTTCGCTTCAGAGGTTGAGGGCTCAGGTCTAGGGACCTGGGTCCCTGAAGATGTTGTGGAGTCAGGCTGGTGTAATTTCCTAATATAGAGAGCTTTTGAAGGTTTCAATTGAAAATCTTCTTGGGTGATTAGTCTTCCCCAAAGGGAAAAAATCTCTATCGACCAATATTGAGGAATGATGGCTAATGTGAGTTCTTCAGATCGATGAGGGATCACAGCAGGTTAAGATCAGTGGGATGATCTTCTCCCTTTCAGTTCAGAAGGGAAAAGAACCCCCTTTCAACTGTCCATCTGCTTTTCTTGGTTCTAGCCCCATCCCCCATTGCCAGCCAAAGTTCCATTTCTTGCCTGCATGAGGTTTCCTTGTAAATCAAGTCCTTGCAGTGCATTCTGTATCTCACTCATCCACATATGGCATACTCATTACCCTCTTTCATTTTCATCTATATTTGCTATCAGAAGTCACAATGTAATAGGATGAAGGGATACTATCCATATTTTTCAGCAAACCATTTCTTTTCCTCTGAATTTTTAAAGTGGGATTTCTAAGAGAAAAGAGAGATAGGCATGATCAGTACAACCAGATATCATAGGGAGGGACATGGACATCATGAGTGATGCTACCCAGTAGCTGAGGTGCCATGGAAGTGAGGTAACTCAGGGGAAGCCAGAATAGCCAAAAGAAAATTTCCAAGGTAGAATAGGTGGTGCACTGCAACCCGACTTTTCCTAGAATCTATAAAGCCTGCTAGAATTTCTATGGCTGATGAACCATGGAGATGGCATATATTTTACTCCATGTTTTCCTTTAAACTCAAACCTTAGGTGATGGTGGAGGGAGGGTGTGGTATAATCTTCTCCCATCTCCTTTTTTGAAATACATGTATGGATTGATTAGGGACATTTTGAATGCTTACATGTCTGAATTGATTGTTGTTTGTCTCTCGAACCGAGGATGACGAGTGTCTTTGTGCGTTTTTATGCACAAAGATACTTGTGCATGAAGATTTAAGTGGAAAAGTTGATGCACATAGACAGTCCCACTCTCTCGGCGTTGGAAGCCTGGGTCCATTGGCATGAAAGGTCGTTACACCTAGAGACTTCCTCAGCTGCATTGGATGGCCGTGTTGTCCTTTGTGCTCCATCATGCCCTAAGCACTCCACAGTGCCTTGCTGCGTCGCCCTCTCAGCCGTTGAACCTTCTTGTTGGTTTCTTCCGTCTATTCGGCCGAAGCAGTCTTCACATGCTGGGTGAGCAAAGCCCTGGTTCACCAGGGGTCGATGACCCGATGGCTACCCTCACAAGGTTTAGCTGGCCTGTTGAAGTCGTTGCCTGGGGTGTGGCCACTGCCACATGTTAGCAGCTACTGGGAGTTATAAATGAGAGCTGGGTGTTAGGTAGGGGTCAGAGGCTGGAGAGCTGCCCTAGGAGGGCACGACAAGCCCTCCGTACCAGAGATATTACCCCTCCCTGAGCACCCCATACACCCCTTGAATTGATTACACATAAGTAAATGCCCAACGAATAGGCTTTTCCATGACACGGAGACTCAGAACTAGCTATAGATAAAGATCTTATATCTCAGTACTTTAAACCATATTTAACTTCATTGCATAGATAAAATTAGGACCCAGCCAAAGAGGAGTAATCAAAGCTACACCTATGACCCTGGTGGTGGTGGCGAATTGGGAAGAGAAGGAGAATATACCAGTTGGAGATGAAAACTCTCTTCATGGTCAGTAGGAATAGTGTAACCTCTTAGAGAAGGGCTGCCTCTTACATGGTCCAGAGAGTAACTGATAAAGACAAGGGCTGCAATGATGGATTAAGTAGAGCTCACCCATTCGGCAATTTAGATACTGCACTCAGCTAGCTAAAGATCCCTGCTTCAATCAATCAATCAATATTTTTAAAAATGAATTTAGTTATTTGTTTGCTACATTAAAATACCCAGTTAAGTCCTTCCTTCCCTCCCTTCTCCCCATTAGAGAAGGCACTATATTTATGTGGCTCAATGATTAGGGAGCCAGGTCTAGAAATAGCAGCTATTGCATTCAAATCTGGTCTCAGATACTTCCTAGCTGGGTGAGCCTGGACAAATCACTTACCCCCATTGCCTAGCCCTTACCACTCTTCCACATTGGAACCAACCTGCAATGTTGTTTCTAAAGTGGAAGATGAAGGGTTTTGTTTTGTTTTGTTTTTGTTTTTTGTTTTTTTTAGTATGGATGGCAATAAAATGGATTTATATTTAATGATAACCTTGTAGTAAAAAAGACTAAAATTTATTAGTCATCTGAGGAGAAATTAGAGTTTCATATTGACTTAAAATTTTTTTAAACCCTTACTTTTTGTCAGAATTGATACTGAGCATCAGTTCCAAGGCAGAAGAGTGATACAGGCTAGGCAATGTGGGTTAAATGGCTTGCCCATGATCACAGAGCTGAGAAGTGTCTGAGGCCAAATTTGAACCCAGGACCTCCCATCTCCAAGCCTGGCCCTCTACTCACCTAGCCACCTAATTGCCCCAATATTGACCTTTTCAATAGTATTCACCCAGAGAGGAAAAACCTGTGCTAGAGGACTCATCTTACAAGGTCGTCTTATTTCAAAGAAAGCAGAAAGTTTGTTAAGATCTATAATTACTGTGCAATTAAATTTCCTTTTCCCTAGGTTCCTTTATCCCTATTGTAAAGCCAATAATTACTTAATTGATTGATTCATTCATTAAAAAACCACATTTATTCATTGCCTTCTAAATTCAAGACAAATGAAATCAATTGAATGCTTACTACACTCAAGTGTCCACTCAAGTTCCAAATTTGAGAATAGACTTAAGAATGGGTCTCTAGGAATTGTGTGTGGAAATATTCCTCATTGCTCAAAGAATTTGGCCCTGAGAATGGCCCTAAAATGTGGGAATTTTCCATATGACTTATGGGAAAGGTGTCACAATTTGGAAAGGACCCTGATAATGTAAGGCTCACCCAAAACATCATAGGGAAGGTACCTTAGAGGGCATTTAATACACCCTTTGCATTTTACAGATGAAGAACTAATGCTCCAAGAAATTAGGTAACGTGTCCATGGTCATTGAGGTAGAAAGAGAAAGAATCAGGATATAAAATGAGGACCTTTGACTCGGTTGACTCCAAATCTAGTGCTCTTCCTACTGAACAATGCTATATCTGTAGCCTGGAAATGATGTCACAATAAAACAAAAATAGTGGTGTTCAGTCTGGAGAAGAGAAGACTTTCAGAAAGAGGTGAGAGTGGGGCATAATAATCTCCATCTTCAAATCTTTCCAGGGCTTTCATATGGAAGAGAAATTAGACTTACTTTCTCTTGTTTCTTAAAAGTAAAAGTAAAAGTAAAACCAGTAGGCAAAAAATCACATGGAGATAGCTTTTGGGTCAACATAAGGAAATCTGCCTAACAATTAGAATGTTCTAATGTTCTAAAAGTAGAATGGGTTGCCTTGTAAAGTAATGAGTTTCTATTCTTCAGGAGCTTTCAAATGGAGGCTGGGTGACTACATGTCAGGGATATTGTAGAACAAATTCCTGTTTCTGCTATAGGTTGATCCCTGAAAGTCCCTTCCAAATTGGAGATTCAGTAACTATGAATAACTCTGTTAGGCAGCTAGATGGTGAAGTGGATAGAATGCTGAGCCTAAAGACAGGAAGATTCGTTTTCCTGAGTTCAGATTTGATACCAGATTTCCTAGCTGTTTGAACTTGGGTAAATAACTTAACCCTGGTTGCCTCAGTTTCCTCATCTGTAAAATGAAATGGAGAAGGAATAGCAAGTCACTCCAGTATCTTTGCCAGGAAAACCTGAAATGGAGTCACAAAGAGTTGGACATGACTGAAATGACTGAACCCCAATAACAACAAACTCAATTGAGGTACTACTACGTGAGGCTTTGAGAGCTTCTGATAATTTACATCTACCAGCTAGGTGCCCTGAGCTGGAGACAGTCAGACTGAAAAGTGACCAACTATCTAGATGAAAACTGAAACATTAAGATTTTCCCAAATTCAAAATTGTGTAAACAAAATGCCAAGACACCTGACCAACTTTTTCTTGTGTCTCAAAATGTCTTCACATGTTTTCCTTCTAACAATCTAGATTATTTCTTCTGCACAGCTTTCATGGCAACTCCACCCAACTGGCGTATGAGTGAAAGAGGCAGTGTGGGAAAGTTACCTGATCATCCATTCTCTGCTCTGCCATAACCTTAGCTGGATGACACTGAACTTCAATTCTCTGAACATAGCATCTCCAGCTGTAGAAGAAGGAGTTTCTAATATCCCTTCCAACCCTAATATTTTATGAATACTTTTCTGTTTTTCCTACCTTCCTCCTTCCCACTCTGTCTCATTCTCTTTCCTGATCTGTCTCTTTTTCTCCCCTTCTTTTCCTTTCTTTTCTCCCTTTGGTTTTTTTCTATCCAATCCTTTACACAAGGACTTTTATTTTCATCACCGTGCTATTTGTGCCAGGGAGTGTGATGCAAATAGTCACACAGGATTTGGGTTATGACTGAATAAGAATTGCCCCATTTGATTCTAGAAAACAACACAGCCTCTCTAAATTGAGTCTATTCAGTTTCTTGGCTTCTGAAGTTAAAGAACAAGTTGTCTTTGTGCAATGTTAATTACCTAAAGTTCAACCCCTCCATCTACCTCTCTCCTTCTCTGTCTGTTTCTCTCTCTCTATCTGTGTCTGTGCCTTTCTTTCTCTCCATCTGTCTCTGTCTCTGTCAGTCAGTCAGTCAGTCTGTCTCTCTTTCCTATCTCTATTTTTAAATTTTTTCTCTCTCTCAGTCTCTCTCTTAGCCTTTGTCCTTCTCTCTCTGGTTCTGTTTCTCTGTCTTTGTATTTCTCTCAATTTCTCTTTCTATATCCTTACCTTCAAGGAATCCACATTCCAATAGGGGAGACAACATGCAATAAATATGTACATGTGAAATATATACTGCATCAATGGGAAGAAACCCAAGAGGGAAAGCACTATAGCAAGGAGAGGATTCCTGGAAAAGACCTCTTGTAGAAAGTGAGATGTGAGTGAACTGACTTAAAAGAAATAAAGAGGTAGCGGTAAGGAGAGAGAACATTTTACACATAATGGAGAGCCAGTGAAAAGATATAGTTAGAAAACTCTGTGCTGTGTACAAGAATAGCAGGGAGGTTAATGTCACTGATATGTATCCTTCCATCCACTCAATGAAGGGAAGTCAAGTGTAAGAAGGCTATAAAGGTAGGAGGGAGCCAGGTTATAAAGGGGCATAAAATCCAAACAAAAGATTATGTATTTACTCTTGGGAACCACTGGATTTTATTGAGTAGCATGGGCAGATCTGTGCCCATTTCATTAGATGAGTGGAGGATATATTGGAGGAGAGAGACTTGAGAGTGATCAATCAGCAGCCTATTGCAATAGTTCAGATGCGAGCTGATGAGAACCTGCACCAGAGTGAAGGCGGTGTTAGAGAAGAAAAGGAGATTTATCTGAAAGATGCTGTGAAGTTACTATTCCACATAATTGGGGAAATAAAAAAAAATTAAATATTGTGAAGGCAGAATTGATATGACTTGGTAATAGGTTGGATATGGGGAAGGAGTAAATGATGTGAGAGTGAAGAATGAAGAACTCTTAGGTTGCAAGCAGAGAGACTTAGAGGACAATGTTCCTTTTAACAGCTATAGAGAAGTTGCAAAGAGTGGAAGGTTTGGGTAGAAAAACAATGAATTTAGTTATGGACATTTTATAAATGGGACATTCAGTTTGACCTGTCCAATATGCGATTGGTGATGTGAAATTAGAGGTCAAGAGAGAGGTTGAAGGCTGAAAAAATAGAAAGATGGAAATTGAACTCATGGGAGTTGATGTGATCACCAGGCAAGAAAGTATAGATCTAGCAAAGAAAATTGAGGAGTCAGACACATAGGAAGAGAACTTAGAGTCACAGAGAACTAGAGAGAAGAGAGTATTGAGAAGAGCAGAGTGATTGACAATATCAAAAAGAGGATAAGGATTGAGAAAAGACCATTAAATTTAACATTGAAGAGATCAATAACTTTGGAGAGAGAAGTTTCAGTTGAATGACGAGTTCAAAAAACAAACCACAAAATGCTTAAAAGGGAATGAGAGGAAAAGAAGTGTAAACATTGAGTTTTGATAATTTTCTCAAGGAGTTGAGTCAAGAAATGGAGGGGCAATAAATCACAATAGCTAACATTAATTGTTAGATCATTGTTTCGAAGATCCAGGGAAGAGCAGCAGAGTGGCACAGTGAATAAAGAACCAAACCTAGAGTTGGGAGGACTTAGATTCAAATCTAGCTTCACACACATCCTACCTGTGTGATACTGGGCAAGTCATTTAAAACCAATTGCCTAGCCTTTACTACTCACCTGCCTTAAAATAAATAGACAAAGGGTAAGTTGGGGTTTTTTTTGTTTGTTTGTTTTCTTAAAGTGGCTCAGTGGATTGAGAGCCAGGTCTAGAGATTTGAAGTCTGGGTTCAAATTTGGTCTCAGACACTTCCTGGCTGTGTAACCCTGGGCAAGTCACTTAACTCCAATTGTCTAGCCCTTAATGCTTTACTGCTTTGGAACCAATACACAGTATTGATTCTGAGATAGATGGCAAGGGTTTAAAAACAAAAGAATGGAGGAGACACAATTGTGTTTGGAGGCAGCAGGTAAACAGGGAAAGATTAGTGAGAGTAGAGATGATAGAGGAGGATATCTACCTTTAAAAAAGTGGGATGGAATGGGTGTACATACACAAAGAGAAGTACCATCTCTGTGTGTGAGACAGGAATGAAGATGATGAGGTAAGACATCTCATTGCTGTGAGATGAGGAGGTCAAGATGCAGATGAAGCTCTCCTCAAATTGAAAGGAGTAGATGATATTTGGATTTTATTTGAAGATGTAGTCCATGGTAAATAATATCAAGAGTACAAATAGTGGAAAATATTTCTCTTTTTTCTTAAAAAAAAAAAACCCTTAATTTCCATCTTATTATCAATACCCTGTCTTGGTTCCAAGGCAGAAGAGGGGTAAGGGCTAAGCAATGGGAGTCAAGTGGCTTGCCCATGGTCACAAAGCTGGGAAGTATCTAAGGCCAGATTTGAACCCAGCACCTCCCATCTCTAGGACTGGCTCTCAATCCACTGAGCTACCCAGCTGCTTCTAAATACTCTCTTTGAACTATCATGAAGTGTACGGAGGATATTCTAGTGACATATTGAGACTATTCTATGTTCATACATTAGCTATTGGTAAATAAAAACTCTATGTGTATAATATTGTCCTCTAAGACCTCTTAGAATCAGCCATGGCATTGGCAATGCTTCCTCCTGAAGCATAGCATCTTTGCTGGATAGGTGACTCAACTCTACCTACTCCTCCATTGAGAAACAGGAAGGATATCTGTAGGCTTTTGGATATGGTGGATATGAATTTAAACTAAAATGAAAAGAAGAGAAAGATCATAAATATCTATAAATTTGAAAATCACATTAAGCAGAAGGTTCTTTCATTTCTGTTTGCTATCAGCTTGGATAAATGGGTTTACTTGCTACATGTGTTTTTGTGTTACTGGAATTAAGAAGGGAGTCAAGCCTTAGATATATAACTTGGCGTACTCCTCCATTGAGCAATTGCCATCAAGAACTCAGTTTGAGCTGAAAAATTAATTCTCCTAGTCCAGGGTTGTGTTGGAACTAGCTCTTGCTAACTCATGAGGGCTGATTGTTAAATTTTAACTATGAGCATTTGTACCTTGGAAATCAGCAAACTCTATAAATCATGACTTGTTTTGTTGGTTACATAGATTTAAAGTGACAGGGAAAATGTTAATAATGGAGACTAAACTTAGGTGTGTGATGTGTACATTCCCCTGTCCCCTAAGAGCTAGTTGTTACATTTACCAGCATATCTCTGCCCTAGATTAACAATATTTGGAGAGCAGATAGAAAAAAAATTTTTAAACTCTTACCTTCTGCCTTATAATCAATACTATATAAGAATGGGAGTAGTGGTAAGGGCTGGGCAATGGGAGTTATGTGCCTTGCCTAAGGGTGCACAATTAGGAAGTGTCTAAGGTCACGTTTGAACCCAGGACCTCCCATTTCCAGACCTGGCTCTCTATCTACTGAGCCACTTAGCTGCCTCTGCAAAGAGATATAATTCTACCCCAGTACTCTGTCTTTCTGAGGAGAGCAGAGTGGTCAGCCTCTGGCCCCAACCTCCTTCTTCCTTTCTTGACAGAAATCAGTACTTCTTAGAGAAGGGTTGGTAGAGACTCTAAAGATATCTATTCATACTCTATGAGTTATGGGCAAAACACAAGCCATCCCTTATAGCAATTATACTCAAAGTCCAAGTTGTTTCTAAACAAATCTTCAGAATATGGGTAATAAAAATAAAATTGGTCTCTTAATGTAATGGATGTCTACACAGAATATATTGTGTTCTACACATATTCTGTGGGTTGACTTCCTCATTCCTATCTGCTATTGGCTACCAGTTCCTCTTTAAGCAAAAAAAAAAATGCAAAACTCATAAATATTTTTAAATATTACACATAAGACCAGTTATTCACTCATTCAGATGGCACATATTCTAAACAGAACAGAGCTCACAGTAAATCAGCCCAATTGGACTCTTGTGGCATCAGCCTATCCAGTTCCCCACTCACCAGTATTGTGTCATCCAGTTGGATCCCAACAGCTCTCCCTACACAGCAAAGCAACTGCAAAACCAGTCCTTCCCCTTTCTGCATTTACCCCCCAAGCCAGAGGTGGGTAGCAGAGAGCAATGGACACAATCTCTTAAACTCTAGGTAGTTGTGAAGGACAATAGCTGGAACTTTAGTCCTTATTCAACAAATTAGGAACTAGTTACTGAAGCCTTTTTATCAGTTGTGTGCTTCTGCTGCTGGTTTCTTCAAATAGCACTAGTTCCAATAGAATTTAGGGTTTCCTGCTGAGCCTTCAGTCTCAGCCTCTCTCTCAGCCTCACATTCTACAGAGGTTTAAATCATTGCCTCCTGGTAGTGACTCACCTTTCTTTTTTGAAGTAATAAGTAATCAAAATTTCCCTAGGAAATCTATAGTCCTTATTTTTTCTGTTCTCGTTTCCCCAACAGTTATATCATTTTCCTTGTCTTTTTAAAAAAGTTTTATTCTAGGAAAGGTAGGAAGAAAGGAAATAATTATAATAGGCATTTATATAGTAGAACTGTGCTAAATTACTTGGCAAATTACCTCATTTTATCCTCACAGAAACCCTGTGTGGTAGGAACTATTATTATCCTTATGTTACATTAGGGAAACTGAGGCAAAAGGAGGTTAGTAAGTTTATGAGTTCAAATTTGAACTCAGGTCTTCCTGGCTCTCTATTCACAGGGCCATCTATCTGCCTTAATAAGACCATATTAAGCCTTAAAGCAGTAATATGCAAATGAGCCGAGGGGCCATCTTGTTCTGAGGAACTGGGTTTTCAAAATCACCTTCAAACATATTCTATATCCTCAAAAATTGTTCCTTTACACACACATTTTATCATTTTAAAATAAATATTAGTCCTTTGCCCCTTTACATGGTCACAATGTTCATATAGAAATGAAGCCTGACTCAACTTTTATAATGTGATTCAAATCTTTACATTTGTACCAGAGTTCATTTTCTGTTCCAGACTGCTCAAGTCCCATCCAAAATCTATTTATTTACAGTATATATTTTATATATGATGTATATAGCATATATAAAAATAACTATACAGCAGCACTTTTAATTAAAACAAAGTTATTTTCTTATTCCTTTTAGGCATCAAGCTGTTCAATTATTTTTTTTTAAACCCTTATCTTCTGTCTTAGAATAAATACTGGGTATTGGTTCTAAGGCAGAAGAGTGGTAAGGGCTAGCCAATGGGGGTCAAGTGACTTGTCCAGGGTCACACAGCTAGGAAGTGTCTGAGGCCATATTTGAACCCAGGACCTTCCATCTCTGTCTCTGACTCTCAGTCCACTGAGCCACCCAGCTGCCCCCAAGCTGTTCATTTATTATTAAAGGGGTATGGTCTTACATCTTTTGCCAATTAATACAACCCTTTGCAAAAGTATTTTCTTATAGCACTAAAGTAATTCCATATAAAAGGGTAGTATTTTTGTTTGTGTATGTATGTGAAATCCTCACTTTCTGCCTTAGTAACAACTCTAAGACAGGAGAGCAAGAGCAAGGCAAATAGGGCTAAGTGACTTGCTCATAATCACACAGCTAGGAAGTGTCTGAGGCCAGATTTGAACCTAAGACCTCCCTCTCTCCAGGCCTGGCGCTCTATCTTCTGAGCCAGCTAACCACTCCAGAATAATACTTTAAAGAAACAGTACCTTACATGATCAAAAGAAGTAAATTCAACCTCTTAAGGATCACTAAAACTTGATGGGATGTGACATGACTAAACTATGGCAGTAAAAAGGTATAGCTTATTCAAAAGAGACAGAACAGATCAAAACATCAGTGGAGTGAAATGCTTTATCAAGATGCTATTTTCCAGTGAAGATATCCATGAACGCAGAGTGGGAAGTACAGTATGGAGTATGTGGGTGAGGATCAATAGAGGGAGAAACAGAAATGACCTTGTGATAGAACCATACTATAGATGACAAGACCATCAGAAGAAGAAATGAATGAGTTTTGGACACAAATCACGAAGCTGGTAAGTAGACATAATTTCGTAGTGATGGATTTCAAAATACAGATATTTGCTAGAATTCTGTCACTTTCTCAGAAGAGCAGATAAAATGCTTTTTATTTGTCAACATTAATTTCATCATCCTAAAATAGGAGACAATGATAGAAACTGCTATTCTGAATTTATTTCTTCAGAACAGGGGGAACTGTTTGCCACTTCAACTACTGTGCTTACATTTCTGGGGATTAAATCAACAAATAGACAGAGGATTACAATTCAATCTTCATAACCCATCTCAATTCTTCTCTCTCTGGGACTGGACTTGGAATTGGGAAATCCAAGTTCCAATATACAAGATCCACTACTTACTAGCAAGTGACTTAATTTCTAGGTGCCTCACTTTGCTTATGTTAAATTTAATTGTGGTTGGACTCTGAATATTTATATAGGTGGTCACCAGGGATTTAATTTCTAAATCCCAAAATGAATTACTAAAGTAAATGGAATTTATGGTAGTTTATTTACAATAGAGGGAAGATATTAAGGAAGAGAGAAAAGGAGAGAGAGAGAGAGAGAGAGAAAGAGAGAGAGAGAGAGAGAGAGAGAGAGAGAGAGAGAGAGAGAGAGAGAGACAAAGAGACAGAGACAGAGAGACAGAGACAGAGACAGAGGCAGAGACAGAGAGAGAGAGAGAGAGCTCTGGCTTCCACTGATACCAGTTAGAAATTCTAAGCCCCGGCCAGGGGAAAAGAGACTCAAGAGGATGGGCCTTTCCTGGAGGCTTCATGCCTCCAGAAAGGCGGGATCACTAAGTCAGCCTTTCACTCACCAAAGGTGACCATTTAAAAAGAAAGCAGTCTGAAGTCTCCTGCATGAATTCCTCTAGGGTCGAGTTCCTCTTCCAGTCTCTCCTCAAGTGTCTGTCCTCCAGTCTTTACTCCTAGTAAGAGTTCTTCCATCTAATTCGAATGCACAAATCTCCCTTCTTTTGGCCTCTGGTCCTCTTTTTAAAGATCTTTTTCTCTTGTGTCATCTCCCCTAAATTTCATATCTACCAATCACAGTAGACGCTCTGCTCTAGGACTGTCAAGAAGACAATTAGTAGATTCTAATTTGTAACCCACTATTGCTCACATGGGTCACAGACTTCCCACCTCATGATTAAGTGGGAGATTTACACCCTTGGTGATCAGATCTAATATGGGCAGATCTTTCCACTCAACTTCAAGTACTGTACTTACTTTTCTGGGGATTAAATCAACAAATAGATAGAGGATTACAATTTAATCTTCATAATCAAGGAAGAGCTAAGTACCTTCATTGTTACAATCAAGGGAGAGCTAAATTCAATCTTCACAATCCCCCCCCCCCATGATCATTGGGAGACTAGTGTCCCCACTGATCATTTAACAGAATCATTTTGTAGTCCTAAAACCTTCTAACTACAGATGTATACAATATTTCAGTTTCTAAAAGGAAATTACAATAGTTAGGGATAAATAGAAAAGAGAAAAGCAAAACCAATGTTTTGCTAGATGCATTGACAAAAATGCCAAATTAGGGAGCAGTTCCCTTTGGCATAAAAATTTACATTTACAATTTTGTTCAATCAATTGCACCCAAAAGTTAATTCTCAATCTTCTTGATGCAGTGTAAGTTTCTGCAAATATCTTTTTTTCAAAGAGTTCATTCTTCTGGATTAAAGGAGTTAGCAAACTTCTTTTCCTGAAATTCTTCTCAAACAAAATTTTAAATATTGTATTTTTAAAAGTAAAAATACAATACAACCCCCCCCTCAAAGAGGCTATTTATCAACACCCAGATAACTCAAAATGATTGAGTTATGGAGTGTATGAGTCAATTATCAAAATAAAAAACCAAAAACATATAAATGAAAAAAATAGAGGAAAAAATTGAGTTTTTGAGGGAAATAAAAAACCAAAATCAGAATCAAAATATCAAAAACTATGTATATCAAATTTCTGAATTAAAAAAGAATAAATTCATAACAGGCTCTTGTTTTTAGGGTCCAATTAAAGTAATTTTTATGCCACAAGTCTATAGGAGAAAATGCCGTAATGTTGTATTTACCCATTATAAGTCAGGATTACAGGAAGTTGCCATAATATAAGAGAGATAAAAAACAACTAGATTTTTGTGCAAAAGGGGAAATGTCATTCCTTAGTCTGCTCTATAAAGTGGGGATAACTTTTGTCTTAACTCCCACAGAGTTTTAATAAGCAACAAATGAGTGCCTGGATTCAAAAGTACTGTGAGCTTTCATTCTTTTTATTTTATTTTATTATTTTTTAAAATTAATTTATTTAGTCAATTTAGAACATTATTCCTTGGTTACAAGAATTTCATTATTTCCCTCCCTCCCCTCCTTCCACCCTTCCCACAGCCAACAAGCAATTCCACTGGGTATTACGTGTTTCCTTGGTCAGAACCTATTTCCATGTTGTTGATATTTGCATTAGGATATTTATTTAGAGTCTACATCCCCAACCATATCCCCTCAACCCATATAATCAAGCAGTTGTTTTTCTTCTGTGTTTTTATTCCCACAGTTTTTCCTCTGAATATGGATAGTGATTTTCCTCGTAGGTTCCTCTTAGTTGTTCAGGATCACTGCATTGCCACTAATGGAGAAGGCCATTAAATTCGATTGCACCACAGTGTGTCAGTCTCTGTGTACAATGTATTCCTGGTTCTGCTCCTTTCACTCTGCATCAATAACTGGAGGTTGTTCCAGTCTCCATGGAATTCCTCCACTTTATTATTCCTTTGAGCACAATAGTATTCCATCACCAACATATACCACAATTTGTTCAGCCATTCCCCAATTGAAGGGCATCCCCTCATTTTCCAATTTTTTGCCACCACAAAGAGCGCAGCTATGAATATTCTTGTACAAGTCTTGTTCCTTATTATCTCTTTGGGGTACAAACCCAGTACTGTGAGCTTTCAGAGGTGAAACTGTAAAGGCTATATTATATGCCTATAAAAACATCATTCTTGTGATCATTCAATTAAAGAGACAACAACGATTTACTGAAAAGAGCATTTGGGGGTAGCTAGGTGGCTCAGTGGATAGAGAGGCAGACCTAGAGATGGAAGGTCCTGGGTTCAAATTTGACTTCACACAAATCCTACCTCTGTAACCATAGGCAAGTTACTTAATCCTCATTGCCCAACCCTTACAGAAGGTTTTGTTTTGTTTTGTTTTGTTTTGTTTTGTTTTAATCTTGGGGTCAAAAGACTTCAATTCAAGAACCAGTTCAAACTATAAGCTATGGTGATCCTGGGTAACAAACTTTCTGAGTCTCAGCTTTCTCCTCTCTCAAATGGAGATAATTATACAGGTACTACCTCTCTCGGGGGGCTGTTTTAAGGAAAATATTTTGTAAACCTAAAGGAAGTATAAGCTATTATATTATTGTCAGCTCCATTTTGTTAAGGATGTTCTGTAAAGTCCATGGTAGGTGACAGAGAAGATAATGCCTTCTCATGAGCTATGTATTTCTTCTATTTTTGGAGAAAGAATTGCCTCCAGATTAACTCCTTGCCTCACTGTAGGTGGTGTGGCAACATTCTTAACAAATAATGAACAATGGGAAACCACCCCAAATCCTCCTAGTGTTTAAGCTGGCCATGAACCCAACAACTTCTAGACCCTTCTCTCTTGTGATCATCTCTTCCCAGAGAACTTGAGCCAAAATTAAGCACTTACAACCTCGAGACCTTCCAAAAGATGCCTCCTGGAGCCAAGAATCAAATCCTTGGAGAAAGCTCAGGCCAGGCTTGTAGGCAGGAATTCTGTATAATGAGGCCCCAGAAAATAGCTACAGGGGCACATAAATTTTTAAGTCTATGGGAAGGGATGTAGGGAACTTCCAACTGGGGCCCAGTTATCCCTAATGAAGCAACGGCCCTCAATACCCCCAGGGTGGTTATGATCCGCATTCATCTCATTTACATATGCCTGTGAGGGGAGCATTTCAGGACTATAAGAGATACCCCTTTGCCTGGCTCTGTCTCCTGTCCCCTTGCAAGGGTCATGGTCACTTGTAATTTTGACATCATGGTTTTTTTCTCCTCTAGAACTGTCCAACATTCATTTCCCTGGGATCAGTATTGAAAGACCTTCCAGGAATAGGCCATGCAAATGTTTATAATTCTGCTTAATTATGCTAGAAGATTGCCAGCATAGAGAAATGTATAATTATGCCATATAAAGTAAAAATCGATTCCAGAGCACGACCCCCTTCTGTTTCCCAAATGTTTCTGAGTGAATGGCTATTGACCTGGAGCCAACGCTCCTTCCCTCTTCTCTTTCTCCTCTTCTTTCTTCGTTCATCATTGTCTACCCCCTGCTTTATTCCCTTGGCTCCATAAGACAAAGCCACCAGCAGTGAGGGGAAATACCAGAGAAACATTTTGACAGGATACAGGGGAAATCTCCCTAACATTTAGTTGTGCACAGATGGGCTGGGCTGCCACTGGGTGGGTGAATTCTCCATCTTTAGAAGTCTTCAAGTGAAGCTAGATGAATGTCTCTTGGAGATGTAGTAGGGAAATTCCTATTAAAGCCCAGATTAGCCTAGATCACTTCTAAGGTGTCCTCTGAGATCCTGTGTGAGTCTAGGGGACCTGCGTTCCTTTCTCTTGCTCTCTTTACCCATCATTGTCATTCCCTATTCACTTTCTGCTTCTTCTGGTCTCTGTTAACCCAATCTCCCATCTCCTTCTGCCTACATATTCAATTCTACTCAGTACAGCAAATGGTTATTAATAAATAATATTTATTATTATTTTTTAAAAATATAAACAGACAGGACCCACCATCAAGGAAATACTTGCTCCTGAGGAGATATTATCTATTTGCTCTCCTAGCCCTGTTCCTGACTTTTTCTTTGGAATTGACACAAGCACTGGTTCCAAGGCAGAAGAGCGGTAAGGGTTAGGCAGAATATTGCATATACTTCAATTATTATATTTGTTTTTGCTTAACTTTTTCCTCAAAAAGAGGATTTGATGGATCAAGTGATTGTGAAGTGATAGTAATTTTTCAAAGTATCAATTTTTAGAATCAACTGTGGCATCAGGGACAGCTAAGTGGCACGGTGAATTGAGAGCCAGGCTTAGAGATGGGAGGGTCCTGGGTTCAAATGTGACCTCAGATGCTTTCTAATGTGTGACTATGGGGTGCCACTTGAAATAGAAGAATATGTAAACTGGATGGAAACTATTACTTATTGAAATAGAATAAGGTAAACTGAGGCGAAACTGTTTCTTCAGCAATGACTGCTGTCCTCTGGCTTGTGACTAGAGAGGACTACTAAGGGAACCTGAAACTGCTTATTGGTAATGGAGGTAGGAATTCGAGAAATGCTGAGGATGCCACACAAGGATACTAGTACATAGAGGAACTGCCATCAAGGGAATGCTCTAGGGTCTGCTCTGGGGTTTGCCTACTGATCCCTACTGATGGCTGATGGATCAATCTGTTTCCTAACCTCCTTCCTCCCTCACCCTCTCCCTTAAACAACCCTCTTCCTCCTGCCATCCTCTCCTCCCAATTCTTCCCTCTCCCCCCACCCCCAAGTGAACTATAATAGATACTAGTTTTCTTTCTCAGGTAAGGGGTTTATTGTGATAACAGGATGGGAAACTGAGGTGAGAGGGATGAGGATTTCCCTAAACTACAGGGATAATTTTAGGAAGGTTTGAGGAAGTAGTCTAGTCACAAATTGTGATTCTAAGACAGTTAGGGAGATGGAGGACAATAGCCTTTTAAGATCTTCTTTCTTCTTCTTCACAAAAAAAAAAAAAAACCAGTAAGGTCTCTCAGCTTAACCCCAGAAAGAAAGAAAGTTCAAAATCTCTCCTTCAGCCTGGCTTGTCTCCTTTCTCAGCTTCAACCCCAGAGAAAAACAAAGTTCAAAGTCTCTCAGTTTCTCCTGGTCAGCTAAACTCTTAAATAGACCACCAACTCAAAAGCCAAGTTTCTCCTTCTTGTCAACTTCAACTGTCCAAAACAAGAGAACCCCCCAAAACCAAGTCAGCCTCACAAGAGTCTTTCAGCCAGGTTTCCAACCGAGAGAGAGAGAGAGAGACAGAGACAGAGAGACAGAGACAGAGACAGAGAGAGACAGAGACAGAGACAGACAGACAGACAGACAGACAGAGACAGACAGACAGAGACAGACAGAGAGAGAGAGACTCCAAGCCCCTCCCCCTGTCAGCTCAAACTGCCAACTCCTGGGAACATTCCATTTGGAACCCTGGTTCTTGCATCTTGGTTTACAAGTCCTCTCCATGCCTCTACTACATCACTTAACCCCCATTACCTTACCCTAATCATTTTTCTGCCTTGGAACCAATACTCAGTATTGATTCTAAGGCAAAAGGTAAGGGTTTTTAAAAAGATCAACTATTGTATGGAGTGACTCGTTCAAGGTTCCATGGATTTTTAGTGGCAAACTGGCACTTGAATGCAGGGGTTTCTGATTTTTTGTCCTTCTGCTCTTTCCATATCACCATGCCACCTCTTAGAAAAATACATACTCGAATCCAAATATTCAATCTCAATTACGAAAGTATTAACATCTAACCCAGTTCAGGATTTTAATATTAATCTATTTTTATGTCTTTCACATGAATCATCCATTGGAGATTGAACACTGGTTCCTGTGTTATTTTCAGGGGAGATATTTTAATATCTGCTCAAGGGGACAGAAAGAGTTAATGGAAAATCAAGAGTCTAAAGCAGCTTTCCCATTCCTACTCTAAAACTCTTAGCTCCTGGGATAGATCTGGAGCCCCACATTCTTACTCATACTCTGTTCAATCTCTTTTCTTTTCTTTTCTGTTCTTTTCCTTTCCTTTCCTTTCCGTTTTCTTTTCTTTTCTTTCTTTCTTTCTTTTTTTAAGGCAAACAGGATTAAGAGATTTGCCCAGGATTACCCAGCTAGTAAGTGGCTGATGCTGGATTTGAACTCATATTTTCCTGACAAGCCCATTACCTATTCACTGTTCCTAACCCCCATCTAATTTCAAAACTAAAGTTTTCTTCATAGGGGCAGCTGGGTGGCTCAGTGGATTGAGAGCCAGGCCTAGGGACGGGAGGTCCTGGGTTCAGATCTGACCTCAAATGCTTCCCAGCTGTGTGACCCTGGGCAAGTCGCTTGACCCCCATTGCCTAGCCCTTACCATTCTTCTGCCTTGGAGCCAATACACAATATTGACTCCAAGATGGAAGGTGAGGGTTTTAAATAAATAAAGTTGCCTTCATAGAAAGCAAATCATGGACACGAAATGTACTAATTTCATATCTAAAATTAATCAAGTGAATTACAAAACTGAATAAGAGTATGTTCTTTCCTTTTATTGGCCACAAATAGCTATTTCAGTAAATACTCTTAATCCTAGTGGGATTTTCATTATTCCTTGCTTAATAAATCAAAAATGAAGCCCCTGAACTACAGACACAAGAATTGCAATGTGTCAGGGCAGGGCAGAAAACCAATACTAATATTTGCACAAAAGACTAAACTAGAGAATAAAAAATAAAAAAGGGCCAAAGGACTTTTACTTTTTACTTTTACTTCAAAAGTAAATGTTTTGCCAAGAAAAGCTAGAGGCAATATACCTGAACTGTGAGGAAAGCTGGAACCAGTGTACCCTGGGCCTTAGGCACAAACTCCCAGGGTTTTCTTCATATTCTTGGATCTATATTCTTCTCAGGGCTAAAGATTGGAAGGGGGAATGCTAAATCTTAGAGAAGTCCATGAAAAGTGAATATGGAAAAGTAGGTGCTTGGCTTGAGGAGAAGACGCTACTGATGCAACAGATCTCTACATCAGGCACCACCAATACACGACTGTGCCTATTCTTTCCAAATCTTATTCCACTATTTCCTTACATGATTGTCTTCACTATTTCCTGAATATGCCATGCCGATTCCATCCTGTAATACTTTGCTCCAGCTCTCCTTGCTACCTATCCCTGAGAGTACTTTGTTCCCATGCTCTCTACTTATTGAAATGCTAACCATCCCCAATAGCCATCACAAGTTCAGATTCTTCCAGTTAGTCTATCTGACTAATTTTCCCTTTCTCTGAATGGTTTAGTACAATATTTAGGGGGTGTTTTCTCAAGCCAACGCACAGGACAGGCTGTCTGGTACTAAGGCACTCCATGGATTTGCAGCATGTAAAACCAGAGCTTATGGGCCCCCCAAAATGTGTTTATTTTTCATAATCAATGAGAAGACATGGTTAGCAAAAAGCATTTAATGAAATGGTATAACAAGAAACAAGAAAACATTTCCCCTTTAAACCTGGAGCATCCTCTCCCACAAATACAAACAAAATCAGTGGGATGGCTGGTCACACACATAGAACATATATGAAGAGGCTCACACTTAGGGAAAATAAGGAACCAGTACACACATGTGGAAAAAGAACATATTGGATGTAAGCATGAAAAAGAAGGCATATAGGGAATTGAGGCAGGTCAAATAAAGTCATTAAGAATTTATTAAGGGCAACTAAGTGATTCAGGTAATAGAAAGCCAAGTCTAGGAGATGGAAGGTTCTGTCCTAGTTGAAATCTGGCCTCAGACACTTCCTAGCTGTGTGTCCCTGGGCAAGTCACTTAATTCCCACTGACTAACCCTTACTGCTCTTCTGCCTTGAAACCAAAACTTACTAGTAACTATTCATAGATAGAAAGTCAGGGTTTTAAATTAAAAAAAAAATTGTTGCTGTATTGTATTATACCCTGGAAATTCAAAGAAAGGCAAAAACAATCCCTGATTTCAAAGACTTCCTATTCTAAAGGGAGAAATATATGTAAACAATAATTAATATACAATAGAAAAGGTTAGGGAAAAGGTTCTGGATGCTGGAAAAATAGGTCTGAAACACATCTCCATAAATATAATCAAATCCAGGCTGATGCTATTGTTGAACAAAACAGGATGGAGAGAGAAGGGCAGGTCTTGAGGGCACCAATAGTTCAGTAAATATAACCTAAATAAAGCCAAAAGAAATGAGACTAAGAAGGAAGGGTAGGGAGGAGGAGAGTCAAGAAAGAGCAGAATCACTAACACCTAGAGAGAAAAGAATATCAAGGAGAAGGCAGTGATCAACAGGGTCAAAGACTATAGAGAGGTCAAGAAGAATAAGGATTATGAGTTATTGGATTTGTTGATAAATAGATCATTGACAACATTGAAGAGAATAATTTCTGTTGAATGATGAGATAATAAGTCAAAATGTAGAGAGTTAAAAAAGAGAAAGGAAGTGAAAGCAATGATTGTAGATGGCCATCTCAAGGATTTTAGCTCCAAAAGGGAAGGGAGATACAGAATAACAATCAGATGGCATGGATGAATTTTCTTAGGGAAAGGAGATACATGGTCATTCTTAGAGTCCTCAGAGGACAATAGACAAGGAAAGATTGAAGACTGGTGAGAAAATAGAACAGTCTTCTAGAGAAGACAGAGTGGACTCATTTTTTTTTTTACAAAGAAGGGTTTGCCTTTGCAAGGAGAAGGGCTCTTCATGTGAAACAGGGTTGAAGGAAAAGAAAGTGGGCAAAAGCATCTGAGGGATATATGATGAAGAAGACTAAAGAAGAGAGACCTTTCAGCTCACTTAATAACTCTGATTAAAAGCAGTCCATAAAGTCATTCTGTAAGGTCAGATAAGCTTAGATAATTAGCAGATCTAAGAAGCCCATACCTTCTTAGTTGGTCTGTAAAGTTCCAATTAGGGCATCTGAGAAGCCCATAAGGAATAATATGGGTAATCCTTAGGTTCATCTCAAAGATCAGGCAGTTGCTTGCCTGGTGACTGTAAAATAAATTATTTCGATTACATCAAACTAAAAAGATTTTGTACAAACAAAACCAATGCAACCAAAAATAGAAAGGAAGCAACAAATTGGGAAACATTCTAGATAACAAAAACCTCTGACAAAGGTCTAATTACTCAAATTTATAAAGATCTAAATTAATTGTACAAAAAATCAAGCCATTCTCCAATTGATAAATGGGCAAGGGACATGAACAGGCTGTTTTCAGCCAAAGAAATCAAAACTATTAATAATCACATGAAAAAATGATCTAAATCTCTTATAATCAGAGAGATGCAAATCAAAACAACTCTAAGGTATCACCTCACACCTGGCAGATTGGCTAACATGACAGCAAAGGAAAGTAATGAATGCTGGAGGGGATGTGGCAAAGTAGGGATATTAATTCATGCTGGTGGCGTTGTGAATTGATCCAACCATTCTGGAGGGCAATCTGGAACTATTCCCAAAAGGCACTAAAAGACTGCCCTTTGACCCAGCCATAGCACTGATGGGTTTGTACCCAAAAGAGATAATAAGGAAAAAGACTTGTACAAGAATATTCATATCTGCGCTCTTTGTGGTGGCAAAAAATTGGAAAATGAGGGGATGCCCTTCAATTGGGGAATGGCTAAACAAATTGTGGTATCTGTTGGTGATGGAATACTATTGTGCTCAAAGGAATAATAAAGTGGAGGAATTCCATGGAGACTGGAACAACCTCCAGGAATTGATGCAGAGTAAGAGGAGCAGAACCAGGAGAACCTTATACAGAGACTGATACACTGTGGTACAATTGAATATAATGGACTTCTCCATTAGTGGCAATGCAGTGATCCTGAACAACTTGGAGGGATCTATGAGAAAGAATACTATCCACATTCAGAGGAAACACTGTGGGAGTAGAAACACAGAAGAAAAACAACTGCTTGATTATGTGTGTTGAGGGGGATATGATTGGGGATGTAGACTCTGAATGAACATCCTAGTGCAGACATCAACAACATGGAAATAGATTCTGATCAAGGACACATGTAATACTCAGTGGAATTATGCATCAACTATGGGAAGGGTGGGGGGAGATGAGGGAGGGAAAGAATATAATTCTTGTAACCAAGAAATAATGTACTAAATTGACTAAATAAAATAAAAAAATTTTTAAATAAAATTACACATTACTTAAAAAATAAAGAGGGAGATGGATTTATTGATCTCTAAGATCTTTTCTGAATCTTTTCAAAAAAGGTATGATTCTCTGATCTTCAGTCAATATCCAACAAGCTAACGAGTGATTTCCAAGTTCTAGTCATTGTGCTAAATACTGGGTATAGAAATACTAGGAACAAGGAAAACAGTACCAACCTCCAAGGAGTTCACATTCTAATGGGGTTGGGGAAGTAGCATGTGAAAGGGAGCTGTAAGCATAGCAGGTGTCACGGTGGTGGAGAAAATGTTACCTACACTTAGGTATAGTGATGAAGTTTGGGGAATTAGAAGCAGAGGTGTGAGGGGAATAAAGGAAGGTTGGTCTAGACATTCTCTAAAACAGAGGCTCCAAGGGAATCTAATAAATGAGAGAAGGGGGAGAAGCCATGACAAAGGTATAGGAATGGTCCAGAGTGAGAAGGTCTACAACTCTTCATCAGACCAGCTTTTTGAATACTTGAATAAAGCTATCCTGTCTTCCTTCAGTCCTCTCTTTATCAGGCTAACAAAATATCCTCATTTCTTTCATTGTTTCACATAAGACTGGATCTCAAGGCCTTTTATCATCTTGATTATCTTCTTCTGTATATGCACCATATTTTTAATGCCTTTAAACCGTGGCTGCAAGAAATAAATATAATATTCGAGATGTGGTTTGCTGTGGCAGAGTACAAAGAGACGATCACACCTTCATTCAAGGAAGATATGGTTCTCTTAAGGTAGTTCAAGTTTTCATTCATTTTTTGACTGCCACCTCCTACCACCTACTTCTAATGAATTTATAGTACACTGAAACTCTAGATCTTTTCCAGACAAACTGTTGTCTAACCATGCCTTCTCTATCTTATAATTATGAAGCTGATTTTTTTGTTTCTAAGTTCAAGATTTTACATTTATCTCTTCTGCATTTTATCTTATTAGAGTCAGCCAAATACTCTAGCCTGTCAAAATCTTTTTGGATCCAGACTTCATCATCTAGGATGTTAATCATCTACCTCAGCTTTGTGTCATCTGCAAATTTTATAAGAATGCTAATTATACATTTATCTGACATATTGCTAACAATGTTAGATAGTACAGTACTAAGGACAGATCCCTGGGGCATATTCTGCTGAAGACTTCCTGCTTTGCTTATACTGAAAATTAATGTAGATGCAAAGCCATTGGCAGCTCTGAAAATCTCTCTACAAGAAGGGTGCTGTCTTTGTATTTAATATTACTTTAAGGAGATATGACACTTTTTCTGCTGAATTGACATTGAACCATTAACAACCACTTTTAGAGTCTGAACAGTCAACCAGTTCTGAATAAATCTAATTTTATTATCATCTAGCTCATATGTCTCCATCTTTTCCCACAAGAAGAGTATGATATAATTTATCAAATGCTTTGCTAAAATCCAATAAACCATAGTTGTAGAATTTTCCTAATTTATTAGTTTATTAACTATGTAAAAAAGGAAGGAGAAAGAGAGAGAGAAAGGAAGGAAGGAAGGAAGGAAGAAAGAAAGAGAGAGAGAGAGAGAAAGGAAGGAAGGAAGGAAGGAAGGAAGGAAGAAAGAAAGAAAGAAAGAAAGAAAGAAAGAAAGAAAGAAAGAAAGAAAGAAAGAAAGAAAGAAAGAAAGAAAGAAAGAAAGAAAGAAAGAAAGAAAGAAAGAAAGAAAGAAAGAAAGAAAGAAAGAAAGAAAGAAAGAAAGAAAGAAAGAAAGAAAGAAAGAAAGAAAGAAAGAAAGAAAGAAAGAAAGAAGGAAGGAAAGAAAGAAAGAAAGAAAGAAAGAAAGAAAGAAAGAAAGAAAGAAAGAGAGAGATAGAGAGAGAGAGAGAGAGAGAGAGAGAGAGAGAGAGAGAGAAGGAGGGAGGGAGGGAGGGAGGGAGGGAGGAGGAAGGAAGGGAGGAAGGAAGAAGGAAGGAAGGAAGGAAGGAAGGAAGGAAGGAAGGAAGGAAGGAAGGAAGGAAGGAAGGAAGGAAAGAAGGAAGGAAGGAAGGAAGGAAGGAAGGAAAAGAGAAAGGAAGGAACAAAGAAAAATTCTGCGGTATTTCATGAGATCATGCTAGATCAACAATACAAAAATAAAACAAACAAAAAAAGTAAATGATGAAAAAAGACCACCCAGAACAATTACAATCTTCATGTGAGAAGGATTATTTTCCCCCAAGTCTACCATCAGTTTTATCCGAGCAACCAGTCCCTCTACAGAAAAGTTAGATCCAGGATAGAATTTCCCACTGTTGTTTCCTTGACCAAAAGGATGAAACTGTCATTTAGGCAAATCAAGAAGTTCTCAGCCACCATGCTTTTGACAGAGATAGAGATCTAGTAGATGACTAGATAATAAATAGAAGTCTCTCATCATTATTTTGTGATGCCACCAGGTTAGACTTGTTATTTGTTTAATGAGCCCTTCATCAATTCCCCTAATCTTTCAAACTGGTGCACATTATACTCCAAAGACAAAATTATTTCTGCTTCTCTCATCATTGATTTTTTTCCTTCAACCCTTTCCTTCTGTTTTAGTATCAATTCTAAGCCAAGGACTAGCTAATCAAAGTGACTTGCTAAGGTCACATAGCTAGGAAGTGTCTGAGACCAAATTTGAACATAGAGCCTCCCAACTCCAGACCTGGTGCTCCATCCTCTGTGCTATCTGGCTGCCCCTTTCATTATTGGGTCTTTATCCAAATGGTTTCTCTTGTTTCTCTCTTTTTCTTTCTGGATTTCCTCAAATAAATATAGCTTTTTTTTTCTTTCTATGCAATGCTTCTGTAACCTTATACTTACTTTGTTTCTTCGATTAAGGAATAACCATCTTGAACCATATTCTTGTAATGATTTTCATTCTACCAAATCTCAGTGACACAAGGTCAATTTTGCCTCCTTATGCTACGACCTTTCATTCTTTCTCTAATTGCCTGACTTTAGGGATTTTTATACATGTGGTCATGTTTTAACTAATTACACCTTTCTTCAGCTTTGACTCTCATAAACCTCTGGATGTTCCAACAGCTATGCTTTTTCCTTCGATGTAACTGCTTTCTATTGTTTCTACTTTGCTGACTTTAAATAGATTATTGCTCCCTTCAAATTAAAAAAAAATTAAATTGATTAAATCTAATCATTTGATTAAATTTGTAAGACATTTGGCAGTTACCTTCTTACCAGTCTTTGTAGGCACACTTTATTCCTGGACAGGCTCTGGCATCCATATATTTTAAATTGGTTCAAAAATCCAAATCCCATTTTTAGATATTACATTCTTGATCAGTTGTTCACTTCCCAAGATAATTCTTCTTTACAATCCTTTACTTCAATTGATACCAATGAGGAAAACACAACCTGTGCTCCATAGTCTTTGGTTTTTTACTCAGGCTTTATAATTTTTGTCAATATTTTCTAGATTCCCTCTAGCAGTATCATCTGTGTCCAGAAGAGTCAGCAGAAATCAATAGTTGCCATCTGTTTTGATAAGTTTTGGGAAATGAAATTCTCTGTTATGTCTTGGCTAGATGCCTTGGGAGAACAGCAGACTATTCTTGTTACTAAGTCAACAAATAGCAACCTCAGTACTCTTCAGCACTGAATCTCCAATCCCTGCTACTTGGTAATTCTTTCTCTAACCAGTGAAGGTGATCTCTTACCTGATAGCTTCTGTGGTTCTCTTACATCATTCCCTGATGACAGGCAACTACTTCCTTCTTAGAGTGTCCAGTTACCACTTAAATTTTTTTAAAATTTATTTTTTCTATGGTTACATGATTCATGTTATTTTCCTTCCCTCTTCTACCCCCATCCCCTCTCCTCCCTGGAGCTGATTAGCAATTCTACTGGGTTATACATGTATCATTATTCAAAACCTATTTCCATATTATTAATATTTGCAATAGAGTGATCCTTTAAAGTCAACATCCCTAATCATATTCTCATCAAACCATCTGATCAATCATATGTTTTTCTTCTGTATTTCTGCTCCCACAGTTCTTCCTCTGGATGTGGATAGTGTTTTTTCTCATAAGTCCCTCAGAATTGTCCTGCTGCTAATAGAGAAGTCTATTACATTCAATTGTGCCATAATGTATCAGTCTCTGTGAACAGTGTTCTCCTGGTTCGATCCTTTTGCTCTGCATCAATTTCTGGAGGTCTTTCCAGTTCACATGGAATTCCTCCAGTTCATTATTCCTTTCAGCACAATAGTATTCCATCACCATCAGATACCATAATTTCTTCAGCCATTCCCCAATTAATGGACACCTCCCCCCATTTTCCAATTTTTTTTGCCACCACAAAGAGCACTGCTATAAATATTATTGTACAAGTATCTTTCCTTATTATTTCTTTGCGGCACAAACCCAGCAGTGGCATTGTGGGAACAAAGGGCAGTCAGTCTTTTAAAGACCTTTGAGCATAATTCCAAATTGCCCTCCAGAATGGTTGGATAAATTCACAACTCCACCAGCAATGTATTAGTGTCCCAATTTTGCCACATCCCTTCCAACATTTATTATTTTCCTTTACTGTCATATTGGCTAATTGGCTAGGTGTGAGGTGGTACCTCAGAGTTGTTTTGATTTGCATTTCTCTATGAGAGATTTAGTATACTTTTTCATGTGCTTATTGAAAGTTTTTATTTTGTTATCTGAAAATTGCCTATTCATGTCCCTTGACCATTTATCAGTTGAATGGCTTGATTTTTTGTACAATTGACTTAGCTCCTGAAAAATTTGAGAAATTAGACCTTTGTCAGAGGTTTTTGTTATAATTTTTTTAATTTGTTGCTTCCCCTCTAATTTTGTTTGCACAAAATTTTTAAAATTTAATCAAAATTATTCATTTTAAATTTTGTAATATTCTTTATCTCTTTCTTGTTCTTAAATTCTTTCTTTTACCATAGATCTAATAGGTATACTATTCTATGTTCACCTAATTTACTTATAGTTTCCCTCTTTATATTTAAGTCATTTACACATTCTGAATTTATATTGGTGTAGGGTGTGAGGTGTTGATCTAAACCTAATCTCTCCCATAATGTTTTCCAATTTTCCCAGTAGTTTTTGTCAAATAGTGGGTGATTGTCCCAAAACCTGGGATCTTTGGGTTTATCATATACTATCTTGTTGAGGTCATTTACCCCAAGTCTATTCCATTATTATTCCCTTCTATCTCTTAGCCAGTACCATATTGTTTTGATGACCACTGCTTTATAGTACAATTTAAGATCGGATACTGTTAGGCCCCCATCCTTCACATTTTTTAAAATTAGTTCCCTTGTTATTCTTGATCTTTTGTTTTTCCGAATGAACTTTGTTATATTTTTTTTCTAATCCTATAAAAAAGTTTCTTGGTAGTTTGATAGTTATGGTGCTGAATAAATAGATTAATTTGGGTAGGATTGTGGTTTTTATTATATTAGCTCATCCTACCCATGAGCAATCAATGTTTTTTCAATTGTTTAGATCAAGTTTTAATTGTGTGGAAAGTGTTTTGTAGTTGTGTTTATATAGTTCCTTTGTTTGTCTTGGCAGATAGATTCCTAAGTATTTTATATTGTCTAGGGTGATTTTAAATGGAATTTCTCTTTCTAACTCTTGCTGCTGAGATGTGTTGGAAATCTATAGAAATGCTGATTTTGTATCCTGCAACTTTACTAAAGTTGTTGATTATTCCCACTAGCTTCCCCCCCCCATTTGTATTAGCTTATTTAGTCAATTTAGAACATTATTCCTTGATTACAATAATCACATTATTTCCCTCCCTCTCCTCCACCCACCTTTCTTGCAGCCAGCACGCAATTTCATTGGGTATTACTTGTGTCCTTGATCAGAACCTATTTCCATGTTGTTGGTGTTTGCAGTAGGATGTTCATTTAGAGTCTACATCCCCAACCATATCCCCTCCACCCATGTATTCAAGCAATTGTTTTTCTTCTGTGTTTCTACTCCCACAGTGTTTCCTCTGAATGTGGATAGTGGTTTTTCTCATAGATTTCCACTAGCTTTTTAGTTGACTTTCCAAGATTCTTTAAGTAGACCATCATATTATCTGCTAAGAGTGATAACTTGGTCTCCTCATTGCCTACTTTAATACCTTCAATTTCTTTTTCTTCTCTAATCGCTACCACTAGTGTTTCTAGTACAATGTTAAATAATAGAGGTGATAATGGGCATCCTTGCTTCACTCCTGATCTTATTGGAAAGGTTTCTTGTTTATCCCCATTGCAGATGATGCTTACTGATGGTTTTAGATATATACTATTTATTATTTTTAGGAAAGGTCCACCCATTCCTATACTTTTTAGTGTTTTCAATAGGTATGGGTGTTGTATTTTGTCAAAGGCTTTTCCTGCATCTATTGAGATAATCAAATGATTTCCAGTTACCAAATCTGTTTTTATCTCTAAGTGTCCATCAAATATTCTGTTCACTTTTCTCCTCTCAATGACTCTTCTACGTTCCATTTTTCACATGGGGGTAAACTATCTTATCATCTACCTCAGATTGTCTTCCCCCTCACCTACACTGGTGTCTCATTTCAATAAAAAGGGATGGATATTTGTTCCTCATGCTCATTTTTCTTTTCTCCAAGGAGAGCAACCAGTCTATACTCAAAAATACAGAAACAGAAATATTGCACACTTAATGCAGTTGAATGCAGATCATCTGCTCTGTATACTAATTGAGATTTTTCAGTCTTGTTATTTGAAACTGCTTCTGAGTGATTACACTTCAATTCTAAGCACTCCTCAAGACCTTTACAATCAATTACCCTCTCTTAATAACCTGATAACCTCTTCCCCATAACATTCTTTCCTTAGGGAGTTACCTTCATTCCCTATTCTTTGCCTTGCCAATTAGGTCTGTCATTCTAGGAAAACCTTAGCTTAATCTGACTTAATTCTCAGATCACAGGTTGGGACATGACTCCCAGGAGGAATTTCCACTTGGAATCTAATAATTTTCCTTAATTTTCAGAACATCAGCCATTTCCCTAATAATTGGCCAGGGATGCAATAGGCATTCTCCCCCCCTCCCCCTTTTAAAATTTCTTTTCTGTCCCTTGTCTATGCCTTTGATATTCCAGAGTTTTAGCCTCAGTCTTTTAGCCCAATTTAAACTCCAAGATTAAAAAACCGATTCATGCGCACTATCTGGACCGACTTGTATAAAAGTAAATCTTTCTTTTGAGGTAATAGCTAAAGAAAAGCACTAGAGTCTAGGAACCTATATTTGAGTTCT
Organism: Monodelphis domestica; assembly: GCF_027887165.1. Lineage (NCBI taxonomy): Eukaryota > Metazoa > Chordata > Mammalia > Didelphimorphia > Didelphidae > Monodelphis > Monodelphis domestica. The sequence goes on from NC_077229.1 coordinate 424,267,844, forward strand.
CATTTTGCCATTTAAAATCAATGTGATTATAGGCAATTCATTTAATCACTCTCAAGGTACATTTTCTTCTCTGTAAAATGAAGATCATGCTATCAGTGCTGTCTACCTTAGAGTTGTGAGGAAAGGACTTTGTAAACTTTAGATGATTATGGAAATGTAAATTACTATTCTTATTGGGAGAAAATGAGGATCTTTAGGGAGAAGACTGTTTCCTTTTTCTTGTCTTTGAAACTTTGCTCTTTCCTTCCAGCTCCCACGTAGATGATGTCATTTGAAAGATAGCAGAAAAGGGCTGCACTTTCTGAAACTATTTCTGTGCATTCATGCTCTCATCAGTGAATGCTTCTGTTAAGACCCAAATGTTCCCTTAAGGGAGAAGTTAACATTTATTACCTATCATCAGCGCTACATAAAAAACTGATTTAAGACACATCTTCAAGAGGGAACTGGATGCGCTAAGAAGGAAGTGGTTGCCTGTTATCAGGGATAATCTAAGAGAACCACAGAAACTATGAGGTAAGAGATCACCTTTATTGGTTAGAGGAAGAATTGTAGAAGAGCAGGGATTGGAGATTCAGTACTGAAGGGTACCGAGGCTGATATTTATTGACTTAATAACAAGAGTAGAGAAGTTGTTCTCCCAAAGTATATATCCAAGAAATAACAGAAAACTTCCCAAGACTTATCAAAACAGATGGCAACTCTTCACTTCTGCTGACTCTTTGGGATGCAGATGATACTGCTAGAAACTAAAAGATGTAGAATACTGACCTGCTGACAAAATATTCTCATTTTCTGAAGATCAATTTAATTAGTTTGTAGAGACACATTTACAGTTCAAGATGGGATTCTGAAATTTTAAGGTGCAAAATTTTCTAAAGCTGTTTACTAACTTGTACAGAAGGTTGTGTTCTGCATCAATGAAGACAAGTATCAAAAATATTTTGAAATATCAATCATTAACAGTCTAGAGCAAATTAATACATTAAATCAGGCTCAATAGGATGCTGCAGGAATAGGGCACTGGCTGACAGTTGATAAATCTGATAAAAGCTAATTTTCATCTTGTATGATAATATTCAGCCTTGTGGGATAAGTTATCTTTGAACCCAAGATCTTTCCTTCACTTTTAACTTTTTCATTCACGTTTAGCTGTTGGTGAGTAGAGCTGAACAATTTGGAATGGAATATCTTGTTACATAAACTATTTTTCCTGGACTTTTACTAAATTTTGCTTTTGACCTAGAAATTTTATTGCTTAGTTAGCACCTTTCTGCCTGAGTAAAATTTTTCACTCCTCTCTGCTGAAACCCTATGGATCTACTGATCAGTATTTTCACTTCTGTTATAATATTTTTGAGTAATTTTTCTTAATGATTTCTTGAATTATGGTATTTGGAATTTTAAAATGTCAACTTTTTTTTTCTCTAAGAAGCCAAAAATTATTATATTTTCTCCTCAAGCTTTGCCTTTCAGGTCAATTGTCTTTCTTTATATAGGGAGCATATGTTCTAGTTTTGCTAGGGAGGGGGGTTGTTTTTGTTTTTGTTTTTTTTTTTACTTTGCCCCTGTTAAAAAGGTGGTTGTTGTTTTTAATTTTTTATTGTAAAAATGGAGACTTGAATCCAGGACTTCAATCCCCAGAAGTCCTTGCTCCACTTCCCCAGAATGCTTTGTAATCTCACTGAATTCTCACTTGGGTGGAGAGCAAATCATTATTTAAAGGGTCTTCGCCCACGGCGGGGTCTCTTCTCTTCCTGTCTCCTCTGGCAAGCAGACTCGTCTCCTGATATTAGGGAAATTGAATTGGGCCCATCTGGCATGTGCCTTTCTTTCTTGTATTTTTCTTAAATTCTCAACCTTTAGTAAACCTCTAAAAATATCATACTCCTTGCAGAGAGAAACTAATTTCTTCCTGCCTCAGTTTCCCTAAATTTTAACTGTTACAGTATCCTCAATTTTTCATTGAAGATACAATTTATTAATATTTCCTAACTCCATACCAAATCACCTAGTTTTCTTTAAGTTTTCAAAACTGAGAATTCTAAATTTCCTTACTTTAATTTGTCTATTTGGCTTTTCTACCTCTTTTCTAGGGTTCTAGATGTAGTTATTTCAGAATATTTTTCTGGAAAATTTTCTCTGCATTTTCACTTATATGCTGTTTCTTCATTATATGAGATGTGTGTGTATGTGTATTGTGTGTGTGTGTGGATGGGTTATATATACTTGCCTATGCTACCATAAGTGACATCTTTTTCAATTCTCTCAACCAAATAATTATATTGCACCTTCCTGATAATGAAAGTGTATGTATTTTAAGCAATCAAGTCAGTGATAGGAAATTAAGTATCCTCATTGTTTTTCCCAAAATTTTAATTATGAAGTTAGTTTATTACTTCTTGTCATTAACCTCCCCAATTGATCCACCACTCTGCTGCCAAAATAATCTTCCTAAATTACTTTTAAATATGTTATTCCCCTGCTCGAAAAGCTTCAGTCATTCCCCATTGCCTCTGGGAAGTAAATTAATTTTTTAAAAATGTGAAGGAAGGTGGCTTACCAGTACCAGATCTCATACTGTACTATAAAGCAGCAATCATCAAAACAGTCTGGCACTGGCAAAGAAATAGAATGGTGGATCAATGGACTTGACCAGATCCATAGTATACAGTGACACATGACCTTAGCAGCCTAGTATGTGATAAACCCAAAGACCCCAGCTTTTGGAATCAGAACTTATTATTTAACAAAAACTGCTAGGAAAATTAGAAAACAGTATCGCCAAAACTAGATACAGTCAACATTTCACATCTTATACCAAGATAAGATCAAAATGGGTATATGATTTACTAAATCAGGAAAACATAAAATAGTTTACCTGGCAGATCTACAGAGAAGGGAAGAATTTATGACCAAACAAGAGATGGAGAGTAAAATGATGTAAAATAGTAAGATTTAAAGATGTAAAGTGAATAACTTTGGTTATATTAAATGAAAAAGATTTTGTACAAAAAAACTAATGTAACCAAGATCGGGGAAAATTTTTATTAGAGTTCTCTGATTTCTCAAAGTTATAGAGAATTAAGTCAAATTTATAAGAATACAAGTCATTTTCCAATTGAGAAATGATCAAAGGTCAAATGGACAAGCTATTTTCAGATGAAGACATCAAAGCTATCAGCAATCATATGAAAAAAAATATTCTAAATCACTCTTGATTAGAAAAATGCAAAAACAATGCTGAATACCACCTGACTCCTATCAGATTGGTCAATATAACAGTAAAGGAAAGTGAAAAATGTTGGAGTGGATGTGGCAAAATTGGGGTGATAATGTATTTTTGATGGAGTTATAAATGGATCCAACCATTCTGGAGGGCAATCTGGAACTATGCACAAAGGACTATAAAATTGTGCATAGCCTGTGATCTTGAGCACCACTACTGAGCCTGTATAGCACAGAGATAATAAAAAGGGAGAAAGGACCTATTTGTGCAAAATGGTGGCAAAGAATTGGAAAAGGAAGGGATGACCATCAATTGAGGAATGAATGAACAAATTGTAGTATATGATGGTGATGGAATACTATTGTGCTATAGGAAATGGTAAGCAGGACAATTTCAGAAAAAGATGACAAGATGCAGAACCAGGAGAACACCATACACAGCAACAGTAATACTGTATGATGATCAACTGTGAAAGACATAACTACTCTCTGCAATACAATGATCTGAGACAATTCTGAAGGATATGACAAAGAACGTTATTGACCTCCAGATAAAGAACTGTTGGAGTCAGAGACCAAACGAAGCATATTATCTTTCACATTAGTTTATTTGTGGTTTTATTTGGGGATTTTGGTTTTATATGAATATTCTCTTACAACAATGACTAATATGGAAGTATGTTTTACATGATAATGCACATATAACCCAAATCAAATTGCCTACCATCTCTGAGAGGGGGAGAGCAGTAAAGAAAAGAGACAACTTGGATCTTATAATTTTGGGAAATGATTATGGAAAATTGTTATTATGTGTAATTAGGAAAATAAAATCTTTAAATAAGAAGAGTTTTCAAAAAATGAAATAGGGGGCAGCTGGGTAGCTCAGTGGATTGAAAGCCATACCTAAGTACAGGGGGCCCTAGGTTCAAATTTGGCCTTAGAGACTTCCTAGCTGTGTGACTTTAGGCAAGTCACTTGACCCCCATTGCCTAGCCCTTACTGCTCTTCTGCTTTGGAACCAACACATAGTATTGATTCTAAGACAGAAGGTATGGGTTTTAAAAAATGAAATAGTTACCAGTGGAAACAATTATGGTCCTGGGTAAAGCTTTGAGGTATGAGGTAGACTAGAGGTAGCAGGAAGAGCTTTTTAAACATAATTTTATCTGTAACAGGAAATACTCCATAAATAATCAATTCCTCAGTATTCTCATGCTCCCCATTATTTTAATGTGAATTAAAATTATCGAATTAAGCTATGAACCTACTAATAAGGCACTAGAGATTTTCATGTTCTTTGTCTCCTCTTTCCCAAAGATCTTCTAGTTTTGTGAACATTTCCCAAAGCTAACTCACTTAATGACCTCCAGTGACATCATTATACATTCAGTTTTGATCCCATTCTTTACAGTAGTAAGCAATCACAAATTTGTTGAATTGATGAATGAACAAATATATGAGCAAATGGGTGAACAGGTGGATGAATGAAGGACCATTACTAACACCAAAGTGATCATCAAAACTTCACATATCTAGTCTCTTGGCTCAGATACTTTCTCAGTTTCTTAACTCTTGTTTTTCCACATTTGACCCCTGTTAGACAGGAAAGGCAATAGTAACATGACCTAAATGTGGGCTCAAGGTTCTTGGGTATTATCTGGTAAAGTGTTACCTGGTTTTATATGAAATGAAATAGCCACTCACTTAAAATATTCCAAAATGTCCTTTTGGTCCCCAAATATCTACCTCATTTGCTTGCCATGATGATTGATGTTCTTACCATTTGCATTATTTCTTAAATGTCATGGAGTTTAGTCATATTACATAACTGGCAGACCTTGTGAATTATCTAACCGGAGACACAGTTTATTTGGTTAATCCAGTGTCCATTTCCCATAAAGGAGAAGTAGGGGCCTAAAGAATTAAACATAAGAAGCTTGAACTTTTATGTAAAAGAGGAGATAGAAAGTATGTGCATTGTCCAAAAAGCAAGGCAATAAGAGGGTATTCGGCAGGAGTGTGCCAAAGCCAGCTTCTATTGGCTCAGAGAGCTGATCATTAGATTTTCAATATTTAAAATTTCATTTACATCTAGTAAATCAGGAAAACTATGAATCTGATTATCTAGATTTAAAAATGAAAAAAAAAGAAAAAATAAGAAGTGAAGTATAATGTTAAAAATGGAAAAATGGAGAAAATATTAATAATGTAGATTAAACTTAAAAGTGTCATGCATGGATTTTTAATAATTTTTGGACAGCCATCTATTAAACATTTACCACCACACTTTTGCATTTGAGCCACACACACACACAAAACCAAACACATGAGATGATAGAAAAGAAGTAGAAGAAGTACCAATATGAATTTTGACTGATTCATAGTGCTGGCAGTCACTATGTCCAAAATAGTGCTGGCAATGGAATGATGTTAAAATTGAAACTGCCCCTCAATACAGTGTAGTATGGCAGAAAGAAGGCAGATTATGGAGTCATGGGGCCTGAATTTGAATCCTAGCTCTACAGATTACTTTCTATGTGATCTTGGGCAAATTACTGTGAAGATTGGATTTGGCTCTCCCCTAATTGTAACAATGAAAATTCTTAACTCTTCCCTGATTGTGAAGATTAAATTGTAACCCCTGACTATTTTTAGATTTAATCCCCATAAGTGTAAACACAGTACTTGAAAGTTAAGTATGAAGATCTGCACATTTAGATCTAATCACCAAAAGTGCAAATTTCCCACTTAATCATGAAGTGGGAGTTCTGTGACCCACATGTGTGATAATGGATGATGAATCAGAATCAACTGACTGCCTTCTGGGTAGTCCTAGAGCAGAGCGTCAACTGTGATTGGTAGACGTAGAATTAGGGGAAAGCACAGGAAGTGAAGCAAGAGAAAATATCTTTAAAAGGAGCTATTACTTCCTGTAAGAATTCAATTCTTCATGCTTTCCATTTGAGACTGGTGAAGAAGGGCAGAGGATCTGCTGACTGGACTGACACATGGTAAGTTAAAAAACTGACTTTTAGCTGCTGGCTTTTCTTTGAAGAGACCAGCCTCAGGAAAGACCTATCCTTCTGAGAGACACTTTCTGGGTCCTTGGCTTTGTAGAGGCTGGCTGAAACTAATTCTCCCTGCTCAGAGGGGCCAGGAGTAAATTACTTAGTGCCTAGGCTAGATATCTTACCCTATCCTCTCTCTCTGCTTTTCTACTTCATTCTTTCTATATTTTGTAAATAAATCTCTTTGGAATTAATTAAATTCCTGGTGACCACTCTGAAATATTCGAATCTAGTCCTTTAAAATAAAAACCCTTTCCCCCCTAATATCACCTAACCCTCTGGGACTCCTTGCAAAATGGCTGGGATAGATGACTTGTAACACTCAGCACAGCTAGTTTTCTGACCTTATAATCCATTGGGGGGTGGGGATGGGAAAGGCAGATGTCCATGTAGGGTGGTTATTGAATGAATGAAGTAGAATATGGCCATGATTATGAGGAATCATGGAATATTTGCTGATCATCATAGAATATTTGCTAAATGAGTGGAATAAAAGTATGGAATGTGTGTGTGTGTGTGTGTGTGTGTGTGTGTGTGTGTGTGACAGAAAAAGGAACAAAGATAGGACAGAAAAGAGGGGAGAGGAAGGAGCACATAAAATATGTATTAATTATTCATGGAGTATGACACAGGGGTTGGATATTAGAGGGGCAGAAAGGAGGGAAAGCATCTATTTGTAGATTTTTTAGACAATTCCAGGTCTATAGAATGTGAGGACAAAAAAGCATCCAAGTTTAACTTCTTTTAAAACAAAAAGAAAACTTTTACTTTCTAAGTAACAGCTCTAAGATAAAGGGGCAAGGATAACTTTTAGTATCCAGCAGGCCCCATACCAAAAAGAGAGGTTTGGGGAAAAGTTTAATGGATCCAAAGTCTAGATTCGTGACATAATTGATAACAAAAGGGAAGAGTTTAGAAATGTGTATATGTGTGTGTGTGTGTGTGTGTGCGCGTGTGTCCAGGTTGGGGAAATCTGAGACCAGAAGTCTAAAAAGACCCCTGGGGACTCATAAAAACGAGCTTTCAGTTAACTTGTTGAGGTATACCTGTGCAGAATCTGAAATATTCTGTTAGACTTGGTCACTGTGTCAATTGGTCTTATGTAACAGTTTTCCTTCATTACAAATGAGCTTGGCATTTAGCCCAGTACTTAGCATAATGCCAGGCACATAGTAGGTGCTCAATAAATGCTTATTGACTGAAATGATAGGTTTTTAATAAATACTCATTCACTTGGCTTAGTATAACAGTGACCACTCCATGGAGCATGTGTGAGATGGATCTATACATGAATGACTCCCAGTGACACAGTTTGATTGTGGAACTTCCCTGGAGTGATAAGCCCATACCCTGGCCATATTCATGGAGATATGTATTTTGGTGTCTTGACAAGCAAAAGCTTCTGATTACTCCTGGGAATCCCATCTCTTTCCTTCTACCCATGACAAAAGGCTGTATTAAAGAGGATTAACCATGGATCCAGGAAGAATGATCTACCCTGTGAACTTTTTGAAAAAGAATAATGGGTTATTGAATCATATTTTCAGTGTTTATTGATGTACATTCATAGATATTTTGTGTTTTAAGCATTCCTTTTGTCATAAAGAAAAAAATAGCTGACCTATACCTGATCTCTTTTGTACTTTGAGTACCTACTGTAACAAGCAAAAGATGAAATAACTGAGGAAAGAAAGGTTTGATCTTCTGAGTATATTGATTTATTAAACAATATATGCCAATTGCCTAACAAATCAGGACCAAGTCCCTTTCTCATTTTAGAGTTAGACCCTGAATACAGAGAAAGACAAATTTTTATACCTTAAAAAATTAAATAATACCAAATAATTAAAAGGAGACAATACAACAATGGATAATCTGATTTCTAATCAGGTGAAAGATTAGTGACTTTTCAAGTTAGGAGGGAGAGCATGAACAGATGCAATTTCCTAAATTGAGGAAAACAGGTATCCCACTCCTCCCCAATTATCTGTAAACTTGATATGGAGCCAATTTTCATTTAAGGCATTTAGGTTGCTTGAGATATACAATTATGCGAAAATTCCTTATATCAGTCTTTCGATCTAAGTGAGTTTCTGGTCAACATACCCCGGGTCCTTGATTAAGAATCTCTAAACAGTAGGTACCGGTAGTCCAATTTCCCAGCCACACAGGACTAGGATCAAATAATACAATGAGCCTTTCTCCCAATATTCACAGCTGAAAAACTTTTTCTAAAAGGATAGGATTTGGACTTGGCCCATAATTGAATAGAAAGGACCCTAAACTAGCTCCAGAATTGAGTCACAATATGGAGTCAATGTGGTTCATTTAATTCCCACAATTGGTCCTAAACACCTCAATTCCTTCAATTTTTTATATGTCCTAGCTGAAATCTTGTTAAATTCTATTGGGTAGACATGAAATGAGAACTAAACTTCAACTCTATTTAAGTGATGGTCTAGAGGCTGAGGTGTCTATGTTATGATCTAGAAAGTATAATAAGAAGGGCTTTATTTTTCTCTCTTCCAGATTGGGCTCCCTTAGGACTAAACCCCAGTCTAAATGAATTCAGAGCTGGAGTACCTTAGGGGGAGCAGCAGATCTGTCACAATGGGAAAATCATTGTGATGTTAAAAAAATGGGAGATATCAATAAAACTTTAAAAATAATTTTTTAAAAAACAAGAAAATAACTGTTGGATATAGGAGCAAGGCCAGAGTCTCTATTTTTGAGAGAATAGAGCACAATGACTGATTCCAAATGTGAATCTATACTCAGGAGAGCATTTATAGTGGAAGGAGTGATTGACAGGGTTCCAAGTAAGTCAAAGCATTGGGAAAGTAAAAGAATTGCTATTATTTATTTATTTATTAAAATCCTTACCTTCTGTTTTTTTTTTAAAATTTTTTATTAATTTAAATTAATTTATTTGGTCAATTTAGAACATTATTCCTTGGTTACAGTAATCACATCATTTCCCACCCTTCCCATAACTGATGTGCAATTTCACTGGGTATTACATGTGTCCTTGGTCAGAACCTATTTCCATGTTGTTGATGTTTGCATTAGGATGTTCATTCAGTCTCCATCCCCAATCATATCCCCCTCAACACACATAATCAAGCAGTTGTTTTTCTTCTGTGTTTCTACTCCCACAGTGTTTCCTCTGAATGTGGATAGTGTTTTTTCTCACAGATCCCTCCAAGTTGTTCAGAATCACTGCATTACCACTATGGAGAAGCCCATTACATTTGATTGTACCGCAGTGTATATCAGTGTCTGTGTACAGTGTTTTCCTGGTTCTGCCCCTTTCGCTCTGCATCACTTCCTGGAGGTTGTTCCAGTCTCCATGGAATTCCTCCACTTTATTATTCCTTTTAGCACAATAGTATTCCATCACCAACATATACCACAATTTGCTCAGCCATTCCCCAATTGATGGGCATCCCCTCATTTTCCAATTTTTGGCCACCACAAAGAGCTCAACAATGAATATTCTTGTACAAGTCTTTTCTTATTATCTCTTTGGGGTACAAACCCAGCAGTGCTATGGCTGGATCAAAGGGCAGACAGTATTTTAGTGTCTTTTGGGAATAGTTCCAAATTGCCCTCCAGAATGGTTGGATCAGTTCACAACTCCACCAGCAATGCATTAATGTCCTGACTTTGCCACATCCCCTCCAGCATTCATTACTTTCCTTTGCTGTCATGTTAGCCAATCTGCTAGGTGTGAGGTGGTACCTCAGAGTTGTTTTGATTTGAATCTCTATGATTATAAGAGATTTAGAACACTTTTTCATGTGCTTATTAATAGTTTTGATTTCTTTAACTGAAAAATTGCCTATTCATGTCCCTTGCCCATTTATCAATTGATTTTTTTTGTACAATTGATTTAGCTCCTTATAAACTTGAGTAATTAGACATTTGTCAGAGGTTTTTGTAATGAAGATTGTTTACCAATTTGTTACTTCCCTTCTAATTTTGGTTGCATTGGTTTTGTTTGTACAAAACCTTTTTAATTTGATGTAATCAAAATTATTGATTTTACATTTTGTAATTTTTTTCTAACTCTTGTTTCATTTTAAAATCTTTCTTTTCCCAAAGATCTGACATGTATACTATTCTGTCTTCACCTAATTTACTTATAGTTTCCTTCTTCATGTTCAAGTCATTCATCCATTCTGTGTTTATCTTGGTGTAGGGTGTGAGATGTTGATCCAAACCTAATCTCTCCCATACAGTTTTCCAATTTTCCCAGCAGTTTTTATCAAATAGTGGATTTTGGTTCCCAAAGTTGGGATCGTTGGGCTTATCATAGACTGCTGAGGTTACTTACCCCAAGTCTATTCCACTGATCCTCCTTTCTGTATCTTAGCCAGTACCATATTGTTTTGATGACCACTGCTTTATAGTATAGTTTGAAATCTGGGACTGCAAGGCCTCTTTCCTTTGCATTTTTTTCATTATTTCCCTGGATATCCTTGATCTTTTGTTCTTCCAAATGAACTTTGTTATGTTTTTTACTAATTCAGTAAAAAAAGTTTTTGTTAGTTCAATGGATATGGCACTAAATAAGTAAATAAGTTTGGGTAGGATGATCCTTTTTATTATGTTAGCTTGACCTACACATGAGCAGTTAATATTTTTCCGATTGTTTAGATCTAGTTTTAATTATGTGGAGAGTGTTTTGTAGTTGTATTCACATAGTTCCTGTGTTTATCTTGGCAGATAGATTCCCAAGTATTTTATACTGTCTAGGGTGATTTTAAATGGAATTTCTCTTTCTAATTCTTGCTGCTGAAATGGGTTGGAAATATATAGAAATGCTGATGACTTATGTGGGTTTATTTTGTATTCTGCAACTTTGCTGAAGTTGTTATTTCCACTAGCTTTTTAGTTGATTCTCTATGATTCTTTAAGTAGACCATCATATCATCTGCAGAGTGATAGATTGGTCTCCTCATTGCCAATTTTTATACCTTCAATTTCTTTTTTTTCTCAGATTGCTACAGCTAGTGTTTCTAGTACAATGTTAAATTATAGAGGTGATAATGGGCATCCTTGTTTTATTCCTGATCTTATTGGGAATACATCTACTTTATCCCATTGCAGATGATGTTTGCTGATGGTTTTGGATAAATGCTGTTTATTATTTTTAGGAAAGGACCTTCTATTCCTGTACTTTCTAGTGTTTTCAATAGGAATGAGTGTCATAGTTTGTCAAAGACTTTTTCTGCATCTATTGAGATAATCGTGTGATTTTTGTTGGTTTACTTGTTGATATGGCCAATTATGTGGATGGTTTCCCTAATATTGAACTATCCTTTCATTCCTGTTATAAATCCCACCTGATCATAATAAATAACCCTTGTAATGACTTTCTGGAGTCTTTTTGCTAGTATCGTATTTAAGATTTTTGCATCTATGTTCATTAAGGAGATTGGTCTATAATTTTCTTTTTCTGTTTTTGACCTGCCTGGCTTTGGAGTCAGTACCAGACTTGTGTCATAAAAGGAATTTGGTAGAACTCCCTCTTTGCTTATTATGTCAAATAATTTGTATAATATTGGAATTAGTTGTAATTTGAATGTTTGATAGAATTCACTTGTGAATCAATCAGGCCCTGGGGATTTTTTTCTTAGGGAGTTCTTTTATGGCTTGTTCAATTTCTTTTTCTGATATGGGATTATTTAAGAATTCCATTTCTTGGGGGCAGCTGGGTAGCTTAGTGGATTGAGAGCCAGGCCTAGAGACAGGAGGTCCTAGGTTCAAATCTGGCCTCAGACACTTCCCAGCTGTGTGACCCTGGGCAAGTCACTTGACCCCCATTGCCTAGACCTTACCACTCTTCTGCCTTGGAGCCAATACACAGTACTGACTTCAAGATGGAAGGTAAGGGTTTAAAAAAAAAAAAGAATTCCATTTCTTCTTCTGTTAATCTAGGCAATTTATATTTTTGTAAATATTCATCCATATCACCTAGAATGCCAAATTTGTTGCCATATAATTGGGCAAAATAGTTTTCATCTATGATACTGTTATTTTGGTTTTCTTCTTCCCTTATTTTTATTAGATTGACCAGTACTTTGTCTATTTTTTTTTTCAAAATACCAGCTTCTAGTCTTATTTATTTGTTCTTTCATTTTTGATTTTATTAATTTCTCCCTTAATTTTTGGAACCTCTAATTTGGTTTTCATCTGGGAATTTTTAATTTGTTTACTTTCCAGTTTTTTTTATTTACATATCCAATTCATTTTCCTCTGCGTTCCCTAATTTGTTAAGATGTAAATTCAAGGATATAAATTTTCCCCTGAGTACTGCTTTGGCTGCATCCCACAAATTTTGAAAGGATGTCTCATCATTGTCATTTTCTGCAATGAAATTATTAATTGTTTCTATGATTTGTTCTCTAACCCATTTTGGAGAATAATGTCATTTAATTGCTAATTAATTTTTGATTTGCCTCTCCATGTACCCTTAATGATTATTATTTTTATTAAATTATGATCTGAAAAGGTTACATTTATTATTTCTGCTTTTTTTGCATTCGTTTGCCATGTTTTTTATGCCCTAGTACATGGTCAATATTTGTGAATGTACCATGTGCTGCTGTAAAGAAGGTATATTTCTTTTTGTCCCTATTTATTTTTCTATATATATCTATCAACTCTAATTTTTCTCAAGATTTCATTCACATCTCTTACCTCTTTCATATTTATTTTTTGATTTGATTTATCTAAATTTGATAGTTGTAAGTTCAGGTCTCCCACTAATATAGTTTTATTATCTTTTTCTTCCTTCAACTCCACTAATTTCTCCTTTAGAAATTTGGATGCTATGCCATTTGGTACATGCATGTTGATGACTGATATTTCCTCACTGTCTATACTGCCTTTTATCAGGATGTAGTTACCTTCCCTATCCCTTTTAATCAGATCTATTTTTACTTTGGCTTTGTCAGATATCATGATTGCAACTCCTGTCTTTCTATCAGTTGAGGCCTAATTAATAGGTATTGCTCCAACCTTTAATTCTAACTTTGTGAGTGTCTACCCACCTCAAGGGTGTTTCTTATAGACAACATATGGTAGGATTTTGGTTTCTAATCCACTCTTCTATTTTTTTCATTTTATGGGTGAGTTCATCCCATTCACGTTCAAAGTTATGATTGCCACTTGTGTATTCTCCAGCATTTTGATATCCTTTCCTAGTTATGTCCTTTCTTCTTTTGCTATATCCTTTTAAATCAGTGGTTTGCTTTTAATCAGTAATATGCTTCCCTTTCTGCCCCCTCCCTTTTTGTTCCCTTCTTATTTTTTTAGGGTCTGTTAAGTTCCTTCCTACCTCTTTTGTTTTCCCTTTTTGTACTCCCTGCCACCCTACCCCCCTTAGTTTTCCCTTCTTACTTTTCCTGTAAGGTAAGATAGAATTTAGTACCGCAATGAATCTAGATGCTCTTCCCTCTCAGAATTGATTTCACTGAGAATAAGGTTTAAGTATTACCTATTAGCACTCTCTTCCTCTTCTACTTATAAGAGTATTCTTCCCCTCCCCTTCCCATGTGTATCTTTGTGCAATAAAGATTATCCTATTTATTTTATTTCTTCAAGTTATCTCTTGGTTCCATCTTCAATTCCCCCTTCCCTTTTTCTTTTTTTGCATATAATCTTATAGTACCTATTACCCAATCTCTTCCTGTGAATGATTGTTCTAATTACGATAATAGTGAATATAACTTTTGAGATTTACAAATAACATTTCCCCATATATTAATATAAATAATTTGATCTTATTGAGGCCCTTAAAGAAGAAAGTTTGAATAAAAAAACATTTCCCCCTTTCCCCTCTCTTTCTTATTTACCTTTTCATGTTTCTCTTGATCTCTGTGTTTGGATATCAAACTTTCTACTTAGTTCTGGTCTTTTCTTTACAAATACTTGGAAATCTTCTATTTTGTTGAATTCCCATACTTTCCCCTGGATGTATATAGTCAGTTTTGATGGATAGGTGATCCTTGGTTGAAGACCCAATTCTCTTGCTTTTCTGAATATCATATTCCAAGCCTTGTGGTCCTTCAGTGTGGAAGCTGTCATACCTTGTGTGATCCTGATTGGTACTCCTTGATATCTGAATTGTCTCTTTTTGGCTTCTTATAAAATTTTCTCCTTAGCTTGGGAGCTCTTTAATTTGGCAATTACATTCCTGGGAGTTGTCTTTTGAGTATTTAGGGTAGAGGGTGTTCTATCAACTCATTCAATGTCTATTTTCCCCCCTTGTTCAAGAACATTAGGGCAATTTTCTTGGTTAATTTCTTGTAGTATGATGTCAAGATTTGTTTATTTCTGGGTTTTCAGGTAGACCAATGATTCTCAAATTGTCTCTTCGTGAACTGTTTTCCTGATCTATCATCCTGTCAGTGAGATATTTTATGTTTTCTTCTATTTTGTCAGTCTTTTGACTTTGCTTCATTAATTCTTGCTGTTTTGCAGGATCATTGGCTTCTAATTGCCTAATTCTGGTCTTTAAGGACTGGTTTTCCACTATAATCTTTTGATTTTCCTTTTTGGTTTGGTCTATCCTGATTTTTGTGGCTTCCAGCTGTTTATCCAATTGGAGATTTTGTTCTTTAAACTGTTATTTTCTTTTTGAACTATTTTACACTTTTCTTGCCAGAAGGCTTCCATCTTCTTGATAAGCTCCAATTTAAATTCTTCAAGAGCTTGTGGACAATTTCCATTTTGGGGGGAAGGTTTTGGTGCATTTATTTGTATTTCCTCTTCTATTTCCTCTGTATCCTGGTTTTTTCTTTTGTAAAAATTATCCAGGGTTAACACCTTCTTCTTGTTTCTCTTGGTGTTGGGAAGTTGTCGTTCCTGGGCACTGTTTGCTATCACTGTGGTGGGTTTTCCTTTCCTTTCCACTCAGAAATCTGGGTGAGATGGGCAGACTCTCTGTATATGGAGCTAAGGAGCAAGGATTTTGCCTGAGGTCAGCTTTTGAATCTCTGCAGCTTCTGCTGTTTTCTGGCCTTCTCTGTGCTTTCTCCCCGAGAGTGCCCATGGTCTGTGTTCTTTAGCCTGCTGGTGTTTCAGGTCTAGCTGCTCTCAGGGGTAGGTCCTTGGTGGTCTCAGTCAGCTGCCAAGGACTCAGAGGTGTTCCTCACTCACTCCAGAGGTGCCCCTCACTCACTCACTGATTCTAGCATGTGCTGCCTCTGCCTCTGCCTCTATTTCTGGGGTTGGGGAGGGTAGACCAGCTTGCATTTTGGTAGGAGCTTTTTCACCCCCTTATAGTGTGGAAATGCCCAAATACCATGTACCTTCAATGCTGCGCCCTTCTGTAGAGTCCCTTTGTTCATATGAATTTGTTTTTTGTTTTTTGTTTTTTGGTCTTTTGAGGTAATCTACGTTGGTAGGTGCTGAGGAGAAGAGTCCTGTGTCTAGACTGCCACCATGTTTACCCAGAAGTCCTTAGTATCAATTCTCAGGCAGAAAAGTGGGAAGGGCTAGTAGGCAATCCAGGTTAAGTGACTTGCCTAGGGATATACAAGTAAGATGTGTCTGAGACAAAATTTGAATCCAGCTTGTCCCAACTCTAGACTTGGAGCTCTATCCACCATGCTACCTAGCTCCTCCAACAGTTGCTATTTGACATGAGTTCAGGAGTAGGACATTGAGTCCTTTTCAGGAGCTGGGGGATAGGCAATGAGATCAAAAAGTATAAAGCAAGGACTTGAACATAGGAGAATCAGGAAGAAACTGCAGTTAAAATGGGTTCAAGATCACAGCAAGATCAGAATTTATAATGATTTAAACTTATCCTATCTTTTTGCATAACAGTGACAAGCAATAATATTGTTAACAGGAGAGCTCTCAGAGATATTAGACATCATCTGGTCTGGACTCCTCATTTCACAGATAAGGAAAATGAGGCCCCAAAGAAGTCAAGTGTCACAAAGACAATAAATGACAAACAGATTTTGAACACAGGTTTTTTGATTCTTGAACCAATTTTGGTTTTTTGTTTGCTTTTGCTTACTGCATAATACAACTGAGGCTCCTTTGAAGATAATTCCAACTGAAAATAATTTTGTCTTGGTCTTGATGGTTCTTCCAACTATTTGAATTCCCGAACTTTTCTCATTGTTGTCATTTAAAAAAACTTTTATTGAATAACAAATCTCTCTCAAGTCATATTTGATCCCATACATTACTTTAAAACTCTCTTTTTAAAAGAACGTCTGCCAGTATGAATTCATTTGCTGAGCTGGGAACAGTGAGACTAGAGTATGGGAATAAATTAAAAGCTTCTGAAGCAAATTTAGCAATAAAAAAGAAAGAAAGAATAGAGAATGAGTCCATTTCAATAATATTAAAAGGCATGAGAAATTTGGAAATGCATTTACAATCAACTTGCCTGTGAATATTTCATACCTTTTTATTGAGAACTTGATTCAACTACCCAATTACTTGGCTAATTGAAAATGAATGAGACATTTTGTTGAGATCATTAAGGCCAGGGCACATGAAGTCTTTAGGTCTTTGTTCATTCACCTCAAATGGGACCCCAGATGCCCTACTTTGAAGCTGATAGGTCCAAATTATTTCATACAGATTTTCTTCTTTTGCTTTTTTGGGGGAAGTGGGGGTGGGATACTAACTCCAGTGGCTACCATCTCCTTCAACAATGCCTACTTTGTTTCATCTCTCCCTAGAAGAGGCTACTGGCTGGAAATTGCTGTTTTCAAGTTCTTGGGTTACCTTATTCTAAAAATCACATTATAAAGATAAAATTTATATCTGTCAGGCCTACAGTTCTGATACAGCAATCCTGAGAAGAGAGGTAGCAACTCACACCCAGGACCTGTTATTAAGATGACTGACATGTAACCAATGCTCAATAATTTACCTGTTATCTTCTTATCATTTCCTCTTGCTCCTAGCAGTCAAGCTCAATGCTCCAATGAATGAAATGAGTGGGTGTCATTAAATTGAATTGTGACCTAGTCTTGAGACAGTCAAAGCTCTTCCCATGAAACACGGGCTTTGACAATCCAATTTCCATCCCCTGGGCATAATGAGAAAATGTCCGCAACAGTGGGTGAGAAAATAAATAAGAAAAGAAGCTCCTTCCCTCCAACAGCTAAGGTGTAGGAAGCTGTACTGTTCAATGCTTATTAATCCACTGGTGCCCATTCAGCCATTACCTTAGGACTAAAGGGAAGCATGTAAATTGGTCGCATGTGAAGCAGAGAGGAGAAAATGAAAGGCGATGCATCCCTAAATGTAACTCAGTGGGCCAAATCACCCTCTCACACAGCAATATGCACATGCCTACTGCCAATGAAATTGTGTTGGAGGCCACTACAGAGATTCCCCAGGAAGGAATTAAGAAGATGGAAATTAGAAGTAACTTTTTCAAGGAGACTAATAAGTAAAGAACTTAATAACTCTCTGTTTTCTTCTCCATGTCCCAAAGGAAAATACAAGCTGAGAAATGAGACAGCTAAGAGAAAAGACATTGATATGTGTAATTAAAACAGGGTGGGCATTATATATAAGTAGACTAAGTGGCCATCTCTGTAGTCTGATCTGATGAGCACAGAAATGTCTCCCTGCCCAAAAAATGCTCTTCCCCTGAGCTGTCATGAAGTCTGAAATCCAATTTCCTTTGGGTTAAGGCAGCGTCTCCAAGAAATTACTATTAAAATGCAAATGAATTATATGGAGACGTAACACAGTAAAATATCTTTGGATTAAAGAGTCTTTGCATTTTAAATCATTTGATTATGATAGAATAGGTTTAGGGGAAGGGGGGCAAGCTGAAGAATTAACGATAGGAAGGACGGAAGCAGACATTTATTAAGTGCCTACTATGTGCCATGCTCTGTGCTGAGTGCTTTATAATTATTATGTCTTTGAATCCTCACAACCACGTTGGGAAGTTTTGTTCCCAGAGATTGTCACCTAGACCATTCATTTCATCTCTTTTTTCATCTTCAGTCTTTCTTCAGCCACTGACCCTTTTTCTGTTGCCAGTGAACTTTTAACCAGGTCTCCCTGCCACCCCAACCTTTAAAAACTTTTACTTAACTCTCAAGCTGACAGAATATAGCTCCTTTTCCTTTTACAGTTAAACTCCTAGCAAGCGTTATCTAAATATAGTCCCTGTCTCTATTTCCTCCTCATCTCTCACTCACTTTCTAACCCCTTTCAATATGTCTTCTGACCCCATCATTCAATGGAAACTATTCTTTCTAAGAATGATGGTTATCTCTTCACTGATCTATCTAGGAATCTTTTTCATTCCTCTTTCTACTAATTTTCATTGCAGCTTTTGACACATTGATCCTTTCCCACCTCCACCCCCAGCCTTTTCTTCTTAGATACTTTCTCCTCCTTAGGCTTCTGGGATGAAGTCCTTATCCCATTACCTGTAGCCTATGACCACATCTACTAGGTTTCCTTTGCTTGGGTCATCATTCATACCTCTTAAAGCTCTTTCATGGGACCTCTTCCCTCTTCCTTCTTCCCTCTTCCTTCTCTCTTTATTGTCTCTTGGTGATCTCATCAGAGCTTCCATAGTTTCATTTTTTTATGTAGGAGAATCCCAACTCCATATATCCAATCCCAGATTTCTGTCCTGAATTCCAGTCATATATTGTCAATAGGCTAGCAGACATCTCCATTTAGGTGTATCCCATCAGACTCTCAAATTTGTTCCATCTAAAATGGAACTAATTATATCCTTTTCTGCAACCCATCTCTTCTCCAAACCTTCCTGTATCTGTTGAGAGTATGACCATCCTTCTAGTAACTCAGTTTGACAATCTCAAAATTGACCCTAACTTATTTCTTTCACCTTGATATCCAATTTATTGCCACATTCTTTTAATTCTTTTTTAAATTTTTGTTTCTCAATATAATATTTTATTTTCCCAATTGCACATAAAAATAATTTTTAAGTACCCCAAAGAGATAATAAGGAAAAAGACTTGTACAGGAATATTCATAGTTGCACTCTTTGTGGTGGCCAAAAATTGGAAAATGAGGGGATGTCCTTCAATTGGAGAATGGCTGAACAAATTGTGGTATATGTTGGTGATGGAATACTATTGGGCTCAAAGGAATAATAAAGTGGAGGAATTCCATGGGAACTGGAAAGACCTCCAGGAAGTGATGCAGAGTGAGAGGAGCAGAACCAGGAGAACACTGTACACAGAGACTGATACACTGTGGTTCAATCGAAGGTAATAGACGTCTCCATAGTGGTAATGCAGTGATCCTGAACAGCTCTGAGGGATCTATGAGAAAGAACACTATCCACATCCAGAGGAAACACCGTGGGAATAGAAACACAGAAGAAAAACAATTGCTTGAATACATGGGTTGAGGTGATATAGTTGGGGATGTAGACTCTAAATGAACATCCTAGTGTAAACAACAACATGGAAATAGGTTCTGATCAAGGTCACATGTAATACCCAGTGAAATTGCATGTTGGCTGCCGGAAGAGTGGGTGGAGGGGAAGGAGGGAAATAATGTGATTATTGTAACCAAGGAATGATGTTCTAAATTGACTTAATAAACTTATTCAAATAGAAAAAAAATAATTTTTAACATTTGTTGTCTAAAATTTTGAGTTCCAAATTCTCTCCCTCTCTCTTGCTTCCCCTCTCCCCTTCCTAAGACAGTAAGTAATTTGATCTAGGTTATACCTTGTTTTGTTCATTCTATTGCCACAACATGTGTCTCATCTGGACTCTACTCCCAACTCCCACCCAAATTCAGCCCTTCATCACTTTTTTGTCTGGACTATTTCAACAATCTCCTAATTGGCAGTCCTGCCTTTAGTCTCTGCCCCTGTATAATCTATACTCTAGAGAACTGCTAAAATGAACTCTTTTAATTTTTAAAATATTTTTCCATGTTTACATATTTCATTTTCTTTCCCTCCTCTCTTCCCTCCCCCCTCCTGATCCAATAAGCATTTCCACTAGGTTATGCAAATGTTTTATCACTTATACCTATTTACATATTGTTCATAAAATGATACTTTAAAAAACACAGGTCTAACCACACTATTTCCCATAGCAGCTAGATGGCAGAGTGAATAGAGTGCTGGACATGGAGTCAGGAAGTCCTGAGTTTGAATCCAGCCTCAGACATTTGTGTAACCCTGGGCAAGGGAAGATAGGAAGTGAATCCTGTCTGTCTCAAGTTCCTCGTCTATAAAATAGAAATCATAATAGCTCCTACCTCCCATGCTATTGTGAGGACCAAATGAGCTGATATTAGTTAAGTGCTTAGTCCAGTGCCTGGTACATAGCAATTAAGCAGCTTGCAAAATGTTTGTTCCCTTTCCCTTCCCAATTCAAGAATCTTTGGTTATGCTCTATTTCCTCTCAGATAAAATACGAACTCTTTTGTTGTTGTTCAGTTTTTTCCGGTCATATCTGACTCTTTGTGACCCCATTTGGGTTTTCTTGGCAAAGATCCTGGAGTGGTCTGCCATTTCCTTCTCCAGCTCATTTGACAGGTGAGAAAACTGAGACAAACAGAGTTAAGTGACTTGCTCAGGATCACACAGCTGGTAAGTAAGCCCAGAGCTCTATCTACTGTACCACCTAGCTGCCTCAGACTATTTAGCCCCAAATGAAAATACTCCATGGCTTCAGCCTAACTTTCCCAACTTACAACTATTTCTCACCTTTATGCCCTTGATATGCCAGCCAAAATTAGCTCAATAAATGAACTCATCACACTCCCTTTCATATTCCTGCCTTTTGGCATGGGTTGAATTGCAGACTTAGAGCACACGTCATCTTCTCTCTGACCCTCTTAGAGTCTGTGGCTTCTGAACCTTAAGGGTCAGCTCAGATGTATCTTCTATTCAGTCTTTCCCAGTCCTGCTCCATTGTTCATGCTCTCTCCCTCTAGAAAGAACATTTACAGTGAAATATCATATATATATATATATATATATATAACCCATTTACAATGATGTATATATGTATATACAAATTTGTACATGTTATTTATATTTTATTTATATATACAATATATATATATATATATATATATATATATATATATATATATATATATTTCATTGTAAATGTTGTATCCTCCTTGAAGGCAAGGCTTGCTTCCTTTTTTTGTCCCTGGGGCTGAGGATAGCCTATCTTATTCATAGTAGACACCTAATAAATGTTCCTTAAATGGAACTGAATTAAAGGATCAAGAGCCGCTTAAACAGGACCTACAGAAGGGTGATGGCTTTCGAGAGGGGGGAGGAAATTGAAAAAGAGAGAAAAGGAGAAATTTAAAACTAAAGAGAGAAGAAAGAGAAGAAGAGTTAGAAAGCAGAGAAATAAATCGCAGACCAAGCAAAGGAAAAAAGGAATAAAAATCAGTCTAATGGTCCTTCCCAACAGGCAAAGCTAGACCCTCTAAAGTGCTTCAGAGAAGACTAATTATGAGAGGAGAGGGTAGAGAGCAGGCTCAGGCTAAGTCTATGGAGAGAGAAATTAGTATGAAGTTTCCATTTAACCTCAGACCTGGAGTGAGTCTGTCTGCCTTAATCAGCATTAATGGAGCATCTGTCCTAAGCAAAGGCTTATAGGAAGTTCTGTGTACAAAGGACAAAAATGATCTTGTCCCTTCCTTGCAGAGAAAGGACTATTCTCATAATGGACATACGTCCATAGGAACATGGGATATGGCAATGATCTCAGTAGCATATATAAAAATGTTATCAATTAATTACTGAATTAATTAATTAACCAATCAATAGGTACTTATTGAGTGCCTACAAGGTGGTGACTTTATGAGTAGAGAGAAAGGATCATCTTGAGGGTTGTGGAGGAGAAATGACAAAATTTGGCAACTGGTTGGACATTCGTAGCAGAGAATGAGAAGTTAAAGATAATGCCAAGTCTGAGAATCTAGGAGATCCAGGAAATCTCAGACCTCTCAAATAATGCTCTCAACAGAAACAAAGTTAAGTAGAGGGGTGGGTTTGGGGGAGATGTGTTTTAAACATATTGAGTTTCAGATATCTCTAGAATATGTTTGAAATTTCTTTTTTTTTTAATTGAACATTTTTTTTAATTAGTCAAGAATATTTTTCCTTGGTTACAAGAATCATGTTCTTTCCCTCCCCTTCCCCCACCACCCCCCATAGCGGATGGGCAATTACACTGGGTTTTACACAAGTCCTTGATCAAAACCTATTTCCATATTGTTGATGTTTGCACTAGGATGATTATTTTATGTTTGAAATTTCTAATAGGCAGTTGATTTGGGGCTGAAACTCAGGAAAGGAATTGAGATTGGATATATAGAATCATCTGTATACTTAAGCCTTTGGTTCAGCTAATTTGGAAAGAAAGGGAGAGGAGAGGAAGGGAGGGAAGTGGAGGGAAATGGAGGGGAGAGGAGAGAGGAGAGGATTCTAATTTCAGCTCTGTTATGACTTTGAGCAACTCTCTTCACCTCTCTAAATCTCAGGCTCCTTAATTATGAAAGTAAAGAGTAGTAGATGATTTCTTAGATCCCTTCAAGCTCTAAGATTTTATATTCCTGGGAGTGTTGAGGGGTTGTTTAATTAATTGGCACAACCAGAATCTGGTGGAATCAATCAAAGAAAAACTGAAAGTGGCAAATCTTCAGCATTTTCTGTAAGAATGAGATGGATGTGCTCTTACAGAGAGGTGGGAACAGAATGGCATGTGTGTGGACTTGAAAACCAGCAGGGATAGCTGACAGAGTACTGGAGGGGACTCAAAATTGTATAAGAAAATGAGGAGAAATTTGTAGCACAGTAAAGCAGAGTGCTGAACTTGGAGTCAGGAAGATTTGAGTTCAAATCCTGCCTCTGATCCTTGCTAGCTGGGAGATCTTGAGCAAATCATTTAACCCTGTTTGCCAGGGTTTCTTCATTTATAAAATGAACTGGAGAAGGAAATGGCAAAACACTCCAGTATCTTTGTTAAGAAAGCCCCAAATGAGGTCATGAAGAGTTGGACAAGACTGAAAACAACTGAAAATGAGGCATCATAAGAAATGCAGTGGGACATGCTGGGTGGAGGTAGGATGTGGGCTGGGCAGGGATGCGTATAATTCTAAGTATACCTAGTATAAGAGAAGGCTTCTGGCAGTACGAAGCATGATAGGTGGTTTAAGACAATGGAAGCAGATGGGTTTCAGCTAAGTCTGTGAGATATTTGAATGTAATAAGAATTCTAAAGGGAAAGGGAGGATTAGAAAAGAGGAAAAGGCCACAGGAATGATAGGGCAAGGAAATCCTCTGATTGACACCAGACTCTAACAGGATGACAGAGGAGATATTGGAGAAGAAAGTAGAGATCAGTAATAAGGAAAAGCATTGATACCTACAGTCAGTCTGTGACATATTTGGGAGATTATAATTCTGTTCAATTTAATTAAATGATGATATTCTATGTGCTAGATATTATCTTTCCTCCAGCTTGAAGGCTTATGGTAATAAATGACATTTATGTAAAGCTTTTTAGTCTACAAACACTTTATATACATTGTCTCACTGAGCCTCAGAACAACACTGTGAGGAAAATAGTTCTGGTACTGCTATCATTATTTTTTAGGTTAAAATACTGAAGCATGGAGAAGTGAAATGACTTCCCCATGGGTATTATAATGGGAAAAGGATAGAGATAGGCTAAGATTTAAAAGCAGTGGAAGACTGTCTTTAAAGCACATTCTAGGAACTCAAGGGAAAGGATTTTAGCAGGCTGAAGGCAGAGGCGGAAGTTTGGAAGTGGCATCTACTAGAATAGTGACTTCCTGTAGGAGGTTAGGCTCTTCCTGTCTGGAAGGGTGGAGGAAAGGTGGGCTGTGGAGCTCATCTACCTCAACCTGATGGTGGAGAAGGAGAATCCCCTAAATCATCTTGGAGGTATTCTGTTTGACTGGGAAAGAGCTAGAAAAGGATCTGACCATACCTGCTGTGTTTTCCAGAAGGTTTCTATCTAAAAATCCTGTCAGGTTTTGAGGTTTTACCTCAAGGGTCAGATCATAATGGGTTTGGAAATGGCTGTTGAACTAAATATAATCAACTACTGAGGGTCATAGATAGGCAGCTTAGTCAGCTTTGGGAAACACTTAGATAGAAATAGGGAGCTGGTAAGTTAGGCAGAAGACCAGAAGGCTCCCTCTTGGGAGCGACAGAGAGGATTGTGGGAAACTAGCTAGATCCCTTAGAGTTAGGGACCCCTGGTTCTGATCCTCAGTTTGTATCCCCTCTTATAATAAAAGAGATACTGATTTTATATATCAATTGTCTCCAAGCTATTTGCACAACTGACCCAGTGAAAGAAAGTGATTCTGTTTCACTCTTACTAACTGGAGGTTAGACTACTTGGAGATCACAGCTAGGTATTCAGAGGAATCCCTAAGTAGAAAGTAATCTCTCCACTCTGGGTCTGGGTCTCCCCTTTATATCTTTTTTTTTTTAGTATAGGGCTAAGAATACACAGATTTGGGATTTGAATGGAGGTTATCTATCCATCCATCCATCTATCTGTCCATCTATCCATCTGCCTATCTATTTAATCTATATTTCACAATCAACTAATCAAAAAGTGTGTATAAGAGTATGGCAAGCATGATGCCCAGTCCTAGAATATAAAAACAGAAACAACAAAATCCCTTCCCTCAATGAGTATACATTCCATCTTATCCTTCAACTGCATCCTTAGCACCTCATTGGGCAAACAAAATTGAAATACAAGAAAATGATAAAAATATTAGTTAGTAAATAATTTAGAGTATCACAAATGGCAGGAAAAAAATGGAATTTCTTTTTTGTTGTTGTTGCTTTCAAGCTGAGCAATCCCTGCCCTCAAGGACTTTGCAGTCTTTGTGGGGAGTCAATTCAAATAGACATGAAACAATTATTCTTCACATTTCACTTAGTCATCCAGACAAGTCATCTTGCCACCTGCCCTGCCACCATATGAATAACGCCTCTTCCCTTCCCAATCCATTTCTACCTCTTCCACTGGCTGTAATAATCAAAAGTTAGTGATGATTACAGAAAATCCTAGAAAGAATTATGTGAACTGATACAAAGGATAGTGAGCAGAACCAGAACATTGTATGCAGTAATTGCAATCATGTACAATGATCAACTGAATGACAGCTATTCTCAGCAATAGGATGATCCAAGACAACTCTAAAGGACTCATGATGAAAAATGTTCTCCACCCACAGAGAAAAAAAAGTGAGGAAATCTAAATGCAGATCAAAGCAGACTATTTTCACTTTATTTTCTTCATGGATTTTTAAAAATCTGTGTCTTCTTCTGCAACATGACTAATATGGAAATATGTTTTGCATGATCACAGATGTATAATCTCTATCAAATTGCTTACAGTCTCAGGGAGGAGAAGGGAAAGGAAGGTAGAAAAGAATTTGGAATTTAACATTTGAGAAAATTAATGTTAAAATGGTTTTATACATGTAAATGTGAACTAATTAAAATTTTAAAATGTGACTGAGATAATGGTACCAGTGTTTCTGGAAGAGCTTGATGCTTTTCCACTGTTTAGATTGACATACTATCCCTGCAGTGCCCCAGAACTAATCCCTGACTAAGTAAACAATTTATTTTATTTGACTAAGACAAGAAGGTACCATGATTTAATGTTAGTGACTTGGGATCCTTTGGAGTTTGCATACTGCAGGAATATATAGAGCAGAGGGAAGCTGGAGAGAGTAAGCCCTGTTGTATTGAAGACCAGCCCAACCTCACCCCTAGCTTCATCGCTGACCTCATCCCTAGCCTGTTTGAACAGCTGCCCTGCACAACAGATCCAAAGATGACAAGAATAGGCTTGGAGTGATTGGCATAAAGGAGAAGAAGAAAGAGGAGAGGGGAAAAGTGAAGGCAAAACAGAACAAAAATATCCTTTAAAAGCTCAGGGCTGGGGGAGTTTTAAGGAAATGGAAACAGTCCAAGGATAGAATTGGGCAGAAAGGGAAGATAAAAGAATACCACAGGCAAGATGGAAACCATTCTTTTGGCAAAGAGTCTCCTCACGGACATTTTTCAGCAGTTTTTCTTGACATATGTTCTATCTGGATGCCACCAAATGGGTGTGTTGTGTCTCTATTGGAAACTTTTGTCTCTCTCATTCTCAGGACAATGAGACCAGCATGACTGGGAGCACGGTGAGTGTTTCCATATCCCAGGGAAGGAGGTCTGGAAGCACGGCTGTGCTGGATGGATGGAGCCAATCTCCATCGATACCTTTTCAGTGTAAGCATCAACACCTCAGAAATCATCAAACACTACACATCATAGCTTGATTTACTGTTTTGCTGATTATCAGACTGGAGAAACCGTTAATAATGTAACTTAGACTTTAAAATGTATTAGGCGTCTATTTTCTTTCCTGAAGAGTCCGAGGCTAAAAGTTTATCCTCATACCACTGTCGAGAAGTGACCAGTAAATGGACAAGTATTTTAGCTGACCGTTTAACTGAGGTCATGTGAAGGGTAATCCGACAAAAGTAGAACCATTTAAAGTTCTTCTGTCATTATGCTACATTTATTTGCATTTAAGAGTGTTTCTTTCGGGCTAGGTAATTCGAATTTAATCACATTTTACAGATGGAAAAACTGATGCTTGTAAAATGACCTTCCAAAGATCACACACCAAATAAATGGCGGAAACAGGATCTTTATTCATTTTAATGTCAGCAAGTCTAGGCTTTTTCTGTTACACTGTGCTTGTTATAACACAATCTGGTCTTAGTTTTATAGCTGTGCCTCCTGAGGACTTACCAGAAAGTAGAGCCCTTGCCCTCAGGGAGCTTCTAGACTATTTGGGGAGTGCGGTAAGATGCCCACTTATTCCTAAAATGGATCTCGTGTTTCGGTATGAAAAAGGTTTTGTGCTGTAAGAGAATACTTCAATAGGTGTTTTGTTTTGTTGAGAAAATTTTAGTTAATTAGTTAATTTAGAATATTTTCCCATGGTTACAAGATTCATATTCTTTCCCTCTCCTCCCCTCCACCCCCTCCTGTAGCTGATGTGCAATTCCACTGGGTTTTACATGTGCCATTCAATGGGTGCTTTAAACCTGCCAGAACTTTAATTTTGCAAGGTGACATCTATAAGCCTTCCAACCTTGCTCTTGCCAATTCAGGGAGCACTTGGCAGTGGAGAGCTGAAATTCAGGTAGAAGATGGAGGAGACTGAGCTAGCCCCAAATACCAGGGCTGAAGCTGTGATAGTCACCTACCAGGGAGTCCAAGTGGAAAATACACCTTCTGATGGGCTTTCGTCTTCTTTCGGATATCTGAGCCCTCAAATGCTTGCCTGACCCTAAATCACATCTACCTCTTCTGGTCCTAAGTTCTAAGTTTTAAGCATAGCAGAATGGTGGGTGTCATTCAGTCGTTTTTCAATCATGTCCAACCTTTTGTGACCCCATCTGAAATTTTCTTGGCAAAGGCACTGGAGTGGTTAGCCATTTCCTTTTCCAGCTGATTTTACAGGTAAGGAAACTGAGGCAAACAGAGTCACATAGCTAGCCAGAGGCTGAGGCCAGATGCGAACTCTGGAAGATGAATCTTGCTGACTTGAAGACCCAACACTAACTACTGCACCACCTAGCTCCCCATACCTGAATTACTTCCCTTTATTTCTTGAATGCCCCACCTGCCTCTGGTCCCTGTTTATTTTCTTCCTACCCTGAAATGATAACTTGTGGCCTCTCTATTTAATTAACCAACCAACATTTATTAGATAGCCCTAGGCACCAGGTACAGTGCTCGCCCATACAAAACAGAAAGAGTCCCCCGTCCTCCGGAAGTGGTCCAGGAGGGGAACAAAATCTATAAAGTATTTACAGAGTCTGCGCGGTGCAGATCTTCTGGGTTGGAGCAGAAGTGGGCAGGGCCATCAGGAGAGGTCTTATGCAGCAGACGGAATTCTGGCTGAGCTGTAAAGGGAGCTGGGGATTCTCAGGGGTGGGGGGAGGCCCCGGGGACAGCCGGGACAAAGGCAGAGAGAGGGAGGTGGAATTTTGTGCAGGAGGAACTGGAAGTAAGTAGGCCAGTGTGGCTGGAATGCAGAGGGCATCAAGGGGAGTAAGAAGTAATAAACATGGAAAAGTAGGCCAGATCTGAATTCTAAAGGGCTTCCACTGTCAAACAGAGGAATTTATATTTCTCCTAGAGGCAATATAGAGCCACTAATCACCGTTTCCTGCCTCAATATTCAATTCAGTTCAGTTTCACAAACTATGTTTCTTTCTACCTCCTGGAGTTAGTGCTCTCAGCCTTAGTCACTGGCTCACCCTCCCCTTCGCCTTCCACAGTGAAACATTCAAGTCCGTAGAGGAGACCTTAAGCCCAAGCAGGAAGAGGGAGGTGGGAGTGAGAGGCAACTAGGTGGCACAGTAGATCCAGGGCCCTGTGCTTGAGTCAGGAAGTCTTATCTTCCTGAGTTCAAATCCATCCTCAGACACTTTGTAGCTCTGCAACCTGAGCAAGGCACTAAATCTTGCTTGCCTCAGTTTCCTCATCAGTAAAATGAACTGGAGAAGGAAATAATAAACCCTTCTGGTATCTTTGCCAAGAAAACAACAAATGGGGCCACAAAGCATTGGACATGCCTAAAAAATGATTAAAAACCCAGGTGGGAAGAACTTCTTAGTTGAAACCATAGTTAGTCAGCACGCCCAAGACAGGGGACAGAAAAACACGCTATCAAACAGAAATGGGGAGCAGCTGGGTGGTTCAATGGATAGAGAGCCAGACCTAGAGACGGGAGCTCCTGGGTTCAAATCTAGCCTCAGACACTTCCTAGCTGTGTGACCCTGGGCAAGTCACTTAACCTTCATTGCTTAGCCCTTACTACTCTTCTGCCTTAGAACCAATACACAATATTGATTCTAAGATCAGTGGTAAGGACTTAAAAACCAAACAAAACAAATGAAAGAAGATAGAATAATTAGTTCAAGGTTCTCTGTAAACGGTTTTGGTTTTATGTAATAGCAATAGCATTTAGCATAGAAAGAGTTTATTTTGTGTCAAAGAAAGGATCTTGAAGGACACCATGCTTTGGGGATGGAGAACACCAGAGGAGCTGGTCCGCATTGGGATAACTGAGCTTGGACCTCTAGAAAGTCTTAGCAAAAAGAATAAAGAGCAGGTCAAAAAGGGATCTCCGGAGACTACGCTGTGTGCTCTCTACCATCCTTGTCAGCTAAAAAAATCTATGAGACTGAGGAGGATATTGCTTCTCCCACAGAGGCTACTGTAGATCCGCTAGGATAATGGCTATTATAAACTGGCTAGAGAGTCATTGTGAGCAGCTAGAGGGTGCAATAGAAAGAGGACTACACTTGGAATCAGGGAGACCCAACTTCATGGGGTCAAAATCATCTTTCAACCCTTCCTAGCTGGGTGACCCTGGGCAAGTCATTTAACCCTGTTTGCCTCCATTTCCTCATCTGTAAAATCAGCCAGAGAAGGAAATGGCAAACCAGTCTAGTATCCTGGCCAAGAAAATGGGGTCACAGAGATTTGGACATGACTAAAAAATGTCTGAACGAAGAGATTAGGTGCAGACCATGAAGCCAATTTTATCAAAAATATAGATGAGCAGATATTAATGTAAATATTAATGTAAATTAATGTAAAAACTATTAATATATTAAATATTAAATAGATAAGCCATTTAATTTTTTGTCATTTTTATTAATATGTGCATTTTAAAGAAATTGTTATAAAATAAAATAAAATTTATAGCATTTTTATTTATAAAGAACTTTAAATATAGTTGAACTTTCCCATACCAATAAGGAAACTGAAGCTCAATGAGTTTTAATGACTTGTCCAAAGTCACAAAACTAATTAATAGAAGAGTGACTTAGGCATTTTACATAGTATTCTGCTTTTTTTTTTGCTTTTTATATTAGCTATAAAACCAATGAGCAATAATAAGAAGGATGCAAAGTCAAAATTTTCCACATCTAAAGAACATTCTTTTTTGAAAATTTTATTTAGTCAATTTAGAATATTATTCCTTGGTTACAAGAATTATATTCTTTCCCTCCCTCCCCTCACCCTACCCTTCTCGCAGCCAACGCTCAATTTCATTGTGTATTACATGTGTCCTTGATCAAAATCTATTTCCATGTTGTTGATATTTGCATCAGGATGTTCATTTAGAGTCTACAACCCCAACCATATCCCCTGGACTCACCTATTCAAGCAGTTGTTTTTCTTCTGTGTTTCTACTTCCACAGTTTTTCTTCTGAATGAGGATAGTGTTCTTCTCATAGATCCCTCCAAGTTGTTCAGGATCACTGTAAGCCATTTTAAATAACCATGAATAGCAAAGATCCACATTACATGTGTTCTTTTGGAAAACATGGCATACAGGAGGAGGGAATCATATCTTAGCAGAGAATCAAAGCTAAGAATCAGAAAAAATCCTATCTAGGCAGAGAAGCTCATACCCTTGCTGTACTGTACAAGTGGTCAATAAGAGGGATCACAGCCATCTGAGTCCAAAGAAATAAGAAGCAAAACAGCTCACCTGACCAGCCAACCAGTGTCCCACCCTTGGGAGAGAATGAAATCATTAGACACTCAGAAAATAAGATATAATAGAGAACTCAACTATGTGCTATTAACAGCAGGTATAATAAAAAGGATAGAGATAGAAACAGATAGACAGGAATAGAGAGAAAGAGAGGGATAATAATATCCCCAAATAATGACTCAGCCATGGCCTATGAGTATGATGAAAAACTATCGTGCTATAAGAAAAGAATTAAATGATTTCAAAAAGACAAAAAAAGAGTGAAGTGAACAGAATCAGAAGGAAAATTTATAGTAGAAGCATAAAATTATAAAAATGAGCAGTTCCGTAAATTGATGAAGAAGGAAGTGAGCAAAAACCCTGGCAAGTCATTTAATGTCTGTGTGCCTCAGTTTCTACCAATGTAAAATGGGAATGATAATAGAAAACCTATCAAATGAGATCATATTTGTAAAAAGCACTTAGCACAGAGCCTGGCGCATAGCAGGTCAATTATCAATCAAAATATTATCAATGTTTATTCCTTTCTGCTCTTCTCTTCCTGCTCAGCTTGATGTTCTATCCAAATTAGATGTTACCATTAATGGCTTTCTCTATTACCCAGTGGATAGAGCACAGGACCTGGAGTCAGGAAGATCTGAATTCAAATTTGGCCTCAGATACTTACTGGTTGTGTAACCTTGGGTAAGTCATTTAGCTTCTGGCTGCCTAAATTTCATCATCTGTAAAATGAGAATTGTTGTGAGGGTCAAGTGTGACCAGATTTGTAAAGCATTTAGTATAGTAACTGGCCCAGAGTAGGGGCTTTATAAATGCTTCCTTCTATGTTTCAGAAAATTCATTCTTAAAACCTTCCATATTGCCTACTGAGATAATTTCCTTTTTTAAAAATTTATTGGGGGGAGCTAAGTGGCTCATTGGAGAGAGTACTGTATTTAATCAGAGTTTTGTTGTCTTTCCAAGATGATTGGACCCATTGGGTAGGCCTTTCTTTTGCCTTTGCTTTCTTTACTCTGCTTCAGTTCCCTTGTTTCTTGGAATCCCTAAAGTCTCTAATTCCTCACAATGTAATATTATTATATGATATTCATGTTCTATTATTTGTTTAGACCTCTAATTGTTGTGGACCATTTTAGTTTCAGATTTTTGAATTTCAAAAATAATACAGCTACAAATATTTTTTTAGCTAAAGGGATATTTTCTTGTTCTCAATAATTTCCTTGAACTATAGTACTCATAGTAAGATTGACTGATTCTGCCACAGAATTTTAGTCCCTGGGTTCCTACTGATCCTTTCTCTGAATTTTTTGAAATGTTTACCAACATTACAGTGTGCATGTCTCATTCTGCTCATCTCTCCTTTCCTCTTTTACAAATTTGTTTTTTTTTTGTTTTTAAAAAGTCAATTTTATTTTATTTTCAGTTCTAAAGTCTCTTCCTCCCTCTTTTCACCTTGCTCCATCTATTGAGAGGACAAAAAAAAAACCCAAACATATTACCAAAGTCTTAGAAAAGAAATTCCCATATTAGCTATTTCCAAAAAAAAAAAATCTTTTACAAATTCAAAGATATTGGTTCAGTTACTTCTTTATAAGTTTCCCTTCATTTCCACCTCAGCAAAAAATTTCTCATTTTTGGTGAGAATTAGTTTCTGAATAACAGCTTCACCCATTTTTTTTTTGTTCCTCCGCCTTTTGAAGGATGAAAGTTTAATTTATACAAGTCAAGAAATGATTAGCTGCTCTGCTTTTAGCAGAGAACTCCAGCAGACAACCAGATAATTGAAGTCTTCTATCATTACTATGTCATGTCTCCTTACCAGAAGAGTGATTTTGTTCCCCCTCAAAATTCCTCACCATGATTTTCTCTTTCTGTTCTGGTTTTCTGTAAGATATTCTAATGACAATATTGCTTGTTTCTGCCAGTGTTCATATTTACCCAAATGTCTCCCATCATGCATTCTTCTTCTAATTTCTTGAGTTCTCCTGATATAGCTCCTTTTTTTAAAAAAAAACCCTTATTAGTATCAATTCTCAGACAGAATTGTGGCAAAGGCTGGGCTAAGAGACACCCTACAAAGCTAGGAAGTGTCTGGGGCCAGATTTGAACCAAGGATATCCCAGTTCTAGGCCCCGTGCTCTATCTTGTGCTTTCTAGCTGCCTCATATATCTCTCCTGATATTATAATTTTACTCCACATTCTTCACCTTAAAAACTTGTGTTATTCCTTCTGAATTAAGTATAGCCTTCCAGCACCATAGAGCCCAACCTATCAACTCTCAGAGGTAAGTCTGCTCCTTACTGTTCATCTTGCTTGTTGCTCAGACATTTTGTATTTGCATGTGGATTTCTGAGGCCAGCTCTTATCTTTCCATCAGGAATGTTTGAAAGTCTTCTATTACAAACCCGTTTTCCCTCTGTAGGATTATACTCAATTTTACAGTGTAAATTAATCTTGGTTTTATGCATTTTTTCCTTTTGCAATATAAATTCCACTTTTTCTTAAATCTTTTCTTTTTTTTGGATGTCTCCACTATTATATATATATATATAATATGCATTTATATATATTATTTATTATATATAGTTATATATATATATAGAGAGAGTGTATATATATTATATATATATATATATATATATATATATATATAGAGAGAGAGAGAGAGAGAGAGAGAGAGAGAGAGAGAGAGAGAGAACGAGAGAGAGAGAAAGAGAGAGAGATGGAGAGTATACACACTTTAACAGACATACTCCACCCCTGGCCAAGTGTCTGTCATTCTTATATTTTATGAAGATCTTTGTAAAGAAACCTGTTCCCTTTTATCTTTCTTACTTCTACCATCACACATTCAGATCAAAAGGTGGAATTTTCTAGGGTTTATGCCCAGAGGGAAAATTCCAAATGAATATAAAGAATAAGATCAAAAGTAACAGGTCTTGAGGTCCTTGAGAGTAGGGACTTTCCCCCTCCTTTTCTTTTTATCCTGAGAGCTTAGTACAATTCCTGGCACATAGTGGGCACTTAACAAATATCAATTGATTAATTAAGTGTTACTTGCACGAGGATGAGTATCAAAGGAAACTATTCCCAACAAGGGAACTTTATAAATTTATTTTCTAGTAAAATTTCTTCAGTTCCAGCCCAGACTCTTAACTATTTCTCTGCTGAATATAATGTGTGAATTGATGTGAGTATCTATGTCTCTGTGTCTCTCTTTATTCCTCTTTGGTCTAGTTCAGATAAGAATGAAATTCATAAGATGTTCTCTCCCCTCATGGACTTTCTTTAAAAACAAACAAACAAGCAAAATCTTACCTTCTATGTTAGAATCAATATTAAATATTGGTTCCAAGGCAGGAGAGCAGTAAGGGCTATGCAGTGGGGGTTAAGTGACTTGCCCAGGGTCACACAGCTAGGAAGCATCTGAGGTCAAATTTGAACTCAGGACCTCCTGACTCCAGGCCTGACCCTCGATACACTGAACTACCCAGCTGTCCCTAGACTTTCCTTCATCTTTGTATGCCCCTATCTTATAGACTACTGTGAGAAATAGTGTTTCTCTTCATTTCTTTCCTAAAGTATTCCTTTTCTTTTGCTTTTTTTCTCTTTCTACCTCCAAAGCAAAAGAACAAAATTAGGCACAGGACCTATTTTTATTCATTCTCAACTCTCTTGGTGACTGTTGTTACAGCAGGATTCTAAAGGTCTCTTCACCTTCTATTAGAAAGCAAGTACATAATATTTTAGGTAACTAAAGTGACACCATAGGTAGAGTACCTGGCCTGAAGTCAGAAAGACTCATCTTCCCAATTGCAAATCTGACCTCAGACACTTACTAGGTGTATGACCCTGGGCAAGTCACTTAACTGTGTTTGCCTCAGTTTCCTCATTTGTAAAATGAACTGGAGAGGGAAATGGTAAACCACTTCAGAATCTTTGCCAAGAAAAACTCAAATGGGTTCATGAAGAGTTGGACACAACTGAAAAATGATTGCACTTGACATCACATAATGAACATAATAAATCTTTCCAATTATTCAAATGTGTAACTGGATGTAACAGAGAAGAAATTCATCATAAATATATTTATTATTTCTGTGCTTGTGTTTGTTCCTTAACTGATTCTCTATCTCACTCTCCACAACAGCTATTCCAACCCTTCTTTTCTCCTCCCAAATCTCTCCCAACACACCTCTTTCCCTTTTCTCAGCGGAGGACCTACCTATACATCACTCTTCTTTTCTATTACAAGCTTACTTTCCAACTGTAGGATTATACTCATTTTTGCAGTGAAAATTATTCTTGGCTTTATGAATCTTTCTGTTTTACCTTTTGTGATATAATATTCCACTTTGCCCTCTCCTTTATTGGAGTTACTGTTAAGCCACACATGACACTGAACTATGCTCTATTACTACTTGAAACCTTTTTTCTGGTTTCTTTTAATGTAGATATAGATATGGAAAATCTAGATTCTGACCATAATATTCTTGGGTGTTTTCAGTTTAGAATTTCTTTCAGGAGGATGGATTTTTTTTTCTATTTTCAGTTTCTCCTAAATTCTAATAGAGCTGAGCAGTTTTCTTTATTGAGTGCTTTGTTAATTATTTTTTTCTCCTGGGTCAACTAGATTCCTTTATTGGGAAGAAGGATTTTATTACTGCTTTTCTTTGGTGTTCTTGATCATTGATTTTTTAGATGAGGAGTATTCTGGGAGGACTAGCACCTCTGGCGTAGGACTTGTTTAGCCCTTTCCAAGATTACTCATCCACTTCTGATGTCCAATTATTTTACTCGTGACTCTGAGAAGCTATGGCATGTGCAGCAGCCACATCCCAGTAAAGCCATCTTGAAAGATGGGCTAACCCAGGTTGAAGGTAGCTGACAGGCTTCAGATCCATCAGTGAGTTAGGGCACTGTCTACCTTGAGCATGTGAAGACTTTTCCAGGCAGAATGTGTGGATGAGAAAGTTTGCTCCAATGGCCATGAAGGCTTCTGAAGCAGGCACTGTGGAGCACTTGGAGTCCGGTCAGACCTCAAAGACACTATGGTTCCCCAATGTATTCCAGGCCATCACTAGTCTTCCTGACTTTTGTCTCACCACTGGATTTTGATGGCTCTGGAAGAGAGATGAAGGCTGGCACTTTGTGCAACTCTTTCATGGGCAAGTCAAAATATCATTCTGTGATGTCATTGGTCCTCTTTGAAAATGAAGGATGAACAGCAACAGTTTGAGAGTTTGGGGAGTATTTGTAAGAGAGATAGGATCCTCTATGACCTTTCGTATTACTATCTTGATGGGACGGATCATGAACATGTGTCCTTGAAGGGCATGCCAACTCTGAAAGGTATTCCTATATTGGAAAGGCTTTAAATATGGCCCCAGTTACAAATTTCGTCTGGTTTATGAAGACTATTTTAGCTAAGTCCTCCTGTCATCACCAATAGCTAGATACCAAGTAATTTGTTTACGATAAGGAAATAGTTATAACTATTTATTATAACTATTATAACTATTTAGTTATAAGGAAATAACAATTTTTCAGGTAATAAAGGAGCAAATTAAAGAAGGATTAGACTTTTTTACTTGGATCCAGAAGGCACCACTAGGAAAAGAAGTTGGATGTTACATGAAAGGTTTGCTTGTGTGTCCATGAAAAAATATATGTTCTTATTGGTTGTTTAACTGTGGCTCTTGGTAGGCATTGACAGATATGGTTTGAAATCTGAACTGCCCTTGTGAAAAGGATAACTAGCACAATAGCTGAGGTTTGGAAAGGAGCAGGCACCTGGAACACCCCCAGGTGGGGAACTCTTTCCTCTAGTCTTCAAAGGGATATTGGCCTAGAATTATATCTGTCAGCCTCTCCCTCCAAATATTATGAGTCTTGGTACACAATTTTTTAAAAAAAAAGGGATTTCCCTTAATTGGGTTGAGTGATTATATATATATATATATATATATAACCCAGTGGAATTTCCTGTCAACTCTGGGAGAGGGGAGGGAGAAAACATAAATCAGGTAACCATGGGGAAAAAATTTTTTTAAATAATAAATTAAAATTAAAATGAGAAAACAATAAAAGTCATTCCCCTCAAAAGCCTCTTCTCTGATGCTGTTCACAACCAGAGGAAAAACTGTGGAAGTAGAAACACAGCAGAAAAACAATTGCTTGATCACATGAGTCGATAGGTATATGATTAGGGATGTAGACTCTTAAGTGATCACTCTAGTGCAAATATTAATAATATGGAAATGGGTCTTGATCAATGACACATGTAAAACCCAGTGGAATTGCATGTCAGCTATGGGAGGAGGTTGGGAGGAGGGGAGGAAAAGAACATGAATCTTGTGACCACAGAAAAATATTTGAAATTAATTAAATAAAAAATTTTAATTAAAAAAAATCACTTCTCTGATCACTTTAAGGGAAGGTTTGCTCCCAACTTACACCTCCCACCTTGGCTCCTTCCCACAAAATTCAGGTCACAAAAAAGACCACAAAGAGTCCAACAGTGGGTAAACCCATTTATTGAAGCAAACTATCAAACAGAAATTGGAGAAATTACAAAAGTTAGAATACTGTATATCACAAAACTCACAGAGTGAATGAACTCCAGATGAGAATGAAGTAAGATCTCTGCAAACAAAAAGAGGGGCCTGATGCTCACCCAAGTGGAAAGTCTCTGAAGTCTCTGGTGAGGTAAGCTGGGAACCAGGGACATGTTGAAGAACTGAGTTCACCTATACACCTGTGGCTTCTTTCTTGTATCACACGAGGAAAGTCCTGAAGAGAGATATTATGTGGCGTTATCTCTCAAAGAGATATGTTTCTCCTCTCCAAAGCTCTTGTACCAATTCCATCCTCTGCTCAGCATTCCCTCTACCAAGAAAGAATCATGCACATACAGAAAGCAAAATACCTCAGGCTTAGTTGGAAACCTGGATTATACGCATGAGTACAAGTTTAAGTGGCAGGAGAGACTTCCTTACAATTAGAGCTATACAAATATGGAATGGACTGCTTCTCTTCATTGGAGCTCTTCAAGAAAAGCCTCCAGGATTACTTGTAGGGCATGCTGTCAAACTCACAGCCTGCAAAACTCCCCAAGGCTGCCAGAACTAGATTAAAATGTAACTGGGCAGGGGTAAGTGGAGTGGTGGGAAAAGGGGCAGCTAGGTGGCTTAGTGGATAGAGCCAGGTCTGGAGTCAGGAGATCCTGGGTTCAAATCTGGTCTCAGATGCTTCTGTGTGACCCTGAGCAAGTCACTTAATCCCTATTGCCAAGCCTTTAGCACTCTTCTGCCTTGGAACCTATAGTAAAAATCTGGCTGGGAAATGTTTGGTAAAATACATAAAAATCAATACATAATAATAATAATTAATAATAATTTTGCCTTTCTAAGAAAATTACTGTGACAGAGGTGCATTTCTATTTGAGCTTGATGACAATGAGATAGAGCATATTCTTATTTGTGATTGAATTGTTTTCAAATCTGAGTTTAAATGATGAATTATTTGGATATTGCACCAATGAAACAAAGTTTCACCCATATTCCTCCTTAAATACTGGCTAACCAGATAGCTTGCCTTTCATTAGTCAAAGGAGCAAGGGCATAAAAAGAACCATTACCATATAAGAAACAACAAGAAAGTCACCAAATTGATAAATGTGCAGATTAATTCCAAAACTGTCACAGGAAAAAGGACTGGCATTAGCATTTTTGTGAAAACATATTCAATGTAAATAGTTTTATTTGAAAGCTTTATTGATTGGGAGATTTACTTTTATTTGATCATTTATATTTATTGAGTACTATACAAATTATTATAATTTGAGAGGAAATTTTAAAGAAATGTTTAGATAAATCTAAAGTATTCCCAATGTACTTAAAACAGAATAACTTAACCCAGTGCCTGGTTCACTGCTCAAGATCATGAAAGACC
Source organism: Monodelphis domestica (assembly GCF_027887165.1). Classification (NCBI taxonomy): domain Eukaryota; kingdom Metazoa; phylum Chordata; class Mammalia; order Didelphimorphia; family Didelphidae; genus Monodelphis; species Monodelphis domestica. Next base: position 424,306,699 of record NC_077229.1, read on the forward strand.
ATTCCTTTCAGTGTTGGGTACTCTTGTCTTGGTTTACCATTTTATCCTCAGCACCTACTGTAGAATTCGATAACTATGTGATAAATAAGATTATCAGATACATCCTGAAGTCAGTCCAAGAGGGCTTTTCCTTGCATTAAACTAACTGACTTCAAATACATGGATTATGCAAACAAATACACACAATCACATAGATACTTTGAAGAATTTGCAGGCAACAGATGAAAGCTCATTCTCATATACATGGTGGGTCTTCATAGCTCTTTTGAATCTTGTGCATGTTGTTGTTGTTCAGTCATTTGAGTCATGTTCAACTCTTCATGACCCCATTTGGGGTTCTCTTGGCAAAGAGACTGGAGTAGTTGGCTATTTCCTTCCCTAACTCATTTTACAGTTGAGGAAACTGAGGCTTGAATTCAAGAAGATGAATCTTCCTGACTTTGGGTCCAGCACTCTACCCATTGGGACATTTAACTACCCTAATCTTGCCTGTGCCTTTTTGTAAACACTCCATATTCATATTCATATTCACTCAATATATATATATATGTATATATATATATCCATATCCATGTAAATACACAGTTTAAAAGAATGGTTCATTTATACTTTCAGCATTAAGTCTCCTATACCCCTTATGCCAGGCACTAGATGTGATAGAAATATAAACAAGCTATAATCTCTACCTGAGAGGCACTTACAATCTAGTGATGTTATTAGAAATATTCATAGATAAATATAATAAAAATTAGAATGTGCAAAGTGCATAAGAGGAACATAAATGCTAAGTGGTCAGTACTAGGTACTCATACTATAGCAAATATTCAATAAATGCCTTTTCATTCGTCCATTTATCACTTTGGAGATTAGGGAAGACTTCTCAGAGGAGGTGGCATATGAGTTTGGATCTTGAAAGATGGGCAAGACATTGGGAAAAAGTGATCATTGGGCATTTTGGGCAACAAGAACAGTATGAGAGAATAGTGAGTTCTCTCTTTGCTTCTTGTTGTTTAAGAACCTTTGTTAGGGGTAGTCAACACAATGGATAGAACAACAAGCTCAAAGGCAGGAGGACCTGGATTAAAATCTGTCTCAGACACTTCCTAACTGTGTGATCCTGGAAAAGTCATTTCTTAACCCTGCATGCCTAACCCTTGTTGTTCGTCTGTCTGAGAACTGATACTAAGATATTAAGACAGAAGGTAAGGATGTTTATCTTAAGCTTTATTTTATAGGTGTCACCAAAAAGTGATACTTTCAAACTGCCCAGCAGAAAGGGGTCCTGGTTATTTCCAAACTAGGAGGCTCTTCAGAGAAATCCTGAACAAGTGAAATCCCACGTTCCTTACCCAAGAGAAGACCAAAGACTTCATCCTCCTCCTCTTGGTCAGTGGGCCACCTGTTCCATAGGAGCAGCTCTAGGTCAGGGCTAGAGGCAGGCCCTTTGTGGAACTCAGGACCACTTTCACCTGTGAATTGAGGGCTTTGAGCACCATGAGAAGGCAAAGCCCAGCCTGTTCAGTGGGCTGATGTGGTCTCCAAGCAGTGAGGGAGATTTCTTTAAAAATCCCAGTCATGGAAAGGGCCAGGCTGGCGGTTCTGGAGACTCATAGGAACTCTGAAAAGCCAAAGGCAAGAAAGTATGCCCAGGGAAAACCTCCTGTCTTGGAAACTAAAGACTTTCTCAAATATAGCCAATTGTAGATGTACAAAAATGGGGAAAAGTGGGGGAGAAGACCAGAGTCCCAGGTACATGAGGCAATTTTCTAAGATGTCAATTTATAGATTAGATGCCAATGTACATGAATGAAAGAAACTTCCACAGAAGGAGTTCCCCATACCAGTAAAATCGGAAGTCATAGAATCCTAGACCTAGAGCTAAGGAAACTTGGGAGTCAACTAGTTCAGTGTCCTCCTTTTATATCAGAGATACTGAGACCCAAGAAAGTGAAATGACTTATGGAAGCCTGCACTCACAATAGCCTTCAGAGGTAGTACCTGACTCCATGTCTTTTTACTCCAGAATCAGCACCCCATTTGTCTCATTTTTTAAGAACCCCTACTTTCTGTCCTAGTAACAATTCTAAGACAGACATGCAAAAGGCTAGGTAAATGGGGTTATGTGATTTGCCCATGATCACTCAGCTAGGAAGTATCTGAGACCAGATTTGAACCCAGACTCTAGGCCTAGTGCTCCAGGCACTGAGACACCTAACTGCCCCCCAATTCCTCTTTATTGAACCAAGAAGTTCCCTCTATTAAGCCAAAATTTGCTTTCCTATAATTTTTCCCTTTTGGTCCTGCTCTGGTTTTCTGCAAGAGCATAGAATGAATAAAATCTGTTCTCTCTTCTGTGTAAGAGCCCTTCAAACCAAGCTATAGAACTCCATTATTGTGCAGATTTGTAGGATTGAAGGGCTGCTGTAGCACAAATGGCCTCTAATGTGCCATTAGGTCTGTTCCCAGATAGCCCTGTTATAATGGAGTTTCACTGCCACTCTCCTCCTGACTGGCCAGAAATCTCCAGCAGCAAATGGAAGCTAATATCCAGAGAAGCCCTTGGGCAAAACCAATTCCTAGGTTTGTCTTCAGTGCCCTTCCCCTCTCTATTTCTGAGTCCAGACATCTTCCTGGCACAGCTACAAGATTCAAATAAGCTAAAGCCTGCTAAGCCACCCTTTGTCTACTACCCAAATATCAACTAGTACTGGCTTCAAAGATTCTATAAAAAGATGCTGTACTGGAATCAGGAGAGACCTGGACCTGAATCCTGCCTCTGACATGATGTAGACCTGGTGACTCCCCCTCTGAGTCTTGATTCCTTCATCTGTAAAATGGGGATAATACATATAATAGGGAAGTGCTGGTAAATGTTTAACAGTCATCTAAAAGGGAGAGATGTGCCCATTTATACACTTAAGTTTAATCTGCTTTATTAACATTTTTCTATTACTTTATTTTTTTCAAATACCTTTACCTTCTGTTTTAGTATTAACTTTAAGCCAGAAAAACAGCAAGGGCTATATAAATCAGAGTTAAATGACTTGCCCAGAGTCACACAGCTAGGAAGCATCCTGAGGCCAGATTTGAATCCAGGTCTTCTCAATCTCTCTACCCACTGTGCTACCTAGCTGCCCCTCTCCATCTTAAAAGATCTTAAATAATCAATGAAACAATAGATCAAGCTCTAATTTTTAATATTAGTAAATTATTGAGACATAGGTGCCAGACAAAAGATTTAACAATCAGCTCTGGCATGGTTTGAGTTGCTATTAGCACACCTCACACTTAAGAGTTGTGAGGACCAAGTAAGATCAGGTATGTACCATATTATTACTCTCAGATTTCTTTTGTGAGTTTCATTCTACCTTCAGCTGACTGTCAGCTAATCCTGGCTAAAAGAGCTAACAGATGTAAAGAAGGAGGGAAATGGGGTGAGAGGATGAAGGGAATATTTCTCTCCTCCTTTACTTATGGGGGGTGAGGGGAGATAAGCCAGGTCCTGTCCCCTTGAAAAAGGAGTATGTCTCCACAGAGATATTATCTGGGAGATGGAGGGCAGAGGACTAGAGTGGGATTGCCCCAATGAGATGACAAGATGCCTCTCTCAGAGGAGTCCGGGGCTCCTGAGATCAAATCTGTCTTTGAGAGGCAAGATGATCTCTTGTCCTTCTGCTTCCCACAGGGACATTAACTGTCAGCCTTCTCAGGGGCTTAGAAGTGGTCAGCTACCTAGGAAAGATGCCAGTTTCCCTGGTCAGACAGTCTTGAATCCCTGAGGTGGGTGAGAGGTGTGACTCTCCTAAATCTTTGATCCCCTATATTATGTTATTTAGAGACAAGCCCAAACCCCAAATCCTAAATGTCAAATAATTTATTAGGTTAAATTTGGGAGGGAATGGCAGGGATATGAGGCAGGAAAGTGGGTAAGAGGAAGCCCTAAAGATTGTCCCCTCTTGCAGGTTGACCCTCCAGAGTCTGGAGGTCAAAGGCTTCTTAGCCCCAACCTCTCCTTTTTGCCAACTGCTTTCTTGTCCCTACTCTCAAACTAGCTAGATTTTGAAAGTATAAGTCCAGGGACAATTAGAGAGAAAGAGAGACAGAGACAGAGAGACAGAGCGACAGAGACAGACAGAGAGACAGAGACAGACAGACAGACAGACAGACAGACAGACAGACAGACAGACAGAGACAGAGAGGAGAGAGACAGAGACAGACAGATAGACAGACAGAGAAGAATATCTCAGGAAAAGGGTCTGCATGACTGTTCAACAGTTCAAATCCACAATCCCTCTTGAGGGTTTTAGACAGCTGTATTTGAGAGTCCTAGTGGAAGTGTTCAGGGTTTCAGAAGGGATAGTAAGTCTCCAAAGAAATGGGCTTCTTCTCAGCCTTCAGGAAATCCACCTGGGTGGGGAGGACCGATGAGCAACCATTTAATTGATTGGAGAGTGTGCATACAATTGTGTGTATTAAAAAATTAAAAACAAAACCAAAAAAGTATTTTTCTCATAACCTGGTGAGGTTTTTGGGGGGCAGGTATTTACTGCAAGTATTATGATCTTCATTTTA